>NC_092818.1:54516712-55142426 GCF_023375885.2 Dermacentor andersoni
GTGCCCGGGAACATAATATTTCTCCTCTCAAATCTTACGATCAGATGCTCCATTCCCGCTTTTTTCTTACCGCTTGGAGCTTGCTTGATCTGCAGGGCTTGATCATTCTTTTCCGGTTCCTTTTCAAGAATAAATGTACCTTGCAGAGGCCTGGATACCTGGAAAACCTATTGGTTAATAAGTAAGCCTAGAATAATTTCCTACATTAAATGATTTATTTGGCGTTCCGGCAATCACGACCATCGTGCGAAGGACATTAGTGTCGCTCTTTTTTTCTTCTTTTATTCCCCTTTTTTGTGTGTGTCTTTACAGGAACGCAACAGCGCAAGATCTAACATTGTGGCGATATAATTGCAATGCATCAAGGATATACCGCTACAGTTAAGCATTTTATTCCAATTCCTAGCTACAAGCAACTTGAACTGGACCTCCGAGCAAACCCGATGCCAGAAGCCCCTTTATTAACTTCTACTTTCTCACACTAATGGAGTTAATTGCTTATTAAGATGAAGCTTTAGCTCGGGTGCTCCTATCTAAATACATGTAAAAGGAGAATTCGTTTAATCTCGCCAACCACTTCATCAAATTTGGCGAGGTTTGTTGCATTAAAATAACTTTAAATATAGTGACTGTTCGTTTCGAATTTTTGATTTAGGTCGTCAATTTTTTATTGAAAATTGGCAAAAATGGAAAATTATCAGAAAACGAAACTATCAAGTTTACAACTCTGCAAGTCATCAATGAAAAATGATGTCACAATTCTATGAATTACATCTAATAGTGCATCTAAAGCGGACAACATTGTTATGTTACGCATGAATCTAAAAAATATTAGTAATATGTAAATACCGCTTTTTCTGAACCCTTGCACATAACGTAACAAATCCACGTAAGATATAAAATATGAAATTTGTCCGCTTTGAATGACCAAATAGGTGCTATTTACAGAACCGCGACATCTGTTCTTGATACAGAGCTATTAATTTGTAAACTTCGTGCTTCTATTTTTTTTTCAAATTTTCGAATTCTTGAAAATCTTTTTAACAAAATTCGGCTTCTGAATCGACATTCTGCTCCCAACAGTCACTATAATTTAATTCTCTCTCAAATGCAACAATTTTCATTAAAATTAGTCCAGGGCTTATCTCAGAAAAACGTTTTTGCGTTTTACATGTATTTGGATGGACCGCGTCGGAGTTGGGCCCCAGCTAAATCTTGCTCTTAAGAGGAAGCTTTAGCTCGGGTGCTCCTGTCTAAATACATGTAAAAGGAGAATTGGCTTTTTCTCGGCAACCACTGCACCAAATTTGACGAAGTTTGTTGCATTTAAAAGAAAAAACTTAAAATGTAGTGACTGTTGGTTTTGAATTTTTGATTTGGGCCGTAAATTTTTTATTAAATATTGGCAAATATCGCAAATGTTCAGAAAACTAAACTATCAAGTTTACAACTTTGTAACTCAGCAATGAAAAATGATATCACAATTCAGGGAACTGCATCTAATAGTACATCTAAAGCAGACAAAAATGATATGTTACACATGAATCTCAAGAAATCTGGTAATACAAAAATACACCTGTTGCAGACCCCTTGTACACAGCGCAACAATTTCACATAAGGTATAGATTGACATAGAACTCGTGCGATTTGAATGATCTAATGGATGCCGTTTACAGAACCGCGATATCTGTTCTTGATGCAGAGCTATTAATTTGTAAACTTTCAGGCGCTACAAGTGTCTCAGCTTGAGCGCCTATCCAAGACCCGCCCGGGCAGACACGTGCTCGGAAAGCTCGGCATCACAAACCACACGCAGCACGGCATCAAAGTAGAAATTCTAAGAACCATACGCGAGCAACTATACGCACCTGCATTGCCTCGCAACATGCAACCCCAAAACCACACGGGGAGACGTAAAGCTAGGGCATAACACATGAACCAAAGTTACTCCAACGACAAGGAGGCGGTCTTCACCGACGCAGCCCGTTGTCGAGACAGGAAGCGTTCCGTGGCAGCAGTTACTAGCCACCGAGGCAACCACCTCACGATCGTCACCGTGAACACGGCACATGCCGAAGCGGCAGAGGAAGCGGCCATAGCCCTGGCCCTCACACAAACCAAAGCTACATATGTGATCTGCGACTCCTCGCAAACGGCAATACGAAATTTCGCAAATGGGCGCATCTCGCGAGAGGCGTATCACATACTCCAGCGACATCCCATACACCAGGGAGAGGCCGACTTCGATAACCGAAGGCATTTGCCATGGATCCCGGCACACACTGGTTTGAGCTCCCCCCAACGAAGCGGCTCACCGCGTTGCTCGAGGTCTAACTCACCGAGCATCATCGGAGTAAGAGCTCCCGCGGGTGTATGGGCGTGGGACGATCGTGTTACCAGGTTCCACGACATCACTACACAGTACCAGTTACAAAGACGCGTGTACCCATTCACTCACGCTTGGTTAGACATGACACAAGCAGTACACTTCAGACAATTACAAATGGATTCTTACAGAAACGCCATGTATCCACACATCTACACTACAAACAGATGCACATCGTGCGGCGAAGTTGCCACCCTTAATCACATGTTATGGCAGTGTCAGGAGTTAACAAACAAATCGGGCAGTGCCGACTCCACCGTCTCTTCCACCGCCAGCCTCCGCTCGCTCTGGAAGACCGCACTGCTCAGCTCGAACCTGACAGCACAACTCTGGGCCGTCCAGCGAGCCGAGGAAGCCGCTTCGAGACAAGGTCTCGGAACCGCGTCCGCGGCAGGTGCCCAGACCCACTAAAGAGACGCCGGACTCAAATCTTGTTGATTTGAAAATAGAAGTTTACGCTGTGCTTCTATTTTTTCCAAACATTGGAATTTTCGCATTTCTTTTAATTCAGGCCCTAAATCGAAATTCCGCTCGCAACAGTCACTAAAATTTAATTTTCTCTCTCAAATGCAACGAATTTAACCAAAATCGGTGCAAGGGTTATCTCAGAAAAACGTTTTTTTCATTTTACGTGTATTTGAATAGGCCGCGTCGGAGTTGGGCCCGAGCTAAAGCTTCCTCTTAATGCGAAAGCATTACATGGCTCAGGAGGCGGATACTCCGGCGTTGTCGGCGTGACCACATGATGGTACAAAAAGACTACGAATCCTCGACCTTTGCTGAGAGTCGAACCCACGACCTACGGAGACTGCCACTCAGCCTAAGTCCACTTTCCTAAATCTATAAACGTCGCAAGTGGAGCGTACTCGCAGAAGAGTGCACTCCAAATGAAGTGCGTTCACTGAACGTACTTTGCTGACCGAGTGCGTAGCCTCGACGCCAGCGGTTTCAATGGTACAAAATGTAATGCAGAAGTAGAGGACGCAGAAGTTCGTTTTAGTTGTTGAACAGTTTTTAATAAAATAATCAAAACCAAACTCGCTAATATTCTGTTCTAACACGATCAAATGCCGTCTCGTCCCACGCTGCCATGTTGTTCCGGATTGGTTGGCATTGACTTGCAACACTCGTATAGTAAAAAAATTATTTCCGTTTTTTGTTGAGAAAAAATATATTGTTGCTTTTTATCTATAATACAACGTAAAACGGTAACATTTTAGAAGTTTTTTCAATCTACATCTTCAAAAAACGCCATTCAGGCTGTCGCCTTTTTTTTTTACTGCGAGTGCGCTCTGTTTTCGCGTTTAGCACCGCGTAGCCTGAAGTGTCACTCAAGTTCCCGAAGTGAACGCCCCATAAGTGCACTTAACTTGCCCGCTTGACGGAGCTATTAGTAAGGTCGCGGCGCTTCTGCTGACGTGGCCGCTCGAGTCACGTGACTCCGCCAGTGGCGCCACCGGACGTCTTGCCGAGTTTCTGCTGACATTGTCGCAATGCTTTCACCTACACCCACGTAGGGATAATTAAGTGATTCTTGAATTTTATCTTTCGAATGGCAATTGAATGAAATATGTTGCGCTGTATTTCACGGTGTTTCGAATCGACTCAATTTTGCTGAGACCTGTATAGGATCAGCAATAACTGAAGTAAGCAGGTAAGTAAAGAAGTAAGAACGTTAGTAGTACAGAGAGGGAAACATCTATTGATACGAAAGGCAGGGAGGTCGACCTGAGGTACATTTAAACATACAGTTAGTTATTCACCAAGCAGGTAAGCAAGGTGAGTATGTGAATGAAGCTGAGTGAGTCACTTGATGAGTCAGGGAAGGATACTTCTATGAACATACGGCAACCCAATGAAACAACAACTGTAAGCTGTCGACATAAGCGGGTGCTTCACAGTTTCTGCAAAAGCAATTATTAAAGACTTTACACAGCAAAATCAACATATATTGTAAGGTAACCTTGCAAACAACGGAACCCCAACCCCCAGTGACCACAGAACGATGTTATGGCATGTTTTTTTTTTTTTTTAGCATTGCCAAACCATTAGCCAACCAGAACTCAGGAAAGTGTTGCGGTCTTAGTATGTCTATCAGTTCCTCTTACAGGCCTAAACATAACTGTAGGTCAGTGTAAACAACGCCGAAAGCACCACCACAGCCACAGGTAAATCACCGGCCTCCGAGAACCCGCCGCCTTCCGTACATTGTGGCACGCACCACATTACAAAGGGCATATTGTGGCAATGCCCTCCTCGATTTCGCTCCGTACCCACCGGTCTCGCCCTTCGGTTGACAGTGGCCTTCCAACTTCGGGACATTCAATAGCTGGCGAATTACGTCAACAAGTCTCAGGTAAAGGAGCTGTAATGGCCATCGCTAGGGGATCAGGATGAAGAGATAGAGTGAAAGGACACAGGACGCTCACTCTCTTTGCTTTGCTTGTGTTTTCCACTCCGTCGTCGTCTTGTTCGCGCTGTTCCCATTATGAATGTATACCAAATCGCCCAACTTTCCACTTTAATGAAGAGATAGAAGTGCAATGGGCAAACGTACGACTGGTCTTTACTGTCACAAAAAATCTCGACTTCTACAAACTTGCACGATTGGTGGACTAGATCACGCAGGCTCTGGCATCTTGCATATCGGTTATCGACGCTCATAGCGCCAAGGATCTTGTAGCAGAGCGGGGCAAAGGAGTATCCCGATTAATTGACGTCGTCGCCTCTTTGCACGTTCGTTCTCATCGCAACACTTCTGGCGACCGCCACCGGGGTGCTGCTCCTCTTGCCACTACTCTCTGCAGGTGCCGTCTTCGTTTCCGTGACACCGCCCACAACTGCATCTCCACTAGCTCATGGGAAGGAAACGACAGGGTTGACCCACCAACACGCTGCCCGCTCTTTGCTTGTGACCGCGTAGCTGCAGCCCACTTCACGGTGGTTACCGGCGCTGAGATCAGCGTCATGCCGGCCGCGCCTGACGACCGCAGAAGTCCTCGGACGTTGCCACACCAAGAAGTCAACAACAGCACTATTCCTACCTTTGGTGAGCGATCGTTGACAGTTGACCTGGACCTTCAATGCAAATCCCGCAGGTCAGTCATCGTCGCCGATGTCAAACACTCTGTCATAGGCGCAGATTACCTTCGCCACTACAACGTACTTTTGGTCGTTCGTCAGAAATGTATGGGTGGCGCCGTCACTTACTAGCTGGTACAAGGCGTGCATTCCACCATGACGTCTACGAGCTTGGCCCTCTTGCCTTGTCAGGTACCAGTCACCGACTATTTCAGCAATTTACCAAGATGACTCAGCCAGCCTACGACTAGAAGGTCATAAAACACATAGTTCTGCTCTATATAGAGTCCGAAGGCCCACCTGAAGATGCCCGTCCTCGTCGGCTCACCCTTGAAAAATGCCGCACAGCACAGAACAAATTACAACAGGATCATTTTGGCTGACCTCCCTGCCTTTCCTTTGTTTCTCTCTCTGTCGAACAAATGCTGGAGCTCGGTATCCTTCGACCTTCGAGTATTCTCTGGTTTTCGCCACAATTTACGGTACCAAAGTCTACGCCTGGCGATTGGCGACTGTGCGATGACTACGGAGCTATCACTCATGTAACCGTCCCATCGATATCCCAACCCGCTCATTTTCGACTGCATGACCGGTTTGCACGCAGCGACCATACCCTTGAAGACCAATTCTGCCAACGCTTATCACCAGATTCCAGTTGCACGGGAACACATTCTGAAGACGTAGATCAACACATTTCCCGGTTTGTACAAACTTGTGCGGATGCCCTTTGGCCTCTGGAATGCAACGCAAACCTTTCACCGCTTTATCAAGGAAGCCCCGCATGGTCTCAACTTCCGCCTGATGACTTGCTTGTAGTAAGCAAACTTCCTTACAAACACCGGAAGCACTTTCAGCTTCTCTTCGAGCACCTAGACTAATATCTCAAAGGGCGAAAATGAGGTATTTGTCGGTATTTCTTTCAGCCATCTCGGTCTTGTGACCGAGAGCCATCTCGGTCTTGTGACGTTTTATCGGCGCTTCATACCACACTGTTTGCACATCTTGCAACGTTTTAACAGGCCACAGCCTCATCTTCCAAACGCACTGAGCTGCTTCGGGCTAGCTAGTCAACGACAGTTTTCTAGAAGATGAAGAGCGACCTTAGCCCAAATACTCTCTCGGTCTATGTGAAAACCAACTCATGCCTTCCTTCAGCAGTGGTTGACTCTGATTCTGCCGTGAGAGCTTTGCTACAACAGCACAGAATGGTTGCCACTCAATTGCTTTCTATTTGCATAAACCAACTCGAACAGAACATTGCTACAGCATATTCGGCCAGGAACTCTTGGCAGCCCATCTAGAAGTTTGTTATGTCAGCTACTTCCTCGAAGGAGCCCGCTTCAGCATTGTCATCGATCATAAGCCTCTGGTGTCAGCTCGTCAATCCATGAACCCTGGCAGAGACTCCCACACAGCCTGAGAGCAACGCCAGATGTCCTACATGGAATTGACGACAGATGATGTCGGTCAAATATCCGGCTCTTCACCAATGTTGTCGGCGACTTGCTGTCACAGCATCTCAAGCACCGCACCGCGTCGTGCCACGTCCACGTAGACCTCAGAGCTCGTGCCGCAGCCCAGCACACGGATAGTAGATGTAGATGTGCAGCCTAGATTTTCATTATGAGTTCGACAACGTGCGGAACACATCTTCATAGTCAATTCGCAAAGTTAAGATGCCAGTCTGCTCGGACGCCATCATGTGCGACATGTCCACCGGATCGCCCCGTTCTTTTGCGCCCGAAGGGTTTAAGCACGTAGTGTTCGGTGCACCACATTCCCTTTCCGACCCATAGATACGAACCGCCCAGCGCCTAATCGCTGACCGCTACGTGGGACCAAACAAAAAATTACTATAGAACTCATCCTACGATGACTGTCGACGGTAAGGCAATTTGTGTTCAAGAACTGGAGCACCGCAATGTATTGCTGAAATCAGGTTAATTTAAATTCTGTGGTGGTCATTCTGACTTTATGTAGACGACTATAGAATTACGAAGAAATGACTGATTGGACGACAAAGGTGGTATGACGATGACGGCATGACGACAATGAGATGAGGATTCTGAGATGGCGACGGTATAACGAGGAGAGCCTGACGACGACGGCGCGACGACAACGGGATCAAAAAGCTGGAATTACTACAATGGCACGACCAAGATGGCATGACGGCGGTGCTATGACAACGGATACATGACAGAGACTGTCTCACGACGACGCGATGACGACGATGACGTGACAATGGTGGCATAATCGCGACTGACTGACGACAGCGTGAATACAACGAAATGAGTAAGAAGGAATGACGTCGATAGAATGACGCAGATGATATGACGACAGCGGTACAACGACAGTGGGATTAAGTTTCCGAAGCGATGACGATGGTAAAACGACAACTTGACAGCGACGGCATGGCGACGAACGTATGTCGATTACTTTGTGACAACGATGGCATCACGGTGACGACATGACTAGAGCCATATGACGTAGTTAGAAGGACGACCATGGAACGACCACGAGGCTTCACGACGATGATATGACAACCAATGCATGACGATCTGTATAACGACGAGGCATTGATGGCGATAGTTTGACAACGGTGTGAAGACAATTGGGTTGACGACTGAGTGACGTGACGACGTCGTCTCACGAAGGCTGCTTGTCGAGGATGGCATGGCGAGAGACGAATGACGAAGCCGGAATGACGACGGTGTAGTGACCACGACGGCCTCACGATGACGGCATGACAGCGAACGCATGAGGACTGTGTGACGATGATGGCGTGAAGACGATGACGTGGCGAGAGTCGGATCACGAAGCTGGAATGAAGGCGATGCAACGAGCACAAAGACATCCCCATTATGTCACGACTCAGCGTCGATGCGTTAGCTCCTCCTGAGTAGTGGCATAAGGGGGTGGAGTCTGGTGCCTGGCTTTCGCCAATTACCGTCGTGAACGAGACAAAGGCTTGACGAAATCAAGAAAAGGCAGCAATTTAATGTGATTGCTCAGCAACAAAATCAAGTGGCGTTATTAAGTAATGGATATGAATATGTTAGACGGAAACAGTAAAGTGACAATTCCAAAGAACAGGTGTAAACAAGTTAAACAATTACTATGTGCAATCGCAACATGAACAATGAACATCAGTTCCAACTAGATTCCTAAACAGTAATCGAGAAAGCTAATTTTTAGAGTCCACAGTTCACAGAATCAAAAGCGACATACAGTCAACCGGGCGCGCCGGCAGTCCGTCCCAACCGATGTGGCCCGTAAGTGACCCTCGAAGTCGGCGCCTCGACGTCGGCGGCTGGCTTCCACGGCGGCTGGCGGGGTTCGGTGTCGGGGCGTGATGTCGGCAGCTTATTTGCCCGGGAGTTGCTTGGCGTTCATTTATCGTCCCCGGAGCAGACTGGTGAAGTGTAGGATCGGCGCGTTTTTATAAACCTCTCGAGGCGCCAGCGTTCACCAGTCACCGGTCTAGACATGGATCAAACACGCGCACACTGGTCCTCGCCGTAGTTCCGGCTCCACTGGCCGTCACCTTCACCGGCAGTCAATTTAATAACACACAAAACAATAGCTGCGGACGAAGACGGCTTCACGTAGGCCGGGCTTGCTTCCACCGTGGTTTAGACTCTGCTTGCGGCCACCTTCACCGGCAAGCAATTTAATAACACACAAAACAACAGCCACGGATGCACCCGGCCTCACGTGGCCCGGGTGTGTAGCCACCAAGGTTTCAACCCTACCAGCGGTCACCTTCTCCGACGAACAAATTAATCACACACATTACAGCAGTCACGAACACGCGTAGCTCAATGTGCTCTGGATGCACCCAAGATCACGTTCTCCACCGTTTGCGAAACTGTGCGGCACGTAGGCTTGCGGCCCATTCATTCTTTAAGAAGCGATGCTTAATAGGCGTGTATACATAGGATGCGGGGGCGGAGAATTGAAGAAGTAACGCGACTTTTGTGACACATTATGAGGGCATGCCTAGTGGCTCAAGCCGTTGGGCAACTTGGCCACCAGATCGTCTAGAAAGCGTGACGACAATGGCACAACGACAGTCATATGACGAAGCTAAACTGATGACACTGGCACAACCACGAGGCCGCCATGACGACGAGCGCGTACTTAGTGGCCCAAGCTGGCAGACAACTTGGGCAAGTTGGCGTAGAGTGCTAATCACATTAAAACCTTGATGTTCGCTAATGGACTATCTTCCTTTCGTCACGTGCTAGCGATTGTGGCAGTAAGTAGTGAGCTTGTGTCTACTCGCAAAGACAGCAACCAGCAGAAGCTAGCTAGCAATCGGAAAGTGGAGAAATGATGCAAGGAAAGGCTTCATTATAATGTGATACCATGTTTAACCGAGCTCACCAGCCAACCACCACCACCACCGCACGGCCATTGATGATAGTTCGAGCCCTGACTTTACGTGACCACATCGCGTGAGAAAGAAGCCAACACTCACAAAGAGGCAAAGGAAGGCAAACGACGCATCGGTGCCGCTTCGTGATCGTGCGCTTATGACAGAACGTAAACAAACCCCAATAATAATCGATTTGGATTAACGTACCAATGACAAACAGTGAGCATCAGAGACCGAGACACCGTAATGAAGAACTCCGAATGAATACTGACCGACCGCAGTTACCCGATGCGACGAGCACCAATGCACCAACACACGACAATTTTGCATTTCGCCGTCATTGAAAAGCGGTAGCCACCGTTGGAAATCGAACCCGCGATCTCGCGCTCAGCAGCTGAACGTTACAGCCGCTGAATCACTGATCCGCTTCGGAGGGCGGCGGCAGGGCGCAGTGTATCCTAGTGCTGTGTTTTACCTCTGGAACGCGGAACTACTGTTTGCTCCTGTATATAGACTATACGACTCGCAGGATCGTCTGCTGATGCGTTCTTGTCGTCTGCTGCAATATCTTTTTTTCTTTACTTGTACTGCGCAGTACTAATGCAGGAAATTTTCTATGGCCGCGCTGCACCTTCAAGGCTGTAAACAAGCCTTCGGCTTCCGGGAGAGAGAAATATTCGCACGGCGGAACGACACCGAATCGGGCCTGTTACACCAATTTGCGATCCTCTGGCGCCGCATATATACGACTTTAGAGAGCTGTACGTTCCGTACCGGTTTCGCGCCACAGTGTATACATGTACGAGAAAGTAAAAACAACAACAACAACAAAAAATAGTGCAGTAGGCACTCTTTAGGAAGTACACGAGTGATGCCAATCGCGTAGTTCGCACGCGTAACGCAGCGGCCGTCGGCGTCCCTGCACAGGTACGGTAATTGTGCGCAGTACATAACGATACGCACTTATACCCGCACGAGTAGCGACAATATTATAACCCTGCCCACGGTCTATCGCGCATGCATCCCGATGGTTATTAAAAGATTAGAGGCCCGTCACTGGCGGTGTTCTCTTCTGCAGAACGGGCGGGTGCCGGGAAACATATTGCCTCCAATTTGTACAAAAGCGGAGTCTTCCCGCTCGTTACGCAATTTCCCGAGCGCGTCTGTGTGCGCTGTTGCACGGACGCAGCGCCGCGTATGTAATTTGGTTGGCAGCCGCGCGTTTTTCACCACGCGTGAAGGACAGGCTGTGGGCTTGCGCCCGCCGGGGAGGGCTCGGCGACCGCCCCTGAAACACCGTCGCTAATTGATCCTGAACGCTGCGACCTGGGTCGGGAACTAGTTCTGTTCCTTTGAGGCTGTTCTTGGGAGAAAGAGCATGGGACAGCGGTGGTCTCGATAATGGAGCTGGTTTCCTCGCGAAGGGAATATAATCTCAGGTTGCAAAACCAACGAATAAAATGCAATGCGCCGCTTTCCCTAGACCGTCGTAACACGGCTGGCACAGTGCGGCAAAAGATCAGTGAATTGAACGCGATAAATAACACGAACAGGAAGGAATTGAACACTTAGATTATTTATTCAGTATGTATTTACTTGTATTTAATTACTTAATTATCCCCATTTATTTCTTTATTCCTTCCGGGTGTTCCTTTAGCGGTCCTCGTTGTAACAGAGAAAGTGCATACGCGCGCACACACGCACGCACACCCACCACCACCACCACCACCACCACCACCACCACCACCACCACCACCACCAACAACAACAACAACAAAAACAACAACAAAATCACCCCACTGCGACTTTCCTTGGCAGCGAAAGAACTACTGGTAGAACTGTAACGAGGAACTGTAACTCTAATCAAGTATGTACCAACAGGCCTGGATTTCAACCCTTCTGCCAGTCGTTGTGGTGTGAACTTCTCCTCTTGTCCTTTGTGTTTTTAGACTGTTTTTTTTTTTCCTTCAAGAACTGTAACGCCCAAAATATAGCGTTCGGTGCGCGAAAATGCTGCGGAAGTCTGGAAGCAAATGATGACAACAGCGCAGCTGAAACGGAGGATAGCGCTGCTGGACCATTTTCGTTTCGATAGCTTCGGGGCATACGTAACTCGCCTCTGTAATTGGGGTTCTACTTAGAGCCCGGATATGGTGTGCTTGTATACGAGTTGAGATAAGCGTCAATGACGTGCTCACGGGCCTACGTCACCCGCTTGCGTGGAAAGGAAGGGAGAAAAGCCAGCTCGTGCGCGTCTAGTTTGTCCGGCTTTGGCCACAGTTGTTGGAAAATGAGCGCAAAATTCACTCGTACCACAACGCACGAATAAGTAGCTACGCGTCGACCAGTGGTTGTACTCTGCCAGGAAGTACAACGCTCGACGTGCATTTGGTAGACGGCAATATATATGCGATCTCTGTACTTCACTTCGTATACGAGACAAAAAGAAAAAAGAGCGAATGGAATACGTTTCAGGCTCTTGCTTGAGACCTGACGTAGCTCGGTATAAAAGAACACCCGTCGTGCAGAAAACTGTAGAAAACTTGGCCTCGTGTACTGACAGCCAAGGACTGTATCACTGCTGCGTTCGAGATATGAACCCATAATTTCTTCCCATTGTCCTATTGCTATGAATAACCCACGTTTGCAGTCTAAACCACCGCAAGTGGGTCTCGAGCTAGAAATATTGCCCGTCAGTTGCCTCTGCTGCGACTGCAGTGTATACGTATCCAGGGCACACGACTAGAACCAAGAAAGGCGCTAGCTCGCACCATATATAGGGGCAGAATAATGCGAGCTATTGTTGGCATGCGGAGCAGTCGCGGTGATATGGAGTATTCGCTAAATTCTTTGGATTGAAATCGTTCGTTAAACAATGTGCACGAATACAGAAAATTTGGCAATGCCGTCACAGCGCATTGATCCCACTAGACTAATGAATAAGAAAGAGAGAAAAGTTTAATGGCATCTTGAGAAGCTATAGTCCAAGGCGACTGTCAGGACATGCTAGTCCAAATGAGAAGGTGAGGAATTAAAGAAAAAGAGTGAGGTAAAAAAAGGGAAAAAAAAAATGCAGAAAACACAGACACACACCTAACATGTGCACTAACAAAAAAAGTTGTTAACAGATACCATATTTGTTGCCACGCGAGAAGACGCTGACGAAGACATGACTTAACATAGGACAAGCACTCACTCCTAACTGAAGATGTTATTTTAAATGAACGTATATATAAGCGACTGCGGCACAAAAAAAAATTAAAGAAAAGAAATAACGGGATCCACGACCCCACAGAAGAAGGCGAATCAAAAAAGAAACCCAAGAAAAGCAAGGAACCCTTCAAATAATCTATCGTGTAGAGTGACCGCACGCGCTATGCAAATATGCATATTCATTGTCAGATAATCAAACCGAAGCTTGGCTGACGCTTGCGCACCTCATTATTTATAATGTGGAAAGCTTCGATGATTTCGCGAGTTCTTTGAAACACCTGTGTTTGGAAAGAACCTCCGTAGCTACAAACGAGGATGAGCAGTGTGCGACAGTGAATTGAATTCTGGCGTTTTACGCAAGTGCCAAGCCACGACTAGATTATGAGGCACGCCATAGGGGGCGACTCCAGATTAATGTGTACGGATTAATCTTTACCGTGCCAACGATGCGCGGGACGCAGACGCTTTTCTTTCTTTTTTTTTTTGCGTTTCGTCCCCATCGATATTATTTATTTATTTATTCAATACTGCCGGCCGCCTTTTGGTAGCCAGGGCAGGAGTGGGTACATGACGCTTTTCATATTAACGGTCCATCAAGAAAACAACAGTAACAGTTAAGACAGAGAACCACATAGGCACACAGAAGATTACTGCGAAGCAAAGCAAACAAAACAAGATGCAAACGCGTTACATTCAAATAAAAAAAAAAAAAAAAAAAAGAAAAAAAACCGAGCTCACAAAGGTTATTGGCTAGAACTGACTGCTGAAAAAAATGCATCGGGTGATGATAAGGTGGCCACATCGTAGGGCAACTTGTTCCAGTCTGCTATCGTTCTTGGAAAGAACGACAGCTTGTATGTGTTGGTTCTGCACTGAGGCATTATAATTGTTTTGTCGTGTTTGTGTCGAGTCTGTCGGGTTCTGTTGTACTGCATGTAAGTGTGGAAGTCTAATTTGGTATGATTATTAATTATTGCAAATAGCATCTTCAGACGGTGCATTTTTCGACGAGATTCCAAGGTAGGAAGACCGGAGCGGCTAAGAAGGTCAGATATCGATACCTGTCTTCCGTAGGCGTGGTGTATAAATCGCAGTGCCTTTCTCTGAACCCCCTCGATACTTTTTACATTTGTTTTAGTGTGCGGATCCCAGATCACGTCAGCATATTCCAGTAGGGGACGCACGAGCGAAGTATAAGCTACAAGTTTCGTTTTAGTGGTTGCATGTTTTAACCGGTGTCTTATTAGCCATAGTCTTTTGGATGCTACTGAAACCATGTTTTTAATGTGGGGGCTCCAACTGAGGTTAGAGCTGATCGTTACGCCAAGATACTTAAATTGTTCTACTGGTTCTAGAGGAGCGCTATTAATTTTGTACGAATACTTCAGTGGATCTTTCTTTCGGGTTAAGGTCATTTGTTTGCATTTCGTGACATTTAATGTCATCGACCAGTTTTGGCACCAATTACTAACAGCACACAAGTAGTTATTTAGAACGAGCTGGTCACCTTCAGTGAGAATTGTGTGATAAATTACGCAGTCATCTGCGAAAAAACGGGCCCGCACAGGAGAGTCAAGTTTTAGGTCATTTAAATATATAAGAAAAAGAAGCGGCCCAAGGACTGAGCCCTGTGGCACTCCTGAAAATACTGGAGCGATGGGTGAGCTTGAACTGGATATCTGGACGTACTGTTGCCGGTGAGATAGGTATGAATCAAGCCACTGTAAAATTTGTTGATTCTGTAAGATGTGTCTAAGTTTTAGCAGAAGTTTACTATGCAGTACGCGGTCGAAGGCTTTTTCAAAGTCCAGAAAAATGGCATCTATTTGTCCTGCTTTGTCAAGGGCTTTATAGAAATCATTGGTAGTGTGAATTAGCTGTGTCACAGTAGATAACCCGCGACGAAATCCATGTTGAGCTTCAGAAAAAAAATTATTGTCTTCCAAGAATGAGGCGATGTGTTTGAAAACAAAGTGTTCCATCACTTTACCTGCGGTGCACAACAAGCTAATTGGCCTGTAATTAGCGACATGGAGTTTGCTACCAGATTTGTGCACAGGAATAACCTTAGCCAGCTTCCAATCCCTGGGAACGTCACCCTCTCGTAGACTAGTACGGAATATAATAAAGAGGAATTTTGAACACCATTCCGCGTATCTGGAAAGAAACGTGTTCGGAATATCATCTGGTCCAGATGATTTCTTTGTATTCAGGTGTAGAAGGGCGGAAAAAATGCCTTCTTCGCCTATGGTAAGATCGGGTACCTGGAAGCTGGTTGATCTGAAATTGGTAGACGGACCACCACCCCGCAGGAACACAGAAGAAAAATAGTCGTTGAACGTTGCCGCTATTTGTTGTCCGTCACTAACGTCCACGTCATTTATTGTCAATTTGTGTATGGGGTCCTTTTTTTGAGCTAGATAAGTCCAGAATTTTCGCGGGTCATTAATGAGGAAGTTGTGCAGTTTTACGTTAATGAATTGGAATTTTGATTGTCGTATTTGATTTCTTAGCTCTCTACGAAGTGACGCCACAGTACTGTGTGCAGCCCTCGAAATGTTACGGGAAAGTCTGCTTACGCGACGTTTTAGGTGAATTATTTCTCGTGTAATCCATGGGCTGTGGCTATGAATTTTCTTTTTCTTCAGCGGGACGTACCGATGAATACACATATGTACCGTACGTTTAAAGTTCAACCACAATTCATTCGGACTTGTGTGGCCTTCACTGTACCTTGCAAAAAAATTGTCGTATTCTTGTTCAAGAAGGTCTAAAATACTCTCGTCTTCAGCGTTATTGAAATCGTAAAATTGTTTTGTTGATTGGCGTGTGATTGGTCGTGCCATATTGGTTTTGAAAAGCACTAAATCGTGGTCGGATATACCAGGCATAATATTAACCGTGAAACCCAGCCTTTCAATAGCATCAGACACAAACACAAGGTCTAGAAGTGAGCCCGTGGTAGCAGTAACTCGCGATGGTTCAGCCACAACCTGCTTCAAATTAAAAGAAAAGGCAATATCGAGTAGCAAATCAGAATGCCGGCATGAAGATGAGACGCTCAAAGATTCCCAGTTGATTTTTGGCAAGTTAAAATCACCACACAAAATGACATGTGAATATCGCTTTTTGTGCTCATTCAAAAAGTCATACAGCGTCTCGAGCATACCTAGATCTGAATTTGGTGGCCTATAAACGGCGCCAATAAAGATGCTGTGTTTGCAAGTATGAAGTCGGATCCAGACCATTTCTATGCTAGTATGGTGTGGTACAAGCGTGTAATCTGTTCCTTTCTCTATCACAATGGCTACCCCACCCCCTCTAGAACTGCGGTCATGGCGGATAATTTCGTGCGAATGAGGTATCACATCCTTATCGGATATGTTATCATGGAGCCACGTTTCGGTGAGCACTGCAACATCAGGCTCATACGTTAAAAGAAGACCTTCGAAGTCTTCTGTTTTATTCCGGATGCTACGGGCATTAATGTTCAGAACAGAGAACTCGCTTTGAACTGTGTCTCTGTGACATAAATTGCGGCTCTTAAGCGGACTCTTGTTTCCGAAGTTAGGCCGTCATTGTGAAGCTAGCGGGACTATTTTATCTTGAGTGTCGTCCCATTGGAACAGTTTACCATTAATTTTGATTTTGTCGAATGACAGCACGACCTTGGCACCTTTCTTCCTGTGTTCAGCAGCAGCAGCCCAGAGCTTCTTTCGGATTGATTGTACGCGCGGGGAGAAATCTTCCGATATGCTATAGGCTGTGCCTCTCAGTTTGTTACAATTCTTCAAAATATTGGCCTTATCTCTGCCATCCACAAGTTTGAATATGACGGGTCGGCATCTGCCCTCGGTTGGGCGGCCAATCCTGTGAATACGCTCGATAGCCACGTTTGGAACCTTTAGAGTATCAGTCAGAATGTTTTTAGTCACGACTTGTTCGAGGGATTGCCAATTTTCTTCGGTCGATTCTTTTATGCCATATACAATCAAGTTCTCCCTTCTACTCCTATTCTCCAAGTCGTCTACTTTCAAAGCCAGTTTTTCGACTTCTGACTGAAGCTCGTCAACCTTGCTCGTGTAATTAGTCACCGTAGCAGAAATATCGTCAAGCTTCTTGTCAATTGAAAACAGCTTAATACTTGTTTCGTTAACCTTGCTGTTAGTAGCTTGCACAGTGTGTTTAAGTTCACGAACATCATCAATTAGGGTCTGAAGCATCTCTGCAGTAGACGGTCCCGGGTTAGTCTCTACGTCACCACAGGTAGGCAGTAGGTTCACAAAGCAATGGTAAATCGCAGTAAGCATATCACTCAAAGACCGTGGGCACGGCAGAAGCAAGAGGCAAACATTGTCACTGCGATAGGTATACGTTAGGCGATAGTCTCTCACCTGAACGAAAAACAGGAAAGGATTCGTGAGCGGCATTGTCGCTGTGCCCCTGCCGCGCCCACTGGCCGGAATCCGCGAAGTGGCCGGACCTTTATGCTGCCAAAACTCTGACGTAACCGATGACGGCGAGGAAAATCCGGCAAGTAACGGTGCCCATGTGCGCATGTCCGGGAGCATGTCACTGATATCGCATCTCTGTGGGCTGGTAGGCCTGAAGATACAGTATTCCGTCGTCTCAGCCGCAGAAAGGCCGAAGCATGTCTCGATGGCTGGGGGTGTCGGGCAGATGAAGAGCACGGCCTGAACGAAAAACAGGAAAGGATTCGTGAGCGGCATTGTCGCTGTGCCCCTGCCGCGCCCACTGGCCGGAATCCGCGAAGTGGCCGGACCTTTATGCTGCCAAAACTCTGACGTAACCGATGACGGCGAGGAAAATCCGGCAAGTAACGGTGCCCATGTGCGCATGTCCGGGAGCATGTCACTGATATCGCATCTCTGTGGGCTGGTAGGCCTGAAGATACAGTATTCCGTCGTCTCAGCCGCAGAAAGGCCGAAGCATGTCTCGATGGCTGGGGGTGTCGGGCAGATGAAGAGCACGGCCTGAACGAAAAACAGGAAAGGATTCGTGAGCGGCATTGTCGCTGTGCCCCTGCCGCGCCCACTCGAATCCCGGCCGGGATCGGACGGGATCGAATCCCGGCCGCCGCGGCCGGGATTCGATCCCGTGACCTCGTGCTTAGCAGCGCAACACCACAGTCGCTAAGCCAACACGGCGGATCAATGAGTGCGACAGTGGGACGCTAGGTGCGATGCATTGGGCTTCTTTAATGCCCGAATCTGTAATTCTCTTACTCGAACATCGGGGCACCTTGCCGCTCTGTCCCGCATATGATATTTCACAGGTAACTGTAATTTGACACGCTACACCAGACTTGCATGGTGCGTAAGCTGTGAAATGCTTGACACCACACCCACCATGTCTTGCCCTCACAGCGCTCGAGTTTTCTTTTAATGAGTGGGACAATACTCGACAGCTTTTCTGGAGCCGAGAAGACAGTCTTAACCCGGTTTCGGACAACGAATATTTATATCTGCTTAAGCACGTGTGCTAGGCCTACACGAAACATGATATGGTTTTCATTTCTTGGACCTTTTTATATCTGCTCACGGGTTCCTTGGATTGTGTTGTTGTTGGTTGCAACCGCTTATACGTTCTTTTCCAATAAAAACCTTCAGCTATGAGTCCGCGCTCACCCTGTGCCTGTTGGTTGTCATCGTCAGGGTATTTTGATTTTGCAGGAAAGACGTTACTGTACCAAGTCGCCCTGTTATCGATCATGCGGTTAGTTACTGCCTCATTGAGGCACGCATCCCGCTATAATGCCATATCATAAGAAGCCACCAAACACTGACACCAAGGACAACATAGGGAAAATTACTTGTGCTTAATAAAGTAAATAAAGAAACGATAAATTATTGGGAATTAAAGTGGATGAACAAGCAACTTGCCGCAGGTGGGGAACGATCCCACAACCTTCGCATTTCGAGCCCCTCGGTTAACCCCCCTTTCTTCTCGTTCGCTATAATGCCATAAGCACTTTAGTGGCGGGCATTTGAGATTCTGGACATTGCCACGGTCTGAGAGCTTCACGTAGCACGAACTCGCGTGTCGTTTCGCACGTTTGACGCGTTACTGCGAGCTTCCCTTGAATTTTGTGAAGCGACAAATACAAAAATAAATTATCTAAGTCCTCGTAAACACCGCACGTGGTAAAAATTAATCCGGCGTGCCTCATAATCATATCGTGGTTTTGGCAAGCAAAACCGCATAATTTAATGGAAAAGGAAGATTAATAAGCAGACCTTCTCTACGCCGTCTTTCGTAGTCCCAGCTTTCCTACGGCATGTTGAACCTCATGAATCAGCACCGTAATCTGCATGTGTAAAAATTCGCCATGTTCCTGTAAAAAACGGGAAAATATGTGCTTCTATAGATGGGCTGTCATATAGGAAATACAAATGCAGACGACGTAACACTTTTCAGGAACTACGGCCGTGACTCACAAGTTATAAGGAAAGACTAAGGACTTCAGTCGGCCAAGTTTAACGATGAATTACAGGACTGACCTTTCCAAAAGACTAAAGTTTTGTAGCCAGGTAAGTGAATGCCCGCTCGTGATTGATAGTGGCAGACTCTTGAAGTCGTGTTAGGAGCGCCGTTTATCTATACGCCAGGTATAGTTTACCAACTAGCTGACGCCCTTCTATGACTGCCAATTTTCTTATCGCATCGCGCAATCCTGTGCCATCGTCGACTGCGGACTGCCCAGTTTGGGACGGCAGAGGGCTGGGTGGTGCGATAAGATTCACGCGGTGCCCAATAGACCGCCGGTTATCTTCTCATCATTACGTATGCGTGTTGCCATAATTCACTATGAGCTCAATTATAGTATCAGGGTTAGGAGCTGATATCATGCTTATGATTAAGAACAGGAAGGATACGTGTATAACGCTTAGAGCAGATAAACTGTGCTTTACACTTTTCGGCTTTAGGATTGGAGTGGCCTAAACGGAGTCGCCTCGACACACCATGGTCTTTATCGGACGTTACGTGCAGTCTCAGTGCAACCCCATCTGCCGGCGAAACGCACCATTCCAACTGCCGAAGCAAAGTTTGTTGTGCTAGACAATTTGAGCACAGCGCTTCAGAGCCACCTACAAACGCGTACGGGTCGATGTGTGCACAGACAGACAGCTGCGCAGCGGCATTCTGCATACCCTCCCTTGATGTGCCCTGGTCTGGCCGCCTGGATCGCGTAGTGTCGTCTACAACAGCAGAAAGTGCCGCCATTGCCATGGCCTTGCGAAAACTACGCACTTATACCGCACGTGACGTCGTGGTGCTGACGGACTCAAAATCGTCGTTACAACGATTACACCGCGCCCTACCTCGAGACAAGTTTACAAAGCAATCTCTGGCACTGATCAAAGTTTTAATGAGCAAGGGATTTACCGTAAAATTTCAGTGGATCCCATCCCACGTAGGAATTGATGGAAACGAAAAAGCTGACGCTCTTGCACGCCGGCCACTGACATGTGTCCCGAAAGTAAGAGCGCCAAAGATGTTTCAGAACTCTAACAATAATAACTTTAGGGCGATCTACCAGGCTCCACACGCAGCCTGTGTGATTCATGGACTTACACGGGAGGAAGCAACGCTGTTGTACAGCATCCGAACCAACTACGCGCACACCCTGGCTTGGTTATTCAAGACTGGACGATGCGCTTCCCCGTTCTGTGCCTTTTGTGGTGAGATCGCCGACATGGAACATTTCATTTGGATATGCCCGCAGTTCGACACAGAAAGGAAAGCGATGGTCGACAGCCTGTAATGAATAGAATTTATTGATAGGAAAGACAGAGAGGTCGACCTGAGCTAGTGCGCTCTAGTGTGCTACTCTGCACTGGGGAAGAGGGAAGGGGAGTGGAAGTATTGGGATGGATGATGATGATAAGAGAAGTGGTGAGTGCTTATGTACATGAGACAGTTGCCTCGCTAGAGCCGCTCGTCAAGCTTGGTGTCCTGCAGGAACTTCAACAATACTATTGTTGCACGCATTGAAATTGCAGTGTCAGGCCATGGGCCGAGGATAGCTTCCTCCGGCAGTAGTTGTCTGCCAACGCTGGCTAGGAAACTGTCTAACGTCCTTCGCTCCAGCATATATGCTGGGCAGTCGCAAAGTACGTGTTGCAGTGTTTCGGGCATCTGGCAGTGTACACAATCAGGGCTGTTCGATTGGCCGATGAGGTGTGCGTAGCGACGGGTGAAAGCAACGCCGAGCCGAATCCTGTGTAGCAATGATGTTTTGCTCCGTGTAAGCTTCGGGGGCAAACAGAATTTACCGTCTGGGTCAATCGTATGTAGGCGTCTGTGAATGTTATCAGAGTGGGCTCTGTAAGCCTTTGTAAGGTCCTGCATGAGTGCCTTGATCATGGAGTTGGTGTCAGGTCGCGAGTAGGCAATCCGTATTTCATCAGAGGAAGAGAAGGCCGATCTTGCCTCACTGTCAGCGAGTTCATTACCAAAAACACCACAATGGCTAGGCACCCATTGAAAGGTGATCACGTGGCCACTTAACTCGGCACTGTGACAAAGTTCGACGATTTACAGCACGAGCAAATAGTATGGTCCTTTCTTTAAACAGTATTTTAGCGCCTGTAGCGCTGATTTGGCATCGCACAATATCGTCCATTTATGGGGTGTCTGCGTTCTCATAAAACGGACAGCCTCCCTTCTTCCCGCAAGTTCCGCAGCCGTAGATGGCGATTTGTGGTCTAATCGAAATCGTTGAGTAATTCTAAGCTGTGGGATGACAAATGCGGCCGTTGTGGCAGATGGCGTGACCGAACAATCGGTATATACTTGTACAGTCCCACTATATAATGTAAATATATGGGACAGGGTGAGCTGCTTCAAGCCAATGGAGCAAACGTGAGATTTCTTCCTAATTCCGGGTATCTGAAGCCTCACTAGTGGTCTTGACAATGTCCATGGAGGTGTCGCGGAGATGTAGGTGGCCTGGAATCTTGCACGTACGATGCTTGCGTGACATGCAATAGCTTTAGAAAAAGCACAGTCAAGGTTGGTGCTTGGAAGTGTTGACAGTGGATGGTGTGAGTGTCTGGTTAGCAGGCGAAGATAGGTTCGCACAGGTTCACAAGACCTATATATGTATATGATAGCCTGTAAAATAATGGTATTCCACACAGGACCTTTGAAGACTTCATTTTCCCCGGAGGGCCTGCGGCGAACAGGAAGAGGGCACAACGACTGCTGATTGCCTTCATTCGAGACACACAGCTCTTCGACACCTGGTAACACACACACTCTGACACTCTTAGGAGGCTCAGGCGGAACGATTGCCGGCTATGTATTCCAGGCAAAACCCCGCCTGTTGCACCACCACCACCACCACCACCACCACCATAAACTGTGCTTTATTCAAATAACAGAATCGGTACCAGGGTATGCAAACGCCGTTGAAAGAATGTTAGGAGGTGCGATGAGGTGGGGAAAATTTGCAAGCATAAGATGGAGACAGCTAATGCAAGACAGATTTCACTGGCGGTGGTTGGGACTGTGCTTCCTACTAGAGCTCAAATAAAGTTGCGCTAATAACTATTGAATCGGAGTATCGGAAAACGAGGTTGTATATATATATATATATATATATATATATATATATATATATATATATATATATATATATATATATATATATATATATATGTGTGTGTGTGTGTGTGTGTGTGTGTGTGTGTGTGTGTGTGTGTGTGTGTGTGTGTGTGTGTGTGTGTGTGTGTGTGTGTGTAGTCGATATGCGACTTTTGGTCCTTCTACGTTACGCTTTTTGTTGGGTAATGTCTATAAATATCCGGCTCGGAGGTATCTAGACGACAAGAGATCAGTGGAAATATACTCCTCAATGATTTTTCCTTTACTGATATTGCGTAGTCTAAATTACGCGAGAATGCGTGCTTATAGGCATGCCTACGCCTGTGTGAGGAGGTGGTGCAGTTTCCAAGTATGTAGTCTGCAGACATACTTCAGACTTTGCGAGTTAATTTTTCCCAAGAATCTGGCGAAGAGAGTTATGGCGTCTAAACTTGCGCGGCAGGCCGTTAACGCAAGTTAGGACCCTCTGAAGTCGGCCATTCGTCGTCGATAAGAGGCAGATCAGGGCAGCTCGAGCGACACACGTCCAGACTGCTTTTTTTTTTCATCTTGCGCTTAAAGCACGGACTGTCAATATTTACATCTTTTCTTTCCCAGCGGCATTGCGTTTCGTGAATCCACCACGCATCCCTCCCGGCGATCTTTGCGGCGGAAGAGCAATGGGCATCAAGCAACGTCGAAGTGGATGAAGAAGAAGGCAACCACTGTCATTACGCGCTGGAAAGAAGAAGATTCCTATAAAGAGACTCACCGCAATCCGCGCAGAAATTCAGAACACCATGTGGCTGCGGCGGCAGCGTGCAGGCTTTATCCTAAGAGCCGATTATCCAAACGAATGGCCCAGACGGCGTCCGGCTAGTACACACGTCTATCTTTATCGCGAATCTGAAGGCCGTATTTCAAGATTTTCGGGTCGGACCAGCGCGACCCTCGGGCTCATGCCGCAGCGGTGGACAAGGCGACGCGGGAACACAGACATAACGAAGAAGACACCCGTCGGGAGCACGTGCTAACAGAGCGACGGCAAACACACGCGAATACAAACAGCGAGGCTCTGTTTGGGGCTTGGAAGCTTTGCGCCAGCGTTTTTTTAGACAACAGCGAACCTTGTTTGCGCGGAGATCTTGGCAATATCGTTTTCTGTGTTTTTTTTTTCTTGCAATCCTTTGGAGCGTCAACGATGGTCGCTAGCGCGCCTCGTTCTAAGAAAGCATCGAGGAGAGCAAATATCTCTATACGCATGCGCGCACCTGCGTACTATATACACCATGGCTGATATACGAAACGTCGCGAAGGCAGGATTTAAGCCTCTGTAAGTAGCATGCGTTTATGCCGATTATACGTTTTCGTGGTTTCCCTAAGCTTCTCAGAATGCGCCTCGTTATTTCTCGGCGAGGATTATCGCATTTCTTGATTAGAGCCCGGCGCGTCGCTGAAAGCAGCGTCGAATACGCATGGCGCCGTACCGCACTTGCATTATACACTCGCCTTCTTTGCAGCTTGACGGGTTCGCCGCCTGCAGGTCTCGCGTATCGTCCGTGAGGCCGTCGCTTGGAGGCCCTTGCCGCGATCGAAGACGAACTACGCGCCGTAGGTTACAATCTCTAACTGGCACTGAAGGAGAACATTAGGTTGCATTCGTAAAATGCGGTTCTGGACAACAGCAGAAGGCTGACTCCTTCTGGGAAAGAAGACTTCGTGGACGAGAGAAAAAAATAGTTTAGGGTTATTTGATATTGGAACCAACCTAGGTTACCGTAAAAACTGCAATCGCTGAGTGGCCGTATAGGAGCAGCGAAAGCATAGCAAAAAAAAAAAAAAAAAAAAAAAAGAGGGAGGGGAGGTTCAGGTATAGGGCATAGCAATGTATGTTATCCATGAAAGAGGAGTACACTGCGAGAGCATGTACCGGAAGGCCAGAAAATATTTAGCGGCGTATAGAAACGCGAGGCAGCGCCACCCCCGACCAGAGTATGTAAACCTGCAGACGTCACGAAGTTATCGCGCTACAGCACATGTGCCTCAAAGAGCCAGTTTCGCGCCCGTTCGAACGCGAAAAATGCTGAAAGAACCAAAGAAAGGTGTTGCTTTTTCGATCACAAGAAACGAAGAAATGAATTTCTTTTATTAACGAACTATCGCACTTGACGGCGTATATTTGTGATGATATTTTTTCATCGACTGGATGGGGACCTTGAGATTGTGAGTGTGTGCAGGTGTAGCGTTTGCCGTTTCGGCGCGTAATTCCGTAGCGAATGGAGCTGGCAACCGGCACATCCTCAGGGACAGAGCGGATGGCGATTCGTATACGTCGACTGCGATACACGAGTGCCGTCCTGTCTTGAGTCGTCAGTGACGTATATATATTCCATGAAGCGGAAGTCTGCGGAATATTTCGAGAGAAATACTTCGAAGTTTCACCCGAAGGGGGCGAAGCACCGACGGGCATCAGCGAGGCTCAGCTTCGTGCTTGAGCTTCTCGGACGGCGTTCTAACTATGCGCGGGTCGACATCTTGGCGCCAAGCAACACACAAGCTATCGGCAGAAGGAACAGCGCCCCGGCATACTGCCAGGCGTCTCAGAACGCTGGCGCGCGATCGAGGAAGCTCGCACTGCGATGGCGCACGAGATGAGATCGGTGGGGCACCATCGTCGTGAGTGAGCGGCCAGTGAAGTATTGGATAGTACTAGCTGAACGTTTACTGCCTGGTTTTTCTCAGACCATCGCAGACACACAGTAACATAAAGAAGGTACGCTATAGCAGTGTCCTTGAATACTTTTCATCAAAGTATATAGAAGGACCCCGGGCTACAGTGTAATTGTAGTGTGCCTGCGATGAACGGACATGCCTCCAGCGGAAGAAGGCAGAACGCCGGCCCTGCTTTCCCACAGGGCCAATCGAGCGGAGCGCATGCACTTCACCCCGCGGCGTTTTTCTTTTTCTTTTTTTTGCAGCCAAACTCGGACTGCGTCCCTGGGGGCCGAAACATTCGCGCGAGCGTCGCGCATGGGGCTGTCGGGAATATAGCAGGACAGCACGACGGCGACGGTGGGCATGCGTGTCGAACGTCCGTGCGATCGCTATCGCAATAAAACCGTATCTGTCGCATAGAGTTTCCCATACAATTACTAGAGGGAACTATGACGCTGCGATCGCTCAGCCACCATGCATGGGAATGATGTGTAGCGCCTGGATTTGTCCGATATTCATGCTTGGGGCTTCAGACTTTCCTGCAGCTTCGTTTATAGGTTTTATCTGGGCCTAAATTTGCCTAAATTTCATAGCAATTTATGCTTTATTATATTGCAGAGGGCAATAAATACATTAATAAATCTGCAAGCACGCGTAATCGCTGCTAAATTGCAGTCGTTCCGCTTGTCCATGCGTCCGTGGCGTAGTGGTTTCAATATCGGGGCTCGGTGCTAAAGCCCTGCGTTCGAATCCCACCATGGGACAATTTTGATAATGCTTATTTAATTATTTGTAACGCAGTGCTTTCTTAAAAATGATCGCCTGGCAAAGTCACGAAGCCCGTTAAATCGAAAAGGACAAAGTATAGTTTCCAGAAGAGGGTTGTAGCGCCGAAAACCACAACACACAGCAAGCGAGACGGGACATGCGCAACCCTCTTCTGGAAACATGCACCAACTAGCCCCCCAACAAGTATTACTCAGTGACAAAGTTTAGGCACATCCATGTTCTACCCATTCGTTATTCCCATGGTGGCTGAACTGGCTTTCCTGCAGCTGCCGCAGACACCAGCGCCACAGTTACCTCTAGTAATTGTATGAAACTCTGTGCTCTATTGTGAAGCAACACCTAGACGCACACCCTCACATCGAAAAAAAAAAAACAAATACCAAAATGACACACCATCTCGGAGGTTCCGCGACAGCTTCCGGTGACGTAACAAAGTTTGAAAGCGTCTGCCCTGGTATACCTATGATTGCTCATTAGGCAAACGAAGATCGCGTTGCATCCCTAACGAACCAAAGGCCCAGGCTAGGAAGTTCCGAAAGATCGTTTCGGTGCTAAGACGGCTGATAGACAAAACGCATTCTCGAAGTGCATGACGTCGCAGTGGCGTACAGACACTGACGCATAATTAAAGAAAAGGCAGTTTGGCCTCGACATTACTTCTATTCACCTAATAAACAGTTTTCGGCCATGCAAATGAAAATATTTTTTACACATAAATAGCTTTGAGACAACACTTCGAGAAGCTCAAACCATTTTCGTGGTAATTCAGTCCAGTTTTCTTCTGAAGCGATTCCAATTCGCTTCTAGAGACGAACGCAGATATTGTGAGCAGTAGACAAAGGCTGTATAGCAAACAAGAATTCAGCACTCGTATTCGTAAAAAGATATCTTCGGCTACGATAGACCGTAAGCGCAGCTGGCAGTCAATGGAGAGGGTGGGCGCAATATATAGCGATGATGGCCGACCCACGGCAAACAGCCCTTACGAACTTAGAGCTTTGTGAGCAGGGGACCAGACCTGATTTTGTGGTTTTGCGTGCGCAAGCTGACGAAGCCATAAAAGAGCGCATTGTGACCGTTCTCCGCAAATGTGCCCCTGGCCTTGCTTGACCTGGCTGGCTGGCTACATATTGACGCGTGTACTTATCTTTATCGGGTGACCACGTTTCGCCGCCTAACAAATGTAATCGCACAGCGCGGGATGCGCCTGCATGTATCCGAAGTTTCTGGAAAGTTATCGATGCTTCTATCCGGCTGTCTGTTGTCGCCGAACCCTGTGTTATCTGATTTCATCGCGTGACGCGAATGGTGTAGAACTTTGTGGAAGGCACACGGGTCCGAACGATTAGTCTGGAACATTCGACGACTGCAGTATAAAAGTCGACGCGCTTGACCCGCTGATCAGATTTTCGACGATCGCCGACTGTGTTCGCCGCTATCGTTGTGCTTTAAGTGTAGCCTGTTTTGTGGGCACAGGTTCGCCCAATAAAAGCTAGTTTTGTCTTTCACAGTACTGCTACTGTGTTCTTTAACGTCACTACGACGTGACATCTGGTGGAGGTGCTTTTGGTCCATGTACCGGACGCCCCCGACAAGCTGTGATCCAAGCCCGGACCGTAAAGAGAGCACTAACGTAGTCACGGACCATCGAGTAAGCCGTCGTCTACAACAGCTACCCCCGGAGCACGGACTTCTACCTGAGAAGACCAAGAAGATTGTGGCCAAGACAACCACAATGGCTGCCCCAGTCTCACCCATCGTACTTCAACAACCCAGAGAGCCCCCTACCTTCCGTGGAGCTACGTCGGAGGATCCTGAAACCTGGCTCGAAACCTTTGAAAGGATCTAGACCTTCAATAACTGGACCTCTGAAGATAAGCTACGACACGTGTACTTCTCCTTGGAAGATGCCGCGAGGACTTGGTTCGAGAACCGGGAGTCCACCCTAGCAACATGGGACCTGTTCCGCAGTAACTTCCTGAGGACGTTCACGAGCGTTGTCCGAAAAGAAAGGGCCGAAGTTCTGCTGGAAACCCGAGGCCAACTACCCAATGAGACCATCGCTATCTTCACAGAAGAGATGACCCGTCTTTTCTGGCACGCCGACCCGGAAATGTCCGAAGAGAAAAAAGTGCGTTTCTTGATGCGAGGCGTAAAGCAAGAACTTTTCGCCGGACTAATCCGAAACCCACCGAAGACCGTAGCTGAGTTCCTGACAGAGGCTACGACGATTGAGAAAACGTTAGAAATGCGCACTAGGCAATATAACCGCCAAGTGCTCACGCCTCAGTGCGCCATCCAAGCGCTGGGCTCCGTTTATCTTCAAGAGACCATAAGGGCCATTGTGCGCGAAGAACTCCGCAAGGTCTTGAATTCGTCGCAACCTCAAGTAGCCTCGATCGCTGACATCGTGAAAGATGAGGTTCAGCGATCGCTGGGAGCTCCTGAGGTGCAACCTCAATTACCGCAGCCCCAGCCAGAAGCGATGACCTACGCCGCCGTCGCACGCCGTCAAGGTCCCCCGCCGCGACCGCGCCAGGGCCCTGTCACGCCGCAGTTCCGTCGTCCGCCGCCACCGCCGCCGCCAGCACGACCACCCGTCGCCGAGCGCACCTACGCCAGGAAGACGAACATTTGGCACGCCCCCGACCACCGCCCGCTCTGCTACCACTGCGGAGAAGCCGGCCATGTGTATCGCCGATGCCCATACCGGGAGATGGGACTGCGAGGTTTCGCTGTCAACGCTCCGCGCCCGCAGCAAGGTGAACGCCCTCGCGATTTCGCCGACTACCTCGCCGCTACTCAGTGGAGCTCTCGACGACCGTCGCGTTCACCATCACCAGGCCGCTACCTGTCGCCGCAGCGCCGAGCATACACTGGCCCAGCCCGGGGCCGATCCGTGAGTCCATATCCGGAAAACTAAAAGCAGCAACCGATGGAGGTGCGGTTGCTGTTCGTCGAACTGACGAAGATCCTCCGCCGCCGACGAAGACGCCGAAGAAACTACCTCGACGACATACCGACACGCCGCCGTCCCGACGAAGTGTGAAAGCAAAGAATACGACGACGAAAGGCGACCTGACAACGTCCCATACCAGCCACAGGTCAACGCGACACAGCCGTGATCCGACGCCACGACCTAACTGTAACGCAAGACAAAGAACCACCGACCTCGACGTGCTTTTCGACGGCCACGCAGTTACCGCCTTAGTGGACACAGGGGCTGATTACTCCGTCATGAGTGGACACATCGCCGCCCAGTTGAAGAAGGTTAAGACTGCATGGGAAGGCCCTCAAATTCGGACCGCTGGAGGACACCTGATTACGCCGACTGGAATCTGCACGGCAAGAATTACCGTTCATGACCGGACTTACCCTGCCACCTTCGTTATCCTCCAACAGTGTTCACGCGACGTCATTCTCGGCATGGACTTCCTAAACCAACACGGCGCAGTCATCGACCTGAAGTCGAAGTCGATAACCCTGTCTGAAGATCAAGCGATACCGCCGGAGAGCTCTCGTAGTCATCATGCCTTAAGCGTGCTCGAAAGTCAAGTCAGCATCCCGCCTCGCTCCCCCAGTATTGTCATTTCCGTCGGCACAAAAACACCTGCTGACGTAGAAGGCGTCATCGAGGGTGACCAACGTCTACTGCTAGACCGTGAAATTTGGGTCGCAAGAGGGATCGCTCGACTCCACGGAGGGAAAACGGAAGTGATGCTAACCAACTTCAGCCAAGAGTTCAAGCACATCAGCAAGGGCACGACAATCGCGTACATTGAGGAAATTGTGGAAACGAGCAATGCCTTAGTCCTCTCAGATACTGCCGCGTCTACCCCGCCGACCATAGTCCCCGAACCAGACTTCGACGTAAATCCAAGTCTCCCCATAAGCAAGCAGCAAGAGCTCAGAAGTCTTCTCCGACGATACAAGGACTGCTTTTCGACTTCATCGAAGATTCGACAAACACCAGTTGCAAAGCATCGCATAATAACCGAAGAGTGCGCTCAACCACTCCGCCAGAGCCCTTACCGAGTTTCGACCCGAGAACGTGAAGCTATTAGGCAACAAGTTGACGAAATGCTCCGCGACGACATCATCCAGCCGTCGAAAAGCCCGTGGGCATCTCCTGTTGTCCTGGTGAAGAAAAAGGACGGAACCTTACGTTTCTGCGTCGATTATCGTCGTCTGAACAAGGTCATGAAGAAGGACGTATACCCCCTCCCACGAACAGACGACGCATTGGATCGGCTCTGCAGCGCTAAATACTTCTCGGCGATGGACCTCAAGTATGACTACTGGCAAATAGAAGTCGACGAAAGAGATCGCGAAAAGACCGCCTTCATCACCCCAGATGGCCTCTACGAGTTCAAGGTTATGCCATTTGGACTGTGCTCGGAGCCTGCAACGCTCCAGCGCGTCATGGACACGGTTTTAGCAGGATTGAAGTGGCAGACCTGTCTCGTTTACTTGGATGACGTTGTCGTCTTCGCCGGAAATTTCGACGATCACCTTAGGCGGCTTTCAACAGTACTAGAGGCCATCAAATCATCAGGGCTCACTCTGAAGCCAGAAAAGTGCCGCTTCGCTTACGACGAGCTTCTGTTCCTAGGCCACGTCATCAGCAAATCCGGAGTACGCCCCGACCCGCAGAAAACAGCTGCCATCACAAAGCTCCCGCAGCCTATCGACAAGAAGGCAGTGCGTAGATTCCTTGGCATGTGTGCCTACTACAGGCGCTTTGTCAAGGACTTTTCCCGCATCGCTGAGCCGCTAACGCATCTAACCAAATCTGATGTCGAGTTCAAATGGCAAACGCCGCAGGCCGACGCATTTCAAGAACTAAAACGACGCATGCAGCCACCGCCGGTACTCGCACATTTCGACGAAGACGCCGATACCGAAATCCACACTGACGCCAGTAGCCTAGGCCTCGGTGCCGTCCTAGTCCAGAAGAAAGACGGACATGAACGGGTGACATCTTATGCTAGCCGGTCGCTGTCAAAAGCGGAAGGCAATTATTCTACGACTGAAAAGGAATGCCTCGCCATCATTTGGGCTACAGCAAAATTCCGCCCTTACCTAATGGCAGGCCATTCAAAGTCGTCAGCGACCATCACGCGTTGTGTTGGCTAGCTAACTTAAAGGACCCTTCAGGACGGCTGGCGAGGTGGAGCCTCAGACTGCAAGAATATGACGTCACGGTGATCTACAAGTCCGGACGAAAACACTCAGACGCCGACTGCCTATCACGCGCCCCCATCGATCCCCCGCCGGAAGACGACGAGGATGACGACGCCTTCCTCGGGATAATAAGCGCAGAAGACTTCACTAAACAGCAACGAGCAGACCCGGAGCTAAAAGGCCTCGTCGAGTATTTGGAAGGGAACACCGACGTAGTACCTAGGGCATTTAAGCGCGGATTGTCTTCGTTCACATTACAAAACAATCTACTTGTAAAGAAGAACTTCTCACCAGTCCGCGCCAGCTAGCTTCTTGTTGTTCCGTCAGCGCTGCGTCCAGAAGTACTGTACGCTCTACATGATGATCCAACCGCTGGGCACCTCGGATTCTCCCGAACGCTGTCGAGGATACAGGAAAGGTATTACTGGCCGCGTCTGACCGCCGACGTCGCTCGTTACGTCAAGACATGTCGAGACTGTCAGCGACGCAAGACACCACCGACAAGGCCAGCAGGATTACTACAGCCGATCAAACCTCCTTACCGACCATTTCAGCAGATCGGGACGGATTTGTTGGGACCGTTTCCGGCGTCAACATCCGGAAATAAGTGGATCGTCGTGGCGACGGACCATCTCACCCGCTTTGCTGAAAGTAAAGCTCTACCGAAGGGCAGCGCAGCCGAAGTGGCGAAATTTTTCGTCGAGAACATTCTGCTGCGACATGGTGCCCCAGAAGTCCTCATCACCGACAGAGGAACAGCGTTTACAGCAGAGCTCACCCAAGCAATTCTACAGTACAGCCACACAAGCCACAGGAGGACAACTGCCTATCACCCGCAGACGAATGGTCTCACGGAGCGCCTGAACAAGACCCTAGCCGACATGCTAGCAATGTACGTCGACGTCGAGCACAAGACGTGGGACGCGGTCCTGCCGTACGTAACCTTTGCTTACAACACGGCAGTGCAAGAAACAACACAGATCACGCCGTTTAAGCTGGTTTACGGCAGGAACCCGACGACGACGCTCGACGCCATGCTGCCGCACGTCACTGACGAAGATAATCTTGACGTCGCGACCTTTCTCCAGCGCGCCGAAGAAGCCCGACAACTCGCCCGCCTACGGATCAAGAACCAGCAGCGTACACTCTAAAAACTAGGAAGGGTATCGCAGGAGTGAAGCTGCCGGTTCACTCTTCAAAGCGTCGTTTTACTCTCGCAAAATGTCGAGGAGAGTGAAATGCATTGTTCACTCTGTCACCAAGGAGAGAGTGAAATGTGCTTTTCACTCTCCCATTCAGAGAGAGAGAGTGAAAAGACTCTTGCGACAATAGAAAAGAGAGACTCTTGCGGCAATAGAAAACAAAACGTAGCGTAATCTTCTGCTTCAACTGTAGGTGGCTGGCCCCGAACATGGCAATGTATCATTCAGGCACGCTGAGCAAAGAACACATCGTTTTGCTTCTAAGAGAACAGGCCGCCGCAGTTCAAATGAACGCGTAGCGAGCGCTCTACTTTTTCACTCGGAGTGGCTCCACCGCGCGCGCGCGCGCTCAAGATCGCGGAACAACACAGGACTGGAGAAAGGTGATCCGTACAGCGAGCAAAGGCCAGCCGAGGGAGATCGTGTGTCAGCCATCTCGCTTGGCCACGAAAACACGACAGTCGTTCGTCATGCCTTGGATATAACAACAAGTCCTCCACGGTAAGTGAATTCTAACTTAGGTGCACATTCTCCGTATATGTCATGCCATCGCCAGGAAGTCGTCGCTGCGCTTAGCCGACGCGATTGACAAAGGACTAGGCGTACGCGCTATCTCTCGATGTCAATCGAAAAAGCCAGTCGTCGCGATAACTGCACGTGATTTTATCACTTTGCCGTTGTCCGTAAGAGCTTTAAAAATCGCAAACGCTGCCAGAACTATGGCATGTTCAATAAGACGCCAGGCGAGAGGACGCTTAAAATGGTTAGTTCACCAGCCCGTGATTCCGAGCCTATGCGGAGCGTGATTAGCGTGCGTTTTGTGTGTTTGAATTTATTCAGTTTGGCAGTCTACTGTGTACGGAACGCTGTTGAACTAAGGAATCACATAACAGAAGGCGTCATTTTGCTGGCAGCATGCTTTTTTTTTATAAATAAACCGCGCGCTTGACGGTGTCTCGCGCAGGGGGAATCTGCGACCACTGAAGTTACGTGCAGCACCAGTGCTAGTTAGAAACTTTGCCGCAGGCATTCAGCTGCATGCTGCAAGAGGTCAGTTGGGCGCGTTATCTTGAACTTACTGAAAACGCATGAGGAATCCATGTTTTATGCTGAAAAAAGTATAAACCCCATATAAGCGATCTTGCGCGCGGCAGCTACAAGCGACGCGACGGAGATGGCTGTCGCGTTCGCTCGTCGCCTACAAGTCGTACTCCGTGCGAGCGACGATTTTGAGCGACGCCTCCCCGGTGTTGCCGGCATGAGGGCTGCAGTCACGCGTGACGCGTGCTTTGGTAATTTACGTTGATGTATTTTACTATAAAAAGTAGCATAAAATATTTCCGGAGGTCTTGCAGTACGTTCTTATCCTTGCACGTATAAAAATTGAATCATTTGCTCGTTCCGCGCGACAATCGGTAGTATTTGAGCGATGTATGTACATCCAGTTCCGGCTTCGCGCTATTGGCTAGTCGCTCATAGCACTTCTGGGCGACGAGCGACGATTTCTAGATTTCCAGAACCGAGCCATCTGTTCAAGCGACGGCCCGTTTTGTCGCTCGAAGCCGTCGCTCGTCGCCGTCGCGCACTAAATCGCTCTCACAGTGTTTATCCCTAAGACTGAACTGTTTTTGCTCATGTTGAAATGGTGTGATTATAGGTCTGGTTTTGTCTCCTGTTGCGGTTTTCGTGCACGGTGCGAAACTGAAAGGATGCTTATGTCTACGAACTCGGTGAATTGTCGAGCAGCTAGTTACGCATCGGCATCGAATATAACGGCTGCTGTGTAGAATTACAATTGCAGGGGCGCTTTGCATACGCTTATTGTTTTGGACATGCCTGTGCATTTGCTAATATGAGTTGGCGTGTCAGAGTTATGTCATATGAACAGCTAAATGAGCCTTCCTCTGGGGGTTACAAGCGTAATGTGTGCATTTTGCTATAGCATGGCAGATCAAGATGTGTTTATCGCTTGAATATTTTTAGTAGAGAAATAAAATATCAAAATAAAATGTTGCTTTAATTCCGTGTTACCAGTCTGTCGTACACAGAACAATAGGTTGGTGTAATAAACTAATAACTGCGGTTTAACTGCAACTTTTACATGCCTACAAGAATCTAAAATGCTAGATTTCAAACTGCAGCAGTAGTCGGGTCTGTCAAAAATGAACTCCACTGCGCACCTCATGCATGAAAATAAGTTCATGCCTTTTAGTAAGCTTAGATGCAGGCCGCAGTGAACTTGAATGTATTGAAATGTGGGTAAGCTTGCCATAACAAGCCTTGTTGCCCTTTTTTATAGGCACATCCATATATCCATTGAGCTGAAGGACAATATTTTCATCCCTACTGAGCATCATGTTTGCAGCTATAATCCTCAAATTATGGCTTCAGCAGTGGCACAACCAGGGATGGTGCGGGGGGGGGGGCACACTCGGCACGTGCTTAGGATGTGTCACAAGTGGTGTTTGCGATACACCAGACTCATGACAGACCTATGACGTCTGAAAATGACCAATATTCTATTCATTAGCAGGAGTATTCTAACATTCATGAAAAACAAGGATGAACTGTGGTTTATTTGTTTTTTTGCTTAAATCTAAAAATTGAAGTTAGTTTAGCAGTTGACTGTTGCAGTCATTTGGATGTTTTGCATGCATTTCACTAGGAAGACTAAGAGCTAAGAATTTTTTATTGCCATGGCCTTGACTGTCTTGATGTTGTTTTGCACCATGCCCTTGTGTTGACTTTTGCATACGATATTTTTCAGGCACCCGCTTTATATAACGCAAGAAGGCAGCTGCAAGGACACGAGGATGTGAAAGAGCCAGTGCAGCGCGACTTCACGTAGTGCAGAGGAGCCAATGCCAAAAAATCAAAATACATTGGCATGTTATTTGGACAAGAAAACTAGTATGTGGGTATATTGGGTGTACCATTTGACCAAATGTCAACAAAATCAAGATACAGTATGTTACACGAAGATGAAAATTCTAACGTGCTCCAGGCAGTCATCTTAACATGGTATATTTATGTAATGTCTCTGATTGGAAAGTCAAATCAAGTACGCTCTCTGGAGACAAACACGTAGCAGCAAGTGTCATTGAAAAGTTAAAAATGTGTTTTAAGAAAGCTGATTAGTTCTGAGAAGTGACTGCTTTTTGTCTTGCCTCTCAACAGATATATCCATGTGATAAAAGAATAGTGGTAAAATGCAATTGCATATTTGCTTAGCGACATGATACATACTTGCAATGAGCACGGTGCCTGTGTTTACTATAAAAAGCAACAGCCCATGCTTGGTTAGGTTAGGCCCACTACAACATGCAGGCATGGGTGATTGGTGCTTTTTTTATTTCTGTGTCGTGAGGTTTATTGACGTGCGTATAGGTGCAGTGGCACGCAGTATGGCTAGTAAAAAAAAGGGGGGGGGGGCAGATATATGTAGCTCACTGTACACGACAGGGCAAAGGAAATCCGTGTTCAGCAACTATGTTAAATGCCATGTACGTAAATTTTACAACGCTACTCGTTCGAAGCGCACACAGGTGCATATTGAAGAAAAGTGTCCAGGGTAGATAATTTAGTTCGTAATTTACACTAATTTTGCTCTAACCACGAGACATAATAATTTGAATATACTGCACGGAAAAACCTAGAGCGAATTAAATTGTGTGTCAGCTTCGTGTGTATACATATAGTCTTTCCTATGCATTAGGTTTTTTGCGTAATGCATTAACAGTTGACAGCCTATCTTATGATGTGTACTCTGTTTACATTACAGTTGTTTATTAGTTTACTCGTTTGTTTTGCGACTGATGAAATGCCCGCATATATATATTTTCAACATTTGACATAATCCTGTATGTTTTGCAGGGACAACCCAGGACGTGCATTTCTCAGCACCCAGTCAACTGCCAAAAGTGACTCAAACACAGGCCACCAGTAAGTGGACATCAGTTGTAATTTCACATTATGCAGTTGGCGGCTGCCTTGTACGGAGGCTTTTTTTTTTAATGAGATGGTGATGTCGTTCTAATGTACATTTTGACCACAAAGGTGCGATCATGCCTCACAGAGGCATATATGGTTGCTATTCTCTGCGAGGGACGTGTTCTCGTGTTCATGAAGCATTTGTGTTTGGCAGTATTGTCGCCCAATGAGTCGGATATAAACACTAACTCGCCACTGCCGGCAAGTAGTTGCGAGAAACGCATTATGACGCTGTAAAGTTATTTCATTAATTCGAAGGAAAGTTTTGCAGCAGGAAAAAAGGTTGCTATTCCAGGTAAACATGTCTTTTTCTCACAGGTTATTTAGCCAAACTGTGGATGCATGAAATTCGTGACTTATGAATAGATTTTAATTTATTCTTTAGTAATGCTTCTAAAAGAGACTAGAAATAGCATGTGACTACCTCTGCAATCAGCAGACCATACATTTAGTCATAAGTGGCAGTTCCATGCAGTCTCGCACTTTATATAGCCTTTCCTTTCAGCAACATTGGAACTGGTGGCTGCGTTTTCAGAAGGAGAAGTGCACTTGACACTGTATATGTATGTGTGAATTCGGTTTTCTTTGTATGTGTCGGCTCACTGACACAAACATTACAAAAATCAGTTGTACCATGAGCCTGACGACGCCTTCTGCTGCTAGAAATGCGGCACTTCGTATTTTATAGTACTGCATGACATTTAAATCAAAGCTACCACATAAAATGATCAAGAAAACTTACCGCTGTTATAACTGTTTTCCTCAAAGAACGCTTGTCCTTTATGGGCTGTGTTAATCTGAGCTCTCCACCGATGTTTCAGTAGTATTATCCCTTAGTGAGTGAGAGATTGGGGGCAATTAATCGTGTTAGTGTTTAAGTGGTGTCCTAATTATGGGCATTTGTTCCAACAAAGTTGTCTAGATTACTTTATTGTGTAGTGTAAAGCTTATGAAACCATCAGCAACTACTGAGTTGCTAACACGCATATGGATTTGTCACTATACAGGTGGAACTCGGCTGTACCACTGCAGTGCTGCGGAAATTGCATTCACCAGCGGCTTTGCAACAGCTGTTTCGCAGCGTGTCGGTATGTGTTAATTTATAATTATGTTGGGATGGGCTAGTATTATGGACCACTGCTACTCTGTATTGTGACAGATCCATATGATAAGGGATGTAATGGGCACAGCGAAAACCTTTGAATTTTTTACTATGGTACATAAACAGGCTCTCCTTTTCGTCACTGGAGCAGGAGAGAAGGGCATGCAGGCACTCCTGAATGTACATATATTTCAAAACATGAGAGAGACATATACACACACACACACACACACACAATTAAACTAAAGGCAGGGACGTTCCATCTTTCTTCTTGAATTGAATTGTGCAGCGCAAAAATACAACACAGACCACAGAGAAGCACACATGTTAACAGGTTTGATACACACGTTGGTTCAACAGATTTGATACTTCAAGTGTGCTATATTACACAAGGGGGAAGGGAAAGGGGAGAAAATCTGAAAAAAAAAGTGGAGTGGAAAAAAAAAGGAATCGTGCCAAAAAGCATGAGAAGCATCGCGCAGCCAGGATCACCAGCAGGACATCTAAAAAGCACTCTGATAAAATTACATAGAGGACAACCTTACGTATAGTTTGTTTCAATCAACTCAGATCACATGCAGCCATTACTGCAATCAAGTTGTTTCCTTATGTCATATGAGGGAATGATGTGGGCCCAAAAACTGTTTAGAGCTGAAGGATTATGTTCCATTCTAGCCTCATTGCCTGCTTTTTTATCATATTGTTATCAGCTGCTTATGTTAGGGACAAAAAGTAAGAGTACGAACTGTTTCCCGATTCGCCATTCCACACAACGTGTCTTTGTGACTATATGTACATGCAGATGATCCATAGTTGAAAAATATTCAGTACAGTAGAATCTCATTACAAGATGCACTTGGTTGTAAGAGACATCTGAAAATGGTTTGGTCGGTTTTCCGATGTTTGCCACGTTAACAATACTGTATACAAGAGACACCTTTGTTACTAAGGATGACTTTTTAAGTATTCACTACTTCGAAGGGACACAACCCAGACACATTCACTTTGTGCACCTTGTGTGCTCCGAAGGGCGTAAAGATCACGCAATCCTTACACAAGTCAATCGCGCATGTCTCTTTTAGCATGAACCAGAAAAGGAGGGCAACGAGGACAGTGCAGGGCAGAAAGTGTCGGCAGTTGAAGCTGACGAGCGTCTAAGAGCACCTCAAAGGTACTGCGAGCAACAAGGCTTGCAAAGTGAAGTGTTTAAATTCCAGAAGTTGGGAAGGAAGCTAACACAATTTACAGTCACTAAAAAGTTGTGAATGTCTTCTTTAAAGGGCCCCTAAACCACCGAGGTTGAAATTTAGTTGCGGTGTTGCAGTTCTACACAATAAGGCAATGAACAGGTAGCCACGAGAATTTTTCAAAACGGTGCAGTAATAGTGGAGCTACGTGTGTTTGATTATCGAAAAGTAGTCCCCACTCATTTTACTCTTTCATCTGGTACACGCCATATGGAGTGTATCGTCTTTTCCTTGCCTAGTACACCTCCAAATGTTACGGGACAGGCCAACACCAACAAGCTCTGTTGCTGCCGCGCTGGCCCGTCGTCCTGCGAGGGGTGGCGCTAATACAACGGAACTGTATGGTGACTTGTGTTGAAGAGCCTCATAGGGAGACCCTTCTGTTGGTGTTTCTGTTCTTTGCCCCCATTGGCTGCCCACAATGGCATCGCACGCAACGCGACGAGGAAGAAGGAGTGTGTGTATTTGCTTGCAGGCCTTGCCGGCAGTCGTACGACTTTCGTTCGACCAGTCGACAGCACCGGAAACTGGTGACATCATCAGAGACAGCCTGGTGACGTCAGGACAAACTGGGGGGTGCAGGATAGGTCCAGAGAGGCGCACGGGGTCATTTTCTTCATATTGTGGTGCTCCGGCAGTGCTACGCACTCTGGCATTTGGCTTCGTCGATCGTGACGGCATTCTGATTTCGATACGCGTGTTTACTTGAAATGTTCAAAAAATGTCGAGAAGTGGTTTAGGGGCCCTTTAAGCCACCCTGAGCATTTATTCCTTCAAATATATCAAAACATACTTTAGTGATGATGCATAATAAAGTGATCTAGTCTGGCTCCTCAGTGTCTCAAAATTTTTGGTTTCGAGAGACATGTTTCCCGTGCCTCTTGAATATCTTCTGATGAGGCTTTACTGTAATATACACAAACAATTGTGTAACTCCTCCTGCAAGTATTATTCATTAAGCCCGGTCACTTATGTGCAAAGCTTGTGGTTAAGTCTTGATGTCCGTACTTTTTAGAGCTATGTTTATTAATTCATGCTGTTCTTATTGGTTCTTCGATGCAGGAGACAATGCCTACGAAATTATTGGCCCTGATCATGAGAGCCCTCAAGGGGCAAACAACATCTCTGTTGCAGAAGTGAGCCCGATACCACTTGGAAGTTACCATGACAGATGACACGGCAGCAATAGATACAGAGACTGCCATGTCTACTGCAGCTGCAACAGTGTACGAGGCAAGCAGCAGCGCGTCAGCATCAGCAGCAGTGTCAGAAGGAACCACACCAGGCCTGGTAGAGCAACATGTGTGCTATCACTGACTTTTTTTGTAGTGGATACAACTCATTTGCTCAACATACAAAAACTTTTCACCACGACTGTGAGCCAGTGTTATTGTGCAGCAAGTGCAAGACTAAGTTAGGTGTTATAACACAGTACAAGCATCACTTTAATATATGCAAATGCAAACATATTACAGTTGTTGCCTCCCCAGCCAGCCCACATAGTGACAACAATGTGGAACACATGGTGGGACACACCTCTCCCCCATTACAAGATAGTAGAGACTCTGTTGTTGCTAGATTGACTGGTCTTTGTAGGTAACTAGAAGGACAACACAGGTGTCATAAGATTGTTGTTGATGTCGTTGTTGAAGAGGTAAAAAAGAAGTTTGATGCAGCTGAAGTGCCAACTGATATTGAGCAAATCAAAAGCAACCACCTGAGAAAGCAACACTATCGAAATTTGGGTATCTATGTGCCGCCAACTCTGGTAAGAATGGCATAGGACAGAAGTGTGATGAAAATCACACAGACACTGCTGTTGCATCACTGGCCACAGTGGGCAGCGACTTGTAGGGCAAGAGAGTCAACTGAAACTAACATTATGATATAGTGTCATGCTCCCATGTGACCACTTTTCAAGTTATTTTGCAAGACACAGCTCAACCTCCAGAAACGAGACTGCAACTTGTCTGTAAAAAAGCTTTCACAAAAAATTATTCATAACACTATTAGCATAGCAGTATATTTGTTTTTGTGTCGGTTCGAGGTTCCCGGCTGTCCATTAATGCAAAAATTGAGGAAAAAAAGAACATGTGTCGTACTTACACCTTTTTAACAAGTACGAGGGGGACAGAACTTTTTTAGTCATGCATCTTCATCATACTATCAAGTTTTTAAATGCCTTTTATAATTATTATTACCAGTTATATCTGAGTGCATTGTATGCATGTAGCAGGTATAAAATCAGGTCAGTTGGATCAGATGCCTTATCTGCAAGCGAGCCCTATATTCAAGAAATTTGAATTAAAATAGTTACGTTAGAGACACAGTCTTTCAGCACTTTATTGCCTGTGGTTTAAGCATTGCTCACTACTTTTGTGGGTGGCAATTTCAACCGGCACAACACTGCGCTTTGCCACAGTCACATTTGTCTTCAAAGCGGTGTTTACCATTTGTGTTGATCTGTTTGTGTATGCATAGAGCAAGTTTTTAATTTATATTTTTCTGCATTCTTGTGCTTGCACTAAGCTTGTATAAGGCAGTTACAAAATGTGCGTCACTATAACGAACTGTTCTGTTGAGCTTACACTTGCAAATAATCGTTTTCAGATGGCCGCACTTCTATGCGGGTGCACCGCTAGCTTTGTGTATGTTCTCATGTTTGTATAAAGCTTATATAAGCTAGTTAGAAAATGTATGTCACTAAGCATTGTGATAATCTTTAAAGAACTGCTTGGTTGGTTTTACACTTGTGAATTAGTATTGAGGCGGTGGTATTCCCATGTATGCCCACTGCTAGCTTTCTGTGTCCTCATGTGTTTGTATTAAGTTTCTACAAGGGAGTTACAGCATGTACGTCACTAAGCGCTGTGATATTTTTTAAAGAACTGCTTTGTTGGTTTTACACCTGTGAGTAATAGTACTCGGGTGGCACTAGTCATGTGTAGGTACACAGGGACCATTTGTATACATTATGCTCATGTAAAGCAGTTACAAAGTGTATGTCACTAATTACTGTGATATTTGTTGAATTGCTGTGATGGTTTTACACATGTGAATAATAGTGGTCAGGACACAGTACTTGCGGTGTATAGTTGAATTTATACACTGCCAAGACATGGGCTGTATACATACCAAAAGAAATGTATGTCATTATATTGTTGTGATTATTACTGTTTGGATTTTATTAAACTGTAATAAAATTGTTTCTTGTATCTATTGAGGTATGGCAATTTGTCATGCAACCAAACTGAGGACCTGAACTTGTGCATACAAATAAACAGCTAATTTAAGAGTATACTGCTCATATTCTGCTAAACCAGTTTAACAAATCTTGTACTACAATGCTGGAAAAATGACAGAGCTGACTCGGATGTACAGAAAAAGTTCTGCACTGGCTGAAGGACTGCCCCACACTGGAGTTCGTAATGTTGCGTTTATTGGAGTAGAACAGAAAGTTCACTTCTATTAAAAATGCGACAGTCGGTGCAGAAACATAAGGCAGACGAGCGGATGTGGCACATTTTTTTCAGGGCCCTCCATGCCTACTACTGCATTTCTAGTCGTCCTGTGCTCTGCGTATAAGCCTCTGTTCAGCCAAGATTTTTACTCCATGACAATTGTTCTACTGGGTTCGTAGCAATATTGAAGAAAAAAATTCAATGGTTTTCAAGGACTTTCGAGGCCCCAACACAGTAACTTCAAGGACCTCGTGCAATGTGTGTAGTAGTTTGGACAGGCAATAACTTGTTCAAGAACACCGTTAACTTTAAACAAAACAATACGCATTTCAGTGATTTCAAACATTTGAAAGACTGCTAATTTGCCTTTCACCGCCCACCACTAAACGCACACAAGGAAGCATTTCAAGAAAGCGCTCAAAGTTTTTCTGCAATAGCACAATTAACTACTTGGACCTGCAACATTTGCAGTTTTTGAATACTGTTTGGTTTGACAGTGTATGTGATGTCATCTGTTGCCTCAGCTTTTTTCACCATCAAATAAGCAATAGTCATTTCTAATTTCTTTTTATTGTGTCTGTCGCTCTCAATTTACTCTTCACGGCTTCTCTTCGAATGCCTCAACAGTTGAGCTTCCTGCTTCTGCTCCTCCAAGCACATTTGTCGCCGGTTCCATGTGCATAAAACTGGTATCTGCAGCTCCTTTGTAATTTCAACTTTAAGGATGTCGCTTTCCTTCTATTACCTCCAGAGACAATTTTCTGTGACATGCGAAAGAGTGTCACAGAAGGGAAAAAAAGCGCTTGGCAATATCTGCTAAGTCTATCCAAGTGTACAAGTTTAAGGACTTTCCAGTACTTCTAAAAATTCAAGGGTTTTCAATGCCTTGAAAATGGCATTTTAGAAATAAAGGATTTTCAAGGATCGCTACAAACCCTGGATTCTAGCACCTAAATAATTTTACAAGCTTATTTTGGCATGGAGTTAGGAAATTCATGCTTTCTAGCTAACGCTGCACTATCTCTGTACAGTGAAGCCACGAGAGCGCAACTATTTTGGAGTAAAGAAAAATACTGAAAGCTTTTAATACCACTCTTCTTTTTTTCTATGGAGCTTCGTATTGCCTAGTTAAGTTTACGAATGTGCCTGGTTTTGGCGGGCGTTTCTTCGACATTTTCTGGAAGAAGCAGATTTGTAGCCCCCGTATTCAGAAATGTAACAAAGCTCATGCTTGACTTGATATAAACGACGCCTGGTGCGAACGTCCCCCAAGACGCTCACTGCCTTTCTTTTGGTGCGTTCACGACTTGCGTCGTTTAGATCAAGTCAAGCATGGGCTTCAAGTTATGATGCATTTCTGCATATGGGGGTAAGCGTGCACAATTTCGGGCAACGCACTGTGCCATTGACACTGAGAGAAAACGGGGAAAACAGTTAACCACTTATGCTCCTAAACTTTCGCGTACCTGTGGTGTGCGTGTATCGTGGAAGAAGAAACAGCGCAAACACAAGGACGAAAAAAAGCATCGACCACACCAGCGCTTCGTGGTGTGGCATGTTTTTGCGTCGTCCTTGTGTTGCGCTGTTTCTTCTAAAATGCTCAACCAACTAGCCGGCAAGTCCATCCTGTGCATATATAAATTGAACACACGCATGAGTGTAGATGGTCTTCGAAGCTTTTAGAACGAGCACTGCCACAGGATACGAGCAGTGCACGCGTAACAAGTGGACACATTAGTCATTTAAACATGCGTGCCAATGCATTTGACGCGGCTATCGGCATAAGCAGTCTCCAAATGCTGGAATGCATGCGCTTCAAAACGCTAACGATCCGCTAGCTGCTAATGCAAGACAACAGCTCACAGCGGACTGAACCAAACTCTAAACTAATGCACTTGAAAAGAACGCCTACACGGCAGCGTGAGGCACGTCGAAATGCCTGGTACTGGCGTCGCAGTTGCTCACCAGTATACGCGCGAATTAAATTCACATACGTGGATGGTTGGCGCAATACTTTGTATCCGCGTATTTTGGAGAACATGGACTGGAGAAGCACTCGATCATGAGCTGAACGGCACATTTGTTATTTTCCTGCGGTGACGACAAGCCGTGAATAGTTCTCACGTTGTCTTCCTTCGTTAGTCGTAGCAAGGAATGGAAATGATGCAAACGCACACGTATTCCAGTACACAACAGCACAGCACACTGCAGAGAAACCCCACCCACCACAGCCGATTCATCAAATACGTTTGGTATATATATAACCTCTAAAAGAACACGACTGGGCGTGGCGGCGCTGTGGTGTAATGGTTATGATGTGTGCTTTGAATTGTACAAATGCGAGTGTACGCGGGTTCGAATTCACATGATGTATAGAGCATTGTGATTCTTGATAAGTATGTGATTCCCTTGATAATTGTATTCTACTTAGATTGCGTGACTCCTGATTGTGAAATTTGCGTAGATATTTGCAGATCAAGTGTTAATTCGCTTTCTTTTTTTCTCCTCAGTGGCGTTCGTGACGCATACGCATAGGCCGCTTCAGAGCAGTCACGCCTCACGGTAGGCAGCAAATAGCCAGGAAAAAATGACTTTAAAATCCTGCATAACTTTGCTCACGCCTATTCTGAAGGCCGCTTGGAATCGGGCCAGTGTCTCTGAGGAGCCGTCTAGGGAACAGTATATCAGCGGCCCTAATTTGATCTGATTTCCTGCCTGCATGCGTGACCAGGACTTGGCTAAGAGGGTATGGACCTTTTCACAAATTCCGCCGCGCCCCCAAGCGGCCGCGCAAAGCACTCTGGGAAAACGGAGCGCCGCCGCGCCGCGCTCGCGTCTTTCCGTCCGCCTCTCCGACTGCGCCCGGCCACCGGAAAGGCTTTCTGATTAATTCAGACAAACTATGGTTTCTTTAACACGCGCTCATATCGCACAGCAGACTATTTAACACATGGAAGTCGCACTGCTTCCCTAATGCATGTGCACAATGACTGTTTGCTATGGCGGTGAGCAGTTTTTGTTAAAAGGCCTCTAGATCTCAATGCTTCTGATTAAACCATGTAAACAGCCAAGAGGCAGTATTTTTGCAGTTGGAATAAGACAAACAAGAGTTGTGTGTGCATTTTGTTTTTAATTTTTCCACAGAGGTAATACAGTAGTGTTTACACTTCTGAACGTATCATTCATTTGCAGTCTGCTTTTGGCAATTTTTTCATTGCATTGTTCTCCACTTGTGCCATATTGTTTTTATTGTATGTTTTTTCCAGTGCAGTACAGAAATGCGTTGTGTAACAATGTACAAAACTAAGTGACGGACAAAAACTGCAATTTCTTTTTGCTAATCATTACAGAACTGTGATAAGCTTAAAACTTTCATCAAATTGCGTGCTCAATGTAGTTATGTTCAGTGCTCAGATTCCTTATTTATTTGCAATACATAGTGTAAACAATTATTTAATTGCAATGTTCTTCCCTTCTACCCGCATATGCTCCATTTTAAATATTTTGTGCATGTTGTTTCATTACAGCACAAAAGCACTTCCACAATAAAAGTGGGCAGATTGAGATGGTTGTGGGGCAGTTCGGTTGTTTAGTCATTTTAGAGCTGTAAAAGGAGTGAAACTTTACAAAACATCAGCAGTATTCATGCAATGCGTCAGGCATACTAAGTGTTCACATTCCTTACTCTTTTCAATGTTGTGTTGAGAAGTAAAGCTTGTTTTTGACGAATACTGCACTGCAGTACCTGTTCATTTCCCATGTAGTAGAACATGCAAACTGACACACATTTTCTGTAACATATCATGCCTTTATTTGAATACTTTTGATTTTTAAAAATGTAGTATTGAAGTATAATAAGCTCATATGGACAGCTTTGGGATCACAGGCCTTTCAGAGCCTATTTTTTTATTTGCTGCTTGCAAATTGATACAGGGGAGACGATCCATGTATATATATCCCTTGCGCCCGCTTGTGTTGAAATGCGCACCACATATTTTGTGGTGCTTTGAAGGCTTCCACAAGGTAAATAGTCCTTCCGAGCCTTGCCGATTTATCCTGCGCACCCATTCTTGCTTCAGCTTGTTGTCCTTGGGGAATCCGTGGAATGATATGTTTTTGTCCTTTCTTGTGTTGTTGCAACACCCGGGCACGCAACATGTTTGACCGCCACCGCGATTCTCCTTTGCGGACATCTCGAACGTCTAAAAAGCACCACAAAACTGCAGAAAGATTAACAGCTAACCACCACTACAGTCCACTGCTAGATATTACTAAGAAACACCAACAACACGCACGAGAAGACGCACAAGGACAGAAAACTGCGGCAGAACAACGCAACACCTGACAGCAGCCGGCAGGCGAGCATAGAAAATAGGGGAGACGATCGCTCCGTTCTCCCATCATGCTTTGCGCGGATCCGCTAGGGGATGGCGCGGCGCTGCAATTTGTGGAAAGGTCTATTGGGAAGAGTACTAGCACTCTGTTCTGAAGGAGTACAAGCACTCTGTTTGGGGGAGTAGAAGTACTCGGTCTGGCGGTGTACTATTAACCCTGCGGGGAGAGTATTAGCACTCTGCGGAAGAGTACTAGCACTCCCTGTGGGAAGAGTATTATCACTCTGCGGAAGAGTACTAGCAATCCCTTGCGGTGGAGTAACAAAACTCTGTCAGGAGGAGTTGACCTACTCTCTCTCAAAGAGGGTCGATCTACTCTCGAAAAGAGAGTGAAATATGGGACAAGCAGCTACTCCCTCAAAGAGAGTGCCCGGCACTCCCTTAGTTTTTAGAGTGTACCGACAGCCGACACTACAACCTCCGACGACGCTTCGTCGAGTACCAGCCCGGTGACCGTGTTTGGGTTTTGACCCCTATACGCCGACGAGGACTGAGCGAGAAGCTTTTGCGCCGCTATTTCGGACCGTACAAGATCATCCGACGTGTTGGTGCACTGGACTATGAGGTCGTGCCAGACGGATTTCGCTATCACAGCGGCGCCGCTCACGACCTGAAATAGTCCACGTTGTGCGACTCAAGCCGTACTACCAGCGATAATGAACTTTGGCACTTCGCGTAACTGACCTTTGGACTTTGTTTCTTTTCGTTGTTTTGTTACTTATGTTTAATAAGTGTCCTTTTGTGTTTCGCTCTCTTATATTTGTAGCATCGAGACGATGCTTTTTAAGAGGGGGGTATTGACGCGTGTACTTATCTTTATCGGGCGACCACGTTTCGCCGCCTAACAAATGTAATCGCACAGCGCGGGATGCGCCTGCATGTATCCGAAGTTTCTGGAAAGTTATCGATGCTTCTATCCGGCTGTCTGTTGTCGCCGAACCCTGTGTTATCTGATTTCATCGCGTGACGCGAATGGTGTAGAACTTTGTGGAAGGCACGCGGGTCCGAACGATTAGTCTGGAACATTCGACGACTGCAGTATAAAAGCCGACGCGCTTGACCCGCTGATCAGATTTTCGACGATCGCCGACTGTGTTTGCCGCTATCGTTGTGCTTTAAGTGTAGCCTGTTTTGTGGGCACAGGTTCGCCCAATAAAAGCTAGTTTTGTCTTTCACAGTACTGCTACTGTATTTTCTTGCTTCGTAGGACGGTCGCACTAATTAAGCGACGAGCTGCCGTGTAGGTGCTCTCTCGGTGGGCCGCGATGCCTCCTTGGAAGGATCCGTGCGTTGATGGTAAAGACTGGCGACAAATGTAACTTTGTGGTATTTTCGTACTCTTAAGATACTATTGAAGATACTTCAATCTAAGTTGACTGGTTGCTCTTGCAGGAATGCACTGCTTCTTTGAGAACTTGACTCGTGATATGTGCTGGCAATTTTCAGCCTTTCAACGTGAAGACCGTCCTCACGGCATCAGAGCCTGGCTCCTATTGAACGCCACACTGTCTTGCACAATATTGGCGCACTAATGGTGCGCATGCCGCCGTTTTAATATCCCCAGGTTATCGAGTGCCTTGCGCTAGGAGCAACCAAAGCTTCCTTAGAAGTATAAGATGCTGAGGAATACATTCCTCAGTGTGTTCTACTCTTATCTCAGATAGTTTAAAGTATTTCGTATTGTACCAGGTAAATTTTAGGCGAAGTATTTAGTACATAATCTTAGATAATTAGATACTTGCTTTGAGTATCGTCAACGTGTCTGGCTTCCCGTAGGAAGGCTGCGACTTACTGAAGCTAGTATGTCGATCTCACGAAGCCGAAAATTCACGTAGTTTCCCATCCTCGGGCGGCAGCGGAGGACCGCGCGTTCTAAGTGGTCGACGTGCGCAAGCCAGCTTTCCAGGTTGCGCACGAAGCTCTCTGCTCTCTTCCTTCTACGTGGAAAGTAACGTTGTACAAAACGCACCGCGTTTCCAACAGCTTTGCCGTTCGTGCCCGAAAGAGACTTTGTGCGCGTTGTGTCCCGTGCGGTCACGCCGGCGTGCGAATGCACAGCTGCTCGCAAAGCCAGCGACCGAACATGAGGTGGAGAACATCGGGCTGCGACCTATAGCCCTCTTTTTCTCTTTAATGATCGCCGAAGCCGCTGCTTGCCCGCAAAGTGCAAAAAATAGCCTCTTCGTCTTCACGATTCTGGCACTACACAAAGATTTCGTTCTCGTGAGACGGGAACGAGCTCCCGATTTCTTTCCCCCCCCGTTGCGCATCCTCCCGGAAGTCGCAGAAACGGGACGCGCGAACCTCTTCAAATGGCAGCTCAACGTCAGATTAAGCGGCTGCCTACGTTCGCTGACAATCCTTTTATTTAGTTATTTCGTTTCTTTTTTGCTCGGTGTGGGCTGAAACACGTGTCGGCCTCGCGTTGTCATTGTGCCGACGACAATCTCGCTCACGTCTCGTTGCCACGCTTTATTACGATCGCCACACGCACTGCCGGACAAAAAGCAGCAAACTGGAACATTTTTTTTTTCTATTTCGAGTCAGAACAGGCGCTGAAAAGGACTCGTCAGCGCAAAAATTAATCGTCCTCCCACCGCCATCTCCCCCCGTATACGTGTCGACGAGAGGCAGGAAATAAAAGATTACGGCCGGGGGCCTTGGGGGAAAGAGAACGCGATGCCGCTAGAAGCTGGCGCTCTTGCCTTTGAGGGTTCGGTCGCCCAAACATACATATACACAGAAATCACTTCTTTCTTTCCTCCATCACGGCTCCGCGGAGGCCGATTAAGAGCGGTCACGCGTGCCAGCGTGTTCCATCTCGACCGCCGCGGTGTGCCCTGCGTTAAGGAGTCAGCATCACGAGCGCGCGCGATGAGCGAAATGAATGAAAGATGCGGAATAGAGCGCGCGGCTCCTTTCAGGGGAAAAGAAGGAGGCCATTGCTCGGCGGCCTATTGTTAGCGGCTGCCGCGTATGGAGTGAGCGAAGAGCTGGCGCCATCAGAAAAAAAAAACAATATATATATATATATATATATATATATATATATATATATATATATATATATATATATATATATATATATATATATGGACGAGTGCTCCTCAAGACGAGCGAGTTTTCCCGCGGCTCAGAAATACCGCGCGCTTTTTTTCCCTATCAACATCCCCCCCCCCCCCCTCTTTCCCTTACCGCACACGCACGTACGTGCACTTCTCTTCACTCCTGCGGACACCTAACTGCACACCTCTTGACGACCGGGATAGCATTTTAAAACAAATGAAAGGAAAAGCAACGAGAAAAAAAGTAAGAAACAACAAACGCGAAGAGAAAGCAAAAACCAATGATAGAAGGAAAACGATGCAATGAAAAAAATAATGATAATAGCCTGCAGGAGTGGAGGAAGACGTGAGGGAAGCCGACGCGCTGCTTCTTTTAAAATTCAGAGCACGCGTTCGGAAAGAAAACAAACAAAAAAGAAAGATACAGACGCCCTCTGTCGTTGGTTCGTGACGGCTCGCGCGTTATGCCACCCGAAATTTGCGAGCTCCAAGCGTTTAGCGTCGGTGGCAGCGAAGGAACGGAGAAAGAAAAAAAAAAAGGAAGAAAGACGTCCGGTGAAACAAACGGCCGCTCGGCGACAATGAATGCCCGCATCTTTCTTTATTTGTTTCTTTCTCGCACTCACGCGGGGAGAGATAACGAGATAATGCAAAAGAGCGACCGCTTTTTCGAGCAACGACGCGCGCGCAATAAACACGTCGTATACATATCCGCGCGGCATTTGTCCAGGGCGGCGACTGTGTCCGATGGCGTCGCGCTAATGAGCTCTTTTCATCGGGCGTGAAACTTTGTATCGTTGGCGCTTGTTGCAACGTTCCCCCCTCCTTTCTTTTTTTCTGTTCAGCCGGTTAGCCAAGCGTGCCAGCTGTAACGTACGCGCGACACTTGTATACACGGCGAGAAGCAACCGGTAGGCAGCGCATTAAGATAAGTAACTGCGACTCGCGTTCTCACAGCCGTTTACCGGCGAGCACAATAAGATTGCGTCCCTAGCAAGGCTGCTTCTTTATACGTGCACGTGTACGTACAAGCGCGCTCGGCGATTAAAGAGCGATACTGGGCGAGGCGCGACCGCCAGCGCTTTCTTTTATGCCACTGGCGGGCGCTAGGGACGCTCAAGCTGATGCATTGTGGTATACGACGAAAGCGAATGCCTTTGTGACGCACTAAGACTGGATTTGGTCTTCCAGCTGTCGCCCAGCGATCTACAGAGGCGCGCAAAACGCTGGCGGCTATGCATTGACACCCGACCACGGGGGCCAGGGCTCTGGGGCACTCCCCCCCCCTCCCTCCGCCTGAAGTTTTCCCACCCCTCTGGCGATGCCGAAGCCTACCTGCCCCCTCCCCTCCACCTCATTCCCAGAAAGTGTCATTACCAGAGTTCTGTCACCCACATCATTTGAGGTCTCTTTTGAGCTGCCTCTACGTGTTCACTGAAAATTTTATTGTCGCTAAAAGCGTACTGCATCGTTGTTGGCGCGGACGTTCACAGCTTCAATTGATACTTTCGCTTTATTTCTGCAAATCCTCACCATAAGAGGACAAGCGCATTAGAAGCACCAGCGGCGACTACCGCGTCCGTATTTTCTCACTATAACATTTTTTCCCTTAATTCCCACTGTAAGCACCATGAACAGACACAATATAATGACATATATACAGAGGACAAAGTTTATGCCATTATTTGCAGTGAAGGAGGATGCCAACAGCAATTATTTCTTATAGTATCGACAGCCAATACCTAGAGAACGAGTTGTCGTTATTTCCTTGTCCTCGTCTTGTGCGCTGTTTCACCTTACATGCAGCAAGAGAATGAATGTGTTGCTGTATGTTCGACTCTCCGTCAAATAGCCTCGTGTGCCTTTTCGAGCATGAAATAAAAAAAGGAAAGAAACCTGCAGACTTCAGTGACCCCTTGAGCAGAGTATTTTATCAACGGAGTGTGCAAGAAATGCAAGTGAATTATATCTATCGCAGTATTCATTCTCTTTCCAGGACGCTACGTTCACGACTCATGAAACAAAAGATATCTTATAATAATTTCCAGCATTTATTGGAAATGGAAACATCGACACTTGCCTGCAGAGGTAATAAATAGATATATTTCAGTCAGTAACTGAAATGAGGCCATTCCGGATTCACTTGAAATCAGGGTCAGTAACAGTCATTCACAGCACCGTCTACTACATTCGAACTCACAGTTAAAAAAAAAAAAAAAAACTAGGACAAAAAGGCGAAGCATCATTAGTGATGCCGAAGTATAAGACAATTACACCAAGGAAGATTAGACCATCGAGAGAGGCCGCATTCTTGAGAGCACTCAGGCTGTGAAATTGAATTGTCCCCTGCTATGAGGCCTTGTAAATACTCATATAAGGTGGTCACTTCAGTGAACAATTCTTCGATGTCACAGGAAGTTTCTCCAAGTGCAACTGTTATTTCAGGTAATTTATATATATACAATATATATTTCAGAAAGCTGGTCGGACCACAGCTCCTCCCCCTCTCCCCAGAAAAATGAAAACTTTCCGCCTATGCAGCAATTCTCTCTGTGTATCGCGCTTCAATCGCTGAGCGGTGTAGTGCATTCCTGAGAGTTTGCACGCTCGCGGCGTTTTCTGTACATACGGCGTAGCTATCGCTGCAGTTGATGTACTGATACATTCGCTGCGAAAAGTTTACGGGACAAGTGTACCGCAATAGTTAGGAAACTCTTGTAAAGCTTGCTGCTTCTGATTTAGTAGAACAGATTGCCCTGTAAGCAGTAGAAGCTAATACTGATTGCAACTCTGTATTCGTGACTATATGTAAGGATTCGCCAAAAAAAAAAAAAAATTCTTTGTTTTTATTTACTGTAAATCCTCTGTCCCCTGAAGTGTTTTCACGTGGACTGTACAGATCTTTGTGGTTGAGTTTTAAAACCAGTACCTTTTCTCAGGCTGGGCGAGTCGGAACCCGCCGCGGTGGCTCAGCGGCTGTGGTGTTGCGCTGCTAAGCGTGAGGTCGCGCGGGATGAAATCACGGCCGTGGCGGCCGCATTTCAATGGGAGCGGAATCCAAAAACACTCGTGTACTTAGATGTAGGTGCACGTTAAGGGACCCCAGGTGGTGAAAATGAATCCGGAGTCCCCCACTACGTCGTGCCTCATAATTAGATCGTGGTTTTGATATGTAAAATCCCATAATTATCTTCATTAGTAAAAAAAAAACCGCGTCGTACGGTTGCATCGTAAAAAGTGAACTGTCGTGCTCATTTTCTTGGTCTGCGTGTTCGTACACAGATTTATTTTTGTGGTGCGATCACCTTCTGCGCTGCGTCTTTTTCTTTTATTTATTTATCGACGCGAAAACATCAAATGGCCCACTGACCGGGAAAGCCAGCATCTGAGACTGCAGCAGCGAAACGGCACCTGAAGCCCCATTGGCTGCGACGCCACGTCACGAGCGCGCCTCGTCGGAGCAGACCGGGTGAAAGGGAAGAACGCCTGCTGCCTCGCTGACGCTCCTGGTGCTGCGTGAGGGGAGAGGGCATCGCCGCGACGCCACGTCACTCTTGCTCCCACAAGCCGGCGTGTGGTCCCTGTATATTTATATATATATATATATATATATATATATATATATATATATATATATATATATATATATATATATATATATACACATACATGCGGCGTTGGCATCGCAGGCTGCTGAGGCTTGCTGGCTCGGGCGGCCGGTACAACTGTGGTACCCGCAGCGCAAAACTCGAAGGAACGCTCAGCAGCGTTCCACAGGGCATTAATGCTTTCGCATTCACAGCTCATAAGAAATGGTTAGGTGTGGTCGCATTTTCTTGTTATTTTATCCTCGGGCTTTGTACATTAAAGAAGGCAGGGACATATTACAAAGTGAAAATGAACAGTACGTACGATATCAAATATATAACAATTGACAGATTTGTACAAAATAATTAAGCTGTAACAAAACTAATGTGGAAATTAAGAAAAAGGAAGAATCTATCGTAGCAGTACAAATGAAGCGTCTAGAAGAAAACGAACATGCCAACTAGAAGAACAAAGGAAGCACAAATTCGAGAACACAGCCAAATACAGTTACGCACCTTCTTCAGAAAACGTGTAAAATACGCTGTATCCGTGATAGCATTATGTGCTCCTGGTAGCTGGTTCCATACAGAAGTAGTTCTAGGTAAAATGGCATGGGAATAAGTTCTACAACGAGGAGCATCGATCTCTTGTGAGCGGTCAATTATCGACAGTCTAAAAGGAGGATGTTTACCGACCAGGTCAAACAATTTAATAAAAAATTCATCGACAGTTACGATACCTAGTAATGCGAAATTTGAGCGCAGCTCAATAGATGTTTTGAATTCGCGTGTCAATATTTCGTATTAGATTATATAGGCAAACGGTTTTAATTAGGAAGAGAACGCTGTGAGTAGAGTAGCTGGCACGGACAATCAGTCTCGCGCGGCACAGAGATTTTCGCCTACGCCGACGGATTTTCGCTCAGCAGGGCACACAATGCTTTAGAATTAAAGTAAATTCTGATGTTTTACACGCCACAACCGCGGTAATGACACGCGTACTTCTTCATCTTTTTCCGGTGACCACTTCTGACCGGCTAACAAATGTCAAAATGTTTAAAGGGACAGACAACGCTCGTAACATGAATCGACATAACCCCGCTGATGGAATGATTCTCTATCGTAGTGGCTAAAATGAGCCACGTTTTTCTCATCAAACTTGGATGTATATTTTTGATTCGTCACTAAAACTTGCAAGAAATTACCTTTGCCGGCCCAAGAAGCAAAAGCATGAAGCTTAAGAGGTCCACCACGTGACCTTCTACTTATGTACGCGGTTCCTGGTCTCTTTATCACTTTTGAAATGCAGCATACTTTTTGTTATTACAAGTTTTTCCTGACTTACAATGTGCAGCTAAGCCTTCGTTTGTAGTGGCACTGCGATCGCCTTCCTTTTCAGTGGATTGGCTCGGCTCGTCTATCGACAGAACAACGACGACGGGGGCCAGGCAGCCATTTCGTAGGCATGTGCTTGGGGAAAAGCGTGGTACAAATGCAAGAAATATCTGTACAACAACGTGAACTTATTGCGCCAGCTTTTTATTTTCGAAAGTGGTTGAAAGGGTCAAAATGTAGGTGGTTTACCACAGTTACACTCATTCCTGGGAAATCAGAACGAAGGGCGGCTGCCACAATTTGAGAGGTGGGTTATCGACATCGGTCTCACTTGTCAGCGTTGCTGGAGGAGGGACTCTTACTTTTAAGAGGCCGCTCAGACCGAAAAATCCTGCTTACGAAATATCCACGCGGTTCTTGAAGTAACCGCTGCAGGCGTAAACACTGCCGAGGGTGAGATTTGTTTCGCGCGATAAAAAACTAGGTCGTTGAAAATCGGTTGTCAGCCTCTTTAAATGTTATCCCTCGGCGCAAGACGCCCTTGCATGTATCGGAACATTCTCGATTGTCATAGCCGGTCTATCTGTCGCCTATGTTGTCGACGAGCCTTGTGTAATCAGGTTGCGCGCGCGATGCGAATAGTGGTGCGTATACAATGTGTTTCACGTAACTTAAACTAAGGGTTAAATAAAAGTGGTTAACCGCAACTGAACGAAGTGCTCCTTAGGACATTTTTGATATTGCGCGTAATTAGTTAATTAACTAAAATCAATTACGGATCAATTTTAATATTCCCTTTAGGGCCAAGTGCGTTTCCTCACGTTGTAGATGGCATTTCAAAACGACCGACCCAATTTTTTGTGGCAACATACGCGCTGCGTGGTGATTTTTTCCCACGCTTAAGGAAAGCCCGCGAAATATGAAATAAAACCACGTGACTGCTCTCGTGCGCCATCGCATTCCAGCGCGCTCAACCGTGCGCCGAGTCTATCCCTTATCAGGGACGACGGTGCTTGCTTTCCGTGTGCCACCGTCAAAGATGCTGACGCACTCTGATGCCGATGCCTATAGAGCCGCGGCCGCTCACTTCGCCACGGTCCGCGCGCACAGTTCTTTCGCACCAAGCGCTGTCGAGAGCGCTGCAGTACGGTAGCGCAGGAGTGCAGTCACGCGGTTTTATTTCATATTTCGCGGGCTTTCTTTAAACGCCGAGAAAAACGGCCACGCAGCACGTACGTGGCAACAAAAAAATTGGATCGGTCGTTTTGAAATGCCAAGTACAACGTAACGAGGCGCACTTGGCTCTAAAGCGAATATTAAAAAATCTTGCATACTTGATCTTCGTTAACTAATTCCGCGCAATAGAAGAATATGCTAAGGAGCACCACATGACGGCAAACCATATGTCGTTGGTTACATTCAGTTGCGGTTAACCACTTTGATTTCTAGTTCGTTTATTAATGTGCCCCCGAGATCTCATATAGATTATGGATATTCAGATGACGGACAAACGCGGTTAGCTTTACGATGATGTACGTCCACTCGATGATGTACACGGGGCGGGGGGGGTCGATAGATTCCAGGCCACAGCTTCCGCGAACACTTTGACTTCGTGCCCAAGTGGCGTGTCATGTATCGGATTATAAGAGCCCCAAGGTTTTTTGTGAAGAGGGCAAGGGACCCGCTGTTTCTCATCACCGACAGCTTCCTGGTGCCAAAATTACTCCAGGAGCTCCTCAACTTGCTTGAGGAGTGAACGTTGTCGAACACGCCGTGGCCTGGGAACTTTTAACCACTCCTGTACATGTCAGATTGCTTGAAATATGGGCGCCAAAATATTTAGAAGGCAAAACCGACTGAAAAGACGCGTTACCAAGATGATAATGGGGACATGTAATTGAGGCACGAGATAGACACATAGACTTCCATTTGGAAATATTGAACTCCAGGTTCCGCTATTGGCATTCGGAAAGTATGCTAGTAAGTCTGTCTGGAGAGAGGCAACACCGCCTTAATTACATATTTTACTCATAAAGATTGCGAATTCATCCGCGAATATGGAAACCTTTGATGAAAGCTTACCGGGTAAGTCATCGATAAAAAATAGGAAAGGTAAGGCTCCCAAGACAGAGCCTTGGCGAACGTACAAGGGCAGGGACTAGATAGGCGAGTCAACAATATTAGTGGAAACATAATGACTGCGGTTCGAAATGGAGGCTCGAATCCACTCAACCACCTTAAGGTTTAGATATAATTGGACGAGCTTAAAAAGTAGTGAATAATGACTAACGTTGTCAAAGGCTTTTGAAAAATTAAAAAGAAGCACACTTTATTTTGAATCCTGAGTCAAGCAACCGAAGGAGATAATTAGTAAAGACAAAAATTTTGCGGGTGCCATGTGGTGAGGATGTAAAGAGATGGTTAGATTCAACAAATTTCTGAATGTGGGTGAACATAATGTGTCCGAATGCTGAAGCCGACATTCGCCACCTGCTATGGGTTTGCTGTGCGTTGAAACCGACGAGGCTCCGGCACCTCGCAGCAGCGGGACTTTCACCGCATAATCCATTACACTAGCTATTAGACTGCTTGGACGCAGGGACTACATTGTCGATCTCTCCTGGACTTTATTAGATGCGCAAATCTCTTTTCATTCATTTAATAATCCCTATGCGCCTGCATCCCATACCCCTGTATGCCCTGACCACATTAACCTTCACATAAAAAAAAAGACTTTACACGTAATAGATGTAAGGGAAATCGGGTGAAAGTTTGGGGGATTGCGTGTCACCACAGACTTGTGCACGGGGACAACTTTCTATATCAGCCAGTCATCCAGAAGGCTAGACCGCTGCAGAGACTGCAAAATAATACATGCCGAAATGATGGAAGAGTATTCAGTAGCGTGTTTTTAAAGAGCTTCGTGGTGACACTATCTACACCGCATAACCGGGAGTTTTAAGGCTGTTCATGACGACATGAATACCTTCAAAAGTAATAAAAAAGTCACCGTCATGGCACTCCGTACAGATTGTTAACCCGCGAAGCTGAAACCTGCAGCCCCAGTGTTTATCACTGGGTTAATCCCGACGGTTCATTAAACGACGGCTTGGTAGGCTGCCGGACCCTCGATACGCAATTGCTGCTTGGGCTCAACTGCACGAGCCTGTTCTTGTGCGCCCGGGCTGCAGCATCGGCATGCGCGTAAGTAAACGAGCTCGTTCCCGGTTCTGCTCGTAGCGTTGCTGATCAAAAGCTGCCTGCTCCTCAGGAGTACGTATGACGCGTGGCCTGCCCATATCGGAGTCGGGGAGGAACTGCTGCGCGCGCTCTCGGCTGCGACGGAGAACAACGACGTCACTACTGGCGCAGGCAATCGCGCGCCTCTCTTTCTCTCTCTCTCTCTCTCTTTTTGCGCACATGTGCATTGGGTTGCGCCGGAGGAATTTTCGGCGTACAGGCGACTGACAAACGGGCGGGCGAATCGGCTAGCCATATACAGCTTCTGTGTAAAATTTACCCATGAGTCAATAATTGGGTACAGGTCGGGAATGTTGTTTTTCGACTCCTACTGGACGAGAAAATGCTTCTATAAACATCTTTTAGGATGTCACTTACTGCACACACCCATTCCGCGCCAGCCACGGGGTGTCCTTTCGTCGTCAAAAATGCTATTGTGCAGCGTTAGTCACTTCGTACGACACTCCAAAATTGTATAGAATTATTTTTAGCATAGCTGGAAGAGTAGAGTTTCATATAAAAAGGAAAGTGTTGCTCGTTTTATTTCAGCTAAGTAGGTAGCGGTGGCATGTTTATCGGCTGACCAACGTTTATTGGACTGAGATTTGATAGCAGCACGATAGAGGCGGTTTTTCTCGTTTTCTTTTGTGAGTAGAGAAAGGCGGTTAGACGTCGCCGTAAGAGAACATTGTTTTGTACATTGCAGTATTCGCCGAATTGCGTGAATTCAGGGCTACTGACTTATTCATGATCATTTGTCTATTTCGTCGCTGCGTCGACATTCGCTAAAAATAATGATAGGCGCAGTAATGTTGGAATTTTGAATAAACCACTATCAATTGCTTACAGTAGACCGAAGCTTGGTAAATAAGGAGGGGCACAAAATCGAATGACTCGTGAGAACAATGTATCGAAACTATCGCGCGGGCTCCCCATACAGTAGGAATTATATGCACACACATGCACCTATACACACATACACAGACACACGCAGACACACACACGCACGCATAAACACACACACGCGCACAGGCATTCACACGCATACACATGCACGCACCCATGAACACAAGATCGCAGATATAGGAGAAAAAGATTTGTGTTCGTTACGGCTGACTGAAGTCCCGGCTCTACTGCTAGAAAAAAGAAAAGAAGAAGAAACGTCCTGCACCAATAAAGAAAATATGGCGATGAAGTGCTGAAATAATAAAGATGCTCAATTACACTTTATTACACAATTACACAATTACAATTTAATTGGATTCTGGGGTTTTAATTGCCAAAATCACGACGTGATCATGAGGCACGCCGATGGGGGGGGAGGGGGGGGGACTCCGGATTAATTTTGACCACCTGGGGGTTCTTTAACGTGCAGCCAATGCACGGTACACTAGCGTTTTCTTTTTTTTTCTTTTTTGGCATTTCGCCCTGATCGAGATGAGGTCGCCTCGGTCGGCATTTGACCACGTGTCTGAACAACACGACCCGCCATCTCTACGCGAGTGGACACAACAGCTACAAGCAGATTTTAAAGCAGCCACTAAGCAAATTACTGCAACAACGGAGACGCCGGATGTGGACAGACATCTGCTCCATCTCTGGGATGCTCGAAGAGGCCTGACCAAACGATGGAAGAGGCAGAGGCACAACCGTAGGCTGAAACAAAGAATCGCCCGGATCACAGCAGAAGCTGAAGAATACGCCACCAGCCTCACTAATAGCAATTGGCACAACATCTGCGACCGCCTTAATGGCACACTAAGTAGTTCCAAAACGTGGTCCCTCCTCAGAGCACTACTCGACCCAACGCACCCAAAAACGCATACATCGAACACAGTCCGCACTATCATCCACAAAAAACAAATGAATGATGACGCGCTCCTCCAAACACTGCAACAAAGATACATTGCTACAGGCCACCGACCGGAGTACAAAGACTATCCACACGAGGAAGACACCCAATTGGACGGCGATATTACAGAGGCAGAAGTGAGGGCAGCCCTACACGGCATAAGACGAAACACGGCGCCCGGAGCAGACGGCATTCACTATGCACTGCTACGCAACCTCGACGACCAGGCCATACGGCAACTCACTGCATACTACAACGACAATTGGCAAAACGGAACGCTTCCACAGGAATGGTGACACGCTGATATCACCTTAATTCCGAAACCCGGGAAACCGCTGTCCCTCCAAAATCTCAGACCCATTTCCTTGACTTCGTGTATTGGCAAACTCTTCGAGCACGTAGTTCTAAATCGCCTCCAGCCTCACCTCGAAGTGAACGAATTCTTTCCCAATACCTTATTCGGCTATCGACCAGGCCTGTCTGCGCAGGACATACTCCTACAACTTAAGGAGGATGTTGTGGATGGTCCAAGTAAAGCTCAAACAAGAGCCATTCTGGCGTTGGACCTCAAAGGAGCCTTCGATAACGTCTCACATGACCTCATTCTAAACAACCTTGCATTCTCCCGATGCGGAAAGCGGATCTATGATTATGTCCGAGCCTTTTTATCCGACCGAACAGCCACCATCGGCCTAGGTGATATTCGGTCGGATATCATAAAACTTTCCGGCAGAGGGACTCCCCAGGGTTCGGTTCTCTCACCCATCCTGTTCAACGTGGCGATGGCAAAGCTACCACCGCTCCTCGACAAACTTCCGAACGTGCAGCACGCCCTGTACGCCGATGATATTACAATCTGGGTGACCACAGGATCAGACGGCGCCATGCAAGACGCACTACAGGAAGCCGTAAATATAGTTCAAGAGTACGCAACAGCCGGAGGACTCACATGCGCAGCTGAGAAGTCGGAGCTCCTGCTTGTATTCAAAAAACGGAACAAGGCCGATTTTCCACCAGCCATCACATTGCATCTCGATGGCAACATTATTCCAAGGGTAGACAGACTACGTGTACTAGGACTTCACATACAACACAACGGGAAGGCCACACATACCCTACACATGCTCCGCCAACAACTTACCCAAATAACGCACACGATAAAGCGCATTACAAACCGCCGACAAGGACTGAAAGAAAAAGACGTACTCCGAATCGTGCAAGCCCTCATAATTAGCCGATTAACCTACCACCTGCCCTATCATAATCTGACTCAGACTTAGATGCACCAGATGGACACCCTCCTCCGTACGGCACTAAAGGCAGCGCTGGGACTACCCCAACATGCGTCTGCGCAGCTCTTACTACGACTGGGGGTGCACAACACCATCCGCGAACTAGTTGAAGGTCATTTTAACAGCCAATTGCAACGTCTGCAACGAACAATGCAAGGGTGCCACATTCTATCCCGGCTAGGATACCAAATACCAAGACAACCACAACAGGAAAACCGCACACTTCTTCCGCTTAGCATTCGCAACAAAATTCACGTGGCCCCAATTCCCCGGAATATGCACCCTAACCGTCATAAAGGTCGACGAAAGGCAAGAGCACAAGCCCTCGCTCGCCTATTTGGCGATGACAAATCAAACACTCCAGTCCTATACACCGACGTGGCCCGCTACCCACAGAAACGTGCCCTATGCCTAGTTGTACTAGATAGTGCAGACATTCTGAGAGCTTCGGCAACGCTCAACACTGTGGAGAGTGGCACGGCGGAAGAGGCTGCTATTGCCCTAGCCATCGTACACGCTTCAACCATGCCGGCGCCGGATGGACTTATCACAGTGGTCACTGATTCTCAGACCGCCTGCAGGACTTTGGCACAAGGGAGGGTGACACCCTACACACACCGCATCCTTACATCATTACACCCCACAGCGTTACACAGGGTGCGTATCGTCTGGACACCTGGACACGCCTCTCTCCATGGTAATGAACGCGCTAATGCGGTAGCCCGAGAGCTCGCTAACCGGGCGCCATTGGAAGAGCTGTCCAACCCAGACAACGCACCGACAGAACCACTGAACTACACTGAAACTCTACAATATTACAGAGATAACAGGAGACACTTCCCTCCCCCACATAATTCCCTTAATCGAGAAGATGCCGTCGCGTGGCGACAGCTTCAAACTAATTCATTTCCCTGCCTCTTTTATCTTCACCTCTTCCACCCCACACAATATACCTCATACTGTCCCTATTGTGGAGCAAAGCCCACAGTATATCATTGCACCTGGGAGTGCCCACACCCTCCGGGCTACTCCCCTATTCCTTCACCTTCCCCTTCCTCCTGGGAGACTGCGCTGGCCAGCTCAGACCCGCAAGAGCAGCAATGGCTGATCCGGCGGGCACGCGGAGTGGCGCGAGCCAATGGGTCTGTTACGTTTCGCCTACAACGCGCGGTAATGCCGGCGCGGATGCAACGGACGCCGCGGCTTCATTCAAAGCGGCGGACATTTTGGCCCGTGCGACGCCGCCGCAACGCTTCCCCGCCAAGCGTGTCCAGGCGTGTTTCAGTGCCACGTGTCTTCGTGTGTGCGTGTGTGTGTGTGTGCCCTCGCTTGTCAAAGCGCGGCAGCCGGGGAGCGGAGTTCCCCGAATGAGGAGCCTGGAGGTCTCTCGGCTCAACCGTTCGCGCCGTCGTGTGGGCGGGTTGGCGATGCGTCACTGCACTCGGTTCAGCAGGTCTCTCGGCTCGACCGTGCGCGCCGTCGTGGGCTCATGCTCCGCCGTCCCGTGACCTTCATCCCGTGACCTTCATCCCGTGACCTTCCCTTTTGGACCGCGACGCCGAGAGTATAAGAGCAGCTGCCCCCGGACGCCAGGGGAGAGGCTCCGATTTGTACTGTTGAGTTACGTGCTCTCCCGTCTCTCCACTTCGGTCAACCTGACCGGCCGCTCTTTTGCTATGTTAGAATAAACAAGTTGTTCTGTTACCAGTCTTCTCATGCTTTGCCGGGACCTTCGGATGCTTCCAGTGCCCCAGGCCGCCAGGCCAACGCTACCCTTGGGGCTTGCGACCCATTGGCAATAACGGGCGTCAGCACCGAGACCCCAACAACTCGTGCCAGCGGTGCGATTCCAACATCTGGTGGCAGCGGTGGGATCGCGACAACGGAGGCCAGCAGCGAAGAGATGCGGTTGACTGTATGCTGAGCAGCTCAACGACCATCCGGGAGCAGTGCAACGAGCCCTGTGTGATGACTGGTTGCCTGCAGCGGAACGACTGCGCTGAAGTCTTGGCTGCAAGGTTTGGTGAGTGCGGGACTTTCTTCTTCTGAGTTTTGCCAGGCTTTTGTTAGTGTTAGAAACAGAGCTGGTAATTGTGGTTGTCGTTGCTACCGGGTTAGTTTGCGGCAAGACAATAGTAGGCAGTAGAGAAAGCAGCATTCAGAGCAGCCATGGATTTGAAGTCGTTGCGCAAACCGATATTGCTGGAGCTTGCAAGAGAGTTGGGTCTGGATGTCTCAGACAAACTCAGAAAACCAGAACTGCTAAGGGCTATTCTTGAGTTAGAAGCTGAGGATGACGAGCTGTCGGAATGCCTTGAGACCATTGAGGAGAGGGAGCGTGAACTTAAAGAACAGAAAGAGAAAGATGAGCGTGAACGAAAAGAACAGAAAGAAAAAGAAGAGCGCGAACACGCTTTGGAAATGAAGCGTCTCGAGGTAGAGATGGAACGCGCTCGTAATGGAAGTCAGGCACACGGTGCAGGAGAACGAGTATTGTTCAAAATGACTGACCTGATGCGGCCGTTTAAGCTTGGAGAGGACATTGGTTTGTTCCTGGTTAACTTTGAGCGAACGTGCGAGAAGCAGGGGTTCTCTCGGGAAACGTGGCCACAGCGCTTGCTCACTTTGCTACCCGGCGAGGCGGCCGACGTAGTCGCTCGCTTGAATAGAGAGGAGGCAGAGGATTTCGACAAAGTGAAATCGAGTCTGCTAAAAAAATACAGGCTGTCAGCGGAGGCGTTCCGTCGGAAGTTTCGGGAAAACGAGAAAGGCAAAAGTGAGTCATATACAGAGTTTGCGTACAGGCTTATGTCAAACATGCAGGAGTGGCTCAAAGAAGAGAAAGCGTTTGGTGACCACGAGAAAGTTCTGCAGTGTTTCGGGCTAGAACAGTTTTATAGTCGGTTACCTGAGAACGTGCGGTACTGGGTCTTGGATAGGCCAGACGTTAGTACGGTGGCTAGAGCCGCTGAGTTAGCCGAGGAGTTTGTGACGCGTCGGGCTCGCGGAGCTAAGGACGGTCAAAAGGGTGAATTTGGCTCCAAGTTTGAGAGGCCGAAGTTCACACCCATGAGAGCAAAGGGGGATACACGTAGTGCGGATGCGAGTGAAAGCAGTCCGACCGAACGTACGGAGACGGCGGCAACCGAAGCCGAACGCAGAAAGCGGTTCGAGACGAGGCAAGCGCGCGTTTGTTATACGTGCCAGAAGCCGGGTCACTTTTCGGCGCAGTGTCCAGAAACAAAAACAAAAGTCGTGTTTTTGTCTTTATGCAGCACTGACGAGAACATGAAGCTTCTCGAGCCTTACATGCGAGACCTCCTCGTGAACGGGAAAGAGTGCCGAGTGCTTCGCGATTCCGCAGCTACAATGGATGTAGTTCACCCCTCTTACGTAGAACCCGATATGTTCACGGGCGAGTGCGCATGGATCAAGCAAGCAGTGGAAGCTCATAGCGTGTGTCTGCCGGTAGCAAAAGTACTTATTGAAGGACCTTTCGGAGCACTTGAGACGGAGGCCGCAGTGTCATCTATGCTGCCCCCCCAGTACCCGTACTTATTTTCGAACAGGTCCGATCACCTCCTGCGCGAGAAGGGGCTTTTGTTTGGTGAGGCTAGCGTTCAGGCCTTAACCAGATCGAAGGTTCGGGAGCTCGCTGCAAAGGCGGTAGTTGCGGGGCCGACGTTGTTGAACGATGAAAAAGGGTCAGAGGCGCAGCAAGCTGGTATTCAGAGCACGCCCGAACGGAATAAAATTGAGCCTGTAGCGTTAAAGGCACCAGATACTGGAGAGGAAAATCCCGACACGGGAAAGTTAGAAGAGCTGTCTCCAGATTTGCTCATCGCGCCTACGTCAGACGGACTAAACAGGTTGCTAAAAGTCAGCCGGTCGGCTTTGATAGCCGAGCAAAAGAAGGATGGCAGCCTAGAAAACATACGCTGCGTTATCAAGGAAGGTATCGCCAAGAAAAATGCTCGCTTTGTGGAAAGAGGTGGGGTCCTGTACCGGAAGTATCTAGACCGCAGGGGAGTGGAGTTCGATCAGCTGATCGTGCCTCAATGCTATCGTCAGGATCTGTTGCGCTTGTCGCATGGGGGTTCGTGGTCCGGACACCTAGGAGTTAAGAAAACTAAGGACCGTCTCTTGCAAGAGTACTATTGGCCAGGGTGTTTTCGGGACGCAGACCACTTTGTGAAGACATGCGACACCTGTCAGCGGGTGGGCAAGCCAGGGGACAAATCGAGGGCGCCGTTGAAGTTGGTACCTATCATTACGGAGCCTTTTAGACGGCTCGTTATTGATACCGTGGGACCTCTGCCGGTAACAGCCACGGGGTACCGACACATTTTGACTGTGATCTGCCCAGCGACAAAGTTCCCTGAAGCAGTGCCGCTTAAAGAACTCAGCTCAGTTGAGATAGTCAATGCACTACTGTCCATATTTGCGCGAGTTGGTTTTCCTGCAGAAATCCAGTCAGATCAGGGCACAGTGTTTACTAGCGCTTTGACGACAGCCTTTCTCGAAAGGTGCGGGGTAAGGCTGTTACACAGCTCAGTGCACCACCCCCAGTCGAATTCCGTTGAGAAGCTCCACTCCGTCATGAAGCGCGTGTTGAGAGCATTGTGTTTTGAACATCAAACTGACTGGGAGCTGTGTCTGCCGGGAGTGATGTTTGCATTAAGGACCGCGCCGCATGCGGCTACGGGGTTCTCGCCAGCTGAGCTGGTGTACGGTCGCTCGCTGCGATCTCCGCTTCGCATGCTTCGAGAATCATGGGAAGGCAGGGGCGACGACCCAGTCGTGGTAGAGTACGTGCTTAAGCTCCTCGAACGCTTAAGAAGGGCACAGGAGTTGTCAGGTGAAGCAATGGCAGAGGCCCAGCAGAGGGCCAAGGTTTATTATGATCGGACAGCCAGGGCCCGTCGTTTTGAGGTGGGCGATGAGGTCATGATATTGCGCACATCGCTAAAGAACAAACTCGACGTGCAGTGGGAGGGCCCAGCACGGATTGTTCAAAAACTGTCGGACGTTAACTACGTGGTGAGTCTGCCAGGAAAGCGGAAAGCACAGCAAGTTTACCACTGTAATCTGCTCAAACCCTATAAGCAACGGGAAGCAGTGGTGTGCATGATGGTAAACGTGCCCGAAGAGCTTCCGGTCGAGCTTCCGGGACTAGGCTCAGTGACGAACAGGAAAGACACCGATCAAGTCATTAGTGACTTAATAAGTAAAGCATCGCTGTCGCCTGAGCAGAAAACCGAACTACACCAGCTCTTACAAGAGTTTCAAGGTCTGTTCTCTGAGAGGCCTGGTAGGACTTCTGTCCTTACTCATGACATAGAACTTACCTCCCCAGAGCCAGTACGATCCAAGGCGTACCGGGTGTCACCCCGCCAGAGCGATATTATGGAGGCTGAGGTAAAGAAAATGCTACAGCTCGGTGTTATTGAAGCAGGTGAGAGTGATTATACCTCCCCTTTGATTTTAGTTGAGGTACCGGGCAAGGAACCTCGTCCTTGCGTCGACTACCGCAGGCTTAATTCCATCACTAAGGATCAAATTTATCCGATCCCTAACATCGAGGAGCGCCTTGAGAGAGTGAGTAGCGCTCAGTTTATTTCCACCCTAGATCTTGTCAGGGGTTATTGGCAGGTTCCACTTACAGAAGAGGCTAGTAGGTATGCGGCGTTCATTTCACCAATGGGGACATTCCGTCCTAAAGTTTTGAGTTTTGGTTTGAAGAACGCGCCATACTGCTTTTCAAGCCTCATGGATAAAGTGTTGCGGGGACAGCAAGAATTCGCTTTACCGTATCTAGACGACGTAGCGATATTCTCCGCATCCTGGCCTGAGCATATGGCCCACTTGCGGGCAGTGCTAACCCGCCTGCGCGATGCGGGCTTGACAGTCAAGGCTCCCAAGTGCCAGTTAGCACAGGCCGAGGTTGTCTACCTCGGACACGTGATTGGTCGGGGTCGTCGCCGCCCCTCTGAAATAAAGGTGGCCGCTGTGCGAGACTTCCCGCAACCGCGCACGAAGACCGATATTCGGTCGTTCTTAGGTGTCGCCGGCTACTATCAGAGGTACATCCCCAGGTACTCTGATATCGCGGCTCCCCTAACGGATGCTCTAAGAAAGACAGAGCCGCAAACAGTCGTCTGGGACGAGGCAAAGGAAAGAGCTTTTAGCGCCCTAAAGAGCGCCCTAACAAGCCAGCCTGTGCTACGATCGCCCGACTACACAAAAGGGTTCGTTGTTCAGTGTGATGCTAGTGAGCGAGGCATGGGCGTTGTACTGTGCCAACGGGAAAATGGAGAAGTAGAACACCCCGTCCTGTATGCTAGTCGTAAGCTGACCAGTCGTGAGCAGGCGTATAGCGCCACCGAGAAAGAGTGTGCGTGTATCGTGTGGGCCGTTCAGAAATTGTCATGTTACCTAGCCGGCTCGAGGTTTATCATTGAAACGGATCACTGCCCTCTCCAATGGCTGCAGACCATCTCTCCCAAAAATGGCCGCCTCCTGCGCTGGAGCCTCGCTTTGCAACAATATTCCTTTGAGGTGCGTTACAAAAAGGGGAGTCTCAACGGTAACGCCGATGGCTTAAGTCGAAGCCCCTAACGTGGGAATCAGCCTCAAAATTGCTTGTTACTGATGTTTTTCTTCCTGAGGCAGGACTTTTAACCTATTGCTTTTGTGTAGTGTTTCAAAGTGATGATGTGCTTTTTAGTGCAATTTTTCCGATTTGTGGACGCGTTCTGAGTGCTGCTAAACTACTGTAAGGAACTAGGCAGCAGTATAAAAGGGGAAAGAGCCTGGCAGGGCTTAGTGAGGGTTGTGCCGTGCTTGCTGACTGAGCGGTTGACTTTCGGCGTAGTTCTAACGCTTGCCGGAAACGAGAACAAAAATGTCAACTCTCCCGAAGTCACTTTGCAGTGTCCTGTGTGCACCTGAACGTGAGAACGAGGCCTTCTCTGTGCGCTGCGCTCAAGAAACGCCAAAGGACGCCCGACTACGGTTATGAGCATCATCGAGCGACATCCCTCCGGACAGCGGATGCAGTCCCCTGACCATCGGGATCTCCTTCCCCCGGCGGGGCGGTCTGTTACGTTTCGCCTACAACGCGCGGTAATGCCGGCGCGGATGCAACGGACGCTGGGGCTTCATTCAAAGCGGCGGACATTTTGGCCCGTGCGACGCCGCCGCAACGCTTCCCCGCCAAGCGTGTCCAGGCGTGTTTCAGTGCCACGTGTCTTCGTGTGTGCGTGTGTGTGTGTGTGCCCTCGCTTGTCAAAGCGCGGCAGCCGGGGAGCGGAGTTCCCCGAATGAGGAGCCTGGAGGTCTCTCGGCTCAACCGTTCGCGCCGTCGTGTGGGCGGGTTGGCGATGCGTCACTGCACTCGGTTCAGCAGGTCTCTCGGCTTGACCGTGCGCGCCGTCGTGGGCTCATGCTCCGCCGTCCCGTGACCTTCATCCCGTGACCTTCATCCCGTGACCTTCCCTTTTGGACCGCGACGCCGAGAGTATAAGAGCAGCTGCCCCCGGACGCCAGGGGAGAGGCTCCGATTTGTACTGTTGAGTTACGTGCTCTCCCGTCTCTCCACTTCGGTCAACCTGACCGGCCGCTCTTTTGCTATGTTAGAATAAACAAGTTGTTCTGTTACCAGTCTTCTCATGCTTTGCCGGGACCTTCGGATGCTTCCAGTGCCCCAGGCCGCCAGGCCAACGCTACCCTTGGGGCTTGCGACCCATTGGCAATAACGGGCGTCAGCACCGAGACCCCAACAACTCGTGCCAGCGGTGCGATTCCAACAGGGCCCTGAACTAAGGGCTCCACCCTGCGAGGAAGTCGCCCAAACTCCTGATAAATAAATGTTTTCTCTCTCTCTCTCTCGGGGTCAAACCTAATGCCAAAGCCACTACGCCAACAGAATGGGTTATACTGATGTAGTAATTTTCGCTATTGTCTCTTAAGGCGACCAACAACTCAAAAGTGAAATAATGCTCAGTTTTAATATGTTATCACGCAAAAATCCAGCACGCCGCTGCTTCGCTTGTTCGCATCGCTAACATTCTACTATATACCCTGTTACATGCGGCGAGGAAATGTAGGGCAGGGAACGTCGCCGGCATGACCAACCAGAATAGGTGCTAGGGAAGTATACTTGGATAACCGATTTCCAGTGTATATATATATATATATATATATATATATATATATATATATATATATATATATATATTCATATATATATATATATATATAAGCGCGTTCTTTGTGTGCGTCAGACACCGGTGCTGGAACTTTCTCGCTCTCTTACATGGTGCCTCTAGAAGGCTAGCGCGTGTGTACAACAAACTACGATATACCGACAGCTTGATGTGTCGCTAATCTGTTCCTCGTAGACGTAATCAACGGTTCCAGTTCATTTAAAGGGAATCGAATAAAGTAACCTCAAAAGAACATTAAAGATCAATTGAAGCTGTTTTAGGAAATTTCGATTCAGCAATTGTAAATTCCTACTGATTGTATCGACTGGCCGATATTCAAATCAATTGTGGAAGACGGCTGTCGTGATGGCATGTCCTCTAGCCTAGAGGACATCATAAAGGTTGCCCTAGAGGCTGCCACGCGTTCGCTTCCGAGAACGTCTACACGCACTGAATACGACGTTGAGCTGGAGAAGCTTCATGCGATCCGTCGCCATGCACACTGAAGATATAGGCGCACAAGGTCTGCACATGACACGTGGTTAGCCAGAAAAACTCAAAATAAAATTCAGCGTCGCATGGACCAACTTGAATCGAAAAGATGTCTGTCATTCTGCGAGTCATTGGATCCACTAAAACCTTTGTCTCACATATGGAGAACTGTTCGTAGTCCCCGTGGAACACCTAAGCAGCGCCATCCTTTCAAGTCTTTGGCCCTTCACCAACAATGCAACAATATTTCTGCAGCGGGATTGCTGGCGAAACTAGATCCGCTCGAACATCGACGCTCGAACACTCACCCATTTCCCGCGACCGCCGCATGGGCAGTCCTTTCACCATGGACGTACTCGAAGCTGCACTTGGCTTTTGCAAGCGTTCATCATCTCCAGGATACGACGGTATAGCCTACCGTACCTTATGTATTCTTGACCAAGAGGATCGGAAAGTGCTCCTGCCCTTGTTCAACAGCTCCTGGCAGACAGGCACGGTTCCCCAGGAATGGTAGACCAGTCGCCTAATTCTACTGCTCAAGCCTGGCAAATCGCCTGCAGACATTGCATCGTACCGACCAATTGCGCTTGCCAGTTGCATCGCAAAACTAATGGAGAGAATGGTTCTAGCACGGCCAGGATGGTACCTCGATTATTACCTGGTATATCCAGATGCAATGGCCAGTTTCAGGCTTGGCCGTTCTTTCATAGACAACGTTATCGACTTAGTGACTTACGTCGAGGCGCAAAAGTCCTGCAAAAGATTATCTGCTACGCTGTTGCCGGATGTTAAAGGAGCATACGATAACGTAATGCACGAAGCGATTTTCAACGTTTTAGAGGCAGCAGGACTTGGCGGCAAGATTTGCTTCTGAATTTGTAGCCATCTACATAAGAGATCCTTTTTCATAATGCGGAGGGTAGCCCAACCTCCCAGCATTACAGTATACGTGGGGTGCCTCTGAGCGCAATACTGAGCCCAACGCTCTTTAATCTAACACTCACTGGGCTCGCCGACACCCTTCCATGCACCGTTACGCTCTGCATCTGTGCCACCGGAATTTGCATTTGGAATTAGGTGTGAGGCGACTGCAGCTTTGCGCGCGACTTGGGAAGGCAGGCGCTTTAACATTATCCTACCTTCGAATACAAGGGCTTCAAATATCATTTGAAAAGTGTGCAGCGGTGGTATTTACAAGGAAACCAATGTCTCCATACGTGATATCCGTCGACGGACAACTGATCTTGTACAGAACAAGTCACAGATTTTTAGGGGTGGTCATTGACAGAAATCTCTCCTGGACTCCTCATGTGAATTATGCGAGAAAACGACTTATGGTAATTTGCCATATGTTTAAGTTCCTAGCAGGAAAGACCTGGGAGTGTCAATACAATGTATGCTGCCACTGTACAGGGTCTTGCTTATTGGATTCCTGCGGTACAGCCTACCGGTCATGTCCAACGCCTGCAGAACTAGCCTGAATATAAAAGGCATCCAAGTCGGAGCCCTCAGGATATGTGTTGGTGTACCGAGAAGTGCTTCAACGACTGAAGTTATTGCAGAGGCTCTAGAATACAGTATTAGAACGCACATTACCACGTAAGACACTTCATCCGGACCCCTACCGATCACCTCGCAAGTCTCCCAGTAGAAAGGCCCCACACAACATTCAGTGCAACTACCTTCGCGCACCGTGCCTCTCTTAGGTCAGGTTAAGCATCAGCGGGAAGACCTTCGATTCCTCCATGATGTGTGACCCATACTCAACAATCCTAGGACTTCAGAAAAAGTCGAACTTGCCGCCACCTGCACTCAAGCAACTTAGTTTACTCCTCCTGTACGAGAAATACAGCGACTGCACAAACGTCTATACTGATGGCCCAAATACGTACACCAGTTCCGGTGGCATTGTAGTTATACAAACAATGGAAATAACGCAGCGGTTCAAGATTTCCCATATCACTACGACTACAGCTGCAGAGCTCACGGCTCTCAGTGATGCGCTTCATGTGCGTGATAAATGCTGAAAGTCCTCGAAAATGGGCAGTCTTCTGCGATTCAAGGCCGGCCTTGCAATGTGTGCATTCGTTGCCCCGACATGGAACTCACGATCAGCTCACGTACTAAATCGTGGGACTTGTTCATCACTTGAGAGAAAAAGGCCATGGTATCTCTCTTCAATGGATACCAGGCCATTGCGGTATCATCATTGGAAATTGTGACGCAGATAAGGCAGCTCGGACGTCAAATAAAGAAGACCGCTGCGTCTCCATTGCTCTCTCAAGGACCGACGCTGCGAGACAGCTTTGCATTGTCTTAGCAGAGTGGAATACCGCACATACAAGACGCACCAGACTGCACAGACTAAACCCTTCACTGCAACTCGTACCTTCGGCTGGACTGCAGCGACGCGAAGCGTCCCTTCTGTGTCTGTTGTGGCTGGGAGTTGACTTCACGAAAGCTTATCCAGTACTAATTGGAATTGCTGATAATCCTGCATGTGATGTTTGCGGATGCGCGGAGAACGTGGACCGCTTATTGTGCCACTGTCCTCAATTTGAACACTGCCAATATTCCTATAAGACCATTCAGAAACGCACATTTTCTGCGCTTCTGCCAAAGTGATGCGAACCTTCTGTTTGTGCAGTAATACTTTTGAGTATTTTACTTTTGCTTTCTTTCATTGTTTGTATACCGAGTGAATTGTTACTACTTGCATAGTTTCTCGATTGTACAGACACTGTTGCTATAGGTACCTGAGAGTGGTAATATACTTAAATTAATTAATTAATTAATGGGCACCGCAAAAGATGGACTACATTGCATTCCAAAGGCTTGGACTTTGCAACTTTCAATAACATTTACTTTTCTGAAACAGCCGAAGTACGAGAACGTCTACTCTCTGGGCCTTTGGTTCGAATTCTCTCGGGAAAGTGCGTTTGTTTCTTCTTCTTAGTTTCTCTACAAACACACCAACACTTTGGGATTCCTGTGACGAGCACAGTCAGCATTAAAACGACTCGAGAAGTCAGCCCATAACACCTGTTGCTATAAAGAAAAAATAACACAAATGCGAGAGAGAGAAGAAAATGATAAATGAAAGGCAGGGAGCTTAACCAGGACTGAGCCCGGTTGGCTACTACGGTTGGCGTGTAGCACCCCGTGCAAGAAGGATGCTCGACCACCGTGCCTCATCGAAACGAAGGGTGAATTCCCAATTTGTTGTAGTTGTCTCGAGGGGTTGCCGGTCTGGCTGGCACCCCGCAGTGCTTACAGGCCCCTTTGTGTGCGTGCGCCTTTAGAGGTACCCTTTTCTCGAACTGTCAAGCTATACAGAACTTTCGCGTACCAACGTCGCCTAGAAGAAAGGATCAAGCCACGACGAGGACTTACAACGTCAGCTGGGACAATGGATCAGCCGCCTATCCACAACCAGACGCCCTTTCCGCGAATCAGCAACGCTCGAAAGAGAAGTGATCAGCTGTCTACTATTCCCAGGACCGCGGTCTGCCGCCAACGGAGGCGCGCTCGTGAAGACGTCAACTGGGAGAATGGATCAGTCGTCCTTCCTCAACTAGACGCCCTTTTCGCGAACCAACGTTAGTAGAAGAAAGGATAAGCGTCTACTATCCCGGACCTGCGGGCTGCCACCTGCGGAGGTGGGCCCGTGCATGCTCACCGGAGAGAAGTGGGTGCCGTCGCCAAGCACCATGGAACTCAGTGCATATCACGTGACAATGACGTAAGCAACATCCCACCTACGATTTTAGAGGGCCTATTTAAGCGGTCCCGCAATGTACTTTGACTTCATTCTCTTCTCCTCATCTTTCACCAAGCATTAAGTAAACCGTGCAAGTTTCGCACTTAGAATACTCTCGTCCTTGCCTGGTCGCCATGGTTTACCCGACGCCTCCAGCCTGCAGACAACGCCACGCTACCCAATAGTAACGCCAGTCGAGCTCGTAGTTACCGGCGTCGCAACAACTGGTCGGCAGCGCTGGGATACGCTACCCTGGAGAACGTAACAACGGGTCGGCAGCAGTGGGATACGCTACCCTGGAGAACGCAACTTTAGACGACATCTACGAGATCGTCTCCCCTTCGTCCTGGTGATAACGTTCGAAAGGAAGGTGTCAGGATTCATGATTGCATATGGTGAGTGCACGGCTTTTCTTCACTAGGATATCACTTGGCTTTACGTGTATGTTGGGGGGTGAGGGATACAGAGCAGCGATTTTTATTTAACCATTGCCGAAAGTTTTGAGTACGTCGAGATTGTGATAGAGTGAAGAGTTACCAGCACTAAGGGTAGCCATGAACTTGAAGGCACTAAAGAAGTCGGAATTGTTTAGCCTGGCCAGCGAGCCTGGCCTCCAAATTTCCGAATCAACAAGAAAGCCGGAGATCATTGAGGCGATCGAAGCGACTGGTGCAGACGTCGATGAACTGAAGGAATACCTAGAGAGCACTGCAGATAAGGAGGAAGAGCGTAAGCGCCTAGAGGAAAAAGAAGTGCGCGAGCGGGCAGCACGTGAGTCCAAAGAAGAGCGCGACCTCGAAATGAGGCGCCTAGATATTGAGTTTCTGAAGGCTGAAAATACTGGAAGACCTAGCGCAGAGGCACGAGAAAGCGACGGCAGAATGACAGACTTGATGGCACCCTACGCAGTACGAGGGGACCTAGGTCTTTTTCTGGTGCAATTTGAGCGCACGTGTGAGAAGGCAATGGCCACAACGCTTGCTTACGTTACTGCCACGTGAGGTAGCTGATATCATTGCCCGCATGGGGAAAGAAGTAGCAGAGGACTTCGATAAAGTCAAACCGAATCTGCTTAAAAAGTAGAGATTATCATCAGAAGCATTCAGGCGAAAATTCAGGGATGTCAAGAAAACCAAAAGTGAGTCATACTGAGATTTTGCATACACCTTGGAGGTAAACTTGAAGAAATGGCTCAGAGAAGAGGGTGCACTCGGCGACACCGAAAAGACAATGCAGTGCGTTGTTTTAGAACAATTCTACCGCCGGCTGCCAGTAAACATCAAGTATTGGGTTCAGGATAGGCCAGGCGTAGACTATCACGAGAGCGGCCGATCTCACTGAGGAGTACGTAACTCGCCATGCGTTCGAAAACAACGAAGTTCCTAAGAAGGAGGTGAATAAATACAACCCCGACAAGCCAGAGTGATGGTCGAAGTCGAATCAGTATAAATCAAAGGAAAGGTCAGATTCGGTGAAAAATAGTGACGAGAACAGCGAGGGAATGGATGAGTCACCCGAGAAGAAGGCAGAAAGGCAAAATAAAAAAGCTCTCGAGGCCAAGAAACTAATAGTTTGCTATAACTGCCAGCAAACGGGGCATATCTCCCTGGGATGCAGAAATCCCAAACTAGTGTTGATGTCACTAACTAGTAACGTGGAAAATTTGAAATTGCTAGAACCGTACATTCAAGACCTCGTGGTAAACGGCAAACCGTGTCGGGTGCTTCGCGACTCGGCAGCCCCAATGGACGTGATGTAGGCAATGTACGTAGAGGAAGGCCACTTCACGGGAGAATGTGCTTGGATAAGGCAAGCCGTAGAGACCTCCAGTGCTTGACTCCCAATGGCCAAGATTCGTATCCAAGGCCTTTTTGGAGTACTGGATAGTGAAGCCGCCGTCTCGGCACATCTCCCGCCGCGGTATCCATATCTGTTTTCTAACAAATCTGAGGATTTGCTGCGATACACGGGAATCTGGCTTAGTGAGGGAATAGTGCAAGCCCTAACTCGTTCCAAGACAAGGGAGCTCGTGGCCAAGGCACTGTACGAATGTCCCGTGGTGGAGGAAATAGGTTTGACGGAGGATTCGTCAACCAGCACCAAACAGGACAACCCTATAGGGGATAATGCGGAAAGCACACCAGCTAATGAAGAGGTCAGGAAAGCACCGGAGCATGAAACGTCTCGAGAGGCAGACTGCATAAGAAAGTTATCAAATGTAAGCCCTGTCACATTGGTTGCTGAGCAAGAAAAAGATTCTACCCTACGTAACGTAAGGCCAGACGCGAAAGAAGGTGTGGCCAAACAGAATGTAAAGTTCCTCAAGAGGGCAGGCGTCCTCTATAGAAAGTACACCAATCGAAAGGGAGTGCAATTCGACCAACTCGTGGTGCCGCATCCCTATCGTGAGCAGCTCCTGCACCTGGTCGACGGGGGCTTTTGGACAGGGCATCTGGGCATTCGGAAAACAAAGGACCGCTTCCTGCAGGAATTTTACTGTCCTGGCTGCATTAGGAAAGTGGAATTATTCGTGAGAAGCTGCGACACATGTCAACGCATAGGCAAGCCCGGAGATAACGCTAAAGTGCCAATGAAACTTGTTCCCGTTATCGCGGAGCCGTTTTGATGGCTCATAACAGACACAGTGGGACCACTTCCTACAACGCAGTCTGGCTATCGGCATATTCTTAATATACTATGCCCCGCAACGAAATTTCCAGAGGCGGTGCCCCTCAATGAACTAAGCTCGGTGGAGATCGTCAACGCGCTTTTGTCTATTTTCGAGCGAGTAGGGTTTCCCGCAGAAATCCAGTCAGATCAAGGATCCGTCTTTACGAGCGCACTCACCTCGACGTTTCTGGAAACCTGCGGTATTAAAATTATTAATAGCTCCGTGTACCACCCGCAATCAAACGCGGTAAAGAAAGTCCACTCAGTGATGAAACGGCTTTTGTGAGCCCTTTGTTATGAGCACAATGTCGATTGGGAAGTTTGCCTGCCTGCAGCAATCTTCGCCCTTCGAACTGCACCGCACGAATCAACAGGTTTCTCACCTTCAGAGCTCTTTTACAGTCGCTGCCTTCGGTCCCCTCTTCGCATTGGTCGAGAAGCCTGGGCAGGCCGGGCGGATGATCCTTTGGTTGTGGCATACGTGCTAGAGCTGTTAGACCGTCTGCACACTTTTCAAGAACAAGCAGAGCAGGAAATGCACAAGGCACAAAGCAGTGCTAAGCATTACTATGACAGGACGGCTCGAATGCGACGCTTTGAAGCTGGGAAAAGGTAATGATCCTGAAGCCCTCATTGAAAAACAAATTACAGGTTCAGTGGGAAGGACCGGTTGACATAATTCAGAAATTATCTGAAACAAACTACGTGATCACGGTACCGCGAAAACGAAGAACACCACAAGTGTACCACAGCAATCTACTTAAACCCCACCGACAGAGGGAGGCCATTGTGAACATCTCCCTCAACCAACCTGAGGAGATGCCTGTCGACTTTCCAGAGTTAACATCAGTAACAGGGGCAAAATAAATTCATGAGACTACACTCTAAGAAGAATTCCGGGGAAAACGGGAGTAACTGCGCAGTTAGTCCCAAAAAGGGCGCTTTCGTCCCTCAAGGGAGTAACTGCATGGATGTGCGTGCCGTGTGCAAATTTTGGAGAGTAAGTGTTTAGTCCCTGGTCGGAAAGAGAGCAACGGGAGGACGAACGGCAACAGTTACTCCCCATGCGCTCCGCTATTTTCGTCCGTGTCGTGCAGTGATGCGGCAAAAACTGTATTGTCTATAAATCGTGAATAGTTCGAAGTTCATGCACTGTCCATTGAACTACATGCAAAGCAGCACTTTGGCTCTTCGTGAGAAAATTGCGTGAAATTTAAAGTTGGAATGTGAAGAGCCATGCCCTTCGTGCGCACCCCATAAGTGAGCGATACACATTAAACGCACAAGTCATTGATAGACTGCCAGATTTTGCTGGTCAATAGTACCTAAGTTCCTTCCGTTCCAAGGAGATTACGAACTTAACTGAAGCGATGTGTAGCTCAAACGGGACACACTAAGCGACAGAGCAATTGTGTATCTCTGTCGTCTTAGGTGCCCCGTTTGAGCTCGCTACACGTTTACATCGTGTAGTGCCCCAGTTTAAAGCACCCTAAAAATACTCGGGCAGATTTCTTTTCGCACTCGCTTATGGTTTCAAGTACACTCAGCGTCACACTCTCCCCGCGCAGCATACACAAAATGCCGAGTCGCTTTTACATTGCCGCACCTGCGTTCCATGGCTTAACCTGTCTTAATTTCCTACCCGGTCAACTAATCTGCTGTGGTGCAGTGGTTAGAGTAGCTGACATGGGATCCTGAGGACGTGAGTTCGAATCCTGCTTTCGGGCACTTTTTTTTCTTTTTTTTCAGCTCAGTAATCTTTTTTATTAGCGTGCAAATGCCTAATTTCATCGATTCCACCTTTGCGGAGAATCGGAAATAATGACCGTTACTCCTTTGAGGAGCATCGGAAAAGAGCACCTGTTAGTCCTCGGAGGAGTAACGGCATGGGGAGTAACAGTTCATCCCCTCGCACTTACCCCCTAAAGGGAGGAATGGTTGTGGCAGATCAGTTGCTCCCCTAAAGGAGTAACCTCAATACCCCATTTCCTCCTTTTCTTCTTAGAGTGTATTGGCAACCTAGTAGAGCAGGCGGAGTTGAATCCCAATCAAAGGGCCGAACTGAGGGAACTCGTGTTTGAATTTGAAGACATATATTCAGACACACCTGGCAGGACACCTGCGATCGTACACGATATCGAGTTAACCGCATCGGACCCAGTTCGTTCCAAATCTTATCGCGTTTCACCTCGTAAACGACTAGTCATGACCGCTGAAGTAAACAAGATGTTAGAGGTAGGTTTAGTCGAGCCTGGAGAGAGTGATTATACCTCGCCCCTTATCTTGGTTGAGGTCCCAGGAAAGGAGGCACGACCATGTATCGACTACCGCAGGCTGAACTTAATCACGAAGGACCAAACCTACCCAATACCGCATATCGAGGAAAGGCTTGAGAGAGTTAGCAGTGCTAGTTCATCTCCACGCTCAATTTAGTCAGAGGGTACTGGCAGGTTCCGCTGACCGAGAGGGCAAACAAGCTTGCGGCGTTTATTTCCCCGATGGGAACCTTTCGGCCGAAAGTCCTGTACTGTAGGCCAGTAGAAAGCTTTCAGTTCGTGAGAAAGCATAGAGTGCATCAGAAAAGGAATGCGCCTGCGTAATATGGGCGGTGCAGAAGCTAGCTTGCTATATCGCTGGTTCAAGGTTCACCATAGAGACTGACCATTGTCCCCTCACATGGCTGCAGTCCATGTCTACGAAAAACGGTCGTATTTTGCGCTGGAGCTTTTGCTCTTCAACAGTACACCTTCGATATTCGCTACAAGAAGGGTAAACTTAACGGCAATCCCGATGGTCTGAGTCGTTGCCCTTGGAGTAACGAAAGCCTCATGCTCACTCGGGTTTCCGTGGCGTTTTTACGTTGGTATAGTTTTTTAATCGCGCAGTTGTAGTTGATTATTAGCTGATTTTAGTCTTAGCGCTTACAAGCAATGGCTGCTTTTAGTGTTCAGGGGGGGGGGGGGGGGAGGACGCGCGAAAGGAATGGGAAAGCTGTAGCGAGTTTTATTTTTTTTAAAGCCTGGTGTATCTTGGAGGAGGGTGGCCTTGAGCTCGCTGCTTTGTGGTTGTGGGTCCGGCACTGTTCTGGAGTGATTGCTTGCCCAAAAAGGAGACGAAAAGTTGCGAGACCTGTTTGCAAGTCCAGTTCACCGGACCGAACCAGGGAGAAAAGACACAAGAGCGCCACGAGGACTGATGAACGACTTCCAGGAATCTACCAGCTACGAAGCAAGGGTTCGTCATGAGGGTAATTCTGCTACTGAAACGCCGAACCATCCCCCAGTGGCTGCTGGCCCCTACGCGTCGGGATATTCCTCCCCTGCCGGAGATGCTGTTACGGTTGGCGTGTAGCACCCCGTGCAAAAAGTATGCTCGACCGCCATGCCTCATAGAAACGAAGAGTGAATTCCCAGTTTGTTGTGGTCCTCTCGAGGGGTTGCCGGTCTGGCTGGCACCCCGCAATGCTTACAGGCCCCGTTGTTTGTGTTCGACTATAGAGGGACCCTTTTCTCAAACTGTCAAGTTCTACAGGAGAACTTTCGCGCACCAACGTCGTCTGCAAGAAAGGATGAAGCCACGACGAGGACTTACAGCGTCAGCTGGGACAATGGATCAGCCGCCTATCCACAACCAGACGCCCTTTCCGCGACCAGCAACGCTAGAAAGAGAAATGATCAGCTGTCTACTATTCCCAGGACCGCGGACTGGCGCCAGCGGAGGCGCGCTCATGAAGACGTCGTCTGGGAGAATGGATCAGTCGCCCTTCCGCAACTAGACGCCCTTTCCGCGAACCAACGTCGCCTAGAAGAAAGGATAAGCGTCTACTATGCCGGACCGGCGGGTTACCACCTGCGGAGGCAGGCCCGTGCACGCTCACCGGAGAGAAGTGGGTGCCATCGCCAAGCACCGTGGAACTCAGTGCATGTCACGTGACGTTGACGTAAGCAAGATCCCGCCTACGATTTTAGAGGGCCTACTTAAGCGGCCCCGCAATGTACTTTGACTTCATTTTCTTCTCATCTTTCACCAACCATTGAATAAACAGTGTAAGTTTTGCACTAGAAATGGTCTCGTCCTTGCCTGGTCGCCATGGTCTACCCGACGCCTGCAGCCTGCTGACAACGCCACGCTACCCAATAGTGACACCGGTCGAGCTTGTAGTAACAGGCCTCGCAACAACTTGTCAGCGACGGTGGGATACGCTACCCTGGAGAACGCAACTGGAGGGAAAGGTTAAGAGAAGGGAAAGTCCACTGTGGATATTGCCGACGTGGTAGCCGTTTTCCGCTCTATATCCACTGACGGTCACTCAGTTCGGATCACTGGGGGCCGCTTAATCCGGTAGCTTTCAAATATCGCAGCAGCGCTTTTGTGGCCTTTTGTAGCTGCGATATGCGAGGCCAAGGTACCAAGATCTTGTTCAAGGTGAGCGGTCTTCTATTTAACTAGTTTAGAGCTGTGCAGAGGTCATGTGTTTCATTTTCAAAAGATGGGTGGAAGCCCAATAGATGTTCTGTACTCTTCGACACCGCTGTCATTACACTCGGCGCTATTAGACATTCCAATCAAACATATATGTGCATTGGTGAATGCGACGCCCAAGCGTAAGCAGCGCAACATTGTTTCCTCATTTCGCGGAAGCCCTGGTAACAGCCTCAGTTGCGTAGACGGCTCTAGGGAATGCAATCGATGCTGGGTGAATTCAGATGTGTGCCACTTCGCCAGTGTCATACAGTGCGCTATAGCTCGCTTAAGTGTTGGGTTGCGTCAGTCCTCTATAAAGGTACAGAAACATGGTTTGCTCCTTCATGTGCTTTTCTAGCAGCTTCGTCGGCTATAGTTAGTTGCCGGAGATACCGCCATGGACCCGGCAGCCACTGAAACACGACGTCGTGTCCTTTCGCGATCATAGGATGGTGCGTTTCTGGTATCTCCGACACGAGTTGTTCACAGGACCCGCGACGAAGAGCTGACAGAAAGCATCGCAAGGCCGCCTTCGAGTTGGAGAATATCTACCATGGACTAGGCGGTTGGTTGTTATCATAATCAACGGCACTTCGAAGGGCAACAATCTCCGAACCGCTTGATGTTGTGACGTGAGAAATCTTGCATCTGATGCTCATTTATCGTGATGGGATAACCCCGGTGGAGCTGGTCTGTGTGGAAGAGCCATGCGTATATATGTGGACTCGGTCAGAGTAGAAAGTGTATAAACAATCCAGAGCTGCTTGCTTCAAGGCCAAGGTGGCCAGGCTAGTTTTCTTCGTTATCGCTGGAACGGAAAGGCACACTTGAGATTGTTTGAAACACCACAAAGCGGAGGGTGAACGTGCCGAGCGTGTGAAACCCGAGGGTAGGGAGGCACGATGAATGCTGGCCACGTTGGAGAATGATGCGTGTGGTCGTCGTTCTGGAAGGCAGGCAAGAGAGCTTGATTACATCCGTGAAACGTGACGAATATGGGCCCCAAGTCTGTCGGTGGTAATGTAAGTCGTTATTGGATGGTCTTGAGCCATTATAACAGTTCCTGCTGTTGAGGCTCTCTCAAATATTTGACTTGCACGTTTTAGCAGGCACGGAAGAGCTATAGCGTAGGGATCCGATAAAAAGTGCTCGGTACAACTGTAGCGTGGAGCCCACTAACGATCCCCATGTTTTGCTGGCGATGAATTTGAAGACGTGAGCAATAGATGTCTGCTTGTTCTTCAAGCGGGCAACCTGAGGGCTCCAAGAGAGGTCTCGGTCAACAATGACACCCAACAACCGGTGATACATTTATACGAAATCACATGCCTCCATTTATCGTGGCGTAGATGACGCAATGTCCGTATTATAGATGAAAACGGGCCGAAGGTAGAGTCTTTAGAGCCAATGTTGGCCCATTCAGCCAGCCGGCCATACGGCTTATATCATATTTTCTGTGGAGCATCAGTGTAGCTTGTTTTTTAAGACAATTCTAATGAAATTGTTTAACAACGTGTCGACCAAATTGATGAAATTCTTTGGGCTCTGTAAGGAAAAAGTAGTTAGAGACAGGTACCGTATTTTGTAGCAATTCTTTTCATTTGCTGTTCTTTCTTGCCATTCGTCATTGGCTCTCTCGAAGCTGGGCCCTTGCAATGAGAATGAACAGCCGGGGCGGAATCTTTGGGAAAAAATCTTCAACAAATATTGCCCCGGCTTTTATGAACGCTCAACAAAAAGTAAAAACAACAAGTGAGCCCTTTTCCATTGATGTGCCATGAATAGAATTGATTCATCCTTTACCTCAGTCGCAGCATCTGTAAGAACACGCATGCATAGAGAAATACGTAAGATTCACGATGGAATTTGATCAGCTTTGTTTTTTTCACATCCCCGGTCTCAGCCGTCTGGCTCCACTTCCGCGCGGGAGGACATTAGAAAATTCTGAAATTTCAGCCTTTGTTCTCCGCTATACAGTGCCTACACTGATGGCTACATTGACAACCATGTAAGTTTTGTTTATAACCTGCATTTCTAATTTCTTTTCTCTTTGTGACTTACCTGCGCCGGGAAAGAATAGGGCCCACTGGAGAAGCGAGTCAACTAACGCAACTTCTTTTAACGAGTGAAGCTTCTTTTTTTATTCCTCCACCATATCCAAGGTCGGTATATTCAGCCCGCTTATAAACGTTAAACGGAATGTAAAAAGAAGCATCTAATCCTTCTTTTTCTTTTGTTAATTGAAAAGGAGCTCTCTGACACTGCTTGTCGTTGTTACTGACAGGCGCCTCGTGCCAACTGTGACTAATGGTAAAATGCTGGAAAAAGAATGTGGTTTCTGCCGCTGCTTCTTCTTTTTTTGTTTCCTTCTTATTCCTTCGGCGCGTGCGCCACACGCCGAATGGAACCCGAGCCGCAGTGGAACGAAGCCGAACGCGGTCTGCGCGCCTCGTACACGCCGGCTCGTTCTCCTAACGAGGTCCCTCGGCATCGCCCACGCAGCTGCCAGGGCGAGACGTCAAGCCCTCAGAGGCCGCGTAGACGGCCGCGCGACCTTCCTCGGCCAGCAAGCAACGTGGCCGGCAGGCTCTTGGCTCGTCGTCGTCGCCGTCGTCGGAGGGTGAGGGGGGTCTCGCGGCGCGGCGAGCGAAGTGGGGTGCACTCGGTTCCCTCCGGAACAGCCGTCGAGCCCCACAGCGGGGGTCCCGCTGGACAGGCTCAACGTCACCTTCCCCCTCGTCCCCCCCGCACCTCTCATGCAGAGCCGAACGCAAATGAAGCAATTTCGAGAGGGGCCCTTCTCGAGAGGCCCGCCCCTCGCCGCAGCAGCAGCCGCCGCCGCCGTCTCGAAGCCTCTCTCTGCCCCACCTCGACAAGACTCCGCGCGCGCTGTGAAGAACGCCTCAGCACCTCGCTAGCGAGGCCCGACGCAACGTCTCTGGCCCCCTGGACCCCCTTGCAATGCCCCCCCCTCTCCCCCCCCCCCGCTCCCATCGCGCTTCCCGCTCTCCACGCGACGAAGCGCTCGCCTGGGCGGGCGTCAACAAGCAATACACCACGCTGCGCAAACTAATTTCTCGCCCCTCGCGCTCGCCGGGTCCCGATCGAGCGGGCAAGCGGCCTAGCTGGCCTTCCGAAAGTAAAAATTAATAAGAACGCTTCAGATCTCTTCTTCCCTCTTGCGTTCGTTGACGCGGGAGGCTCGCGCTGGACCCTGGAACGCGAGGAGTTCGCGAAACGCCGTGAAGCTGGTGATTAATATTTTTTTTTGTCTTTAGTTTCTCTCTGTGGCCCGAGCTTTTGAGTAGTGGTATGAAGCGTGCGAGCATGATGTTGTACTGTTGATTCTAATCTAGTGCGTCACGTGTTGCCTGACGCGTGAAACGACGGTGCTCCGTTGATAGAAAACCATTTGGGGGAAGGCGCATGGACGAAATAACAGTCTTTACGCATCATATAATACGGACATATTATCAGAAACTTTAAAGAAAGGGAGGTCAAGAAAACGGATCCACTTCTACTTGCAACACGCTGTCCGGATTTGAGTGCTCTCGAGATAATTGGGCGCGTGATTGTTGGCGCGAACGACGAACATTTCCATATAACGGGAGCCTATTACAGACCGTAATTATGCCAGAAGAGTAGTGAACATTACAGCCTGCGGTCTTCGTGCATACTTCGCGGCCATTTTCACAGTTACGCCAGTGTCAAAAACAAGTAAGCAAAATATATAGCCCGAGAGTCCAAGGCGCTCTTCAGTTCCTTATAACCTGACCTAGCGCCCCCACGCCTGGCACGACCGAGACAACTTGCCCGTGACAGAAGCAAGACCCCCGTCAGCGCAAAGAAAACAGGCACCGGCGTCAACTCGTAAGTGGAGGCCAGCGAGCGACGAGAAATACGCCGCCGCCTCGACAGGTCCTTGCGACTGGGCGCCATTTCGCAGACTCTTCGTCTTGCTGCTCGGACGCCCGGCTGGCTCGGAAGCGAGGAGGCGCGCGCCCGAAAGACAAACGCAGGCGCCTTCGTTGAGGTGTCCGGTTTCCGAGCCAGCCACCATGCAAGCCCAGCTGACAATGTGCAGTCGCCGCTGCCTGCTTGCGCGCTGGCCGGAGAAACGCGAGACTGGAGAGCCAGCACGCACGCAGCAAGCACCATCGCGCAGCAGAAGCCAAGGGGTGACTTGTGTTGCGAACGGAACATTCATCGAGAAAGGCTCGTGGTCCTAAAGCTAAAGAAAACTCGGCCGGGGCAGCGCAGCTTGTGATGTTTTGCGCAGGACCGAAGACGAGCTGAAGCAAAAATGGCTGATTGAGTTGAAAGACCCCGGAGCGACGCTTGCATGTACTTATTTGTTGCGCTAGAGTGACGAGAACATGCGGAGAGCGAAATGCACTTCGGAATTCGAAGACGAAAAGTTGACGGGGCAACAAATGCGCTTTGACGCATTCTTTAGTTCGTGGGTGTCACGACTGACAGCTGTATGTACTGGTGTAACTGCATGCGTTCATTACGCTATAGCAGACGAAAGCGCTGCTGCAATGGTGATCCGTCTGCAAGTCTTTATTGTGCAAGCACCTGGCTCTGTCGAGCCTTTCGCCGTGATCGTCTGTTGCTTTACGAAGTTTCGTTATTGTGACAAGAATGCTTCAATCTTTGCTTGTCGTGCTGTAGAAACTTTGGCAGCCATTGCTTTGAGAGGGCGCTTCTATATTTGCACCCTTGGGCTACAACTGGCAGACAATGTATGCAGGCGTCGTCATCTCTGGGTCGTTGCCATGGTGCGGTGCAGTGAGGTGTCTTCACTTAATTGCAATCCGCGTAGTCTGCAAGTTTTAACTCCCTATCACAGGTGCGAGATTTGACATGCAAGCAAGCTGGAATTTTCGCAATCACCGTCTCAGGTGTCTCCTGTAAAAAATTTTCACCGCCAATTCCCCGTCTCAAAAGTTTCAGATTTCAACAGGTTCTGCTACATTACGTTATATCAACAGCCACGGACTTGTCGAACTCCCACAACTGTGTGAATGCTAAATTTGATGGCTTGCTTTATGTTTTCTTGGGTGTCCCATGATTGCGTATTATGGACTGCAGCAGCGAGGAACAAGAACACGGCAGTATACATAGACTTTTCTCTCTTCTCATGGACTGATAGGGCGCTCAAGTTTCACATTCTGGTGTGTGACCTCTCTCAAGTGACTTCTGTAGCTGACTCCGGCTAGCAAGTTGCTCTGATGCCAGGAGCAAGCTACTATAACATATTCCACAACAATTTGGTAATGAATTCATTACGGAGTTGTCCATCTACACTTTGATGGCTTCGTACCAGTGCCAACGACGTGAGCTTCTGGAAGAGCTCCACTTCTGGTGGCGTCTACCAGACGACACGTTGGCGCCAATTCCTTGACATGTATGAATAAAGGGTACGTAGAGGTTACGTGAAGGCATCCCCGAGAGGCTAAATACATCGCCATTACTAAAGCTATGGGAACTGCGGCACTGTCACGCTGGAGAAACCAATAGCCTGCATCCCAGAATGTTGCGCGTTTTCTTCGCACATTCCTTCTTAATCGTCTTAATATCTCCTAGTATAATAGGTGATTGGCACTCTGTCCAGGAGCAACAAATTTCTCTTGCAAAATTACAAAAAAGTGTCGAAGAAAAAAAGGAACGATGATCGTTGTCTTCACACTAGTGCACTTGTCGCATTTTTCTTCGATCTTGTTGAAGAAGGAGCGGCTGACACGAAACTTACTTGCTTCGGGGTCATTTCCATAGAACCAGTTTTCGTAACCCGTGATCATCCCCTAAAAAAGGCCTAGGTCACTTTTGACTTGATTTTTTAAATCCTGGCTCAAAAATTGAAAAAAATGATTTCGGGGATTTCTTTGTGTGTGTGTCTGCTTTCTGAGCACGCGAATAGCTAACATCGCGGTAGCGCGTCTAAAGCCTGACTCCGCACTAAATATCCCACTCATGAAAGCTTCAACGCGTCCCACCTGCATCTGAAGCCTTGTCTGTCCTTTCCGGCTCATCCCCGCGCACTCGACCAAACAATGAAACCTAGCCTCCGACGGGACATATGCGTGCCTCGATTCCCCTGTGTGTCTGCTTTCTTCTCCGTAGCCTTGGCCAGGCGTAGAACGTATCTCTTCGGAGATGAATTCGGGCTGGAGTGGCCCTTGCACCATTTAATGTCCTGTGCTTGGGCATCGACAAAACACGACCAAGGAACGTGCCCCAAGTACGCGGCACCGGTGACGTCAGAAGCACGACACCTGCCTTGGTTATGTCCTGGAACGCGGGCGATCAGACAAAAAAAAAAAAAAATTGAAAACGGCTGGACTGAAGCCACACCTACTTGGAAGTACGACCGTTGGGTGACGGACAAGTTTGCCAAGACATAGCTGCAATTCTTGCACGCGTTGCGAAGTTGGAAGCCATTATTTAATTTTCTTTCGTTATTTATGCCTATATGGCAAAACCTCCGAATAAAAAAAAAGATGTGTTCATAACTCTTATTGTCTTTTTTTTTTCTCGAAGTTTTTCGTCAATATCGTATACGTTGCAACTGGTTGAAGGTATGTGAAATGAGGATGTTCTTTAACGCTCATTTCTGCTTTTTCAGTCAACCAATAGACTCTACAAACTTGTACACGACTCAGTGCCTCCCCTATAAGCGTCGTCTGAAGCATTTCAAGTGTTTCGTTGGTCGCTTTTACAAGAAGGAGAAGGAAGGAAGGAAGAAGGAAGATGCGCTGTCTGTGACCAACAGACATCATGATTTCACATTAGTCGCGCGACAACAATTGGGAAAACTGTTACGTACGCAAACCCGTAAGACATTTTATGGCGACATTGACTTGCGTGCTGCCTTGTGAAGTATCCACGTACACCCACTTAGCGGGAGAACACAGCAACATAATTGCGAAAAGCACTTTAAACCAGCCCATTCTTTCTTTATTCTTTTGTTTTGGAGGGTGGCGGCGGGGAGGCGGGATTAAGGTCTCGCGTAGGTCCCGCGAACCGCAGCAACTGTTAACTCAGCCTAGATGATATGTGCAAATTCTGCACTTTAGAATGACTAGTGCGATGTGATGTCCCTTCGCTGCGGACAAGTACTGTTCCCTTCATTGAAGTAGGCGCTCAATTACTTTCAAACGCGCCCACCTTCTCTTAGTCCTGTTTAGCTGAGTTGTATCTCTTCGTTATGCGTCTCGTAACGTCGGCCACATCAAACTAACCGTAACTGCTCATAGATGTACGCAAAAGCGGAATGGCTCGACTGTGTACTGGACTGGAACTGTACATCAAGCCATTCCCAAAAAGAAATAGCAAGAACAAAGCGTCGCCTCGAAATAGCACGGCCAGAGTACAAGCGGAATCGTATACCCGTCTAAGCACAGCTCCTCGGTCGTTTCTTACCAGCATCATGCCTTATGCATGTGCATGCTAATGTTAACCAGAAACGCCCAGCCCTGTGCCGCCACGCAATCTGATACGAAAACAAGAGAACAACCGCGCCAGCAGATTTTCAGTCTGGTATATGCCTGGGACGTGCGCTGGCTTGCGTATCATAAGCGGGCAGCGATGGTTTCTGGTCCCGCTCAAACGTTAACTGCGCGCAAATGTTGCCTTAACGACTGCAGCGGCTACCGCGCTGCTTGTACGCGAAGCACCACGGGTCACCCCCACGCTCGCGCGCACCATCGCGTATACCTGTGTACACAGATATACGTTTACACATACAGCTTCAAGGCACCCATGCGCCTATTGTAGGCAGAGGCAAACTGGCGGATGTCATTGTAATGCAAATAGGGGGCGCTGGGCGCACTAAACGACGGCGGCCTTGGCGCACGCAAGCGCACACGTGACGTCTCTCGGACGCCACTTCTCGCGGATACACCCGCGTGCGAGCGCTCCTCCGCGCTCGCTCGCTCGCAGCGGAGGAGAAGCGACTCTCTCCCCTCGACTTTGTACGGCACGGCGCGGCGCGGAGGTTGGCTTTCTCGCGCGAATTTTTAATGTCACTGGCTCGCGTCCCGACATTGAGAGGCAAGGATGTGTGCACGAGAGTTCGCGTCTGCGAAGACGAGAGCCGGGGCCAAAGGGGGCGCGAGGGCTCGTTAGACACGCCTGCCTGCCCTTTTTGCGCGCGCACGTAAACGCGCGCGGTAGGGTTTGACGCGAGGAAGGCGCTCGACGATACTACAGCCTTCACGTGCGCGGAAGGCGGTGCCAAACAGCGCCACCTGCATTTGGTTCTTCGCGCGGGGACCCTCTGCGTACGCACACATCTCGAAGAACTGCCGAGCTACGACCGCGAGAGGAAAGTTGAAGAGCGAAAAACAAATTAGGGACCCAAGAAGAATAGAGACGTCACGGTGAAAATAAAAGCGCGCCGGGCAGTTAAGCTGCGACGGCTCCACTGCGTGCTGGGGGCAATTGCCACCGAAGCTCTATGTATATTGCGTACGCATCAAGCGCGGAAAATGCGTGAGAGTTTCCTAAGCCCCAGGGGGCTTGCTCTGTATAATTCTCTTTGTTATTGTGCGTGCGAGAGAATTAACGCTCGCGACTCACGGCAATAAATGTGGCGGGCAAGGTCCTATTTATGAGCGGGTCCTTCCCATTAGCCTATAACTTACGCCCACATTCTCGGAAGAATTGTGTGCACAGTGAGAACGGAAACGGCAGCGCGGTGGATGACGCTCGAGGTTTTAAAATTCAAGCACTCGAGGCACGAGCACGCGTGGCTCAGGCGTGAAGGAAGACTTAGCTTCTTTTTCCAGGCAATTTGTTTATTATGCGTGGACGGCGAATGCTCGCGAAATTGTGGGGCCAACTCTATGGCATAGCAGCAGCTTCCGTTCCGTGACATTACGAATGGGACACCATCATGGAAGAAGGCGAGCGCGTAATAAAATATCAAAAATATCAGCGACGTACACGTTGAGTAATTTGAGAAGGGGAGAGTACACGACTCTCTGTGGCAGCAGTTACGTTGAAGAGAAATCTAGCGCCTCATTCTCTTAATTATCATTTTAATGTTCATTTCGTCGTTGAAGCGATTACTTATAGTCACGCAACCGTGCATGATAAAAATAAAGCCTAAGCAGGTTGCCAGAGGCCATGTTCGTGGACGTTAAAGGCGCTTGTGACAACATGACTTATCGTGCCATCCTCGACGCCTTGGGCGATGTTGGCCAAGTGGCCTTGTTTTTCGGTGGATATTCAGCTTCTCGAAGGATAGGTCATTCCTTGAGCAAACAGAGGATTCCACAATGTCACAACATAACGACTACCGTGGAGTAACACAAGGTGGAGCTTTGTGCTCCACGCTATTTTAACCTATAGTGGTCATCGATCTGATTAATTCTCTTGCGCAATCCGTTCATGTGCCAATCTATGCAGACGGTGTATGCGGTCGGGCAGCAGGAGTGACGCATCGCCAGGTGCCCACCAGACTCCAAAAAGCGGCCACACTAGCATTACATTATCTTCGAGCACGAGGTCTGGCGGCGTCCTCCGAGAACTGCTCTGTGGTCGCTTTCACTCGCAAAGTAATGGGACCATGCGACGTGAGAATTAATGGAAAGCCAATCATCTACGACAAAACGCACCGCTTTCTAGACGTGATAACAGAAGGTGGCTTCTGAAGCCCTCAGGTCTCTTACCTGAAAATGAACTTACAACCACGATTAGCCGTGTCCTCGGATTTCTGGATGGATAGTCGTGCGCTGCGTCTGTGAGAGCGATATGCTCCAACTCTGTAGCGCACTGTTCCTGGGTCTCCTACGCGAAATTTGTCTGTACTGGGTGAGGACCGGTAGGACCCACCTCCGTGCCCCCCCCCCCCATACTCCCCTTGTCCATGCAAGCCCGAGCTTTGCGAATTTGTCTTAACCTTGCCAGTTGTGCATCCACGGCAGCAACACTATAGTCATCGCGCATGACCACCTCATCAATACACAGATTCAAGTCGACGATTGAATGGTTGCACATCGGGTACTTCGCCCGACTTTTATCCCATCATCTAGCCTCCCTTCCTGCCGCTGGACCTCGTTCAGCGTTTGGCAGGATTATTGCCGCCAACCACGGAACTTTACCGTCAAACTTCACACCTGCAGCACGACCGTCTCTACTGCTGTGGTGCCTGCATCAACCCCAACCGTTCCTTCTCATTCCCGGCATGAAATATAGAAAACGGAGATGTCATCTTTCGCCCTTGTTGCATGTGGGTCGCAAGCCCCAAGGGTAGCGTTGGCCTGGCGGCCTGGGGCACAACTGGAAGCATCCGAAGGTCCTGGCAAAGGATGAGTCGACTGCTAACAGAACAACTTGTTTATTCTAGCATCGCAAAAGAGCGGCCGGTCAGGTCGACCGAAGTAGAGAGACGGGAGAGCACGTTACTCGACGGAAGAAATCGGAGCCTCTCTCGGAGTCCGTGGGCTGCTGCTTTTATACTCTCGGAGTCGAGGGCAAGAAGGAACGGCTTGCGAGAGGCGCATGTGACGGCGCCGCGCGGACACGTTGAGACTAGAAGGTGACGCAACCTCCTCGCTTCACAGTTGGGGAGCTCCTCTCCCCGGCTGCCGCGCTTTGACAAGCGTGGGCACCAACATGCACACACGCACACCCGAAGACACGTGGCATTGAAACATGCCTGGACGCGCATGGCAGGAGGAAGCGTTGCGGCAGCGCTGAACGGGCCAAAATGTCCGCCGCTTTGAACGAAGTCCCGGCGTCCGTTGGATCCGCGCCGGCTATACCGCGCGTCGTAGGCGAAACGTAACACCCTCAAACAAACCGTACTTTTATTCCTGTATGAATAGCACAGTGGCGACCACCACGTTAACGCGGACGGTTCCATTTCCTCCAACCGTGCAGCACGAGCAGCGGTTAATTAGCGCGAAATCTATCATAATCGAATTCAAGACGTCTCATATCGACGGCTGCAGAAGTAGCAGCTATCCGTGCTGCTCTGGAATTGATTGGTAAAGAACCATCATGCTCCTAGTCAATCTTTTGGGACTCGAAGCCAGCTCCAGTGCCTGCTAGTACTGTTCAATCACTCACCTAACGAGTAGCTATTATAGTCGTAGACACCCGAGTACTTCACTATTACGCAATCGACCAGGTGCACGACACCATCCATCAGAGGATACCGGGTCACTGCGGAAGGGTATTGTACGTGTGTGCGGTGTGTGTTTTTTTCTCATTCTTTTTCCCTCATCTATCATATCCCTTTCCCCCTCCCTCGGTGCAAGGTAACCAACCGGAGATAATCTCTGGTCTTTACTTTGCCTTTCTCTCGCTTTCTTTCAGGTAACGATAGTGCGGACAACGCAACCCGATCGGTTCACAATGATGTGGACTCGACTGATGTGGAATCGACTAATTAACTAAAATTCACTTATTATGTTGCAGCTAATTACATTATGACACATATTGCAATTTACAAATTCTAGCGGGTGAGACTGCAAGGCACATACACATCAAAAGAATTGTGTTAATGACACCATTTACGAGATGTGCGCCGTCCAACTTGTGGTAAAAATGCGCCGTCGTTCCCCTTACTTTCTTAACAAAGCGTCGTTTTATGCACTTAAGCACAAAAGTAACTGGAACACCAATGCAGTTCTGCGCAAAGTTTGCGAATTAATACATAGCTGCTGGTGTCATCCTGAGAATTCGTTCCAAGTGGATCCGCCTTGCCAACTCCCGGGCTAAAATTTGTAAGTGTGCCATAAGATAATTAGTTAACAAACTTCATTAACAGATGTTTGCTAATTAGTCGATCATGCGTTTCAATTTCTTGTGCTAGCAATGCCCCGTCTTTTCGAGCAGGTCAGGTCATGGGCTAGAATTGTGCTATCTAGCACAGGCAATTTAAAAAAAAAATTTGAACGTGTTCGCTGAAACACCCGGTATTTACCAATACCACGGCCGAGAACAGACGAAGCCACGGGGCTCCGCTCGCTCGCGCGCGAGTTTACGGCACGCTGTGGAATGCAGCTAAATTTACCAACGCAGGTCTTCACAGATTCAATCCACGTTTCCAACTCCGTCTTCCACCAGGGATACCACGTGCGAAAGAAATACTTCTGACACGCGTGGTTTCTTAGTGGCTATGGTGTTGGGCTGCTAAGCACCAGGTCGCGGGATCGTATTCCGGCCACGCCGGCCGAATTTCGATGGGGGCGAAATGCGAAAACACCCGCGTACTTAGATTTAGGCGTACTATAGACGAGCGGAGCTGGGGAAGCCCAGCAAAAGTTAGACTAAGTGTGCGGTTCGGCACTACTTTACTGGCCTTCCCCCAGCTCCGCTCGTCTCTGCATGGTGTTTGCGATAGCAGAGCCACGCATTATTATTTTTATCTTAGACACGCTCTAGGATCCAGGTTGGTCGAAATTATCGGAAGCCCTCTGATACGCGGTTTCTCCGTGCCCATTTTTTGCATTGGAATATTTAAAGAAAAATTGATATTTTAAACTCGTATGCGTTGAATTGTTACCTAATTTCTTGGTCCTCTTCTAAACAATCTTGACTAGTTTCAACATAGCGAACATCGAAAGTACGACAATGCAAGGACCCATTTTTTTCATTGTAGGATTATTATTTGACTACGCCAGCGAAGAAGCCGACGATGCGATGGAACTACATCTCGCTAATTTTGAACCGAAAATATGCCTTTAGATATTACCTATCCTTTTAGTTGGGTGTACCATCAGCGTTCGTGTTAATTAAGTGAGTTTCTCAGAGACCCGCTAGGCTGAAATTTCATTGGAAGAAGAGCTGGCATGTGCTTAATGTTAGCCCTTAAAATCCGTTCAAGTACAAGTCGGTGCGGGGTGTGCTTCATAGCCAAGGAGCTCCTCAGCAATGCAACGGCTGCGCCGTGACAGGCACCACCACACACCGCCAGAAGAACTCCAAACCACGAGACGTTATATCGTCCAACCACATGAAAAGTTTGTTTCAACGTGCCATATATAAAGTTACCGAAATATGTTGTAGGGCAATATTCGTAGCGTCAGAACCATGACATTTCTGCACTATTGGAGATGGATGACAGCAGTACTTGCCAGTCTATGACTTGCTGGCAGAGCATCGTGACATTACATCGCCGAACCATGAGCAACGTCGTTTTTCTTTCTGAACCAGATGTATGCTAGCTACACTAACATATCCCATAAATCTCAAAAGTAAGGTTGGCAGAGCAGTGAGGTTTATTTAATTGCTTATTTTTGCAGGCACCTCACAGACTCAATCTGTTCTGTTAAGCACATGGCCGGGCGTGAACCTCACAGCGACGGACAAATGCAGCGGTGTTGGCGAATCTTGCGAGAAGTCGCTTTCAGTAAATAAAGTATAGTATTTACAAAAATATATTACATTAATGTCAAAAGTAGCAATAACAGCTTGAGGGGGCTCCTGCACCACATGCCACGGCTGGGCCCCGTTTTGAGGTAACATTGTCGAGCTACATATGAAAACTTGTTTTTATGAAATCCAATATCGTGTTACAGATATATTCTAGTTACCTAAAAAAAAAGCAGGTGCAGAGCGACGGTGTTGCTGCGTTATAAGCATATGCCAACGCTTGGCCGGCACCTGATTCGCCGCTCTCGCACAGATGTAAAAGAACACTGGGATCCGAGATTGTCGAACTAAAACGTCCTTCGCAGTCAACCAAATATAATGCTTCAGAAATATCTTTCTTTGTTGGCAGCAATAGGCCTGCCATAGCCATGGGGTTCCTCTGCGCTCCACAAAGTAATTAATTAAGAAGGTAATTAGCGAATGTGCTAATCAGTTGAGTAGGTGTTTCGATTTCTCTCGCAAGTAATGCCTGCCTCTATGAATAATCCTGCTCACAGTAGAACTATGTTATCCGCAGCAGTCAATTTTCTAATGTTATGTAAAGTTCAGTCCAACAAATTTGGACGACTTTTGTTGCACCGCACCCAATGTCCCCCCCCCCCCCCCCCCCCCCCCCCGTCTTTTAAACTTTACTCTCAATCAGGTACGTGCGCTGAAGTTTAGGCGTCAGAAGACGACACAGAATTAGGTGGTCTGATTTAGGTCAAGAAATTTTCGACCATCGTGATGATCATGACGATGACGTAAATCACCAAACACCTTCTGAAGAGATAGCACATTGAGGACTTGGTAAGCGTGTGTGAAAACACGTGCTATTGCGCGAACGACGAAGTAGGACTGGCATGCCGTATGGAAAAACAAGATGTGGCACCACTCAGACGAGCTGAATGACGAAATGCGACGCCCGTCAAAGGCTCCTAATTTACTGTGCACAAATATTTGCGCGAAACGCGTCACGACATCATACTGCTCGCAGTGCCAAGCGAGAACGACTAAGCCGACCCTTCGCTGCGTTAAACCAAGCAAGCAGTACAATAAGACTCGACTAGGCGGCTCCGTTCTCTGTCGCGAAAACATGACGGCGCGCTTTTTCCAAGGTGATGGCAGAGCGCGCGAGGCACACCACCGGCGCGTGTTACACGCACGAGTTGGCGCCGAAACATCGTGACAGCCTCGAGGATGGCCGACGCGCGAGCGATGCCACTTTCTCAGCCGCGGGTCTTGCCGCCTCCTGCGAAGTTCGCAGCGGGGTTGACTGCCCTCTGAGGCACGCATTCGATCGGCGCTGCCATAGCCGGCCACTTGGGCCGGCGCGCTGGGCCGCCCTTGGCTGGATGCGCGGACGACCAGCACTCGACGTCGACCCCCCCCCCCCCCCCTTTACGCCCAAAGTCCGCAACCACCCCTTCACCCTGGCTGCACTTCTGAAATTGTGGGTCTACAGTCGAAGACTGGGAGCGTCTTCCATCTCACTTGGTGCCTGGGTGTTGCTGCCGCCGCGGCCCGTCCGTCAGGGCTCGCTGCAGTCGGCTCGACCGACGTACGGGACGGACGGCGAGAGGCGCTCGCAAGAGTCGTCCCGTGGAGGGGGGGGCACGACGACGCCTCGCTCGCTCCCGCGGGACGGCCGGACGGGCGCCTGCGCGCGTAATTTGGGAGTTGGTGTGACAAGCGGCCACGGCAGCGAAAGCTCCGGTTACGGCCATCGCGAGAGCTCGGCATTTTTCCGCCCGTCCGGCACCGAGTGCTCCGGAGCGGCGGATGGCGACTCGCGAACCGTAATTTGGGCTCATCCGCGAAATGCTCCGCGCGCCGTTGCTATTTTTCTCTCTCGGCGCGCTTTGCCACCTCCTTCTGTTCGTGCTGCGCCCTCCTCACCCCTCTTTATCTCTCTCTCTATCATGGATCGGACTGATTGGCGGCGGCGCGATCTTCTGCCGGCGCATGCGGCAACTCACGGCCGTTGCTTGATCCTCGCTCCTGGCAGTCGAGTCAGCGGCATGGAGACCGATTTCTCGCCAGTGCTAGATCGCCGTTCTGGTACGCATTATTCGCCCGGCCAAGCACCCTGCCTTTCGCGCTGCCCGGGGAACGGGTCGAAGCGACGACTGTTGACAGCAGAGCGTGGCCCTCCCTGGACTCGGCAGCCGAGGCGCTATGCCACGGCTTTCGCCTAATCACTGGTCTCTGAGCCTTCCGTACCAGTTGATCGCTGCCGCGGGCGCCTTCGATCGACGGGCACCCCGCAGAGGGGTCTCTTTACGCCTCGACGGAGAGAGGCCAGCATGCCAGTCGAAGCGGGGTGCAGTATAATAAACGCCAGGTCCCGCGACGGAAGCAGAAAAAAAAAAAAAGAACGATATACGGAAGAGACCGCGGCGGCGAAACAACGTCCTGACATGCGCCCCGCGGTTTGCCATTTTGGCCGCCGTTTTTTGTTTGTCCTGTGGGCGTGAGCGTTAGGCCGGGCAGAGTGTAATACGTGCTCTCGACCGTGTTTTTGGAAGCCCCTTTTGCAACGCGGTTCCCTAGCGATGTTCGGCCAATGCGAATCACGTCAGCCTTCGGCTGAGGGCCGAGGGAAAGGCGTCCGCAAGGGAAACACGTAGGTCCATCGTTCCGGAAGGGACGCGGGCCGCGTTGCCGGAATTGCAAGACTGTGCAAAGAATAAATAACGCGACACACGGAGACAACCGGTATGATTACAAAGACAGAATTTCATAACTAGTATCTTCCACTGACGCATCCGTCTGTGATCTTTAAAGCGTGCGAACAAAGAGCTTCAAGCAATCCGGAAACAGGATCGTGCCGTGCTGGAAATATACTGGTAGAGGATTACCGCACTACATACAGCGAATCATGCGGAAATGCCAGGTGGGCTGATACTTTCCGCAAACGTCTCTCATTTGGCAGCCTATCGCTGACCTTTCCAGAAAGCCGCGTTCCCCGCGGGCGATAGGAAAACGCAGCTCACACTTCCGGCCTCCGCCATATTGCCCCATCAGAGGGCGCTCGCACCCACGCACGCGCACGTCAATTTGCGCGAAGCGAGCGCGTGTAAAAGGCGGTGGCCGCGATAGCTTACTCGGAGAACGAAGCACGCCGGCAGGCAAGCTGTATAGCTAGAACACGTGTGCAACTAAGGAACCACACCATGCACCGCTGACTGATGTACGAACCTTGGCGCTTGAGAGACGTGAACGAGCCTCAACTGCCAACTGTGCTCGCCGGCGGCAAACACGGGCCCCCGAAGACGCGGAAACAAAAAACAGATACCCCGCCGCGATTCCTCGGCGCTATGCGTCGGCAATGGGTGTCAAGGTGAGGGAAATGCGAAGCGCCGAGGACTAATAAGTGTGGGCCGTGTCGGGCTACCGCCTCGGCCGATGCATCGTCCGAGCACGCGCGCGCGCTAACGTCAGTCAGCCTCCTCCGTACGGGCCGGGCCTCGCTTGTTTGCCAAGTGGCGTCATGCGAACGGCGCCTTCGAGTCGACGCGACGCGTGGGACGCGGCGAAGTGCCGCTTAGCGTCGCGCGGCTTCGCTCAGCGGCTGACCGCCTGCCAATCAGCGCGGCGCGAAGTCTCGATCTACACTCGCACGTGTGTGCGGGCGAATCTGCATGTGTTTGCGTAAGTGCGCGTTAATGTGTGTGTGTGTGTGTGTATATTATCTTTGCGTCTGCGCAAGAACAGTGCACGTGTGTGCTTTGTGTATGCGTGCGTGTTCGTGGTTGCGCGCGATGCTGCACTGATATGCCTATGACCTCCGCCGTGAACGCCGAAGCCTGTTATTTGTCTATACTTTCTCTCCCGTTTGTGTGATGCCGCTCGTTCAGGACTCGGTGCCCCCGACTATAAAAAAAATAAAAATAAAAGACACACAAGAAATAAAAAGCAAAGAAAGTTCACAGCGTTCTGAGGCGGTTCGTCCGGAATCAGAGCGATAATTTGGCAGACTTGTCGCATCTTGTTCAAATTACAAACGTATACATCCAGCAAAGCTGCAAGAGCGCCCGTTTGACGCATGTAGGAAGTGTAGGTGCGACGGCATTGCCGGACCTGTCGAAACCGTAAGTGTTGCAGTATATGCAAGCATTCCAATACTTCTCGAATGACGGCGTGTTGACCGCGCAGTATCGTCAGATCGTCACACCGCGACTAACGCGAGTCTCCTCCTTCTTTCGCACCAGAAGTGCGAAGACATACGTCATAGCGATCCATTTCGGGGATATCACTTTCGGCGCGCGTTCGTTGGATGGGCCAGCCGCGGGTACCCGTACGTCACTCCAATGAGGCGTGGTGCGGCGCCAAGCGCTGCTTCACGCTCAAGTCGAGGTATTCCCCAAAGTGATCCGCGCAGGGTGTGACAGCTACTTTCTCAGACATGAACACCATCATTGCAGTCAGCCCACAACGCGAGCGATTTCCTGCAGCAATGTATAAAATGTTGTAAAAGGTGCATACCCTTCGCGCGTCATGAACTAGAAGAAGGGGAACAGCGAGGCTCGATTTTTGGTTGAACACACCTGCGAAGCCAACAGACAGTAGAGCCAAGAAAATGATGGGGAAAATTAGCTCTAGTTCTAATTAAATGTAGAAATTATAAGGCAAAGGGAAACAAGAAGGGGCGAGGAAAACATTTTCCCACCATTGGGACATGCCTTATTAATTTCTGCATTTAAACTAAAATCCCGGGTAATTATGCTTTCATTGGCTTCATTGTCGTCTTGCATCATGAAGTTGTGTCGTTCCCGTATTATGACAGCCAATCGCATTTTTCCGTTGAAGACGGACGCCCAAGGCGGCACATTTAGACTTCTACTGTGCAGTTTAGGCACGCATATGCCGACATCGTCACTCGCCCTCTAATTCTCGGTACCGCAAGCCGTAGTGAGGTTCGAATGCTGTTTCTCACATACGTACGAGAAAAACTGTTCTTTCCAAGCTGCGGCTCTACACAACCGCAGTACACGCGTTCAGCCCTGCGTGTGTGAGACGACGATCCGTGGGACGCGCATTGTCTGCGCCAAATGTCGTTTTAGAGTTGGACGCGGTGCTTCCTGACGCTTTTAGGGGAACCGGTTTCTTCACGCCGCGTGAAACGGGCGTATCGCCTCACGACCCAGGCGTACGTTTGAATGTGTGTACTTTGCCTCCTTCTGTGTGTGCGCGTGTTAATCCTCGCGTGCGAGCGTGTGTGTGCGTGTGCGTGCGTGTGCGTGTGCGTGCGTGCGTGCGTGCGTATGTGCGCGTGTGCGCGCGTGCGTGTGCGTGTGCGTGCGTGCGTGCGTGCGTATGTGCGCGTGTGCGCGCGCGCGTGTGTGTGTGTGTGTGTGTGTGTGTGTGTGTGTGTGTGTGTGTGTGTGTGTGTGTGTGTGTGTGTACATGCGTGCGTGGCGCTGACTGACGACACTCTTGGGTTTGGTTTATAAACAGATGTAGATGATGTCGAGGACGTCGAACGGCGGAAGTGCGCTGCCATCGCCAGGCCCCTTTATACTGTCTGCTACTTTAATAATTTACGCTTGTCAATGATGCGTAGTTTGTATTTAAAAAAATGTAGATATTGTTTTCTTGGCTCCATTGTCGGTCGGCTTCACATGGCCGCGTGCTTGCGTGTGTGCGTGCGCTTACACGGGTTTCTTCACGCGCCTGTTTCTTCACGTACTTTGTGTGGAAGAATACGCATTTGGGCTGGTTGGTTCATGAGTACGAGCAGTAAAACAGCGCTAAACAACAGGGCGAGGAGAGGGACACAGACAACAGCGCTGACTAACAAACAAGTGTATTTATTCTTTCAGCCAGCATGTACGAGGTCTGTTAGAAAAGTATCCGATCTTTGGCCGACGAAAAAAAAAAAAAAAAGAACTGGCAGAACTGGAGCGTTGGAAACCTAATCACCCTCAAAGTAGTCTCCCTGGGACTCCACACACTTCTCCCAGCGGTGCTGCCATTGTTGGAAGCATTCGGAGAAGGCCTCTTTCGGAATGGAGTTTAGCTCAGCTGTCGTTGCAGTCATAATGTCCTCTATTGTCTGAAATCGTGCTCCTTTCAATGGCCTCTTGATTCTGGGAGACAGCGAGAAGAGGGGCCCATATTAGGAGAGTAAGGAGCCTGTTGAACTACAGGAGTCTGGTTTTTCGCCAAAAACGTCCGAATCAAGTGCGAGGAATGTGCAGGTACATTGTCGCGATGGATGCACCCATTTCCTGTTGACCAAAACTCCGGTCTCTTGCACCGTACAGCATCACGTCAGCGACGGAGGACATCCCTGTAGTACTCTTTGGCGATTGTTTGACCCTGTGGTGCGTACTCGTTGTCTACCACACCGCGGGAGTCAAGCAAAACAGTCAACATCATTGTGACGTTGCTGCGCACTTGGCGGCCCTTCTTTGGTCTTGGTGACGAGGAATGCTTCCACTGTAACGACTGGGATTTGGTTTCCGGGTCGTACTCGTACACCCAAGACTCGTCACCAGTGATTATGGTGTTCATGAAAATCGGGGTCACAGTTTGTGGAATCCAGCATGTCCTGTGAGACTTCAACACGAAGTTGCTTTTGCTCCACCGTGAGCAGCCTCGGCACGAACTTCGCCGCAACTCTCTTCATGGCAAAATCTTCGGTCATAATGGAATGTGCAGAAAAAGTGCTGATGCGCACCTCTTCCGCAATTTCTCGGATAGTCACACGACGGTCCCGCATCACCACAGCGTTCACTTGAGCAATGACCTGGTCATTTCGGCATGTTGACCCCGCAGGGGCGTCTGCGCAAGCAGGCGTTTGGTGCGTTGCGACACCACGTACCCGAGCACACGAGGGTTGGACCCTCCCGCGTGTAGCCGTGCGCGGCTTAGCCGTGTCCGGGGAAAAGGGGATCCTGGGGGTTGAGCCAATGCCGGGTGTTTGGACCTTTACGGCCCCTCGGCGGCGGCAACACACCCCTTTGGCCTCGGCTTCACGTAGACGGCACCCCCGGACTGACCCACCCGGGGGAAATCGGTAGTTGCCTTTTCCTGTCTCTCCCTCCCTCCAATCTTCGTCTTTCTCTTACTTTTCATCTTTCCTGTCTCCTCCTAGCTTCCGCTTACTTCCAATTTTTCCAGGCAGCAAGGTTTAACCTTGTGTGAATAGCCAACCTAGGTTATTTCATATTTGGTTATAGTGGTAATGTACAGCTGGCGCTTGCAGGCCGTGTCTCACACGCCCTGCAGCGCCCCCTTGTAGGACTCCACGGTGGGTGGCTGGCATTACTGCCGAAATTACAATCTCCTATGGCTACTTCCTTTCCCCTACTACCTGATCGCTCCCTGAAGAGGGGGCGCACCGATGATGTCTTAGAATTTTTCGCCCGTCAAAAAGAAACTTTTCCACGCTTCCACGTAGTCCACTCCGAAACACCAAACAAACCCGTACGAACAATCTCACCATTTCTCGTGTCTAAGTCTCTCACCCAAGTTTTTGGTACAGGTTACAAAGCATCCAGAATGGCAAGCGGTGATCTCCTCTTGGAGCTCCGAAACAAGAAGCAATATGAGAACCTACCGAACCTAGTATCATTTGGCGACGCCAAAGTGACAGTAACTCCGCATCGTACTATGAATACCACCCGTGGCGTAGTCTCCGATGATGATCTCTTGGAGCTGACTGAGGCTGAGCTCTTGGAGGGCTTCAGTGAGCAGAACGTCGTCAACGTTAAGCGAATTAAGATGAGGCGTGACAACAAGGAAATACAGACCAAACATCTGATACTAACTTTTGGCACAAGTGTCCTGCCCGAGTCCATCGAGGCCGGGTATATCAAGCTCCGTGTTCGGCCATATATCCCTAATCCCCTGCGTTGCTTCAAATGTCAGCGTTTCGGTCACAGCTCTCAGAGCTGCCGAGGCCGCCAAACCTGCGCTAAATGCAGTGCTAATGAGCACACTTCTGAATCTTGTGAAAACTCTCTCCGCTGCGTAAACTGTGAAGGCGAGCACGCTGCATACTCGCGGTCGTGCCCATCTTGGAAGAAAGAGAAGGAAATTGTAACAGTTAAAGTAAAAGAAAACATAAGTTTCAAGGAGGCACGCAGGCGGGTATCGTACCTGCCCAAGAAAACCTTTGCCGATGTGGCGCGTCAGGGGGCAGCGTCACAACGGCCTCCGGCGGCTGTCCGACCCACAGGCAGTGAGTCGGCAGTTACGCCATCTGCCCCCGCGGCGGTTGCAGCTAGCGCTGCTCCGTCGACGCAGAATGAGGGACCACCGACCCCGAAGGTGGCCGCCGCCGAGGCTGTCCCAACCTCCCCGGCCCCTTCCAGCGCTGGCAACAGCCGGCGCAGCCAGATCCCTCAGGGAGCCCCATCGACCTCCGGGCTGGTGGGCGCAGGGGTCTTGCCCTCCAAGGCGGGACTCTCTCGGGAAACATCTCGCTCGCAAGAGCACGTGTCCGGCGCCTCACAAGAGGCAATGGACACTACACCCATCCTCAAGGCGCACCAAGCGCCTAAGGAGCGTCGAGGTTCTCTCGAACGCTTCAAAAAGAGTAAAACCCCGGTTACAGGGCCTCGAAAGAGCTCTGGAACCTAAGCTCTGAAATCTCTGTAATTAACACATCTGTTTCCGTATACACAGCACTTATTTACTACCAATATGGATACACCAATAATTCAATGGAACGTCAGAGGACTTCTCAGGAACCTTGATGACGTGCAAGAGCTTATCCAAAAACACAATCCAAAAGTGCTGTGTCTACAGGAAACACACTTAAAACCACAACACACAAACTTTCTCCGACCGTATGTCACGTTTCGCAAAGATCGCGATGATGCTGTCGTATCATCAGGCGGTGTTGCCATTTTGGTTCATAAAAATATTTCCTGTCAGCGTTTACAGCTACAAACGCCCCTTGAAGCAGTGGCGGTTCGAGCTGTTCTTTTAAATAAACTCGTCACCATTTGCTCGCTTTATGTACCCCCACACTTCAAATTAAACAAGCATGAATTTCAGTCATTTATAGACGAATTGCCAGAACCTTATCTTGTTCTTGGCGATTTCAATGCGCACAGCTCCCTGTGGGGCGACTCTCGTACAGACGCGCGAGGTCGTCTTGTTGAACAGCTCCTCTTTTCTTCCGGTGCGTGCTTGCTGAATAAAAAGGAACCCACATATTACTCTCTAGCAAACAGAACATTTTCTTCAATAGATCTTACTATAGTTTCCCCGTCTATACTGCTCGAACTTGAATGGGAAGTTACGAAGAATCCTTACGGGAGCGATCACTTTCCCATACTGATAAGAACATCAAAAGAAAACGAATATTCTCCGCAAGCTCCTAGGTGGAAGATAGACACAGCCGACTGGGAGAAATTTCGAACTCTCACTAACATCTCATGGGCCGACATGTCTTCTCTAGAAATTGATGCTGCTGTAGAGTATCTTACATCATTCATAATAGATGCCGCATCAAAATGCATATCCGAAGCGAGTGGTCTGGCATGCAAACGACGTGTACCGTGGTGGAACAGCGAATGTAGGATCGCCCGTAAGAATCAGAACAAGGCGTGGGGGTTGCTACGCGCTTCTCCCACTGCAGAGAATCTTATCAACTTTAAAAAAATAAAGTCCCAAGGCAGGCGAACCCGCCGACAGGCCAGAAGAGAAAGCTGGCACAAGTTTTTATCGAGCATTAACTCGTTTAGGGATGAGGCCAAAGCCTGGAACAGAGTTAATAGGATTAGAGGGCGGCAAACACATTCACTCCCCCTGGTAAACACACAGGGCGATACACTACAAGACCAGGCAGACTCACTTGGGGAGCATTTTGAAAACGTGTCAAGCTCAACAAATTATTCACAATCGTTTCTCAAACACAAACAAATAGAAGAATGTAAGCCTCTAATCAGGAAATGTCGTCAGAACGAACCATACAACCGTACTTTTAGTATTGCAGAGTTGAGAGCTGCCTTGAACGCATGCAAGAGCTCTGCGCCAGGACCGGATAGAATAATGTATGAAATGATTAAAAACGTACACGGTGACACGCAAGTTACAATACTTGCACTATTTAACACTATCTGGGAAGCAGGGTACCTTCCGACTGCATGGAAAGAAGCCATTGTGGTCCCTGTTTTAAAACAAGGCAAAGATCCTTCCTCAGTGGCAAGCTACCGCCCGATAGCCCTCACAAGTTGCATGTGTAAGGTATTTGAAAAAATGATAAATCGGCGCCTCATCCATTTCCTTGAACAGAACAAAATACTTGATCCTTATCAGTGTGGCTTCAGGGAAGGGCGCTCCACAACTGATCACCTTGTACGTATTGAAGCAAACATCCGTGACGCATTTGTACACAAACAGTTTTTCCTATCCATATTCCTCGATATGGAGAAGGCATACGACACAACGTGGCGATACGGGATCTTAAGAGACTTGGCAGAAATGGACATTCATGGTAACATGCTAAACCTCATAGAAAGCTATTTGTCCAATCGCACATTCCGTGTGAAAGTCGGCAATGTGCTGTCACGTCCTTTTACACAAGAAACTGGTGTACCCCAGGGAGGCGTGCTCAGTTGCACACTTTTTATTGTTAAAATGACAACGCTTCGTGCTTCCTTACCACCAGTCATTTTGTATTCCGTCTATGTGGACGACATTCAAATAGGCTTCAAATCCTGTAACCTCGCAGTATGCGAGAGACAGGTACAGCATGGTTTGAACAAGGTGTCAGGGTGGGCAGAGAAAAATGGTTTTAAAATCAATCCTCAAAAGAGTTCTTGTGTGCTGTTTACAAGAAAGAGAGGCCTAGTTCCGGATCCTTGCTTACAAATGTGTGGACAACAGATACCTGTAAACAAAGAGCACAAATTCCTAGGTGTTATACTTGACAATAGACTCACTCTCGTCCCACACATTAAACAACTCAAAGAAAAGTGTCTGAAAACAATGAACCTAATGAAACTTCTATCCCAGACTACGTGGGGTAGTGACAGAAAGTGCCTAATGAATCTGTATAAGAGCCTCATCCGGTCACGATTAGATTATGGTGCCGTGGTATATAACTCTGCCGCCCCGAGCGCGCTAAAGATGCTAGACCCTGTTCACCATCTGGGTATCCGTTTAGCCACAGGAGCTTTCAGAACGAGTCCCGTACAAAGCTTATATGCAGAATCGAATGAGTGGTCACTTCATATCCAGAGAACACACATCAGCCAAACATATTTTTTGAAAGTCCACTCTAATCCTGAACATCCCTGTTTTAACACCATTAACGACATGACAAACGCTACACTGTTTCGTAATCGTCCTTCCGTAAGACAGCCTTTCTCGCTGCGTGTGAGGGAGCTTAGTCATGAAATGCATGTTCCACTTCTCGAACTTCGCCTAATGCATCCAGCCAAGCTGCTACCTCCTTGGGAGTGGCAGTTGATACAATGCGATACATCTTTCATGGAAGTTACAAAAAACGCTCCAGAGATTGCAATCCAAATGCATTTCCGAGAACTCCAGCACAAATACTCCTGTACGGAGTTCTACACAGACGCATCGAAGTCACACGACGGGGTGTCCTATGCAGCCGTCGGTTCATCCTTCTCGGAATCCGACGTACTGCATCCGGAAACTAGTATCTTTACGGCTGAGGCCTACGCAATATTGTCGACCGTGAAGCATATAAGGAAAACAAAACTCAAAAAATCAGTTATTTTTACGGACTCCCTAAGTGTTGTGAAGGCTTTGATATCGTTCTGTAAGTGCAAAAATCCTGTTTTAATTGAACTCTATTCCGTGTTATGTAAAGCATATGTATCTAACCAGCATGTGATTATATGCTGGGTGCCTGGCCATAGGGGCATCCAGGGTAACGTTCTAGTGGACCAGATGGCTACATCAATTTCATTACATGCAGTTAGTCCTACTGCTTCGGTCCCTGTCAAAGACCTCAAGCCTTTCTTAAGAAGGAAACTACGAAACCACTGGCAACGCATGTGGGACGCAGAAGTAAATAACAAACTGCACGTGATAAAACCACAGTTAGGTTCTTGGCCCCCCGTAACAAAATCACGGCGAACAAATGTCCTATTCTGTCGCCTTAGAATAGGACACACATTTGGCACGCATAACTTCCTACTCACTGAAAATGATCCTCCAACTTGCGGTAGATGCGGGGAGAGGCTGACCGTCCTCCACGTCCTCCTGGAGTGTCGGGCAGCCGAATCTGAAAGAAGGAAACATTTTTCCCTAGCATACCGGCAGCACATCCCCCTACATCCCGTAATGTTACTCGGCCCAGAACCGCTATTTGATACCAACGCAGTCCTAAATTTCCTGAAAGATGTTGTCCTGCATGTTATTAGCCCCACATGTTCATAGCGGGTCCTCTCTTCAGAGGATACCGCTGTGATAGCTCTTTCGTATAGCACGTGCCTCTAGGCCCTTGTGTTTCAAGGGCTCCGGCGAGGCAACAGTGCTCCAGCTATTTTTACCATCTCGTATATTTTCAATTCTATGTCATTCTTTTATGATGGATTTTAATGTTCATAGTATTCGTCATTAGTCATCGCCATAATTTTATATCACGTAGATTTTACGCACTTTACAGCAACTAATTTTAGGCCACTTTACAGCCAAGTCACATCTCCATAATACATCGTCAACATCACCACTTGTCATGGCGCTCTTTGGCCACACCTGGCCCTTGCGCCATTAAACACCACATATCATCATCATCGGCATGTTGATGGCCGACCGGAGCGTGGCTCGCTCTTCAGCGATGTGCGGCCGTCTTTAAACCGGTTGTACCACTCCTTAATCTGTGTGCTGCTCATAGCATCGTCACCAAAAGCCGTCTGAATGTTCCGAATGGTTTCGACATAGCCGTCGCCCAGTTTGTGGCAAAATTTGATGCAGTAGCGCTGCTCCAGTCGCTCCGCCATTTTCCTTGCAATAGAAAACCGACGAGAGCACTGCGCACTACCTCCCTCAAGCGCTGTGTCCCAGCGACTGACGCTATCGGCAGGCGCGAAAAAATTCGCGCATGCGCACGAAGGTTCAAGGTCGGCTGATGCAAGTGCACTTGTTTCATATCCATCAGGTGTTCGCAAAAAAAATTAATAAGGTCGGATACTTTTCTAACAGACCTCGTATATACTCCGCCGCTATCTCAAAGCACAGAATCAACAAAATTCAACATGCCCAGGGGAAAAAATTGCAATCAATGCAATAGGACTGCAATCTCCTTCGGAAGGAGAGAAATAGAGGGAAGGCTTACACATGCTTCGCCGCTAACATGAATGTGGAAAGTTTCGGAAATAAGACGTGCGCGGTCATCGCGGTATTTTGACAGGTGGGTCCCATCTTTAAAAGACGGCTTTCAGCCGCATTCATTGCAATGCAGTGATAACTGACTATCTCTAGCTCGTTGTTGAACTTTGAGCGTTCGCGCATGCGGTCATTGATGCACCGCCCCATTTAACCGATATAAAAACGCTTGCATTAAAAAGGAATCTTATAAACCAGACAGTCACAACAGTCACCAACAAACCTCTGTCCGTGCTGCTTTTTACAACTTTGTTTTTTGTTCTCGGTCACCCGATGACTTGATGGCACAGGCTACATAACTTATTTCTGGCAGTGAACAGCAACCTAACGCCTGCCCTGCTGACAACCTTTTGGAGACTATGCGCAACCTGGTGCACATCTGGGATAACCACAACCATTTGCCGTGAGCGATTCTCGGATTGAGTATCTGCCGATCGCTTTCTTTTAAGGCTTGTTGCGAGGCTTTCAGCGATGGCGCTTAAAAGCGGTACCAGGAAACCTGCGAGCTTCAGCCTGGCTACTTGCTTTTCGAAGCTTGCATCCACTTGGTGGTCACAAGACCTGATGAGGGCCGCCTTCATGCAAGATCTTGCAATACCGCGCTTGACTATCTTTGAGTGCGCGGAGGAAAAGGGGAGAATGCTCTTATGAGACTGAGGAGCGTAACCCCAACATACATGATTGCTTGAGAACGATAGCTCCATGCAAGTCTAAGAAACGCAGCTTGTTGTCTGACGGATGCTCCGTGGTCAATTCAAAGGAATCTAAAACTATGCGGAACAGGTCAAATGTCAAATATTATAGCAGCAGCAGGATGCGCGTCAGTAGTGTTAGTATTGTAAAAGAAGGTTCGCATAATCTCAAAAAGGTTGTCAGCAGGGCAGGCGTTAGGTTGCTGTTCACTGCCACAAATAAGTTAGGTAGCCTGTTCCATCAGGTCAATCGGGTGACCTGATGGCACAGGTCACCCGATTGTAAAAAGCAGCACCGACAGATGTTTGTTGGTGACTGTTGTGAGTGTGTGGTTTATAAGATTCCTCTTCAATGCAAGCGTTCTTATATTGGTCAAACGGGGCGACGCATCAATGACCGCATGCGCCAACACTCAAACAAAGTTCAAAAACGAGCTAGATATAATCAGTTATCACAGCATTGCAATGAATACGGCTGCAAGCCATGTTTTAAAGATGTGACCTACCTGTCAAAATACCGCGATGAGCGCTCACGTCTTATTTCCGAAGCTTTCCACGTTCATGTTAGCGGCGAAGCATGTGTAAGACTTCCCTCTATTTCTCTCCTCCCGAAGGAGATTGCCTTTCTATCGCATTAATTGCCATTTCCCCCCTGCGCATGCCGAACTCTACTGATTATGTGCTTTGAGATAGCGGCGGAGTATAGATATGCTGACTGAAAGAATAAAGACACTTGGTTGTTAGTCAGCGCTGTTGTCTGTGTCCCTCTCCTCGTCCTGGTGTTCAGCGCTGTTTCACTGCTGTTTATGTGCGCGCGTCTCTGGTGTTTGCGCGCCTGCGCGTGCGAAGGCGTTTACGCGCGAAGTGTGCGTGCCTGCGAGTCGTGCGGGGATGCGCTTTTTGACGAAGGAAGCGAACGCTCAAACAGCCGACCGTGTGTGCATAGCGTTTCCCCTCCTAGCCTCCCATGTCCACCGGACCGTGGTGGTGCGCCCACACCCGCGGTCGCTGGCGTAGGCCGGCAAGTGTCAATCAATAAAAATAAAACAATAAAAATGAAACTGAAAGCGCGAACAACTCGTTTAAAAGAAAAGAAAACAGCCATGCGGTGTTTCGTAGGCAGAGAAAGCACGTCGCGGACGGCGAGCAAACATCGAGATGGAGTGCGTGGCGTGCGAAGGCAAACGGTCGAGCCACTCGAGTCGCCGCCGCCAGAGGACGCGCAGCAAGGCGTACGCGCGAGTCCTGGCGAGTGGTCTCCACCAGGGCCAGCGGGCCGTTTCGACCATCCGTCACTGCAGTGTGCGCCTCGCGGCACGGCTTACGACTGGCGAGGTTACGACGAGGAAAACAAAAAAAGAAGAAGACGGAACGAGAAGGGAAGTTCGCGCGCTCGGCCCGGCATGTCCGCGCGAAACCCGATCTCCGCTGTATCTTCTCGGGCCGCGAAGTGACACGGGGGGGGGGGGGGGGGGCGGGAAACGAAGCGAGCGAGCAGTCAGGAAGCCCGCAGGATGCAGTCAACCCGGGTCTAGTGCAAACAAACATGGCGGGGCTCGAAATAGGTGACACGCGGAGGCGGTGGCGGCCGGAAGCGGCCATCTTTTTCTTCTCAATCATCGTCGTGAGCTTGCACGCGTTGGCTCGCGGGGTTTTCTTGCACAATCCGCCGCGCCGCCGGACCCGGTCTTTGTTTCCCGTCCGGGTCGGAAATCGGGCGTGCTTCCGCCGGAGTTGTGTGTACGCGGCGCATTCCCTCGCACGGCCCGGTAGCTGGCCGCGTTCGCTGGGAGGCATTTCACACTCTGGAGCGCGCATCGTGTTTCGCAAGTGCAAGCTGCATTGGAGCTACCCAGTCCCGATCGCGTGATAGTTACGTGCAGTACGGGAATAACGGCTCGCAACGCGCAAGTGCGAAACGGACGTTGATCCGCCTCCCACGCGAAGCGCTTACATTGCAGTTTCGCGTTATGAGAAAAAAAAAAAAAGATATTCGAAAGGCTGCAGTGATTGAATGCGGGAGGTCTTTGTCGATAGAGAGATAGGCAAAGCGATAACTTGGAGAACCTTGGATTTTCCTAAACCCTCGAACACTGATGAGACGGAAGAGGGATAATTTTTTGCACATACACAAACACAATTTGCATCGCTTTATGCGATAAATATATTTTAGCGCGACAAACTTCGTGGTAAGCAGCGTTTACTCAACTTCACGTATTGTTGCTATGCCGGTACTGTTCGTGCTGGGAACTTAGAAAGTCGTCTTTACATGGAATAATGAGGCTAAAACGAAACTATGCAAAAGAAAGAAAGCTGCTTGAGAATAAGCGCCCGAAACTGACGAAGGAGTGTCCGCCTGCGCTCGGCCCATTTTGTAAGTGGCTTGCACGACATTCTCTTAAAAGCGTAACGCGAGGCATCAGACAGTTGAGAACTCAGATTACAGAACACAGGACAGGCATAGAGAGTTTTCGTAGAGTTTTCAAGGTCACGCGTACAAAGTAGCCGCTGCGCCGAGCTCTCCTTGCACCGAACTACACCCGACACTGCGTGCCTCACAGCGGTCCATATATCCGCGTCGCAGTCCGCATACTCCAGCGCTGCACGCAACTCGGCGAGGATGGCTGTCGACGCGACACGCACTTCGGACGGGGAGCGGAACCTAGTGGCCGCAAGGTTACGCGGATGCGCCCCCTTTTCCGGCGTCAAGGGCGACGCGGAACCGGCGTCAGCTATGCTCGCGCATACGTGGGAGAACGGTGAAAGTGGTGAAGTTACGCGCCTTTTTTTTTTCCTTTCCCTTTGTGCTCGTTGTAACGTGCACATTACCGCCTGGTAAAACGCATAATGTGTGTTAGTGTTAGCGCATAATGTCACAAGAGTCGTGTAAGAAGGCGGTTTAATACCGCTGAAAAGGCTTACTGAGCAAAGCGAATTGTTGGTTGCTGTTGTAATGGATACAAGACATATATATATATATATATATATATATATATATATATATATATATATATATATATATATAGTACTGGGCATGGCAGCATCGACAGAATGCGGAGCACTAATCCGTTTGTCTTCCTTGTGCAGCTGTGTGGCCTTCTTGGGTGTTTCAACGTTGGCTGCCCGGACATCAGCGTGCTGAACCTCTCTGCGCATGTCCATCTTTCAACGCATCAAGACATCGATCAAGAAATACGCCCACCAGCATTGGAATCTTGGCATCCGTATCATCATTCTTCGGCAACACGTTCTGATTGCCAGGAACCGGGACTGCAGGGGGCATCACAGTGCACTCAAGCTATAAATGGGATTCATGCTCGTTTTGCAACCACTGGGCATGGCAGCATCGACAGAATGCGGAGCACTAATCCGTTTGTCTTCCTTGTGCAGCTGTGTGGCCTTCTTGGGTGTTTCAACGTTGGCTGCCCGGACATCAGCGTGCTGAACCTCTCTGCGCATGTCCATCTTTCAACGCATCAAGACATCGATCAAGAAATACGCCCACCAGCATTGGAATCTTGGCATCCGTATCATCATTCTTCGGCAACACGTTCTGATTGCCAGGAACCGGGACTGCAGGGGGCATCACAGTGCACTCAAGCTATAAATGGGATTCATGCTCGTTTTGCAACCACTGGGCATGGCAGCATCGACAGAATGCGGAGCACTAATCCGTTTGTCTTCCTTGTGCAGGTGAGCAAAAAGTATGGAAAATGTTTTCGTTCTAGTGACCTATTCCTGTTGGTGCTGCCGTGCCCTCGGCTTTGTTGCTTGCTACAGGTTTTCACATTGTGTCTGAGGAAATTATTATTGTTAGCCGGAGACATTGAATCGAACCCAGGCCCTGACACGACCCGAATTTTACAACAACTTAATGATATTGCAGTCGACATAAAAGATATGAAAGAAAACAGATTACTGAACATAGAGAACAAATTAGATGCCCTGTCCAGGCTTGAGAGCCGAGTAACGTCCTGCCAAGAACAGGTTAGTTGTATGAGTACAACGATTGAAAGGCTTGAAGCAAGGCTTGAGCAGCTTGAAAATTATAGTAGGAGGTCAAATCTGATCATATATGGCATCCCAGAAACTGAAGAGGAAACAAATGAATCGCTTGAAGAAACCGTTAAAAAAGATATTTTTCATGATATTTTAGGACTCGACCCTATCCCTATTGAGCGGATACATAGGATAGGTAAACCGGCAATTGACAAAACACGTCCTGTAATCTTAAAGCTTTTAGACAGTAGGCATAAAACTGTGATACTCAAGAACGGAAAGAAACTAAAAGGAAAAGATTATTCAATTGGCGAAGACTTTTCAAAGAACGTTCGTGAACTAAGAAAGAAACTATGGGATAGCGCGAAGCCGAACCGAGATAAAAAAGAAAGGGTTTCCTTGGTGTTTGATAAGTTATATATCAATAATATTCCTTACGTTTGGGACTGCGAAAAAAATGATAAAGTGAGGGTTCAAAAAAACGACGGGATCGGCGCAAGTCGGCCCGTGACGCGAAGTTGTACGCAGTTGCGAAACCGCTCACCGATAAAGTGAGTGGTTCATTTACCTCAGCTTCTTTCTTCACTAAGACAGATAGCCTGTCTTGCCATAGTAACACGGGCCAATCTAGTATAAAAAGCTTGAGAATAGTTAACATTAACGCACGCAGCGTTGCAAACAAGAAAGACTCGCTTGAACTTAAACTGCTGGAGTTCGACCCACACATATGAGTCCTGACGGAAACTTGGTTACATGAGGACTTAGCAGATGACCTGGTATTTCCTCCTCATTATAAAGTTGTTCGCAAGGACAGGACCTCAAGGGGTGGTGGCGTAGCCATTCTCTTAAAAGACTCTGTAGAATGCGACCTTGTATATGATGTTCCTGACCTTGAATGCCTTTGCATAAAAATTTCTTGCTGGGGTCATTCTTTCATCCTGTATGGTTGCTACAGGCCACCAGATGCCGCACCCGACTATCTTATTAAGCTACAACATCACATGTCTCATTTCCAAAATAAGAAAATACTGTTAATAGGTGACTTCAATCTGCCAGATGTTTGCTGGTACCGCTTACAAGGCGATGCTAAGTCTGGGAGCAATGCAGACGTTCTGTTTGATGTCATGCTTACTCATGATTTAGCTCAAATTGTAAATCAACCTACTCGTGTACAAGGTTCATCTTCCTCTATACTAGACTTAGTTTTTGCTAGCCGTCAATATTCTATGCATACTGTATCGGTCGAAACAGGCATTTCAGACCATCACCTCGTAAGCGTATCGATAGATTTAGTTAAGTCCCCTTACCACAACAAAAAAGCCAGTCACGTTGGTTGTTTCAAGGATTATTCTAGGGCTGATGATGCCGCAGTGATTGATCATATGGAAACTTGTTTATCGAGCTCCGATGATAATGACGATGTCTGCAAGCTGTGGGAGCGATTCGTCGAAATGTGTCAATATTGTCTAAATGCCTTCGTTCCGAATAAACGCAAAAAAGTTCACAAACGCACACCTTGGATGACGCGGAAGATTATTCAACTGAAGCGAAAACTTAAAAGATCTAAGAAAAAAAACCACCAGTTAAGTCAGATTGAAACGCTTAAAAATAATCTTGAACGTGCGGTTCGTGAGTCAAAAGACTTCTACTTTAACACAACATTACCCAGTTTTGTTAAAAATGACCCAAGTAAATTTTGGAACTTCCTGAGTGACAGCAAGAAACATATCTCAAAAATAACAGCGGAGGGAGATACTTTGACTGATCCGATTGACATTGCACGCCATTTTAATTATTTTTTTCACAGCGTATTCTCTGAAGCAGGTGTACAAACTGTACAAAGCGCATCAAATTTTCCTGTATCGGAGGTTGACTTTGTTAGCCTCCCTGGTGTATTTGCTTTGCTTTTAGAACTGAAACCTAAAACTTCTTCTGGTCCTGATAATTTACCCAATGTATTTTTGCGACGCTATGCCGAAATAATTGCGAAGTTTCTTTTTGTGTTGTTCAAAAAATCTCTGCTGTCATCAAAACTTCCGGTTGAATGGAAGACTGCTCGAGTTGTTCCCATCTTTAAAAAAGGTGACTGCACATTACTACAAAATTACCGTCCTATTTCTTTAACTTCCGCATGCTGTAAAATGCTCGAACATATTATTGCTAAACATATTAACAAATTTCTTGAAGAACACTCCATATTAAGCGACTTTCAGCATGGGTTTAGAAAGGGCTATTCTACAATAACACAATTAGTTACAATAGTACACACCTTTGCTAAAACACTGGATATGAATGGTCAAATAGACACCATATTTATGGATTTCAGCAAAGCATTTGATAAAGTTCACCACGAAAAACTGATTCAAAAACTAAAAAACATTAATCTTCCAGACATTTTAATATCATGGATTCAAGATTACCTCACGAATAGAGTGCAATTTGTTTCAGTCGATGGGTGCAGCTCCAGTTGTCTCCCAGTCACCTCTGGGGTGCCCCAAGGAAGCGTCTTGGGGCCTTTGCTTTTTCAGATTTACATAAATGATATTGTTAATGTGGTTACTCCAGGAACTCATATTCGCTTGTTTGCTGATGATTGTGTCATTTTCCGGCAAATTACGTGTACTAACGATCAAAACGAACTTGACCAGTGTCTTCGAAATGTTCTTGATTGGTGCAGCGAGTTTTCCATGGTTCTTAACACTGAAAAAACAGTTTCGATGCAAATAACACATAAAAAGAACCCAATTAACCACGTGTATACACTCGGATCATCAACACTAAAGCAGGTTAATAGCTACAAATATCTAGGTGTAACAATCACAAGCCGTCTTTCCTGGAACTCACATATAGATAACATATGCTCCTCTGCATTTAAAAAGCTGTGTTTTCTGAGGCATAAACTAAGAAATTCACCTTCTCACGTAAAACTTCTAACGTATAACACTTACATCAGGCCAAAGCTCGAGTATGCTTCGGTTGTTTGGGACCCATTCACTAAACTTAACATAGATAAATTAGAAAGGGTTCAAAGAAAAGCTGTTAGGTTTATCTATTCCAAATTTAAAATCACCGACTCCCCCACTGACCTCATGGCGGCTAACAATATTGAAACACTTGAAACGCGAAGAGGAAAGTATCGCCTTGAGTTTCTTCATTCTTTACTTAACCATAAGTTTGCTTTGGATCCTTCACAGTACATATCCCCTCTAACCACACGTCATACCCGACATCATCACATTCACTCATTGACACCGTATTTTGCGAAAACTGACTGTTTTAAATATTCCTTTTTTCCGCGGACAATATCCGATTGGAACCATGTTATGACATCTTAATAGTTTGCAATATTTGTCTCCTCATTTTTATGTGTATTTCTTTTCATTGTGTTCTGTATCTTTTGAGTTTTAAGAACATATGCCTGTCCTGCTTGGACCCTGAAAAGGGTCTGCAGTATGTACTAAATAAAAATAAATAAAAAAATATATAGTGGGGGACTACGCGAAATTTCCGTAGTCCCCCACTGCGGCTTGCCTCATAATCAGAGAGTGGTTTTGGCACGTAAAGCCCCATAATTTAATTTTCTTTCTTTTTTTGTGATATTGTTACCTTTCTCGCTGTTGCTTTCAGAGGTTCTTGGAAATGTCGCTTTGTTATTTTAAGTGTTTGTACATGAACAAAGCGTTTTTTTTTTCCTCCACGTTCTTTTCCACGAACCGTAAGCGTAGCGTTCCAAAGTTTGTGTAACTCTACAAATCGCTCAGGAGACAAGAATTATAGCCGACGCCGTATTGTGCACCAACGTATACTTCTGCTGTCATCTGATTAAGAAAGAAAGAAAGAAAAGATAAAAAAAGGGAACCTAAGAGCCCATATACCCACGGTCATTCCGCAACCTTCTCTCTTTCAGAATTTGTGGTGGCCCACTAGCCGTGCCGCTGGAATGCCTGAAGTATGTTTACGATAGTAGCGGGAGCTTAAGTGCTCGACTTTGCAGGCAGCGCGAGCGAGAAGGCGTGTTGTTATAGCTCTTCGTGGTCCTTCATCATACCATTATTCCGCTTCTTTCTGTTACGTATACGTCGTGCAATTGAATTTCGGGGACGAAGTACTTCGTCGTGGCCAGCGTGCACCCCTGTTTTCTACCACTAAAATTTCGTCGCCCCAATTAGCGCTTTGCTTTTCGTTACGTGTCGTCGCATAACGATTTCCTAGGTATAGTTGATTGTGACGCAAGACTCAGCTGACCCGGGAATCGGCTGTCTGCTCTGTGCTGCAAATAAAAGCTGCCCGCAGCGCGGCTGGTTAAGTGGCTGTATCTAAAGTGCAGTGAGAATGGCAGAGGTGGTGACACTCGCAGATGGAATCCACACACCGATGGCAGATGACGTGGGCGTAACGGAGCCATAACGCAGGTAAAGCAACTTGGATCTTTTCATAATAACCTACCAGAAGTGCCTGGGTCACTCCGTGACTGCTGTTTTAGTGCGTTTTTTGGCTGTCTGTCCAGTGCGAATTGCCTTTGATAATGACGGACAAGCCACCAACTACAATTAAGGAATTGGCAAAGTTGCTTACTGATCTATCGGGCAAGGTTGACTCGCATGGATCTACTCTGAGAGATGAGATGCAAGAGATAAGGAAATCCATTCATTTCCTGAACTCTCACTTTGAAAGTTTGAAGGCAACAATTGATGCTATGAAGAAAGAACAAGCGTTGCTAAAAAAACAAAATAATGAACTACGAAGTAAGCTTGAAAGCACCCGCTATGAAATAATCGTGCTGAAGCAATATACGCGACAACAAAATTTGGAAATCAAGGGACTTCCCTTAAAACGAAACGAAAACCTCGTCGAAGAATTGACATATGTTTGTCAAAAGCATGACATCTCTGTTAGTGAAACAGACTTTGACGTGATTCATCGTGTTCCACGTAAAGACAAGGATCGGCCAATTATTGTAGATAAGTGCATGTCTCGTTCTGTTCGAGAACGCATAATTAAAGGATTCAAGAAGAAAAAGATAAGCCCTCAGGATTTTGGATACGATGGCTTAGCGAATGTGTACATTAACGAGCACCTCTGCCCTGAAATGAAAACACTATTAGGGAAAGCTATCGCCAGGAAAAAGACAAACAACTGGAAATTTGTCTGGAATTCTCGCCCGAAAGGCTGAGAATGCACGGGTTGTCAGTATTCGTAATGATAATGACCTATCACTTATTTGTTAGTTTTTCGCATTAACATGCCTACCGTAGTTCAGTCTGCTAATGACTTCCTGAACAGTTCCTCCTGTTACACTTTAATTCATTGTAATGTGCGTAGCTTGCTCAAAAATATTGACAATCTTTGCTCTCTTCTGTCAGTGCATAATGTCCCCTTTGATGCTATTGCTGCCTCAGAAACATGGCTGCGTTCAGACGAACTGTACCATATACCCGGATATGCATTCTTTTCCACTCCTCGAAGTACGGGAACGAGGGCTGGTGGCGTTGCATTATTTCTGAGGTCTTCTATATCGTGCTCAGTCATTAAGGAGTACTCATACGCGAATGAATTTGATATGCTTGTTGTGAATGCTCATTGCTTCGTTGCAGCGGTAATTTATCGTGCTCCTAACAAGAACAAATCAGCTTTTATGGAAGATTTTGAACATTTCTTAGCTTACTTAACCAATTTAAATAAACGAATAATAATATGTGGAAACCTCAATATCGATGCTATAAAGAAACATGACAGTGATTATGTTAATTTTGTTAGATCATATGGATTCCATAATGTAATGAAAACCCCAACACGTATAACTTCATTGACATCCACACTGATCGATCATATATTGTGCACCTTTAACACCAATTCAAGCTGGTGTAATGTTTATGATTCGGCTGTAACAGATCACTCTGCTGCTGCCATCTTTTTTCAATCCACTCATTCTCAGGGCCATTCTCATATTTCTCAGCGAGTTAACTATCCAGCATGATGTGAATTCCTTTGCTCTTTAGCTATATATGTGCAGAAAAATGCAAACCAGAAATTTGCAGCTTCAGCAAAGCGTTGTGTGATGCATTAGTGCAGTCGTCAAGCACCTTAGAAAAACGATATTTTAGTACTCCTATCTGTCCCTGGATGACGAAAGGACTGCTACATTTAATTATAAGATAAAGACTTTTGGCACACTAAAGTAAAGTCACATAGGGGTAACAAATATTATGAACAAAAATTTCGTATGGCTCGAAATATAGTAAATGGCGCTATACGTATTCGTAAAAAAGAGTATTACACAAATTTAATAGTCCGTAATTCTGGTAATTCGAAGGCTACATGGCGTATTATCAGCTCGGTAATTAAGCCATCAGTTAGAGAATATACAATGCCAGACTTGAAAATCTTAGGAATATCTATGGAATCCTTAGTCTCGTCTTTCAACTCGTACTTCTGTATGACTGGTCACGCAATAACTAATAATGTACCTCTTCTTTCGTCCATTACTTACCCAGAAAGGACGACAAACTCATTTGGTTTTGTGGACATTACAGCGGAGGAGATAGTGTCCGTAGGTAACGGCATGCCATTCAAACATTCTACTTGTCACGATGGAATATCCACAGTGGCCTTAAAGCATTGTATTGATATACTGTGCGTGCCATTAGAAAAAATATTCAATCTCTCTTTCTATTGGCCTCGAGCTCCACCACTGGAAAAGCTGGCGCCACCGTCGGCGTGACGTGGCATGAGGGATCACGTGGACACAGCGGCCGCGTCGGCTGCTTCGGAAGCGCCGAAGCGAGCTGAAAACGAAACTGTAAAGTCGCACCTGTACCACGGTTCTGATTAAGTGGTGCGGCTTTACCGCCTTGGGTGTCTGCTTGACAACATCTGAAACTACTATAATAGGTAGTGGCTGCCTTTGGAGGCGTGCAGCATGCATGGTAGGCTACTGCTTGGTGCCGCAGTGCCGGACGTACGCAACAGAGCCCGGTGTCAGCCTTATTCACACGTAGCCGCAGGGCAAGGAGCTGCGCGAAGCTTGGCTGGCGAAATTTAGAACCGGCAGACAGCCATCGGCTACAGCTCGCGTATGCAGCAAGCACACACGCTAGGAAGATTTCTGCAACGGCGCCGGGACTGCGCGATGCTCGGTGAGTAGCAGAAAACGCGCACTGAGATGCTCGCCCGCGCCTGCTGCCCGGCTAATGTCACGACGGTTTGGTCTATGAACTTGATGCTAGATAGCGGCAAGTTCTCTGGAACGGAAAGGCAGCGGTAAGACGCACATTAAAAAAAGGCATGGTATATGGTCATGTTTGTGTTATGAATTAATGCACTGGATTACAAAAAAGAAGCAGAGGGAAATCGCACGCTCAGAAAACCGATAAACATACAGTGCGACGCAACTTGAGAAATAATATTGAAATGTCCAAGAATTTAGAAGACAAAAGATGAATTGTCGCGACGGCACATCACAGTCGCCGTAGGCGTCGAAGTCTCTATAACGAAATTATTTTTGAACACTTCTGATAGCGTCCACGCAAAAATGGTTGCTAGTGTACTGGGAAATGCTCATATGCTGCGGCCTAAAGCTCACGGCGAAAGCTCATGCGCTCACAGCTCATGCGCTCACAGCGAAAGCAAAACATTGTGCGGGGACATGCATGCAGATGCGCAGTCGGTCGCCGTGAACCCGTGCGTTGGCTGCATGCATTGAGGCTTCGTTCTGTTATGTGCAATTTGGTTACGCAGACCACCCCCTATAAGAACATATTTCACATAGTTTGCGCTCAGCGATTGCCGACCTTTCACGCGAGAAGCCGGTTCGGGAGACTCCATCGCGGCGACCGCGCGTAGTGGCCTTCACTGTACGTATTCGGTAAAGAGAGATCGTCTGTAAACGATTATGTGCTTTCAGTTTGCCCAAGATTATTATATCGACAGTCAAAAACATCCCTCGTTTTGAGAGTACCTACATAAATGTCCAGGAGGGCTGCCTCGTGGTGTTTTGAGCGCCGTAAGCGAAACATACGGGGAGCGCGCCGCGTGATCCCTCATACTACGCAAGAGAGGCGCTTCCGACAGATGGCGACTCCGTAACTCCTCGCCGCCAATACTGCTACCTATCCAGACTTACTAAAGATAGCTAACGTTATTCCAATTTACAAAAATGGGGACCATAACTTATTAGAAAACTACCGTCCTATATCTGTCTTAAGTTGCTTAAACACCGTCCTTGAAAAGCTTATCGCCTAACGAATCACTCCATTTCTGGAACGTGAATCCATTTTGTCTTACTGCCAGCATGGTTTTCGAGCTAAAAGATCGACAAGCACAGCAGTATTAGCATTGTCTGACTACGTAAATTCTAACTTGAACAACAGCAAAAGTGTCCTAGGCATATTTTTAGACGTGAGAAAAGCGTTTGACACTGTGGATCATGACATACTGCTAAATAAGTTAGAATGCTATGGTTTTCGAGGTCTAACTCTACAATTTTTCCGCACCTATCTCAATAACAAAGACAACTAGTTTTCGTTGCAGATGCCAAATCCGACGTTTCTGACATTGTTACAGGGGTCCCACAAGGCTCAGTACTGGGGGCAATATTTTTTTCTTTATTTATAAACGATCTTCCTGATGCCTTAGAAAACTTCTCTGCTGTGATGTATGCAGACGACACTGTTCTACTTTGTGCGCTAGACTCCTTGGACAAAACATTTCAAGTGGCTAATAATGAACTTCAAAGTATTAACCAGTGGTTCGCGTCAAATAAGCTAACTCTGAATATCAAGAAAACTAAATATATTCTCTTTACTCCTTCGTGGAAAGCACCACTAAGAGATGGTCATTCGCTTTCTCTAAACCATAATATACTTGAGCGGGTGAGTTCAATTCTATACTTGGGTGTCACACTAGACGAGCATCTTCATTGGAAGCTGTGTAAAAAGTTGAGCAAGGCTTGTTTTATGCGGTACAAATGCCGTTATTACTTCGACACTGCCACTCTGAGAACAATTTACTTTAGCATATTCCATAGCCATCTATCCTACTGTATTGCATCTTGGGGCAACATGTACTTTTCTTATGTAGAACCTATTGTACTTCTTCACAAAAGGGCCTTGCGATTCATTACTTTTTCGGATTACAATGTTAAATCAATGCCGCTGTTTCAAAGTTTAAATATACTGCCTTTTAATTTATTACTGAATCTTAAAACTATATTGCATACTCATAATAGCATAACCACTAACTGTCCTTTGAGTATATCAGTTTTTTTACATTCCAGAAGCAATACACGCAGCGCACTTAAGGGAAATTTTCTCTTGCCAAAAATGCATAATGCATATGGAAGGCGAAGGTTAAACAACACTGGAGCACTCCTATGGAACAGCTTACCATCAGAAGTAAAACAAGCAAAATGTTTTTCAATATCAGTGAAATCCCATTATCACTCACTACTATTATCTGCATAGAGTTTTCATCTCGATGGTGTACATATGTTTACCTTTTTCACTTTCAGTGTCATCATCATCATCATCAGCCTAGTTACGCCCACTGCAGGGCAAAGGCCTCTCCCATACTTCTCCAACTACCCCGGTCATGTACTAATTGTGGCCATGTTGTCCCTGCAAACGTCTTAATGTCATCCGCCCACCTAACTTTCTGCCGCCCCCTACTACGCTTTCCTTCCCTTGGAATCCAGTCCGTAACCCTTAATGACCATCGGTTATCTTCCCTCCTCATTACATGGCCGGCCCATGCCCATTTCTTTTTCTTGATTTCAACTAAGATGTCATTTACCCGCGTTTGTTCCCTCACCCAATCTGCTCTTTTCTTATCCCTTAACGTTACACCTATCATTCTTCTTTCCATGGCTCGTTGCGTCGTCCTCAATTTCAGCAGAACCCTTTTCGTAAGCCTCCAGGTTTCTGCCCCGTAGGTGAGTACTGGTAAGACACAGCTGTTATACACTTTCCTCTTGAGGGATAGTGGCAACCTGCTGTTCATGCAGGTTGCCACTATCTACTAGTATAATTTGCCACTAGTATAATTCACTAAATACAAATTCCTTTCTGTGGTTTTCTCGTAGCTATTACACGTACCCTGCCTTGTGCTTATGGATGAATGTTTATGTATGTATGATTTATTGATACTTTTTCGTATTGCTGTTAAGATTGTGAGTTATAATTAGCATGGATCCCAACTAGCCTTGAGCTAGGGATTCAGATGTCCTGTTCAACATTTCCTGTGTACTTTCCTATGTTGAATAAACTTAACTTCAATTTCAACTTCAACTTCTATAGTCGGGCACTCAAGTATGTTGCCTTCAGGTAGTGAAGAAGCGCTCGAACTGCTTTCTTGGCTAATGAACTGCGAGGCCGGGCTCCCACGATCTTTGATTCTGTAAATGGCCTGTCGTCCAGTCTATTCAAGGCACACTGGAGAGTGTGACGTTGGTTATTAAAGCGAGTACAGTGGCGCAGAAGACGACGGGTGGTCTCTTCACACTTGCACTCAGCGCACATTGGTGAGTCCGCCATTCCAATACTATAGCTGTAGGGGTTGGTGAATGCTAATCCTAGCCACAGCCGTCACAGCAGTGTTGCGTCACATCGGGAAAGGTTTGCTGGTAATTTAAATTTCAGTGATGGGTCGAGGCTGTATATACGACACTTAGAGTTCTGTGGTGTGTGCCAGTAACTTAACGTGATGGTACGAGCAAGACTGCGAAGCTCTCTTGCAGCGTCTACTCTCGATAAAGGTATAAGGAGTGTCGGTCAGCGAGCCTGGGCACGTCGTGCAAAGTCATCGGCGAGGTGATTACCAACGATGCCACAATGTCCCGGCAGCCACTGAAAGATGATATCATGTCCTCGTTCAAAAGCGCAATGGCAAGTGTCGTTAATTTTAGACACCAGCAACTTTCTAAATTAATAAGTAAGTTGTGAATAATAAATTACTATGTTAAATGTGTAAACGCACACGCAAATAACAAGAGGTCGTAATGTATTTCCCAGTACTGACTCAATGATAATGGTGTTACCGTCACGTTGTAGTGATGCGAAGAAGGCAATTCCAAGAGAGGGAGTCACGAATCTCACTCATTATATATAATGAGTGAGATTGCACTAAAAAAAAATAATAATAACACTCAAAGCACAACGATGCCTTTGCTCAAAGTAGTGCTTGCTCTGAATCTGATGTACGTACGGATCAAGGCACCGGTTCATCAGATTGGCATGCTCGTACATTGCAGCCAATCGTGGGCGCTGAAATGTGATCAAAAATGTATGCGCCAGTATTCGCTTCACGCGCGCAATCTGATTAGATAAAGCTCGCTATTGAATTCCTGGCAGCATTCTGGATACTAGAAATACATGCAGGCGCGTCTTGAGCTAACCGATAACTTTGGAACAGTGGTTAGACGATAAAGAAAGCTTGCCCAAAAAATAAAAAATAATAATAATGCACAGTTGCTTTAAATGTTAGCTGCAAATAGTACTCGTGGTAGAAAGGGCCCTAAGGCTGCACAGCGGCGCCGACATACCAAAAATTGAAGAGCTAAACAATTTCCGATTACTGGTATTTATCATACCAGCATCTTGAGGTTCAATGTAGCCCTGTATTCCAGGGGCCAGTTCCACCACGGGCACTGTGTCAGAGCCCATTTTTCACGTGACTGTACGGATGCCAGCATGAATTATCACAAACTCACAGTATATTGTTCTTCAGGTCTTAACATGAGACAGCCAAAATACGTGCAGCAAAACCCTCATCCTAATACTTCAGTAGTTTTCGTTGTAACGTAAGTACATGTCCGCGGTGCACCATATGTTACAAAGTACTGAAAATGTATCCAATTCTTACCCCGGCCAGCTGTTTTATTCCTAATTACGCCAGGAAAGCGAGCCTGATGCCACCAACGCTCAGAAATCTAATCGGGAGCGCGCACAATGGTCTCGGACACCTTGTGTGATACACCGTAGCACTGAGGTGCTTCTCGTTGAATGTATGAGAATCAATTGTAAAGGCAAACGTGCATGGCTTGACAAATGCGTTTAAGTTTATGAACTTGATTTGCGCCAAGAAACCTGTCCAAGCTTTCACACTTACATTATCAGAAGCCTACGGCAGCATCAATATTTGGGATGCTTTTAACTGCACCAAATAAAACTATTAAACCAATACAAATATTGGTGACATCATTTTATGATTCGATTGTTCAGATTGGCAACCTCTAGATGCGGAGTAAGTTGAGAGGTTGCGTGCGTAATTAACGAAGCTACGTTAATTAAAATTTCAATAATTCATCTTAGGTGGCTAAAGAAAATAAGTAGTTTGGAGCCCGTTCTCGAGATTACCTAGCCGAGTCAAGAAATTTTGATTAAACATGACTCTGTAATAGCCATGCGAACAAACATTTTCCGATTAAACGCTCTTGGAAAGCGTAACTGACGCAGAAAAAGAACATCTGTAAAGTCGCATAAAGAACAGCGCTTCAAGACGGTACACGAAGGATGAACCACACACACTGCTCTAACAACTTGAAGCGCCGTTCTTTCGGTGGCAATGGACCAACTAGGCCGTCAATGAACCCTTGGAAACCTGTAAAGTCAACCTGACCGCACCTAGCCCATTGCGATGTCACCATTATAGTATGGCTCCGTGAGCATGTCCCGTGTGGACAGCCCGCTATCGATTTTTATTCGCGCTGTTTTTTCGAAGACCAGCAGTTTAAAGCTTTAGTGTTTATATAGCAGCGAACGTGTGCCGCTGAAAGCTTCTTTGCACGCAGAAGCGACGCATGACGCAATGATTGTGCAGCTTTAGCGCGTCGCTGGCATAAAGAGAATGCTGTGCCGCCGAGGGAAGGAAGATAACGAAAGTGAACAGCTCGCTAGCTGTTCACGCTGTTCACGGAGCAGTGCCGATGGTGACGGTGTCACCGTGACGAAATCGGGGCGGCGATGTTAACAGCTCAGGTGTTTTCTTTGTCTTTTTTTTTTCATTCATCCCCGAGAGTAGATGTAAGCGGGCAAATGCTAGCTCGCTCGCTGACTCTCTCTCTCTCTCTCTCTCTCACACACACACACACACACACACACACACACACACACACACACACACACACACACACACACACACACACACACACACACACACACACACACACACACACACACACACACACACACACACACACACACACACACACACACACACACACACACACACACACACACACACACACACACACACACACACACACACACACACACACACACACACACACACACACACACACACACACACACACACACACACACACACACACACACACACACACACACACACACACACACACACACACACACACACACACACACACACACACACACACACAGATACGGCACATCTTCGCCCGCATTCGCATTTACCCCCCCCCCCTTTGCACACACGCACAAAAAAGGTACGCGTGCATGCACGAACACGGAACTGCACGCACGCACAAACACGCGTTGCTCGCTCACGCATACACGCAATACGGAAACACAAACACGCGCGCACACGCAAATGCAAGTACACTCGCACACTCGAGGCGTGCACACGCATATACGCTCCCCTCTCCTTCCCTGCTGCCTCACAAAAACATGCGCGTGCAAACAGACTGAATGACACTCGTTCTGCGATCACCGTTCAAACTCCAGCTGTAAATATCGCTTTACGGTTTAAATTTGGCGCTTCTTCAAGTGAATGTACCCTCGGGCCAGAGGGTGAAAAACCATTTGCTCCTGTCGTGTGACATAATTACCGCCAATCCCTGACCAAAACATTGCTTTAACGAACCGCCAATGTTCCGACCAAGTGCCACAAATGCGAATGTTGTTAGAAGAGACTAGCCTCTCAGCGCAATCAGTTGAAACTTGTTGATGATCTGCCGATATATTTAAACAAACTTTTCTGAAATTTCGCCCATTCAGTTACGCATTTGCATTGGCTTGAAGTTCCACAGAATGGAGAAGGTGCAATGTCCAGGATTGCTAAATATGTCTATGCTACAAGACACGATAATGTTTTTGTTGTCTTTCTTTTAATGTAAAACAAAGAAGTGCGCATGCTTCTTCTTATGTTGTCCAAGGAATGAAAACCGATAATAAAAGCGATGACTTAACAAATGAGCAACCCATTGCTACGTTTTAGGAAGTAAAAATAGAAACTATAATATTTGTAGAGCACTCCTGAAAAAAAAAACCGAAACCGAAACCAAATCTTGAATCATGCGTTTCGACCATCTGGTGGGAGAGTGTTTAACTCAGTCCTACGTGCCGTCGAAAAAGTAAATCACGCAGCGAGGCATCTAACCGCTACCAGCATGACGCGGAACGATAGGTACGAGTGATTACACGACTCGGCCACGGCTTCCAGCGATTCCGTACGTGATACGCTCGGGTTTTTATACATACCACGCGAATTTGCACGACTGTGTATCAAAAATCCCTTCTGGGAACAGTGTTACATCATGTGTAGAGAGTCGAAATAGGCATCAATTGAAAGCTGAGTCTCGGGACCACATCGTAGCGGCTTTTACGATAGCAGGCGTAGTTTTATCAGAGCTACGGATTTTGTCTCGAAAATCGAGTGCTAATTTTTGTCGTTCCCGTAGGCTTCCATTGCTGAATCATTAACCGCTCTGGGAACAAAAGTCTATCTTTCTACAGCGTGAACACTGTATTTGTCTTGTGTGGATTGCATTCTACAACATGTCTGTCTCTTGCCTTTTTCAATAATCGACCTTCAGCTTCAACTATTCGCGAAAAACCCGCTCGCTCCAATGAAAACGCACTAGCTTCGTGCCGCGACCGCTTGGGGCGCTAAGTGGTACGTGTCCAGAAAAGATGGATATGAGCATCGCGAGCGAATAACTTATTTGCCCAATTGGGGCTCAGCGCCTGTTTGCGAATGTGCTCCCGCTCGGGAAACACGGATGCGTGTGGATTGCTCGAAAGTGCGTGTTCTCGGCGACTGCGGAAACAACATTAAAGGCGACGACGAAAGAAGGCAGAGCGGAAATTTCCTACCGGAAGCGGTGGAAACGGAAATAGGCGGTTGTGGAAACCGAACTAGACGGCGGCGACTACTACTCAAAGGCTGGCGCAGCTTAATCAAATAGTAAGCTAAAATAGTAAGCGCTTCAATGGCGAATGGAGTTACTGTATAGGCACCCTTTCCCTAAAGGGAGCCTTTCAGTAACTCTAACGGTGAAGCGAGGAAACCCTACTCATGTCTTGCGCCACATATCTATCCTACCTTTCATTGATGGCTATGCGCGTCGGCCATATAATTTTAACCAGAGTTCAAGAGGGTAGGCAGAGCACTAGCTGTCCAGGTGCAGAACTATCTCCTTCTGCATCGACGAGTAGCTGAGTGCGCCCTTACCACCCCTTTAAAGGAAGCTGCACCTTTTAATAAACTCATTTCGATGGGCACTCTGTGGGTCCGGAGTTTGAATCCTTTTAGGGTGCTGCGTCTGTTCTACAGGGACAACTGTGATCGGCTCGGCCCACTTTCCATTGTTTTGTTGTCCACTGGTGTGCGCCGGCTGTCCGTCGCTGAAATCCCAAAATCTTTGGCGAGAAAACTGAAAAAAAAAATCGTTGTGCCGCAAGCATTCGAACTTACGGCAAACAGATTGGTGGTCGAAGGTTTTACTTCTCAGCTAACCAGCCTGTTTCTTTTCTCTTCACGCGATAGCGTTGGGGGCCCCGTATAGCAAAAAATTTGTTGTCGGCATTGGACGTCGTTTAGCGAAAAATCATTCCGAACCACAACCAAGGAAACCCTCTGCGCGGCGCAGAGGCGTTACTGATATAACTGAATTCCTCCAAGTAAAATGCGCCAAAATAATCGTAAACTACGACCTAAACACAAGCTACAGACATGATTGCGTCGGAGTTTAATTTGAATATACTAGAAAATATAATTCTGTTACGCGGAAACTGAAACACAAACTCCCTTTCCAGTGGTTCTACCATCCTTAGAGTGGCGCGACCCGCTCTGCAGATCCGCAAGAAAGCTGCGATTGCCGGGAAGCGTGACAAGCCGCAGTCAGGGATGTTTCAATACTATCGCGTTCCACTCTTAAAGGCGAAGCTTAAGCGTCCTCAAATTTTTTTTGTTTTTGTATAAAGAGTGACGCTGTATGCGAGAACTGTACAAGCATAATGACCGAAAGGGACCCATAAAGCACAGTGCGTACACCTTGCACCATCATCGGAAAACTACAGGCATTTTGGAACTTAAAATATTTGCGATGATAGGCAACTGATCGAAAGGCGGTACCAGTCCGGTTGAAACTCTGTTAGGTCGCACATGCCATTCAAGTTACCGCAATCATTTTAGCAAACTGAAATTTAGAAGAAATGGTGGGCTCAGCGTTTCGGTTCACCATGCGCGTCTTGTATGAACTATGTAGTCCAGTTCACGAAAACATATAAAATAACATGCCATCTTCACGGGGCGCAATCAAACATCGGATCGTATGCTGATTCAAACTAAAGTCTTTCTTCAGAGTCTTTTGAAGTACATCCCAAAACAATATCGAATCTTCACAATGCTCTACACCTGTAATGCATCTGAGCAACGATCCATAATTTCAGGTACATAATCACAAAGGCAGGGATTTACAGAAGATACAAAAATACCGTTTTTAGGCAGCGAAGTTCGTACACGTATGGAACTATTCACTGTGTAATTTAAAGCTTAGAACGACAAAAAGCTGAGCTAGTTGGTAAGGATTCATTATGCAAGAAAAGGTGATGCGTGCAGACAGGACACAAGAGAAGTGGACAACACGAACGCCGTGTTCGGACAACACGAACAGGAACACGGCGTTCGTGTTGTCCACTTCTCTTGTGTCCTGTCTGCACGCATCACCTTTTCTTGCATAATGTAATTCAAAGAAAAAAACGTTTTGTACATGGGTATAGAGCCATCTTGATGGCCTGCTGAAGTCCGTCACGTCCTGATAGACCAGATAACGCAGAATGGTAAATGGGCAATCGGAAAAGCATTCATATTAAATCCTCGCACAGCCATTTTGCCGACATTGTGCACAGATATTTAGTAAAAAACTGTAAAAAAATGAAGGGCACAACGAAATATACATACCTCGTAGTACATAAAACCCTACAAACAAGGACGCTTAGAATATCAGTGTAAAAGTACCATAGGCTGAGCAGGGCTTTGGCCGCATAACATGTATGAATCGTCTTAGTATTGGTTATGGAATATCGAGGCAAAAACAAAACAAAAGAAGAACCAACACGCACTGCCTGTCGCACAAGTAGGCGCACCAGCATCAAGTCCGCCAGTACGCCCGGCTATGTATAGAGATGCTATTTAGCTCGCCTCATAGGTTCACAAGTAGAAGACGACACAAAATGAACAAATGTTCTATGAAAACGTTGAGCGTAAGTTGCGGCACAATGAAAAATACGCAGTACGTGAAGCGTTTCCGTAGCCAAAGCAGCAAGTTGAAAGGCCGCCGCCCTGCCACACATAGCGGAAAGGCGGTGACAAATAAAAAGCATCCGCATAGTGTTAGAGTGCTGGCACACGACATCGCCAGTAATGCGCCCTCAGCTTGTATGCCTGGGGTCCCTTTGGATGCTCTCAGCTACTTTGCTGATCCGCGGAGAACGCGTATCCTGGACAGCGCCATCGCACGAGCAACTGCTATGATTGGCTGTGATTGGCGAGGTTAAAGGGGCCCTGAACCACCCCTCGGGCTTGGTGAAATAACATAGTCCGCGGCAGCATACGCTGTTGTGAACATCTCAGCCAAGCTCTGCTGTCGTACGCGGCCCCTGGAGCTCGCAAGCGGAGCGCGAAGTCAACTTTTTCTCAAACGCTGTCGTTTCAAAAACCCGTGATCCTCGCTCTTTTCTGTGTGCTTTATTTCGTCACAAAGCACACTCCAATACGCGGCTGCTATTGGTCGCTGCGCTCGGCAACACCGCGGCTGCCGCGAGTCCTGTGGCTAAGCACACTACGGCGCCCTGAGGACAGCCGCGTTTGGCTTACGTTTAGCTCGGCATAGGCAGCAAATCGGAAATTTGAACTGCGCGCCACGGTGACGTCTCCGCCGTAGCCTTCGCAGTGCAAGGCATTGGAGGAGGAAGGGGAGCACAGCTGAGGCCGTGTTTGATTGCCGATAACTCCGCTTCTGCCGAACGCATTGAAGTACTTTTTTGCGGCAAAGTGGTTCTGAAATAGCCTGTCTTCACTTCAAATGTCTTTCTCCACTTCGATTAAAAGTGGTTCAGAACCCCTTTAATACCCTCGGGTCCTGAGAGTATAAAAATAAATAAATAAATATAGATAACGCCCGCTGCACATATGTATAGTGAAAGAGCTGGCGTCCACGCCTTCGTGTTACAGTGTATCGCGTCCCAGTTGCGGAGGCAGTCTGGTGTTGATGATGAAGCACCTTTAAAATATGGCACGTACCCACAACAGGGGTGGTCCAAGAATTGGGTAGTTAATAACTACGTGAATAACTTAAGACGCTTCAATAAAGTGCGAGTTTGGACCGGTTGGCACACCTTGCATTAAAAAAAAAACGAGTAACATTGAAATGACACAGAACACAGCACATCGTTCGTTTCCTTCCTATGTCCTGTGTCTTTCGCGGTTACTCGTTTTTTAAAACACTTACTCCCGATCAGTTATTAACTTGAAATCGAGGGTTCGACGGAAGCCCGTCTGGTCGGGATGAACCATGAAGTAATAAAACGATGGACACCGACCAACGGAAGCGCTAAAAAATGAATAAATCTAAAAGACATTTCGGCTTCGCTACGGTAGCCTTGTTCACAATGGGATGACGGAAGGTTCATGGAAGTTTATGTATACTTCAGAACATGGCGTAAGCAGCGCGTGTATGACGGGGGGAGGGTTCCCTCATTTCGATTGAGCGTGTGACGTGTTTTTTGTATCTCTAGCGATTCCAGATACAGCCGCGATTTCAGGTTTCTTTCTTGGCCGATAACTCTCGAGCGATCCCAGTCAATCTTGTGGCCCGTTGCATCCGTGTGCTCGGCAAGGGCATTCGAAACTGCACGTTTCTTTTCGACATCTTTCTGATGCTGCCTCAGTCTCTGTTTGAAGTTACCCGATTCACCGATGTATGCGTAGTCGCAATCTGCGCAGGGTATTTTATAGACCACGCCGGGAAACGATTCTCTCGGAAGCCTGTCCTTACCGCCAACGAGTGCTTGCCTCAGCTTACACACGGGCACGTGCGCCACCTCAACGTCATAACTGCGTAGAATGCAAGACAAGGTTTCGCTTATCCCTGGAACGTAAGGTATGGCAGCACGCTTTCTTGGTTGGGGATTAGCCGGACGAGCTGGATTGAACAGACGGCGTTCCACAGCACTCAAAAAGGATGTGGGATAGCCGCTTGCCGAGAGATCACCTCGCACGTGGTCCAAGTCAGTGGAACGACTTTCTGCTGTGGTGCAAATGCGGTTCGTACGGTTGAGCAGTGAGGCAGCAACCGACCTTTTGTGAGTGTCATGATGAACGGATTGAAAGTTCAGGTAGCGGCCAGTGTGTGTGTCCTTACGGTATACGCTGAACGAGAGCCATTCATCGCGTCTGGTGACAAGTACGTCTAAAAAAGGGAGTCTGCTGTCGACCTCTGTCTCAACTGTGAATTGGATGGCCTTTTCCTGACTGTTTAGGTGCGCAGTGAAGGAATACGAAGCGCTGCGCCGAATCAGACAAAAACAGTCGTCCACATAGCGCAGAAAAACTTTTGGCCTGGACTGAAGGACGCGAGAGCACGCCTTTCCAAACATTCCATCGTAACATCGGCAGCAGTAACAGAGACGGATGCACCCATTGCCATACCGTGGACTTGCCTGTAGAAGACCTTGTCGAAACAGAAGTACGTGTTTCCAAGGCAAAAACAGAGGAGCCTCTTGAGGTCGGGAACGTCAATGGGTGACCTGTCTGGCAAAGTCCTGCCAGGTTTCAGAGCAGAAGTGCATGCTTCCACAGCCAAGTCAGTCGGAATTGAGGTAAACAGCGACACCACGTCGAACGAAACCATCACCTCGTCGTCGTCTAGAGATACGTCACGAACTTTTTCAATAAAGTCGCAGGAGTTGCTCACGTGCGTGGAGCTTTTCCCGATGAGTGGAGCCAGAAGCTTGTGCAGGTATGCAGACAATTTGTAAAGAGGGGAGCGGGTATAGTCGACGATTGGACGCAGGGGGACGTTAGGCTTGTGAACCTTCGGCAAGCCATAAAGTGCAGGTGCTGCACCGTTATGACAGAGAAGCATTAAATACAAAGACTTGTGCTCGGGAGCTACGAAGCGGAACACGTCAACCAGGAGAGTCTGGAAGTCCCTCTGAACCTTCAAGGTCGGGTCCCGAGTGAGCCAGACGTAAGTTTCCTGGTCATTAAGCAGAGCCCACAACTTGTTTTTGTAGACAGCCGTGTAAATTAGTACTGTTGCATTCCCCTTGTCAGCGGGAGGAATCACAATTCCAGTGTTCGCCTGAAGTCACTTGACAGCTTTTCGTTCCTCAGCAGAAAGAGGGGAAACAAAGTTCCTCCGGTGCAGACCAGAAAGGACACCAATAGCGCGGGTGTGAGCCTCGTCACGGCGGGACGGGTCAACTTGGTTAACCGCGCACTCCACCGCACACACAACCTTTCGGACGTCAAACTGGACGTTCAGTTTCGGATGCCCTTGCCGAGCACACGTATGCAACGGGCCACAAGATTGAGTGGGATCGCTCGAGAGTTATCGGCCAAGAAAGAAACCTGAAATCGCGGCTGTATCTGGAATCGCTGGAGATAAAAAAACACGTCACACGCTCAATCGAAATGAGGGAACCCCCCCACCCCCCCCCCCCCGTCATACACGCGCTGCTTACGTCATATCCTGAAGTATACATAAGCTTCCATGAACCTTCCGTCATCCCATTGTGAACAAGGCTTCCGTAGCGAAGCCGAAACGTCTTTTAGATTTATTCATTTTTTAGCACTTCTGTTGGTCGGTGTCCATCGTTTTATTACTTCAGTTATTAACTTCAAGAAACAAACATAACGGTTTCAAATTAAGTTTTCTTCTTCATGTAATGACAATGATGGAGCACGTCTGCTTCGCCTTCTTTAGTCTTCTTCTAGCGCTCGGCTTCATCTCACGTTTACTGGTTGTCGCCCACGTCGTCTCATTTCCTTCAATCATAGCATGAGGCATATTAGTGGGCTAGCTCAAATATGAATTTCAGAAAAGCCGAATAAATCCAGAAGTAATACGCTAAAGAGTTCTTTTGGTAGACACCAGTGTCTAAGTCCGCATAGGTGAGAGGAGGAAGAAAAGCTGAGCCTTTCCACTTCACCACCAGGAGGCCCAACTTCCAGAAACAAATACGACTCGCACTTCTTTTACTTTTTGAAACGACGTTGCGAGCACGCACCTAAGAACGCCACAGCCACTCAGGAGAAGGATAGGATAGGAATAAACCTTATTTGTCCAATGGTTATTGTTGTTGGTGTCCGGGGCTAGGCTGACAGGAGTCCATCGCCGAGGAAAATCTTCCGAGATCCTCGGCAACGGCCCTGGCCCGCTGGACGGCCCACTCCTGGTCTCCGGTTTCCTCGCTGAGGAGGGCGGCTTGCCATCTCTCAGCGAGGGGCCCCAGTTCAGAAGGTCCTGCTGTTGTCTTCCCCCTTCCTCCTGGTCCTTTTTCCTCATGGCGTTGGCCTTCCCAAAGCATATGGACCATATCGGCCAGTTCGTGCTCGCACCACGGGCGACGGGTGCAGCGCGGGCCACAGGCGGTGCAGATGGTAGGGGTTGGTGAAAGTCTGCAACCGTCTCAAGTCGACAAACAGCAACAACAACGTTCGAACCAACAAACACTGCATGAAACAGAGTAAGGGTTACTGCTCATTATATTTCGCCAGCTATCGCGTCACGGCGTGGCTTCATGGCTGAAAGTGAATTTTTTTCTTTGTATTATATAATTTTTTGCAAAAGCGCTCTGGAATTCCGCGGACGCCAAAAGGACGTACCCGGGTGGTAGTTATTGCTGTTTCCGCCATGAGAAAAGGAGTAGCCGTCACCATTATAAAGTTATTACGGCTCTTTCGTTTATTTTCATTTCAATAATAAAAAGGTTTCCTACAAATTAAGGCAGATACGGCATTCGCCTTTCGAAATTTGACTATATGTGTAAAGGTGTTTTATGTAGATTACAGTTGATATCATTTCACTAACAGCGCAGTGTAAACGTAAGTCTGTTGCGTCAGCCAACCAGAAAAGGGGGACCAGAAGTAGTCCTTCACTGTCCGCCGTGTTCTCTACCGCATCCCTATAATTCCCTATAAATCCCTATAAGTCACCGGAAAAAGACGGCTGCCGCCTGCACGTGGCCACAAATTCTGGGGCCAAATTCACAAAGCTCTTCGTTGGTAAGTTCTCTTCGCCATTGACCGACCGCCTTCGCTACTTCCACCTTCGTCCAGCGTCAGGATTGGCTGAACTTTTTTCTTACGAATAATTCTAACGTCAGACCGTTTTGCGAGTAAGGGCCCTGCTCCATACCACGTGTTTCTTTTTTGCGCATCGCTGCAGTATATTTGAAACATTCAAGGCCACCCTGCCCTGCGAACGTGGATCGATGATCAGCGGAGCTGTAAACATCGTGGTAAGAAAACTTGTGGTAAAGACTTCATTGGCATCACTCATTGTCACTTAGTAACGACGGTCACAATGGCTTTCTGGTCGCTATGATATACACTGATCCCCATTTCCGCAACTGCAAACACATTGATTAATGATGTCAAATCGACTCTCGCATGCCGTAGGATCGAGGTCGGTTGGGCGGGATCGGTGTGGCATCGCAAGCGATACCTATGCAAGACGAAACGCGTGAGCCCTATGTTTCGACCAGCCCCATTGATCAGCGACAACGACCACAGGGGATAGTGTGATCGCAACTAACCCACACAAAGTGAGTAGCCATGAACGTTATGGGGCTATGAAACATTGCATTTTTTGCTTGCTTCCGGGGTATAGCGATTGCTTACGGGGGTATGGGTCATTGATGATGATAGTTTTTGTGTGCGGACACGAAAATTCTATTGTACTCTAGCCATATACAGCTCTGCTGTAATATGTTGCGTCAGATCGCACACATAAATGTGCTAAACACGATACAGATTGGACGTACAGTGCTGGGTCCTCAAAAACTCATAATAATCGGATGAGGTTTTTTTTTTCAGTGCTTCTAAATTTGCAGTTATCATTGAACTAGAGGCGAGACTTACGTAACACAAGAAGAATTGCTCATGACGCAGAAAAAAACAGTTACGTCCCTTTTGGCCTTCGCTATCAAGCCGGCATGTTGTCGCAGGAGGCAGTTCGTGGCACTGAGCAGAGTATGCATAGCATTTCGGTAGAGTTAATAAGACGCTCACCACTGAAGCGAAAGAAAAAAAAAGGCAACAATTACACGTTGCCCGCAAAGAGAACGCCATATATGCGCGACCAAGTCGAGCGTGCAAGAGCGTCACCGCCGTGAGCAGAGGCGACAGCGGCGTCCGGAGCAGCAACCTCCGAGGCTTAACGAAGCCACCGGAGGAGCGATGGCGACAGCCGATACGTCTTAAAACACCGTGCCTATTCGAGTTCGCGCCAGTCATCTTTATTCATGAGCCGGCGCGAAAGTTATATGGCGGTGCACGGCCCAGACGCGGGTCCCCGCGTTCTTTGGTTTGGCGCAAGGCCTCGGAGGGAGTGCTCGTCGAATTCGTCTTAGTCACCACACCCCTCGACACGCGTCTCGACCCCTGCCAGCACCGGGGCCAGATTTCTCGACTCGGCTTGTCACGTGGTGGTCACTTCGCCAAAGCACGCTCGCTCCACTGGAGGAGCGGCTGGCGACGCGGGCGTGGGCAGCCATGTGTAGGAGCCGCGAATTTTTGACAGCGCACGTGACCGTGTCAGCTCCTGACACTTCTTGGAACCAGCCACTTGTCGAAAACAACGCAGAGACGCGACTGCGTCACGTGAGCGCCGTCTTGTCGCCTGCGTGTGTCCATGCGAGAACGTAGCATTGTTCGTTTAACGTCTTGGAGCTCATTATCTTTTCCCTCTCCGAAGAAAAAAACGCGTAAGCTGCATTTAAAAGCGTCATTGTTTGTGTTTTAAACACCCAAAATTAGTTTCGTGCCATTTCCTACCCCAGAATGAAAGTGGAGGGCTGCTTGCGGAAAAAAAAATTTAATGGGAGTCTACTGCCACAACATCCTCTTGCATCATAATCTCAGTGAAACGTCCTTGAACCACGTCCTGGAAAGGCGAGCCGCTCCGCATCTTATGGTTCAGCCTATCAAACATTCGGTTGTCCAGATATGGCGACTGTAGTTTGCGCAGCTGAAACGTTGCAGCCGCACGAGTTTTCCAGAGTGTTCAGTACCGCTGTAAACTTCGAGCGCGTCGTGTGAATTGACTGCCAATTTGGGACAGGTTGCGCTTGTGAAGGTTTTCATCCTAGACGTAACATGATCGATTGTCTTTTTGCGAGCTTAACGATCCATCCTCCTCCTTGTATACTGGTGTTTTTATTGCAAGCTAATGAAGGCCTCACCACTTCACCACTTGGCCAAACCCAGTTCCTCTATGCATCTGAGTGGAAACTTGTGTTAACCTAAGCGTTTCTTGTGGTATGCAGTGGTATTCGTAAATACCAGCGGTGTTTGGATGATCCGAAATTTCGAATAGGTATAGAATTCGATATTCGATGCGTACTCTGTTCGAGAATTTGCCATTCGGAAGGGTCGAATATTCGTTTCTGTTCGAATGTGAGAGACCCTTATAGGAATCCACCGGCAGAAAGGTTAATGCAAATGCAGATTGTTCCGAACAGTTCTGCGTGTGGAGAGCAGCGACTGTTGCGTCCAGGCACCAGTTCATAAGGAAACGCACGAGGCTGATGAATTTTGTTCAATTATTTCCAGTCATTCAATGAGGATCCTTATGACAGCCAGTAGGCCTTTAGACAGCCAACTGTTGTATTGACTTGAGCAAAGTAAATTATTATTTAGCCAGTCGCACAACGTTAGCATCCCTCTAATACGATGGGTGGCGCTGTAGTATTATATTTAGCTGATTAAAACGAACGCACTCTAATTGCATCCAGTGTCATGTTTATTTTTCATTTGTTTCATTACTGTCATCGTAATGGTTCACTGGATACGATTACATTTCATTTGTTCCTCATTTACAAGATCCCCAGCTGAACAGACGTCCAATTACAGAGTGCATTAAAGTGCATTAGAGTGCATCGAAGAATGTCAATACGCGTTGCCCTAATAAGATGATAAACCTTCTATTGTGACAGCAATTACATAGACTCTCCAAGCATACATCCGCCGTCGCCGTGATGTTCCGCATAAAGTTCAAGTGCGATAGCATCGCGACAGCGCACCATATGCTCTGGGTACGAGTGAAAGCGTGCAAGAGTGAGCCGAAAAGGATGGTGGCCCGATCTCGAGCGCGCAAGGTAGGAAGGCGGGGAGGAAGTGCGCAGCCGTCCATGGCGCACAAGGCAGCAGGAGGGAGGGCGTTCTTATGCAGCGTAGGGGTATGGCGCGACTGAACGCGGCCGTGCGGCCCCTACCTTGCAAGCAATCTGCGGCAGCTAGGCGTGTAGGGGGCTGATGGCTTTGTTGGAAGCTCGGTTTCGCGGAGGCAAGGAATACACGTTTTGACGACTTGAGAACGGACTGGCCTTGTTCGAAAGTATAAAAGCAGGCTTACCGGGTGGCAGTGGTGGCGCCCCAGTCGGGCAGCCGCTTTCCTTCCAAGAGAGGGCAGGGGGCAATGACCCCCACGGCGAGGCAAACTGGATTTACGGAGCAAGGGGCAATGACCCCAAAGGAGGGGACAACGAAGTGACGGATGGTCGCTACACGTTCGTGTGTGCGGTGCTCTCGCCGAATTGTTCGCGCGAAGTGAGAGGCAGCACGAAGGACAATTCGGTCACGGTGGCTGCGGCTATTCGTCACGCCAGCGTTTTGACAGCGAGTGTCCGCGGTCATCGAGTGAGATGTGTTCATGTTTGCCTGTGCGCGCGTGGCACCACGCTTGTTATTTTTCTTTAGTAAGCGAATGTTTATACGGCCGATAAAACTACTATGCTTAGTTTGTATATTTTAGAAGAGTTAACTGCTGGGCTAGTTGTTGATCTTGCATACTGAAAAGATTTTGCGCCAAAAGCAACAAACACAAGAAAGACGACGACACCATGGGCGCTACTTCAACTGTTTAATTAGGGTGAAAGCACTCGTCATATATAGCCCTGCAAAACACCGCGCATGCGTACAAGGCAACATGGAGTACAAAGTTTTACTTAGTACAAAGTTTAGCACTTTGTATAGCTGCCTAATAATTTGTTATCGCAATCGATGCTTCGCCTTCCGGGTGAAACCGCAACATGTTCTCTTTTCTTTTGTTTGTTTGAGCGATAAACTCCATGCAGTCATTTTATTGAATTTTGTTTGAAATAGAAAAATATTCGATCAAATATCAGAAAATCCTTTTTTTGAATATTCGTATTCGATTTGTCAATTCCGGAATTCGAACATTGCTAGTCAATGCATATGGTGGCAAAGATATCGCTCGAGCTGAGATTGCGAATCGAAATCGAATTCGACTGATTTAAAAGTGTTGTTGCCTCGATTAGTATTTTTAGATTTGTAGCAATATAAAAGATTATAAACCAGTTCTCGTGAAGCAAAATTTATTCACAATGGACAGGAAAGACAGGCTATTTTGATGTCATCTTACAATTACAAGTATCGTTGTGTATCACATCCGTGAATTCCTGCAAATATATCGGTTCGTACTTCCAGTTGTTCGGAAATCTGCTGCTTATGACATTCTCGACATATGGCACTGGTCGTTGCAGGGTGCGCGGGTAGTGCTACGAAAGTCCTGAATGCGATACTTAAACTTGTACTACGAGAATTAGTTAGTGTAGTATTGATCATCTGTCTTTACTACCGCTGTTAGTTTTATGTACGCGTGCCCCTGGACGTTTTTGACGAATGCCCGGATAAACATCTATTCTATTCTACCAGGGCACACTCATCCTCGCAGAAAAGATTAGTTACTTTCTTATATGACGGGACCATCAACAACGCGACGTGCACATTATTGCTCTTTTCAGCCATGACAAAACGCATATCGTGAAAAAAGCATCCAATGGGATGGTTTTTTCTAAAACCACTACTAAAATTTCCTTTCCTGTAGACGAGAACTCTCCACGCTGGCGTAACCAGCTTAGTTGCCATAGAAACGTGCCTTCATTAGCTGACACCGTCCTCGTTGCTCCTCATCCATAAGATATAGGGCGCCATAGACTTGTGTACTTAGGGACAACTAAACTTTATACGGGTGACCATTTGTAACTTCTACAGAAATCCTAATAATCATCTGGGGCAGATAGCGTGATTGTTGTCCTTGGGCTGAATTTATACGGGTGACCATTTGTAACTTTTATAGAAATTCTAATAGTCATCTGGGGCAGATAGCGTGATTGTTGTCCTTGGGCTGGATTATTCGAAGAGGCGGACATTAATGGCACGAGAAATCGAAACACAGATTCAACTAAATAACGGGACTTCTCTAATCAACTTCTTCATTATTTACTTTAAGGCACATATCGCATTTTACGAATTGTAGCCGGCGATTTCGCATGACGTATCCACTTGAAGTGAATTTCCAAGAGAACACCCGTTTCGAGATATTATTTCCCAAAGTGTGGGACGAAATACACGGGCCTTCCGATTAATTTTGCGCTGAAACGGATCAAAAGGCGTTTTGCTAAAGAACAGTAAGTGTTACAGAGTGAATTTTTCACGCCGAATTCGATGGCACATATCTTCAAGCTGGTGTCATACTGGAAATTCATTCCGAGTGGATACACCTTGCAAACTCAACGGCTACAATTAGTAAATTGCAGTATGTGCCGTAAAGTAATAATTCAGAAATGAATTAGTGAATTGCTGTTAATTACTTGAATATGTGTTTCGATTTCTCGTGCAAGTGATGTGAGCCTCTCTGAATAATCTAACTCGAGGACTAGAATATCAGCAGGCTATCTTAAAAACTTTTAGTAAAACTCAAAAATGATCACCGCGTATACAGAGTGCGCGGGGTGTTTCTGCGATAACGTTAACCAATGCCACCTGTGGCAGATAGCACAATTTTAATTCTAGATCTGGAATTGCTCAAAGGAGAGATATTATTCGCACGAGAAATGGAAATGAAAGATTGAATAATTAACAAAAACTTACTAAATAAGTTTTTCCACTAGTGACCTTGAGGAACATATTGCAATCCACGAATTGTAGGCGAGCAGTTCGCACGGCGGATGCAATTGCCGCGAATGCTCAAGACGACGCCACTTTTGAGATAGTTATTCCCGAAATTTGCGAAGAAATACATTGGCGGTTAATTTAGTTTTGTTCTGCAATGCATAAAACGGCGCTTTGTTAAAAAAAAAGGTGGCCGGAAGGTTAGTACATTTTTACCGCTAGTTTGATGGCACATATCTCAAAAAGGAGTGCCCAGAGAATATATATATATATATATATATATATATATATATATATATATATCAGGTGATTTGCATATTTACCGCATATCTTGCCATAAGTACTCTTACCGGCTACCATTTGTAAATTCAAATGTGTGCCGTAAGGCTAAAACTGAATTAGTCGATTTCCTTGTCCTCATGTACTTAGTGGAACATACGCATTTGGGGCATTGTCCTTAGAACATTCACATACCCACTGCCACATGACCACATACCCACTGACCCAAGTTGTCGTTATTCGGGCACATACTGTGTGACCCAAGCTGTATAACCGAGAGCCAGCAACTGCAAAGTGTCGGCAGGGGGAGATACGAAGAAAACTTCGTTTTAAAAACTCTAGCCCCCTCTGTTTCCCTTCTTCTTGCCGCTCGTTAAGCTGTACAAAAGTGTCACGGGTCGAAAGGGTGTGGAACTGCGGAAAGGTGTAACGCCACAGAGTGGCAGACTTCAAAACAACAAGAAAGGAATGAAAGAAAACAAAATTAACGCGCGCATGGAGTTGCTTCCCATGGACGCGCCACGCTTAATTATGAGAGCATCGCCCACTGCTCGATCACAGTAATGCTAGGGCGAAGACAGGACAGAACAGGCTGCCGCGAGCAGAGTGCAGAATAAATGCCAGTAAAAGGCACGGTTTCTGCGCATAGCATCCGTAACCCGAGACGACGCTGGTTCAGTGACGCGTCGCTACTTTAAGCGTAGCTGCTGTGCGCGCTACTAATAATTGCCTCGCCCGAAGAGCCTCCATACGCGATTCATCAACGCGGCGACGTTTCCGAGTGAAGCAGCTCGCAATTCGGAAGTAAGGAGGATGGAGCGTCCTTTATTATTTATTTTTCCTCAGCCTGGCAAGCGGACTCGAAGAGAAGGAATAATTCGCACGTTTTCTTTTTTTTGTTGTTGTTCAAAATTTGTTTTGCTTTGCATGCACCTTGGGCCTCCGTCCGAGGCATAACACGAGAAAAAGTTAAGAGACGAGATTGCCACGCCGGTCTGTGGCGTAGCGCACGTATAAACGGCGGCGATTAATACACGCCGAAGGCCGCCAGGGCTCCTTTCCCTCGGCGCGCGTTCTCCCGAAAGATATACAGCAGCGAGGAGGGTGACGACAATCGCGTACACGACCGACAACGACTCCGCAGCTGGGAGAAACAAAAGCAAGAAACGAGTCGAAACCTCCTCCATCGTTGTTGACCTCGGCGGCCCGCGCCTAGCATTTATACGCGCCAGTCCGCGCACTCTTTTTTTTCCCCTCCTCCTGCGAGAGCAGCGCGCGGGGTGCGCGTTACAACTCGCGCTCGCCACACTCTCGCTCTCAGCGCCGTCCATTTTCGACTACGCGATCCATACCCATTGCGCGCGCAAATTAAACGATCCGGCCGCATTATCCACGCTCTGTCAACCGCGCCGCAATCCATCTTGCGCAGCGCGTCGAGGTTCGGCGGCGGGTTGCGCGCGAACGGCAAAGGTGGACGGACGCCCCGGATCATTTCATCTTCATTACGAACACACCGGCGGCGCAGGGGAGCGCGCGCGCACCTTGCGGCGACGGTCGCGCGTTGCGGCGCGGTTTGCGTCTGTCTGTGTGAACGGTTCCGCTGGCACGTGAATTGCGCGGCAGTATGTACAGCAGTGCAACTATATACGTAAGCTGCAATTTGCCGCTGTTGCCTGGCTGCTGCCCAGCTGGTCGCGCGACTTAACGATGTGGCGCCGTTGGGGGGAACAAACGAGCGGTGGGCGTTGTCTTCTGCTCCGAACAGGGCGGTGCACTTGTCTCTCTGCGGCATTTTTTTGGGGGGGCGACTGCCTGCATTTACATGCATACGATCTCGGCGTTTCTCGCGGTCACAGATACTTTTTGGCTGCAATGCGCAGCGTGCGGCCCTCTGTAGGAAGACATGCAATTAAGTTCCTGCGCGTTGGTATAGCTATGTGTAAAAAAAAAGTGCCCGCCTGCAAGTATTTACTTATGTATCCGAATAATTACTCGTGGGTGGCGCAGGACAATGTATGGGCAACGCCAATCAGTGCCGCGGCTAAAGCCAATTCTCGGGGCATGGGTAAGCGAGACAGCGGAGATAATTGATACGGGTATCGGATGCGGAAGTTTTCGAACGCCTCTGAAATGCATTAGAATAACGCCGCTGTTTATCACTGGCGCCATGACGTTCTGCTGTCGAGCCCGAACAGACGCGTTCACATTTCTGGACGCCGTGACCGCATCCCAGTTTCAGAGCGACGAGAAGACAATCGTGTGCCGGCCCCTTGTATGAAACGTTGAATGTTCCGTAGCGGTAAGCGTTGAAGGAGTGGTGACACAAAAAATTTCATTTTTTTTTTTGCTGTAATAAGTAGCTAATGCCCTACAAATTATGCCCCGAACCTTATTAGCTTCAGAGTGTGACAGATAATTATTTGGAGTCTTCTTTGTAGCGACCAGTACAAGTTTTGGTTTCAGAGGCCAACGAGAGGCGACGCTAGGTTTGTACACAGCTGGACACGTGATCGCACAAAACTGTGACGTGCTCGCTGACATGCGTGCCAACGCGTTCGCCGGCACGCCATGGCAGCCTCGTGTAAATGCTTCGTGGCAGCTTCTGCTATGCCTGCGCGTGCTTTGCCACGTCCTCACCATTGTCGTCCTCGTTTTCGTCGTCCAGCAGCGATGATATCCTGCAGGCGAGAGTCACCGCAGTATTAGACGTGGCCAACCAATTTCCATTCAATCCACTACAAAGCAGCGACTCGGAAATTGTGGCCCGCGACAGTTATCAGTATGCGTACGTACGCACCGCTGCAAGCAGTAGGAACCTCTCGTGGAGGCCGCTTCGGGAATGAAGTGTATTTCGGAGTAGGACACAAGGCGGGGTAAATAGTCTGCACAGCACCAAACGACACTTTGTTAAACTTCGTTATCATTATATAAGACCGAGAAAAGGTTTCTTGAGCGCTGTGTGTCCTGAATGTTTGCTAAGATGCGTGAATGAAAGTTTGGTCTGTGCGCATGTGTTGACGGGCGGTATACCATGTGCCTGTGCTCTGTGAATAAAAGAGTTGCGAGTGGCGCCCTGTCCCGTTCTCTTCTCTTGTGTGTGTCCGTTTATTTGGCGTCTTTATATTTTATAATGAACAGCTGCCAACTAGCCCAACATGAATTGCTTTTTCTATCGCTTCGGCGCACCTAGCCTCAGCCCCCAGCGTCGGTTGCAGTTGCTGCCCAAGTACAACTCCTACGCTTCCCTACCCTGGCTTGTGCGTGACGGTAGACGGCGCGCTTCTTCCCCAGTTTCTTCCCTTGCGCGCGCGAGATTGATCCGCGATCATTGGCTCCCCTCGCACGTTTCACTCGCACATGTAGCATACGGTGCGCAGCGACGTTGTTATTGCCCTTGGACTTTATACGGAACACCACGGCGACGGCGACCGCTAAACTGCGCCAGGACTGTCCAAATAATTGCTATCACAATAAATTATCGGGTGGTTGTATCGGAGACGGAGACGAAGTATGAATGAATGAATGAATGAATGAATGAATGTTTATTTTGACAGAAATAAAATACAAAGACTCTCTGTCAAAGAAGCTGACAAAAAGGCACGAATGCCTGACTAAGTGTCAGTCCCCTTCCCCGACCCGAAGTAGGATGTGTGAAACATCTTGTGCTTGCTGCTAGGATGCACGGGTACTATAGGGTAGAGATATCCCGTAACGGGATATGCAAGCGACATTAATTCACGCATTACAAGACTTACATGCTTAACTTATGATGCCCTGGAGCTATGGGGGTTATAATGCTATAGAGCTATGGGGCAAGGCCCGTATACGGGCCTTGCCATCATGCTCGCTTCCTATTCGTAGTTGGTCAGTCATGGTTACAGATGGTGGGCGCGAATCGGCATCCCCCAGTCTTCGTGTCCGAGTCTCTTCACGCCATTTCTTAACCTTACACGTCAAGCGCGGGATCGCTATAGCCGAGGAAGCAAGAAATTGTATTTGCAGGCCTTAATAACTTCCGATGAGCACAGGTTTCAGTTTGATGGAATGCACCTACTGTGACTAAGTGAGCTATCTCGATCACACGCCACCACTCCCGCTCGAATCTACTAAACGTACTGCCAAACTATGTGTTTATGGACGCCGAGTCGCATGCTAAATTTAGCACCTTACGGGGTCATACGTGCACGTAACAGTGCCATCTATGCACGTGTCACATCGATCATCAAGTTATGGCTTCTTTCACCTACAGAACGATACGAAAGTAAGGTGCGTGGTAATGGCGCGTTCAAATATATATGTGATAATATTATAACTTAATTGTTTGCGTTACATGCAGTTCTAGCAAGCGCCCTCGCCCCCTCCCCCCCCCCCCCCCCCCCCATGCAAGCCGAACTCAAAAACGTTTCACATCAATACGACAAAGCAAAGCGGACGAACCGTCAACTGGCTCAGTCAGCTCGCTGGCGGGGCCACGGCAGCTGTCTGCCTTCCGCTCTGGAATGAGTACCCTATACATGCGCACTACATGCACCCTTTATGCACTGCTTTGAGTAGAATCAGCAATAAACGTCACGCTAATGTTATCTAATATTTAAATGGGCGCTGGCTAACGGCGACAGTTTCCGATCGAGTGAGTGAGTGAGAAAACTTCGAATCAGAACGATTCGCTTCCGGCGAGTTAGTGGGCTGGGGCACCCACCGTGCTTACGGCCAAGAGATCTTGCCTCTCGGCGGCTTCCTTGGCCCGCTGCGCTGCCCAAAGTTGGTCTTTCAGGTTCGAGCTGAGCAGCGCGGCTTCCCATCGCGCGCGGAAGCTGTCGATGGAGGCTGCGCTCGCATTGTCCTGTATAAGTTCCTGGCATTCCCATAGCATGTGTTGTAGCGTGGCTTAGTAGCGTGCCTTAGTATTGGGCTCCTGTATGATTGGGTTTGTAATTGTCGCCACTGGACAGCTTGCGATCTAGTGAGTTGTGGAGGGGGTGGTGGATAAGCGCATCTTTGCATCTTGTAATGGTTGGTGATGTCGTTGAACGTGGTCATTCTGTCTTCCCATTCCCACACCTCGGAGGGCCCTGTCGAGGGGTCGTCGCAGCTCGGAAAGTCAGTCCTCGAGCTACGCATTAGAGTTGTCCTTTTCCGTTGAGTCGGTGGTGTGGGCGACCTCATATCTTTTTTCACTGTCGCGGCGCTACTCCTGCAGCACCACTGGTAACGCTCGTCATAATGCTGCAGCGTTGTGAGATGCCTGGTAGCTGCCAGGGGACGCTGTTTCTTCTGCACACTTAGGTTGCCTCGATGTAGCAGGCCGCCGTACAGGCGGCGCGCTACATCGTAATTTCAGGATACTTGTAATCTCACAGTAATCTCAGAATACTCTTAGCGCAAGGCGTCTAGCCAAGCGCCACAGTCGACTGGGGGTGACCAGATATCATGACCAGGGGCGTAGCCAAAGGGGAGGTGGGAGACGTCGCCGTCTCCCTCATGCCCCGTATAAAGTCCAAGGGTGATAACATCGCGACCGCGCGCCGCATGCTGCATGTACGAGTGAAAGCGTAGGGGTGGCATGGGGTGAGCCGATGATGGTGGCTTGCATTCGCAAGGGAGAAAAGTGGGGAGGAAGCGCGCCGCCTTCCGCCGCCCGCGATTATCAGTGGGAGTGGAGAAAGGGCGGGGGGACGACACTTAGGTTTCTGTGATCTGTGATTTCGCAACATGTTTACTTGCCTTGTTTGACGCATTATATATAGTGACTCTTTCTTAGATACCTAGATTTATTGGAGACTTATACGTATATTTAATTTTCTTGTTGCGAGGTTTTGCGTATACGTGCAGTGAAATTTGTTTCCACTGACACCCTTTTGCTCTCTATCAAGCTGTATCTTCGCAGTTGTATATTCCATTGTATCTTCGCATGTTGAGTCAAATGAAAGTGAGCCAACCCATCCGCGCAATAATGGTTCGGTTCATTATCTGCCAGGCATGTGCGTAGCACACAGGCATCCCTCATTTACAAAAGTGACATGGAGGTGTGAGGATAAATGTTTTAATGCTTTCATACACTGGATTGAACATCGTTACGTGACATAATGGACGCTCAGAAAGTTGAACAGCGGGGTGTCGTGCGGCTTTTGACAGATGAAAGGTGTTTCCCAAAAATAAATTTGTAGCCGTATGGTTGCCTTTTACGTAAAACATTTCATTTGATTGGTCACTGTGAAGCGTTGGAGCAAACGGTTCCAAAAAGGACGTGAAAGTTGCAAGGACGATCCAAGACAGGGCCAAAGCCGCCATGCAATCTCATCAACCTTTGCAATTTCTCCAACGCAATTGCAAAGGTTGATGAGCTGATTAGACAAGAACATAATATAAGCATCGATGTACTGGCAGAGCGTGTGAACTTCAGTCACGGTTCGGTTCACACCATAATTCATGAGCACCTCGGATATCGGCTCTTGTGTGCCCAATGGATACCCAGCATTTTTAACCACCGCCAGAAGACCGAGAGGTTTGGAGCTGCCTTGACTCCTCTGATCCGGTATCCCAATGAGAGTGACGACTTCTTGTCTGCAATTGTGAAGGGGGATGAATCATGGCGCCACTATTACAAGGCTGAAACACGATGGCCGAGCTTAAAGTGGGAACATTCGAAATCGCCACCCCCAAAGCAAGCAAAGGCCGTCATTACTGCCGGAAATGTGTTGTTGACTTTTTTTTTCGATCGTCAGGGGCCATTACTGATCGAATTTGCTAAACCTGGAGAGACAATCAATCGTTTCCGGTACTGTGAAACGCCGGATCGGCTGCGTGTCACAATCAAGAACAAGCGACGTGGAAAATTGACGAATGGGGTCATCTTGCTCCACGACAATGCCCTTCCCCACGTCGCTGATCTGGTCAACACAAAACTGGCAAAGTTCAGGTGGGAAATGCTGCAAAATCTGCCATACAGCCCAGAGCTGTCGCCTTGGGTGTTCCACATTTTGGGGGAATTGAAAAAACGGCTCAAGGGAACCTGATTCATGTCGGACGATTACGCGAAATAGTCAGTTACATACTTTTTGAAGCAGCAGCAGAAGGAGTTTTATGAGACGGGAATCACGCGACTCGTTAGTCAGTGGGACAAATGTCTAAATGCTCATGTAGGCTACTTTTAAATAAAGTACTCCGTTTGTCATATATTCGCATTGGCTCACTTTCATTTGCCTCGCCCTCGTATATCTTGCAGAACTTCTGCTTTCTATATATTCTCTCTCTTGAGACTATAATTTCAGTGCAATTACTCACAATACACGACCGGTGACAGCTGCTCCTGCGCAATGTATTGGAACAAAGGACAGCGTCATTGAGATTTTTCTCTGGCCATTGTGCGTGTAGAAAAACGTGAACAAAGTTCTTGAATGACAAAATTGCATTAAAATATTTCTCCTGAACTTGTTCATTTCATGGCCTTTACATGTTTCATATCAGCAGCATGCACTGCTTTGCTGGTTCAAAACTGATGTATGTCACAAGTTCATGTGATATTTTCTTTACGTATTAATTGACAAAAAAAAAAAAAACATGGAAGCATTGATATCAGTTATTTCGGGCGCAATGTTTGGGACATACTAGCATATTCTTTTATAAAAAAAGGTACATACTTTACTTGTATTGACAGTGCGTAGCGTTCAAGAATTCGTTTGCAGCATCTTTGGCAATGGCAACGCAATTATTCATGTCTTTGATCCTTCGACGAATTCCATAAGGAGGAGGCCGAACTCTAACGCGAGTCCCCCTTCCCTCCCGCCCCTTCCCGAACAAAATTTCTGGCTACGCCACTGTTAATGACAGTTATGGGTGCAGAATATAGTCCGAATTAGGTACTATATATATAAACTGATACAAGACTATAGTATATATTGTGGCACGATTTCCGGGTGTGGTGGGAGCGCAGCGTTATGATGTGACTGTTTAGTCAATCATGATGGAAAAGCGCTGCGACAAACGTCCTACTGACAGCTATTCTAAATGTTTACTCAATATCGGCATGTGCTCTAATAAGGACTAGTAACGGAGTAATGTGGGTGAACAATGCTTGAAACCCGTGAACTGCGTCTGGAGCTGCATGGCACGGCGTTTGCGATGAGGGATTTTTTTTTTCCACCGTCATACTTGTCGCTCAAGTTAGATTTGCGATTTCTGACAAAATTTTTGTTCATTGCTTGTCATGAACAACAACGAAAAGCACCAGCTCACTATTTGCTCTCTCAGGAGTACGTTTTAGTCCTATAAAGCAATGAGCAAAAACTGGGAGATAATTTTTAATGCGAATAGCATTCTTTGCCTACTTCATCCATCCGTCCGTCCGTACACAGATGTCACACAGAACGTTGTCATCATGCCGTCTTGGTCGTGCCATCGCCGTCATTCCCGCTTCTTCATCTGGTTGTCGTCATAGCGTCGTCATCACGCCGTCGTTGTCACGTTGTCGTCGTTGTACCATCGTCATAATTTAAGAATCGACATCTCATTGTCGTCAAGCCATCGTAGTTATATGCCTTTGCCGGTCCATCGAGATCATTCCTTCTTCGTCCCTCCAAAGCCATTGTGTCGCCGTCATACAGTCGTCGTAATGCCTCCGTGTTCATGGGCGACCTTGGCAAGCGCGTGCCATGGCAAAGGGGAAGGATATAAGTCTATGTGGCACACATAGCCGAAGCAACGAAAGTCTAAAAACTACCATAAAGTCGCAGCGTTAAATAAACTTGACTTCAGGAATATGGTCTGTCGCTACTTTGCTCGTTGCTATTCACACTAACGTCAACAGTCATCGTGAGACGAGCTCTGCCGTACTTTTTTGTGTTTCTTATAATATATTAAGACACTGTGCACAGCTGACGACAGCACAGGTGGTAAAAGTATAGCGTTGAACGCACAAACAATCTCTGGACAGACACATGTGTACAATATCCTGAAAGAAAACGCATGAGGTTAATCTGATCGAGAGACAATGTAAAGTTCAAACGTAATCTTTTATCGGACGCACGACCACCTGTTCACCGTGACGCCCAAGTCTGCGCTATCCATAACATTTATATGAATGGAGATCCACAAGCAAAAAAGGTCCGTAAGAGAGATGCAGACGCTGTCATCTGCGGCCTGCAGCTGAGGGCAAGAAAATTCGATTCGGACTCCATGCCGACGGAACATGATGTTCCAGCTAACGAATCTTTCCGGGTCCCGACATTCCTTCATCGCAGGGCAACGAGCTTTCGTAAAGGCGGCCGAACCAAAGCCAAAGAGCAATGTGCGCGCATACGCACTACGCGCATCAACCACGTGACGTCTCTAGCACGTCACGTTGTCAGCGTCACCGGTCGCCGCGTTGATCGGCTCAATCGGCTTCATAAAGGTTCGAAGACCCCGCGAAGTCATCGAGGCTGACGGTGGTGCCGCTTGCTGGCGCACAGGGAGTCGGCAAGAAGGCGAGAGAGACGAAGGTTAGAGAGAGAGAGACACTCGCGCTGTCATATCCCCGCGAGTGGCATTTGAATAATGGCGTTGACCTTGCTTGCCAGCTCCATCGAGCGCTGCGCTGGCCGGCCAATTGCGGCGGCCAGTCGAGCCGATCGTCCGGGACGACGTTGCTATAGCGGCGGCGGCGGCGGCGGCTGCCTGCTACGACGACCGCGCACAGCAGCCGCTTCGTCGACGAGGTCCACCTCTCGCGGCGGGAGAGCTCTTTGACAGACGGCGCCGCGGTGGCTTCGGCAGGGAGAGAAAGAAGCGCGGCGTCCATGGCCGCATCCTGACAGATCGTTCGGCAGAGAGGATCGGCGGCGGCGTGGGCCCGCGGTGTGTGTGATAGCGCCGCCGCTGCAGCAGGCAACAGGGCCTCCCTGTTGTCGCTCCCGCCGCGCGAGGTGACAGAAGCATTCGTTGCGTCTCTGTCTGTCAGGAGCGCGCCGATCGCGGGGAGCGCATCGCCTGTCCTACGGATCCGGCGAATCTAAAGCTTCCAGTCACGACTGCGCCCGTCGTTGCCCCCTCTCTTTCTCTCGAGCACTGTTTCTTGCCGACTTGTTGCCGCTGGTCTGTGCGGTGCTCCTCCGCGCGGACGTCTACGCTGGGAAGGTGTCGCCCGCTCTGCTCTGTACGCGCCGCCTTGGTGTGCGCGCGCGCGTGATAGCCGCCCTGCAGCGACAGTCTCCGGGCTCGCGGTATAAACCGGCTTCTATCGCTGTACGTATACGTGGCAGGCTCGGCACTGGGAAAATTGTGTCCGTCGCACGGGGTCTCTGCCGCGTTGGATGCAGCGCGCGGCGGTTTCTATATACATAATGTATCGCGCCTGCTCATGCGCGACAGTAATGATGGAGATCGGACGCATCTCGTGGGCATCGATATACACGCGCCTGCGGTGCGAGCACCGGCGCACATTCATTACGAACAGTGGCCCCCGGGCGGTCTTTACGCAATTTGATAGAGTTCGTGGACAGCCGCGTATGATACTGCGATGTTTGGAGAGGAAGCCATGAGTAGTAGGGGAACTTTTTTTTTTTCCTCGGTCCGAGAGCGTGCCTGCAGTTAGCTGCGCGTGGGGTGGATTCATCGATGTGAGACAGAAAACAGAGGGTGACGAAGAGACCTGTCCGAAAAGAGAAGAGTGGTTGGCCACACTGAAATAACAATTTAATACGCTCGTCAATCAGATCCTGTTCTGGCTTACATAAAGCCGGATACGTAGATAAAGGTTGTAGAGAACTGTCGCAACGGCGCCCGCCGCTATCAGTGCGTGATCGACGAAAGACAGGAGACGACTGTAGTCCAACCCGCCAGCAAGGGGAAATAGCCCCGTCTTTGTTTCCACAGCCGTTTAAGTAGAACCAGCGTGACGTCAGCGACACGTGGTTCCATACATGCGTCAGGCGCAATGACTCGGTGCGCCCTGCGGGAGCGTGCTTTCAGCCGCAGAGAAATACATTCCAGCACAAGAACACTGCCACCAAAGTAGAATAATGCGAAAGGTTACAGCATACCTACCAGTAGTGACAACTTCTTTCTTGTAGAAGTTCTACATTTTAGAACTTGTTTTCGGAGTCGAAGTTCTGATCTGCTGTTCTGTGCCATAGCTGGACTAAGTTCTACGATTCACACCATCGGAAAGGGCGCTAGATTATTTGCGGCAAATGCGGATCCACGTTCCCAGGTATGCTGGTACACGAGAGTATTCACCTTTCTTCAATTCCTCACAACCTAACGTTTAGTAGCTTGCCAAGTCTGTCGATACCATTACTATCTCTCTCACCCCTTGCGCCCTTGTAGAAACAGTATCCCCAAGTTCCACAGCCGCTGAGTAACCACTGTCGAGAACTCTAATAGTGCTTTTCATAGGGAAGGTAGTATAGAAGGATATCAGTTTATCTCTTGCCAAGACACACTAAGCGAAGGATGCAAGGTATATTATTCTATAGCTTTTCTTTGCGACTTCACAAAGTAATTCAGGCGTGTTCAAATATCTCGCTGTGATAGATTGGCGACTCATTGCTACACGCGCTTCGTAGCGCAGCGGCTTTGCTGCGGCCATATTTGTTTACATTGGTGAACGACCATGACGTGTCGGGGTAGTGCGCTCATGTGAACAAATATGACCGCACCCAGCATGGAAAGAGCAGGGATTTTAGGATTAGCCAGTAAACAGACGATGAGTGGGTAAATGAAATACAAATTCGGTGGCGAACAGAACGTGTAAAATTCTGAATTTGACAGTAACCTTAAAGGGACACTAAAGCGAAACAATAAATAAGTTGAGACTAATAATGCATTGTTTGAGAACCCTGCAGACAGACATTTCAAAATAATAGTTTGATTATTAGATGAGAAATTGAAGGTTCAAACATCAATATTTGAATTTCGCGCCGTAGCCCCGACGCTGGTACGTCAGTGTGACGTCAGAGATTCCAAAGTATGTTTTCGCATTTGGGCGGCGTCGGCTGAATAAAGGCTCCCGAAACTTGCCATGCTTAATATTTTTTTTTCCTTTAGAACATGATATAGTCAATCTGGACCGCTACATAATTAAGTAGGCCCTGGAAGATGTCATTAAAATCCATGACGTCACAGTGACCAGGTGCGGGAACTTCAAGGAGGCGTCGCCACCCGTCTTTCGTTCTTGCGCTTTTTCTGGCTTACCAGGCGTCTTACCGTGGTAAGAGTGGTGTTTTTGGTGTTATAGAAAGGTAATTTACTGATGCAGAAGAAATCGTTTTTCTCTTTAGTGTCCCTTTAAGGTCGGCTACATGGCCGGGTACGCCTTCGACTGCTGTTTTCGTGAGCGCCCTGCTCGAGAGGAACTCAGTGTTTTTTTTTTAACATATTTTTTCTCCGTCGGGTGGATTTGTCACATTTGGCATATGGGGGATGAAATAAAGTAAAATGAACCATCATAATGAAAGGTACGAACCTGCGAGGACGCGTTTGTTAGTTTCGTCATCTTCGGAATGAACAGACGACGCCACGTGTCATGTGCTCCGTTTTCGCGCCTCACGAGTGGAGCAGAACTTTTTGTTGGAAACGGAAAGATATCAGCCGGAGCTAATATGCTCAGTACTGCTACTTTTCGCAGGAGAATGAGGAAAGCGGACAGAAAAGAATGGTGAAAGATGATCACAGGGACAGGAAGAATAGGAAACCTTTAATGAAACTACTGTGCTACACGTAAGACGTGCAGTGGTTTCCTTAAAGTCACGATTTTGTTCCGGCGCTAGCTTTTCAAGTAGTCCATAACAGACCTTGCAGATAATGTTGCTGCTGTGTGGTCACACAGTGCGGCCCAAGTGTTATGCCTTTCGACAATGGTTGCTTTCCGATGCCCGCCAGCGTACAAGCGTGCGCCTTCTCTATGGCATATGCACTGATGGCGGTTGCAAAGCACATGTTGAGGAAATTGTGGCAGGTCACAAAAGAACTGACTGCTTCGTTTGAGGTGAACAAAACAACTAAGCTTTATTTCGATAGTGATGCCCGTTGCCGAGTGAGTTCGGAGGAGCGCAGGGTTGCCTGTTGACGAAAAGAATGAGGCTAAAGTTGGCAGTTTCTTCATATTCCCCTCGGAATGAGCTTCAGGTCATCCGTTCATGTATTCCATGGCGTACAACAGTTGAATCGGTCTTCTCAATGTGGTTCCATTAGGCATGCGCACCATGTAAGCTCTGATTCTTCCATCTCGTTCGAGAACTTCTACCACTTCTCCAGGTATCCAGAGTTGCCTCGGTAGATAGTGTTCATAGACTAAAACGAAAGTTCCTTTCTTCAGTGCGCTTGACGAATTTGGCACAGCGAAATGTGCTTATCGGAGACTCGTCAGGTACTCCTTTTGCCAGCGAAGCCAAAATTGGTCAACCATCCTTTGTCGGCAGCGCCATCGACGAGTGAGTGACCAGAGGGCTGAGCCACCTCTGTAGCGGAACCACTGTCAGGAAGAGTGGTCAGTTGCTTTCCCACTAGAAAGTGCGATGGTGCTAGAGGTCTGGGTTCGTTCGCCTCCGTGTAGACGTAAGTCAAGGGTCTAGAATTAATGACAGCTTCGATTTCAATTAGGATTGTCGTGAGCGCCTCGAAGTTGCAGTAGCTGTTTTCCAACACCTTCTTCAATGATGTTCTCATGGACCGAACCATTCTTTCCCAGAATCCTCCCCACCAAGCAGCTTTCTCAGCTATAAATTTCCAGTGGATCTGGTGGCTTGTAAAGAAGTTGTGAACTTCTCCTCTTATTGTTGTCCATATTAGCCTTAGATCCTTAGAAGCGCACTGGAATGTGCTGGCGTTGTCAGAAAAAATCACTCGACAAACTCCTCTTCTCGAGATAAACCATCGGAACGCCATCAGGAAATTTGAGGTGCCGGTTTCCAGTCCAAGGTGTATTGCGCGAGTCACTGCACAGATGAAAATAACGATGTAAGACTTCCGGTTATTTCTTTGATCCTTTGTGTTCCGTGGTCCAGCAAAGTCCACACCCGTAACGCCAAAGGGTGGAGCTTATGTCACCCTCTCATGAGGCAGAGGCGTGACTGTCATTAGCAGCTCGGCTGTGAAAGCGGTTGCAAGTAACACATTTCTTAAGCATATTTTTCGCCATTTGCTTTCCCCTCACGATCTAGTACAGTTCCCTCAGTTAGGTAAGAGTCACCAGTGCGCCGGCATGCAGGAGATGGCGATGGGTTGCGCTGATCGTTAGCTCTGTGAAGGGATGACTCGACGGTAGGATAACAGGATGCTACCCGTTGTAGGACAACTCGGCTGCATTGAGCCTTCCTCCTACTCTCAGCACTCCATCCTCGTCGTAGATGACGCTGAGATCACGTATCGGGGAATCGCTTGGCATGCGTGCCGAGCGGCGAAGACACTGGAGTTCCTCTTGGAAGGCCTCGAATTGTACTTGAAGAATCAAACCAAGTATGTGGCTTTTGAACTTGCTCTGTCGTAATAGGTCCCTCGTATTTCTGGCTGGGGTGCCTGGCCTTGCGGAAAAATCGTAAAACTCAGGCTGTCATTCGAACCAGTGTAGAGAGGGAGCTATATTTTTGCAGAGGCAAGACAGATTCCTTCACAGTCACGTTGTGAAAGCGAAGTGTTCTTCTTTCATCCTCTACGATGGTAAAGTGAGCGATGCCTTCATGCCTTGGCCAGCAAGTAGATGGCTCGGAAAGCTAAACAGGTCCATTCCACCGAAGTGAGCTCGACCTGACTGCCTGAGGTTTGACGCCCCTTGTCAAAAGGTCGGAGGGATTTTCTATCGCAGAACAGTGATTCCAGATGTCTGGATCCGTTCGCTGCTGAATTTACAACAATCTGTTGGCGACAAAGGGTTTCCATTGTTGTGCGGGACTTCGACCCAATGCAGTGCAGTAGATGAATCTGTGCACAGATACCAGTTGGCTACTGGAAGCCTCAGTGACTGCTCCAAATATTCCCTCAGTCGAGCACCTATCACTATGCCCATCAATTCCAGTCTTGGAAGGAAATTCTCTTAACTGGTGCTACTCGGGAGAGGACCAGAGTAACCTTTGCTTCCTTGACCCCGGAGATGCGCAAGATATACAACTGCCCCGTAAGCTTTGGGGCTGGCATCTGTGAAGATGTGCACTCCCAGCTATCGTTGGGTAAATTACCATATGGTCTTGGAACTGTTACATCCGTTGAATGGTGTAGCTGGGTGTGCCACTGCATCCAAGCTGCTTTGACTTCTTCAGCGCCCCCCCCCCCCCCACCCCCAAAGGAGCGTCCCACTCAGTACTCGATTCCCACAGTGTTTGGAACATCAACTTGGTTATCACTGTGACCGGAGAAATGAGACTAATTGGATCATATATACGAGTCGATGCCTGAAGGGTGAATCGTTTTGTGTTGCTGTTTCGGTCTAGGAAATCGAAAATGGTCTCCATGGAAAATGCCATATGATCTCTGTCCTTATCCCATACATGTCCGAGGACCCGTGAGACACTTGTCGTTGGAGATTTCACGTAGCCAAGGCCGTATCCGGTTCCTTCGTCGTTGATCAGCTGTCGCAGCTTCTTGCAATTTGAGTTCCACTTGCACAGTGTCATGCTTGCTCGATTCATGACATCTAGTGCCACTCGGTAGAAATCTGTAGCCTCCTCCACTGTGCTCGCCCCTGTTATGAGGTCGTCCCCGTAAAGGCTCTCGCTGATGGTTTTCTTATTTCTGGATAATCTTCTGTCGTGGACAGATAGATGGTGGCGCATGGTGGCTGCGAGGAGGAATGGACTGCTTGCCACGCCAAAAGGGACCCGTGTAATTCTCCAGACTTCAATATATATAGGAGGCTCTGAGTCTTCATTCGTTGGAAGATATCCATACCAGAGAAATGGGAGGGCATCGCGATCCGCCAGTTGCACCGAAATTTGCAGAAAAGCTTTTTCATTGTCTGCACTTAATCCAATACGATTAATTCTGAAGTTCAGCAATACATTACGGAAATCTGGATTCAAGTTCGGTACTCGTTCTAGGGCCTCGTTCGGATATACACAACCTGCATCACGAGAAGATGCGTCAAAACGACTCTAATCTTAGTCGAAAGGCTGTCAGGCCTAAATACAGTACGATGAGGCATGTAGTATACTCTGCTTGCGTCGTTGTTGATTTCTTCCGATGGAAGTCGTTACGCGAACCCTCGTTCCATGTACTGACGGATAGCCTCGTCATACGTGATCAGAATCACCTCATCTATCATTAACTTCTTCGTAAGGCTAGTCAAGCGCTTCTTTGCAACAGCTTTGTTGTCGGCTAGTTGCATGTTCAGGGGTTTCGAGGCCAGTGCTACCTCATAGCGCTTGTCCATTTTCTCTACCGATTCCGGGGAAGACGACGAAGTGTCTTCTTGTCAGAACGCTTGTTTCTGTGCTCTCTGCATTTTTGGTGAACTCTTTGCCTTTCGGGGTGCCTCACCTCCCCGTCTTGCGACCATGGACGCGGAGCATGCCACAGGCCCGTCTGGCCAGAAGTCATCACGGCTGTCAACCGCGAGGAAGCGAGTTGGCTCCCCCAGCGACACCGAGGACACCGAGCTGTACTCTATGTCGGAAGACGACTCATCCGACGACGGCTTCATACCCGTCCGGAGTAAGAGGGCGAAGAGAAAGATCGCCAACACAGCGCCGTCACCTCCTGCGAGCACTACGACTATGAAGTCAAGGCCTGCGCGCTGGCCACACGTCATCATCTTTATGCCGGAAGAACCGTCAAGCAACCTACGGTTGCTGAACAGGCAAGCCCTATCCATTTTTCTGGAACGTGCGGTGCCGGATCAAATTAAAGACATCAGAATAAACCCACGCAAGAATATACTCGCCATAGACGTGTACAACGCAAGTGCGCTTGGAACAGTTCAAGAAATCACGGAGCTTGGCGGAATCAAAATGCGCCCCTTCATCCCGATCGACGACACATCGATAGCCTGTGTAATTTACAACATTGACATTGCCATTCCCAATGAAGATTTACCTAGCCTCATCAAGCCGGCAAACGAGGGCACGGTCATTACGCAAGTGCGCCGTCTTGGGAATACGCGCTGCGTAAAAGTAATCTTCAAGGGGGATTGCATACCCTCCCACGTTAAAGTCGGACATTTTCGACATCCAGTTCGACCATTCATCCAGAAGCCGCTTCAATGCCATCAGTGCTTCAGGCTAGGACACGTAAAGGGCGTGTGTCCCAACTCGCTTCTGTGTCCCCGTTGCGCTGAACCTCATGCAGAAGTGACCTGCGGTGCCACAGTTCTGAAGTGCGCCAACTGTAGCGGCCCTCACGCAGCCTCGTCGAAAGACTCCCCGCATCAAGAGGGAGCGCGCGGTTCTGAAGCAAATGGCCAGAGACAATTCGGCCCACAGGGAGGCAGCCGAAGTAGTCCGGCGTCGGCGTCGACGTCGGCACCGTCGTACGTCTTCAAAGAAGGCGCATGAGCGAAGCGATAGTACCCGCTCCACTACGGTACCACCTAGTCGCGACGCGAAAGGGCCCACCACTTCCACGAGGGCATCAGATAAGACTCTTTCTTTAGAGGAATGGCCTAGGCTACCGAGCCGCTCCCTTGCTAAGGAACCTCAGAAGGTCACGGCGCCACCGGAGCCTTCTCCGGCCATTGATGATTCACCTAAAACAGATCAAGTCATCTCGGTGCTACGTTCCCTCATGGAGGCCATCCGAACGATTTTAGTTGAGATGGGGACACCGTCTGCTCGAAGCGCACTTAAAGTGCTGGACGCCTTAAGCCCAGTGCTTGAATCCCTCAACTAGAAAGATGGCTACCCATACCCCATCCTTCCGAAAAGAAGTCAAGGCAGCGTCCGTCGTGCAGTGGAACGCCAGAGGGCTAAAATCACGAATTTCAGATTTCCGTCAGTATGTGTACACCAATGTGTTTCCACTCATCGTCATTTGTGAGCCCAACTTGTCGAAGCCGATCAGACTGTCAGGCTACGAATGTTTCATGTCATCAACAAATAGTGCATGCAGCAAAATCATCATTTTTGTTCGTGGGGAACTCACCTATGTTTTGCAACCGATTGCGCCCCACGACGACAATCAGTATATATGCGTCACAGTTAAAAAGAACAAACTCTTGTTTACTCTCATAGGCGTGTATATATCGCCTTCCAACAATTTCGACACTAAAAGATTAGCGGATATCTTGAGTGTTTGCCCCGCCCCATGGGTCATCATAGGAGATTTCAATGCACACCATCCAGCATGGGGAAGTACAAAGACAAATGCAAGAGGACGAAGATTATCAAGCATCGCCTACAACTATGGCCTTACTCTCTTGAACGATGGTAGCCCCACCTTTCTTCGAGGCGTGACATACGGCAGCTGCCTCGACCTTGCTTTTGTCTCCAACTCTCTCGCCAAATATGTGAAGTGGTTTTCAGATATTGAGACACATGGGAGTGATCACATTCCCACCTATCTGAACATCAAAGGCTTGTCGTCTAGATCTGGCCCACGGAATATCATTCGGACGATTCAATGGGCCAACTTCAAATCTGATATGGAAGATGCCTGCAGCGAGGGCCTACCCTCTGGGTTAGAACAAACAATTAAAAATACGATGCGGAACGCCACTCGCATACTGACGATCTCTCACACCCGAAACGACTTCGACATAGAATTAGAGCGACTTCGCGCACTTCGTCGCCGCGCGGAACGTCGATATCGGCGTACAAGATCAATCCATGACCTTAGGCAAGCCAGGAGGATACAAAAGAAGATTCAGCGTCGAATGGATAGATTAGCGTCGGAACGTTGGGCAACGTTTTGCCAGACACTCGACCCCCGCAAAACGCTGTCTCACATTTGGAAAACGGTGCAAGGTCTGCGTTGCCTTCCGGAACAGCGTTTTCCATTCAAGGCGCTCGCGCTTTTCCAAGGTCGGCAAGACATCGATGTCGCAGAAGACTTTTGTGCGCGAATGGCAGACCAAGCGACACGTCCAGATCCTCCAGCCCGAGATGATGTCCCCCATTCCCGAGATTGCCGCATGGACCTTCCTTTTACAATGGAGGAGCTCGAGGCGGCACTAGCTCTCTGCAGGCGCTCATCATCTCCGGGTCCAGATGGTATACCATACCGAGCCTTGTGCTATCTCGGAGAATCCGCACGGATAGCACTATTGAGTCTCTACAACACCTCATGGCAGTAGGGAAATGTTCCTGACGAATGGAAAGTGAGCCGCCTGGTGCCAATCTTGAAGCAGGGCAAATCCCCGCTAGAGCTCACCTCTTAACGCCCGATAGCGTTGGCCAGCTGTGTAGGAAAGATAATGGAACGGATGATCCTTGGCCGCCTGGAATGGTACCTTGAACACTACAAGATTTATCCGAGTTCCATGGCTGGTTTCCGACGTGACCGCTCTTCCATCGACAATGTAGTTGATCTCGTTTCATATGTCCAGCACAAAAGGTCCCGTAAACGTTTATCTGCAGCTTTATTCTTAGATGTGAAAGGGGCATACGATAACGTATTACATGAGGCTATTCTCGACGCTCTTGTGACGGTTGGCCTAGGTGGTTGAGTATTTTTATGGATTGCAAGTTACCTATCTGCAAGATCATTCTATGTATTAACTGAAGATGGCCCAACTACGCGACGCTATACCAGCAAGGGCGTTCCTCAAGGCGGTGCTCTCAGCCCGACGCTATTCAACCTCGCTCTTATTGGGCTTGCTGAACACTTGCCAACTACCACCAAAATTTCAGTATACGCAGACGACATCTGTCTATGGACTTCGGCAGTCACACGTCCTCAGATACGTGCACGGCTTCAGAGAGCGGCTACTTTGACAGCGAGCTACTTGTGTGAACAAGGTCTCAGCATATCGCCAGAAAAATGCGCCCTAGTGGCGTTTACTCGCAAACCAATGACGCCTTATGTCATCTCAATCAATGGGCGGACCATTTCCTATGTCAGAACCTACAGATTTCTTGGCGTAATTATCGACCGAGACCTCTGTTGGAGCCCGCACGTGGCTTACATAAAACGACGCCTAACAGCAACCTCCCAGTTGTTTAAATACCTGACAGGAAAGACGTGGGGGATGTCAGTAGACGCAATGCTGAGACTCTACAGAGCTCTTTTTCTCGGTTTTTTAAGATACAGTCTACCTGTACTCAACAACACCTGCAAGACAAATATTCGTGTTCTGCAAGCAGCGCAAGCTCAAGCACTCAGAGTTTCTCTTGGTTTGCCGAGATGCACGTCAACTGAGGCAACTATTGCGATTGCTCGGGACCATCCAATGCAGACTCACATCACGGTGGAAACCCTGAGAACGCATATCAAACATTTGGCACGGGCCCCTTATCACCACCTTGCAACACTACCTTCAGACAGGCACCAAGCATCATTCTCAAAAACTATCGTCAAGTACAACGACAAACTTCTCTCGGGCTTCACCGCTGCATCTAAACCATCGATACCCCCTTGGTGCCTTGTCAGCCCCACAGTCCATCTCAGCGTACCAGGAATCGGGAAAAAGTCTGAGCTGTCGTCGCCTGTGCTGAAACAACTGTCTCTGCTTCTTCTGCACGAGAGGTACGCAGACAGTGCACATATTTATACTGACGGTTCCACAAACATCCAGTGTTCGTCCGGTGCTGTAGTCGTCCCAGAAAGAGGTATTACCATCAGCTTTAGGACTGACCACCCAACGACATCTACATCTGCGGAACTAGCTGCTCTTCGAGCTGCACTTTGTTTTGTCAATCAGGAACCACCTCGACAATGGTCAATTTTCAGCGACTCAAAGGCAGCCCTACAATCTGTACTATCAGCTCTGCGTCGCGGGCCATTCGAACAGCTCCTATTCGATATTAGATGCCTACTCCATACATCACATGAGAAAGGACATCACGTGACGTTTCAGTGGCTGCCAAGTCACTGCGGCGTCATCGGAAATGAGGACGCCGATAAAGCCGCTCGGACAGCTCTTGAAGACACACAGGAAGAGGCCATACCACTTTCACGGTCCGACGCAGCCAGCAGACTTCAAGTGCTTGCACGGGAGATCACGCTCTCTCTATGGTGCACACCAAGCAGCCAGACCAACCGCAGCAATCATCAACACGACCTGCCCTCCTTGATGCATCTGTGTATGCCAACTGGACTCCGCCGAAGTGAGGCCACCCTGCTTTATCGCTTATGGCTAGGGGTGGCCTTCACGAAATCTTACTCGTTTCGCATTGGAATGGCCGACAACGCTCTCTGCAATGCCTGTCTTTGCGAGGAGACGCTGGGACACATTCTGTGCGACTGTCCTGAATATAATGTTCAGAGGCAGTCCATGGCGTCCGTTCTAGCGCACCTTGACAATAGACCATTGTCAGTTGCAACCATTTTCACATATCGCCGACCGAAGACATCGCAGCTGAAGGCGACGAAGGGACTACTTCGGTTTTATGAAGGATACGGGCTTGGACAAGCGGCTGTGACAGTGATGTCACGTACCGCACAAGAGTGACAGACTGTAACCAACGATGTGCGTGCCGTGTTATGTGCCCTCTATCTCTTCTCCCCATCTTTCATCCCCCCCATCCCGCTCCCATGTGTAGGGTAGCAAACCGGTTAGGCTAAACTGGTTAACCTCCCTGCCTTCCTTCTCCACTTTTTCCTTCCTTCCTTCCTTCTACCGATTCCGAAAATGTGCTCATGACTTCTTTGCTTCCTTCGTTCATTTGGGCACAACAGTCAATAATTCAAATGCTCTCAAGTTCCCAAAACGATTTAAGCTCCTTGGACAAGCTGGTTGTATCGGCGAACACTCCGGCACGAAGCGCTGTCACGGTTGAGCAGCAGGCAGCTGATCTACTGCTGGGAATCGCTCCTTGCATAGTCCAGCCAAATTCAGTCTTTACCGCAACTAGTGCGCCTTGCAGCTTCTGGACATCACCACACACCAAAGTCCGGTAATAGTCAGAACCGATAATAATGTCGATCCCGCTTACCATCAAATGGGCTGGTGCAACCGTCACATCTGACAGTTCATCCATGTCCGCTTGCACCTTTTTCAGGATGTCCTCAGGAACATGAAGCCGATCAGAGGAGATCTCCGGTATTTCCAGAGCTTCGAGTGTCCTTTAGGGTCGTATTGACTTCTTAGCCAAATTCTTACTCTTCTGCACTTCTCTTTGATAATGTTTCCTGCTCTTTCGAATAGGTAGATTGTGATGTCTTCTTCACCTACGACCTCTAGTTGCAGTTCGTGTGAACGGTTTTTTGTGATGAAGCTTTGTCGGCTACCTCCGTCAAAGAGGAGACGAGTGAGCGCTCTTCTTCGTCCCTCTGCCCATATACTTGAGCGATTTGGAGCAGCACAGTTGGTACCTTTTCAGATTTCTTTTCTGTCCAAGAGTGCAACTCTGTGGCTTTGTTGTCGGATGGCTTCCTAGTCGGGTCACACATCTGAGTCAGATGACTTCTGCCACATAATATTCCTTGCATTTTATTCTTTTGTCGCGGCATTGCCTTGAAGTGTGCCCTTTTATGCAGCATCGGAAGCACCGGCCAGCTGCACTCAGCCTTTTCTTCTTTTCATCCAATGAGATCTGTGCCTGACAATCATGAGTCATATGATTTTTTGCAGCACAGAATGTACACGGATCGGGCTGCTTCGAAGTACCCGCAGTAAGAGAACTGCTGACTCTTCTTTAGGTTTGCTCTTTTCTTTGTCTCGATGTGCTCAGCTTGATTCTCTGGCTCCGAAATTACCAGGTTGCAGTGCCTTTTCCCGGCTCCATACTTCTGTTTTCAGAAAAGCTTGCAAACTTTTGAGGCTGATCACATCATTTTTGCTTGTAGCGGAAAGCCCCTTATGGTATCCGACAACAAGACCGGTTAGCAGCATTCACAGGAGGGCGCAGGAGAGCAGGGCGCTTTGACTCCGAGCGCCGTGAGACCAGCGATATTGCGTGGCAGGTGATCATAGAGTCGACGCAGGCCGACGTGCTCCTTTTCGTCCCGTACCGGTGGCAAGTCGAGTAACTGAGTCAGGTGTTCTTGGATCAGCACATCTCGTCGACCGAAGCGCTCTTTTAGAAATTCGATGACCGTCGTGTAATTTGCCCCGGTCACTTCAATGCCGCCAATGGCCGCTGCGGCTTTTCCCGAAAGCACCGATCGCAAATACTGAGACTTCTCGACGTTGGAGAGGCCGTCGTTTCCGTGTCAGCGAGCCGCAAGAGCCAGTGGAGCCCTGGACTGAGGGCCCCACCCAGACCTGCCATAACTCCGATTAACTGATCAATAAAGTTTTTTTCTCTCTCTCTTGCACCGCTTGCTCGAACTACTCCCAGAAGGACAGCCACTTCGTTGCGGCGCCGCTAAATTGCTGTAACTCGAGCTTCGGCAGTTTCACTTTGGACTCTGCGCCCGCGTCACCGCCATTTCTGCTTGCTTTTTTCGCAAGTCTTTTTCTGCTTCCTGGCAGAGTTTTGCCATGTGTGCGGCGATACGGTCGTTGCATTCTATGGCCCATGCATAATTTTGCTCTGCGTCTTGGTCTCGCACTAAGGACTTGATGGCGGCGTCCACCTCCTTTAACTGTATTTGGAGGGCGCTAAGCCTCGCATACAAGACATTAAGAGCTCCGTCGTCTGTATGGCTCTCCAAGAATAAGTCAGCTTCAGAAATCAGTGTAGTCACTTGACTTCTCAAAGCGCTTTTCAGTTTGAGCTGTTCCATCGCAGCATCAGTGTTTTCAGTTCGCTTACCGCGATGGGGCTTGAGTCGGGGTATCGGTTTCCCTTGGGTGTGGCGTCCCTAGGCCTTGTTGTTGAAGGCGCGCCTCGTCGACGCTTTTCTGCCCGAGGATCGTTGCTGGTTTTCTCCGACCTCGTTGTGCTGTCGACCTCTGTTGACCTCGTTGCCTCAATGGTAAGTTCGATAGTTTGTCCCTGGTTTCGGCACCAAATATTGAGGAAATTATGGCAGGTCAAAAAAGAACCAACTGCTTCGTTAGAGGTGAAACAAAACAACTAAACTTTATTTCGATAGTGATTCCCGTTGCCGAGCGAGTTCGGAGGAGCACAGGGTTGCCCGTTGACGAAAAGAATGAGGCTAAAGTTGGCAGTTTCTTCACATGCTGTGGAGTCTCAGGCGCCTGGCAGTTTGCACTGTTCGGGCTGTCCGTAAAACTGATAACATGGGCGTAGCGTTGAACGAAGGCAACGTCCCGGTGAATCCGATGGTGTAAAATTTTTAAAGCAAATGTTACGCGGTGTAACACTAATGAGGAGATTGTTTGTACAAAATGACTAAAATGGAATGTAATTTCACGCGCTTTCTCTACAGTGATCGACTTCTTTAATTTCATGTTGGCGGCTGCTTGACGTCTTGCATCTTGTAGTGCTTGTCCATTCGGGCAGATACACCGTGGCAAATTCACATTCTGTTGCATTGGCCAACAATGGGTACCAGGGGCGTAGATAGGGGGGGGGGGGCTTATGGGGCTTCAGCCCCCCCCCCCCCCCCCCCCGAAATTTTTTTGTGCTGTGATGCACCGCCGACCAAAACAACCCCCGGCGCCGGAAATCATTCTGGATTTTCTCTAGAATGTATTTTTTACGCTAGAAAAGACATTTCGGCGCGAGTATTGTGAACTCAGGGTGAATTTCGTGGCAGCGCCCATGCACCTTGAGTCACATGATGCAAAAAAACCCATCCGAGCACAAAGTTTCAAGGGCGCTTTGATGGCGAGCGGGCTCGTCGCGGCATCGCGCAGAGGCCGCGGAATGTACGGAGCGCATGGATTTCGATTTCGAAACTTTATGCGCATAACGATCACAAAGTTTTGATGCGAAAGGTGCATTGACATTTCCAAACTCGTACTTTACATTTTCAATTCCGGATATTTGTGGGTTTAATGTTCTTATAAACATTTGACGCTAAAGCTGCATTGACCTTTCTAAAGTCGTACATCGGACCATACAACGAAACAAGGCAAATGAACACACTATCAGACACGTTGACAGAGCACGCAGCGAGGTCCGATGAGACGAAGCGTCGTGATGGTTCATTTGTGCCGTCATGTCAAAGAAAAGAATATCAACCTTTTTTAACTGCGCGCCAAAGCATCCATGTCAAGGCACTAAAACCAGCAAACATAACTGCGTTCTTATTTATTTTTTCTAATTTGATTTTTATTCGCGAGAACACATTGAGCCTCTTCAATTTTCTTGTTCTCGCTACCCGCGGGCTGCCAGAGCCAGCCAGAGGTCATGCGTTTTTGACGTGTTGCCCTGACAACGTACCACGCGGTGCACTGAGGTGCGCGTTCGTTTTTCTCTTGGCCTCAGATAGTTTTTGACACTTGCTGGCTAGCAGCCGTCTACGGAAAGTATTTTATCTCGCCAGTGTAGGATAAAGAGCAGCATGCATATGGTTCTTTGTGGAGCAAGCGTCTCACGTTTTCTTCGATTTCCTTAGGTAGCTACATTAGGTGCCCCTAGTGTCCCCAAGTGTCCGATTGTGTCCAACGTGCTTTCCTTTGCGTTTCTTCATTTCGGTGCCCCCCCCCCCCCACACACACGCACAAATAGACATCGTTGCGGCGCAGCGAATTGTCACATGCTTAAAGTTCGATTTTGTTACTACTTTTGCGAAAAGTAATGGGCCACGGCACTCTTCACTTGCCGAATACTCTTATTATATTACTGCGATAGCAGTTATATGGACACTCAAAGCGCATTCCTGTTGTCGCTGTCATGTTCCGTATGAAGTCCAAGTGCGATAACATCGTCAGCGCGCGCCGCAGGATGTATGTGCGAGTTAAAGCGTAAAGGCGGGGGGGGGGGGGGGGTGAGCCGACGATGGTGGGTAAGTCTTATGCGCGCAACGGAGAAAAGCGTGGAGGAAGCGCGCCGCCTTCCGTCGCGCGCGATGCTTCGGGGGAGCGGAGGGAGGGGGGGGGGGGGCGTGCCTTAGGATTCTGTGATCTGTGAATCTGTGATTGCGTAACATGTTTATTTGCCTTGTTTGACGCATTATACAGGGCGTCTTAGCTAGCTTTAACCGGAGTTAAAAATATGCCGATGCATTCTAAGACGACGCGACCAAATGCACGTTGCTCGCTTTTGTATGCAGTGTGTCACACTATTCTTGTATTTTGGTTAATTAGATAATTAGTCAAAATTAACTAACTTCTGAAGCAACGAAGCTAGGAGAAAATTTCCGATTAGAAAGCTGCAGCGTGGTTTGCAAAACGTCCGAATAACCAGTTTTTGTCTATCTATCTATTAAGTATTAGTGTTTTTCAGGTCACTGCGGATGCCTGCGAAATACAAAAAACACAACGTGGCATGGCCGCTTGCGCGTCGTGATTGCACTGCTCCCAAGCGCTCCGCGCACAAACAGCGATAGGTGCGCTGCCGCTTGAGAAGCGACATAGCAGCGACGCAAGCATTGGCTGTTCGATTTAAGCTAGCAACCGTTATCTCCTGCGCTGCGTAAAGCGACTGACGGACGGTGTGGTGGTGGTAGGTGGTACTTCCAGATAGCGATAAAACAGACTATAGTGCATCGGCTGTTAAAGCGCGACCAATTTCGTGATGCTTTTTTCCAACGAGAAAAAAGCAGACATGATCCTTGGCCTAGGAGCTGCAGGCGGACAGAGACGGCAGGCTGCAAGAATATTTCGAAGCTGGCAGCCGGGTACGCGACCGAGCCCGATGACAATATTCAACACCTATGAGTCGCTGAAGCAAACCGGCAACTTCACAAGAAAGAGGCAGAGAGTTTCAGTCATAAATAATGAGGTTTGCTCCGACGCTTTGTCTTTCATGGCGGCTAATCCACACGCTAGCACGCGCAGCGTAAGCGCACAGCTCGGTGTGTCCCACTGAACTGCCTGGATGATATTGAAAACAGTTAGACTGCACTCTTATCACCTGCAGTTGCAGCAATGCCTGGAGTCAAGAGATCTTCAAAAGAGATTCGATTTTGCGAACTGGATTTCGATTCAGGAGGAGCAGGATTCTGACTTTCTCACCAAAGTATCCGGACTGACGAGGAGAACTTTTCACGAAATTGCCAAGTAAATGTCCACAACACATACTATTGGAGTGAGCAAAATCCCCACTGGCTGGGAAGATCCCGCCACCGATATCAGTGGTCTTTTAACATTTGGTGCAGAATATATGACAGCACAGTCATTGGCCCAGTGTTTTTAACAACACTCTGACCAGCAAGAGGTATGTGAGTTTATGTGAGTTCTTCAAAGGGCCAGTTGAAGACTTCTGCTGTAACATGCCACTAGCCCGGCTTGACGCAAATTGGTATGAACACGACGGGGCCCCAGCCCACAGCTGCAGTCAAGCACGAGCATGGCTTGATGTTGCCTTCTCAGGGCAACAGATAGAGAGAAATGGGCCTGTCCTGTGGCCGGCAAGGTCACCCGACCTGAACCCTCTTGACTTCTTTTTTTGTGGGGCTATATTAAACATCACGTATACACGACGGAAACGACGACTTCAGAAGCGTTACAGGAGAATATAACTGAAGTCTGCCACGGCATTTCACCGACGATGCTCAAAGCAGCGACAGCAAGTATTCTCAGAAGATCCCAGTCTTGTATCGGTGCAGAAGGTGACCTCTTCGAGCCCTTGCTCTGAAAGTGCATGAAAAATAAACGTAAATTCAGTAAAAGACAGCGTCTGCTCATTTAGGATACTGTTATTCTACCATTCGCAGCTATCTGAAAACATTTTAGGGATGTTCAATTTGCTGACAGCTATCGCGAAATGACAGACCTGTTGCTTCCAGCAGCACAAGCGATAACCGTTGCGTCTCCGCTATAAGGAACTTTCGCGAGGGGAGCACATCACCGGTGTAAATGGCACTGCCAACGCCTACGTGGTTGCCCTGTCGCCTTTCAAGCGGCAGCGCGCTTATGGCTGCTTGTACGCGGAACGTAGGGGAGCAGTGCAATCATGACGCGCAACGGGCATGCCACTTGGTGTTTCGTATTTCCGCGGGCATCACCAGTAAGCTGAAATACACTAATGCTTATTTTTATGTATAGAAAGACAAAAACGGTTTATTAGGATGTTTTGCGAACCGTCCTGCAATTTTCTAAATTGAATTTTTTCCTAGCTTCTTTACTTCAGAAGTTCGTTTATTAATCTCGACTAAAAACCTAGTTAAGCAAAAATACAAAAAATGGCGTGACACACTAAGTACAAAAGTGAGCAACATGCACTTGGTCGCGTCGTCTTGGAGTGCATCGGCATATCTTTAAACTCTGGCTAAAGTTAGCTGAAGCACCTTGTATACAGTGACTATTGCTTAGATACGTAGATTTATTGGATACTTATACGTATATTCAAATATCTTGCTGCGTGTTTTTGTGATTTCATGCAGTGAACTTTGTTTCCAGAGACACGTTTTGGTTTTTATCGAGCTTAATCTTCGCATTTGTGTATGCCATTGTACTTGGAATTTCTAACGTATATTTTGCAGAACTGCTGCCTTTTATACGTGATCTCTGTTGAGACTACGATTTCGGTGCAATTACAATACACGACCGCTGACAGCTGCTCCTGCGCAGTGCAGTGGAACGAAGGACAGCGTCACAGAGAATTTTTCTTGGCAGTTGCATATTTACAAAAATGTAAACAAGGTTCTTGAATGACAAAGTTTGATTAAAATATTTGCCCTCAACTTGTTCATTTCACGGCCTTTACATTTATCATATGAGCGGCATGAACTGCTTTGCTGGTTTCGTACTGATGTAGTTCTAAAGTTCGTGTGTTATTTTCTTTATTACTAAATAAACAAGAAGCATGGAAGCATTGATAACAGTTATTTCTGGCACAATTTTTGGGACACAAGAATAAATTATTTCATAAAACTATACATATTTTCCTAGTCTTGACATTGCGTAGCGTCCAAGAATTCTTTTGCAGCATCTTTGGCAATGACAATGCAGTTATTATTCATGTATTTGATCCGTCGACAAATTCTGTGAGGAGGCGGAGCTCCGACGTGAGCCCCCCCCCGAACGAAATTTCTGGCTACGCCACTGATAGGCACATAAACCTAGAGTTACACATGCCGGGTGGCCCAAGTAGTCTAGTGGAACAGGTTGTGGTCTACTGTTCAATTTAGCACTTGTAAAGTGGCGGGAAGGCATAAAGAAATAAGTTTTTTATAAGCGTTGTTATACGCAGTATTCACGATGTAAATTCCGCTCGGCATGCCAGTACTGTCGGACTCCACTGTCAGAGATATATCAATGTATGCACTTAGTTTCTCAGACAGCTTAACATGTATTTGAGTCATTGTCTAGTGGGTATACTCAGGAAGGTACGAATCGCAAGGTAGCGAGCTTCAGAATATCTTCAGAAGCATGCAAATATGATTTACTACTGATTAAACCATAACAGGATTCTGCATTCTTCGTCTGGCGATGCACCGAGAACCTCAGGTACAGAGGCAGTGCCCTTTGTTCTTAGCCGTGATCATTCTCAATTTAGCTTTTGCAATCTTTCTTGCAAAGCATGCCGCGAATGACATTGAAAAGATTGCGTCTCATTGAGCCATCTTCCATTGTATATTCCTATTCTTGTTTTGCTAAAAAATCATGGTAGGTGCGAACTTTATAGGTATTGTAGGGCATTCCTGTATCATTACTTCAGTCTTTGAGAAAGCAGTTAAAATTAACTTGAAATAGCAAATGATTATTTCCCTACTAATGAAAAAAATGCATGCCTTACTTCTCTTGCTTGAATTTCGCGCCGGAGAAGAAGAGTGCAGTTACGTCAGTGTGAAATCATAGATTTCAGCGCACTTTCTGAAATTCGGGCCGTTTTTACGCAGGAATACCGACTAAATTTCGAAGTTCGCGGTTCATCTGAAGAAAAATGAACACTTAACTAGACCAGAGCAGTCGCTGTCAAAATGCATGAGGTTATGGAAAGGTGGTTCGAGAAGTGCAGCAGTCTATATTTTGTAAATTTTTTAGAGGGATTTGCCGTAAGACACGCAGTAAAAAAAGAAATGATACCAAGTAAACGTATGCAACCTTGTATGATGCCAGTATTGCAACACTGTTCTTAAACATTTCTTCCCGTTAGCCGACATATATGTTCCTCTCACATGTTAGGCTTGACTTTACCCTTCCTGGGCATCTTGTGTCTAATATCTCGAGTACCAGGGCACAACCGCACAAAGTGATGAGTGCCTGCCTAAGCCACAAGAGCCGGACACTCATGGTCCATGGTCGTCAGCTGCAGATCTTCTCACAGAGGTGATGGCAGCTGTCAGGCTGACCCGAGCTCGAGGCCTCCGACGACAAAGTTAGTCCATCCGGCAAAGATTGCATGCGGGGAAGAAAGCGAGACACATATGGGGAAATAGGCGCTTTTATTCTGGCTGACTAAGCCCGCTCTCCGGGTAGGAGTGGCGCTTGCTGTTGCAGAAACGTGATTTACTAATACAGTTTTACTTAATAGTCCTGTTTAGTGTCCTTTTACCTTACAGCGCATCTCGTCGCGCCCACATATTTCCTGACGCAGCCAATACGGAGGGATAGGTGCAGCCTTTCGCATACTCCTGACCGCGAAATATGTCATTGACGTCACTGGATACGTAGTTTACCGTGAACTGTAGATAAATCTTACAATCAAGTTCCACCGACACAAATTCGGCGTCCTCCCCCTCCCCCGCGTATTTCATATTTTCAGCGCTATATGTTGCTGATAAAGGACGATCATGTATGGACACTTTAACAAGCTTGAAAGTGCGATCAGTACAGGTAGTCGCTACAACTGTGCATGGACGTTTACCGTACTTCTCGCAAAAAAAATGAAAACAATAAAACAAAAAACAAAACAAACACAAGGCAGAATTGCCTTACGCTTTCATTTTCTGCATCAAATGTTACTCCTGTAGTTCTGACTGCCACAGTGGTTGTTTTCATGGAAAATCGCCTTTGTAAAGAGCTCCATTGCGCAAATATTTTAGAGTGAACCTCTTAAGGCCCGGTTCCTGCGTTGAGCGTTGGCGTGTCCCGGCTCGTCGCCTCGGCGTAACCAAGTGAACAAGCAGAGCAAAGGATGAAAGAGCGAACGGCGAGCGCAGTGGGGGAGGGAAAACGAAGAGAGCGCGAGGAGGAAAGTGGAGGATGATGTTACAGTGGAACCATAGGCGGAAAGTGGAGGAGGAGGGTATGGCGAAAGCGTGAGAAGAAAAGCGTATTGCCGTTCGGCGGCGACGATGCTTACTAGATGGCGCCAGTGTAGCGCGCGCGTCGTCTGTTCACCTACTGCATGCGGCGAGCGTGTCCAACGATAGTATATACGAAAACAAAGCGCTGCATTAGCAGTGGTCTGTTCGCCGTGGCTCCTGTGAATCGCGCCCATTTGTCATCCATTCGCTGCCTCTCGCATTCTCCCAATTAGCGAGACAGTCGCGCCACACTTCGCTCGTTTGCAACGTGCCGCACGAGACAGATTGTCCGCGCCAGCTAGCACATCGCGAAATGAAAACTACAGAGATGCGCTCAAATTTCGCATTAGGGAGTATCGTAATCGCCGGTGAATTTCCTTCTCTCCGCGAATCAGTTGATTGTTATAAATCTTTTGCAAGAGAACTGCGCCAGTCCTGTGGCATGTATCCCTTCTTTGTCCATACTTTTATCGCACAGTTTGGCCTACAGCTTCAGTTCGTTGTAAGCCCATATATTTGCATATCCTGTTGGCCTTTCGGCCGTTACAGGGTGGGAGGAATGCAGCACGTACGATAAGAATACAAGTCGTACGCTATACGATCATAAGCTAATAAAAACAAACAAATAAAAATACATTAACGCGAATAGGTTAAAGAAAGAAATATGTAGCAAGCATAGGAAAAGGGGACAGACGCGATGCAAATGATTATATAACAAATATATACATGAAAAAAATATCTAAAGGAGAAAGTTCGAGCAGCATCACACACGGTAAGTACAGCGCTTTCACAATACAGTCGTTTGAGATTCGAACATTTCTATAGTAGGGCTATCACCGTACCGATGCAGGTGAATGGTTCCATTCTTTAATTGTTTTTGGAAAGAAGGAGCAGGCATAATTTGTAAGGCGTACTTGTGGTTATCGAAAATTTATTGTCTCCTCTTGCGTATACAGGTAAGAGGAGACAAAAATAGTAGTAGCAACTATTCCGGATGACGCCACCCTTGTTGCTGATCACCTCCCTATTAATGACCAGTATTCGACGTGACATCTCGATGGCGCTCCATACGGTGCACACACACACGCATATACATATATATATATATATATATATATATATATATATATATATATATATATATATATATATATATATATACCGTGTGGAGTCGTCACATCGACGACTGGTCGTATATATCACCATAGAATAGAGGGAAGCTATACGTATCGCTTTACTGCATCCAGATCAGCAGCGCCACCGTGCGGACGCTCCACGAGTTATAGCGAAGGGCAAGGGGGGCCCAACAAACGGCGTTCAGCGGCGCCGCTGCTCCGACAGTGTTTACCGAAGCCTCGCGGCGAGGGCAAACAACCAAATTGGTGCCCGTGTGTGTGTTGCAAGGTAGGTCATCCATATGGAACGAGCGCTTCCTGGAGCAGTGCGCTTCGGGAGAGATGATATGGCAGCTGCGGCGGCCGCCCAAAGTACAGGCCCGAGCAGAGGCGGCTGACATGGCCCGGTCTCGGGCGCGCAGAACGTACTCGTTGCAACGCACGCCGGTGCCCGGCGAAGCCTAATTGCAGGCATCCCAGCCCGTGCGAAGTCCTGCGTACGCTCGCTGAATGGCTGCGGCAGCTTCTGTTCTCCTCACGATCCCGGAGCGCCACGTGCGCTTGCACGAATCGGTCATTACGGGGGTTCGCGGCACACGCGTTCCCGAAGCGCTTGTCGATGAAGCTGTTCTTGGGCAGTGTTTGGTTAACTGTGAGCGAGGCGGCCTCGGAGGGGTATCCTCGTGTAACTGAGACTGACCCAGAATGGATCCCAGGCGTTCGATGCACTGGCGCGTTCCAGCATAAAATGACCCCTTTGCGTGTAATGGTACTCTGTGGTTAAGCGGCATTTTGCGTCATGCAAGAAAGAAACCTTCGCGTGAGTGGTATTTCGCGGAAGTCTTACGTGTAAGCGAAGAAGTAAAAAATTTCTTTGGAAACGTGACCAACACACACACACACACACACACACACACACACACACACACACACACACACACACACACACACACACACACACACACACACACACACACACACACACACACACACACACACACACACACACACACACACACACACACACACACACACACACACACACACACACACACACACACACACACACACACACACACACACACACACACACACACACACACACACACACACACACACACACACACACACACACACACACACACACACACACACACACACACACACACACACACACACACACACACACACACACACACACACACACACACACACACACACACACACACACACACACACACACACACACACACACACACACACACACACACACACACACACACACACACACACACACACACACACACACACACACACACACACACACACACACACACACACACACACACACACACACACACACACACACACACACACACACACACACACACACACACACACACACACACACACACACACACACACACACACACACACACACACACACACACACACACACACACACACACACACACACACACACACACACACACACACACACACACACACACACACACACACACACACACACACACACACACACACACACACACACACACACACACACACACACACACACACACACACACACACACACACACACACACACACACACACACACACACACACACACACACACACACACACACACACACACACACACACACACACACACACACACACACACACACACACACACACACACACACACACACACACACACACACACACACACATGCATTCACACGCGCACACACGATACGCACGCACACACATATACACACACATACGCATGCACACGCGAATAGACATACATAAACATGCACACATACGATACGCACACACACACACACGATACGCACGCACATGCACACATTTCACGCGCACACAGAGACGCAGGCAGGCACGCACAACCCCTCACACACTCACACACCATCAACCGATTGAGTTTAAGGGAAGCCAGCAGCTGTCCTTATTATTTTTTCGTCATGTCTTGACGTTTGCAAAACTTACCTTCATTTAGGTGAGTGTTCAAATTGTTCCTCTACCGATGCACGCAACGCAGCTTCCGCAAAATTCTTACCAACAAGATGTGGCATTTGGGACCACAATCATCTGCGATTCGACTTCCAAGCTTTCTCCGACCTGAACAATTTGTAGCTTATCGTGTCGATGACAATTCTACCTTTCAGTAAAGCCTAATGGGCATGTTGGCGCATTCGATTTGCGGTCAGAAATGCCAACCACTGTCAGAATCGTACTCTTAATTTCATACCCGGACAGACAGCTTAGATTGTTCTGGGAATAGGGGCGGATTTCGAGGAAAACGATATGCTTTCCACAATTGCAGCGTATACTTTCTGACGAACTTTGTTAAATATAATACTAATACTAAATATATACTGTACCTGCGTTCTGCACAGCCTATATCCGACTACTGGAGGCAAGGGGGTGAGACTTATGATCACAAATTTTATATTTGGCTACCAAATGTTAAACACATTCTCAAAATTCCCTAAGAATCTCATAGAACAATTCCGTCGTTCCCACCTTGCAAAATTGGACAGAATGGCTTTCGACCCAGCCTTACCAATTTATAGCCATAAATGTCGCATTTAAGGGCTACGTTTTTTCTAGAGCATGGCTGACACGGAAGGTAACAGCGGCCTTTTCAGGGTCGCCAGCTCTTCTCTTAAGATAGTCAGGATGGGAGTGGCCCACGAAAAAAAAAATACAATGGTAAGATCTTCATTAGCCCTATTTTGTTCTGAAATTTTGTTAATATTTCGATGCATTTACAATCTACAGTTGGCTAGTTCACTTGCTGCAAGTGTTTTAACGGGATACACAATCCTTCTTCAACATGTCACCTCGAAATTGGAAGTCCAATAAATGGAAGTTAGCCTCGAGTTGAAGTGCCACTAGAATTCAATCCACAGGCATCTATTTATTTTTCGTCTGCCGACAACCTACGCGTGGTAAAGAGCACATATTATACTGGGATTTTAATAGTGAAAGCAGTAACGTAAGGTCGCGCTGAGAAAACGTTAAACAGCCTTATGAAGTTTGATGCCGCGCGAGAGGCACATACGCTAGCCTTGTTGCGTTCTGGTTCTGCCTGACACGGTGCTAATCACGGACAAACGTCTGTTTTCACTCCGACGAGTCGGGACCCATAGCGTTTTGGCCAAATCAGGCCATTAGGGCAACAAAACACAGGAAAAGAGATGAAGAAACCACGATACAAAATGGGCGTGACTAGCAAGTCCACTAGGAGTTGGCAACGCAGCAGCCAAGGAGCTAGCATGCACCAAAGGCAAGGTTGATCGCACACACTACAAATACACGCACTTGTGAAATAAATATGTGTAATACCCGTTACATCGCCGTGTTTTCAGTACCAACGAATTAAAAGGAAAGAAAAAGTTGATCACCGCTGAACTGGCGCGGCCGTTTCATTCTAAACTGTAAACAACACATATTCAGTGGGAGAAATTGGCTGTGTCTCCTAACAGGTCTTCACTAGGGAGCTTAACAGTAACTTTCTATACTCCTGTTTCCGCAGCTAAAACGGAAGGATATAGACTGGCGAATAGCACGTTTGAAGAACAGAAAAGTCAGCTTTATGCTTAAACTGTTTTTCTTAGTTTTCTGTGCTTTCATTCAAGGGCTCACAATTCTGACGTAAGAACAATTAAAATATTAGGAACAAATTCTGGGCTCTTACGTGCGAAAAGCACGATATGATCGGGAAGCACGCCATAGGGGGGGGGGGGGGGGGGGGGGGTCCTGGGTTAATTTTGACCACCTTGGTTTCATTAATGTGCAGCCAATGCAAAGCACACGGACGTTTCTGCATTTCGCCCGCATAGAAATGCGGTCGCAGTGAACAGGATTTGATCCCGCGTTTTCGGGCTTAGCAGCGCAACGCCATCGCCGCTATGCCAGCACGGCTGATTAATAAAACCTGCTCTTTGTAAACTAAAAGCGGGTAATTTTTTCATTGTTTCACTGGTATGCTCAAAACTTAGACTTTTCGTGAAAATAAAGGACTTCGTAAAATTAGGCTTCCGATAAGTTTTTTTAAAGATAGGGTCGTAGAGCCACATAGAATTTCATTATTGCGTCCAACGCTCCATGATACTTACACCCGAGCATTAATGCGCAGAAGAAGGTAGAACAGGGACGTAGGCATGCAAGAACAGCCCGATCGCAACAAGCATTAAAGTCCTCCTATCATTTCGCAACACACCCAACGTAATGACACTCACAAATTTTTCACGCTGGGCATCACTGCTCGTTGCATGAACGCGGCCATTTACTTGTATTTAAAAGATTCCAGAGCTACCCTAATCATTCACAAAAGAAGCTGAAAAGTATCGAGCAAGGAGGTTGTTTGTAGGGCACGAAGGCGCAATCTCTCTTATGCTTTCGTTGAATGATTGGACCATGAAATCGAAATGTAAGATTTGGAACGATTAGGCGTGACGATCTACAAGTAATGTCTCGTTAAGCTTTCAAGGAGCTCCGTTACGAAGAGATTAGATGGAAGGGGAAACGGAGGACGAAGAAGAGAACTCGTAGAATGAAATCATGGGATCAAACGATTGCGTATATTTTTTGGTCTGTGAGAACATTACATTTGCCCAGCCGACGAACACCTACGTGGGTCTAGCTAACGTCTGTGGAGCTGAGCGGTCCGGCTCGAAGTAAAGAGCTACGTAGAAACTTGAGAACCCCTTGAGTCTTCATTTACATTCCTAAGAAGCAGGAATTTCGGACATTGTCTCGGCGAAGACAAAGCTGAACGCGGCAGAGCTCATCTCAAGACGGAATAGACACCAGGCTGGATTATTCTGGTAGTCAGAGTCTAGCGCCTCAGTATCACTCAATCAGTGAACTTTCAACTAAATCGCCGGGGACAGAATTGAGGGCAGAAGTGCGGTGCCTTCTAGCATCACAGTTACGGCAGCAGCAACAGCTCAAGGGCCTTCTGATTCACGCGATGACCGCAAAAGTTAGCAGGCACTCGTACAACCAGACGTTTTGGATGGAGCATGAGCTTCCGCCCTTCCATACGTGTTTTCTACGAGTATACGCAAGCCAACGCAATGAAATGAAAGACAAGGAAGATGCAATTTAGAATCCACCGGTCGGGTATTTGTATTGCGAATATGCTCGAATTGGTAGCTGGAAAATCGTCGGGACCGTCCGTGCGCTCCGTGTTACAGATATACACGGCACTTTCTCTCGTATTTTTGGGATACAGTCTTTCTGTTGTGTTCAACACATGCAACACTAATCTCCTAGCACTACAGAGCGTACAAGCCCAAGCACTTCGGTTATCTCTTGCCCTCCCGAGATATTCTTCGACAGCTGCAACGATTCTCATTGCACGGGAGCACTCGAATCACCACTCATACCGTCGGTCACACGCTAAGAGCCCCCAGTCGACATCTTTCACGGCTACCATCCCACCATTTAGCCAATTTGCCACTGTGAAGACCACAAGTTACATTCTGTGGTATTGTGACCATCTGGCTGCATGCCTGCGAAACGTTCATCATCGGCATTGTGCTGTCTCCGGCAAATTCACGCCACTCAATTCCTGGGACTGCTAAGAAGGCAGACTTGTCACCGCTAGTCCTGAAGCAGTTGCCTCTACTTCTTCTCGAGGAGTCTTATTTTGACCCTGTACACATTTACACGGACGGTTCCATCAACTTAAAGAGCTCTACCAGAGCACTCATTGTTCCATCGGACAATGACTGCGTCTCTTTGCAATTTAAATATTCGCACAATACCACGTTTACAGCAGCACAACTTGAGGCTCTTCAAGGTGCACTCAAGTACGTCCTCCAGCAACCCCCAAATCGATGGGCCATTTTCTGCTATTCTAAAGCAGCTCTACAAACTGTGCAGTTTGCCCTACGTCATGGGTTACACGAGCTGCTACTGCACAAAATAAGGCACGCTCATCATCTCACGTTCGAGAAAGGCCACGACATTGTATTTAAATGTACTAGAAGAGAAACTTGGGCGAGTTGGTGGTGATTCATGTTTCGGTAATTAACAGCTCAAAACAGACAAGGACGAGGAAAAATGAAGAACACGACACTGGCGCTAACTCACAACTGATATACACATTTCATTCGTCCTTGTCTGTTTTGCGCTGTTAACTTCCGAAACGTACTTCAATGGTTGCCGAGTCACTGCGGTATCGTCGGCGATGACAGCACAGATGAAGCTGCGCTTTCGGCTAATCAAAAACATCAGCGGGTTCTTACACCACTTTCAAGAACTGATGCTGCGCGGCAACTTCAGTCATTTGCTCGCCGCACGACACTTCTGCGACCGAATTCACCGGGTTTCACCAACTCGCGCTAACACTTTCTCGACCCTAACTTGCAACCTGGACTCTCGGGCAGCGAAACAAATTTACTGTGTCGCATGTGGTTGGGCGTTGCATTTGTCAATGCCTATTCGTTCCTAATTGGGATGGCCAACAGCGCGGCGTACACCTTGTGCGGGTGGGATGAGACTCTAGAGCACTTTCTGTGTCAGTATCCATCCTTTGACACACAACAACGTACTCAACGAGCTAAACTCAACCTGCTACCATAATAGAGCGCTCTCGGAAGAAAAGATCCTTGGAACATGGCCAACGCATCCTTGCACGCAAAAGGCCACGAACGCCCTTCTGCACTTCTTGAAGAATACTGGATACGCTTACGACAGTGGGATTCATCTGCGACAAACTGTGAATGGCTGTGTATCATTTTTCTTTCTCTCCTTATCTATTCTTCCCTTTACCCCTCCCCATGTGTAGGGTAGCCAACCGGGCACGCCCTTGGTTAGCCTCCCTATCTCTTCGTCTTCGTTTCTCTCACTCTCTCCGACCTGTCTGGCAAACCCCACTCATAAGCTCACCCACTCAAACTCACTCTGACTCAGACCTACCCGTGAGTCTGAGTATGAGTGAGCCAGGCTGAGAGAACTTTGGTAAGTCGGAGTCCTAGTGATGAGTGGTATTCCAGCATGAGTCTGAGTGATCCTTATGCAAAAAATATATTTTGTGAGTGAGCCTGTTTATTTTGGCGACCTAATTGTGCCGAGTCGCGGCGACGGCGACAACGAAATGCCCGGCGCGCAGCCTGCGTATGTACATTGCATGAGCGCATTTAAAAAAGAAAGAGGCCCAAGCACGGAAGTACTCGGCTATCGTTCGCGTTGGCATCCGGCTCCATGCCACACCTGCTACACACTCGCTACACACTCACTACAGTCTAGACTCACAGCGTCACACTTCGGACCCCCCCCCCCCCCCCCTCGATCCCCCTCCATGGCTCTCCTCTACTTCTCGTTTTCCTACTATTCGCGCCTTCACGGCACGCTTAAGGCAGAGTTGAAAGGGATATCAGGGCAGGCCCGCTGCGAAGCGTGTGACACCCGGGTACATGCAAGCCGTGTATGCTGTGTATGATTTCCCTAAATTTTATCCCTTGCGGACAGGGTCAGCCAAGGCTGGACGCTACGACAGTCTGGAGTGCGGCGTCACGACAAGAGAGCGAGATTGACGCTGGCCGAGGTTTCAAGACACTCTGGTATACGCGGTAGCTGTTGTGGCGCCCTGGTGACAAACGAACCTCTCTCGCGCTGACCAGCCTGCTCTTTTGCGTAGATTCGATCCACGCACATGCTCAGCGGCTAGATATGACCGCTTGCGCATCACGGGTTGAGGGCCCATTTACCATTACTTTTATATTTTCCTGATTCAGCCTTCAGATGACCACGTCATGATACCAAGGACTCTTTTTTGATTCATCCGTGCTCGTACTCGCGTTCATCGCGATAGGATGCATATATGGATGTCAGCAATGTCCCTGCTGGAACGGCTCATCTGCACTTACGACTCGTAGTGTCATAGACAAAACTACTGTTGATTCCGTGGACCGACCAGGACTTACGAAATTCTCGACGCCTAGCGCGATGTTCGACAACTCAAAAAGCAACACAGCAAAGCGGTCCTTCTGCGGTGCTATCGGGAATCGTAGGTAAAAAGTGGCATTACGTAAAGTGCAGTTTTCTTTGTACAAAATACTAGCCGCGTCCACTTTCCTTTACGAGGCAGGCCTTCATAGCGCACAGTGTGAGGAAGAAAGGATCGAGTTATATCCATAACTGGGGGTCAATATCGCACGCGTGCGCGCCTCACACAAAAGCGCGTGCGCGCGTCTGCACAAACACACAAATAAGGGTTCCCGTATTCATTAAAGTTCCTTTATCACGTTTATCCTTAAGTTAAATAGTTCCAGCCCTGCCATGATCGCGCATCATAGTTATTTGCTTCTTACAAGACATTGTTATCCACGGGAAATAAGGAACTTTCTTGTTTGCTTAGGTCTCATGTGTATACATTTTCTGAAATGTTTGCATGTGCTTTACATTAGTATCTTATTAAGGCCTTTAGTGTTGGATAAGTTCAGTTCACAAGAAAGCCGAAGTCACCGAGAGCCCCTCGGCCAGGTGGACCCGCCCGAGTCTGATTCTGCTGACTGAGTCTGAGTAAGCTCAGCTGATCAGAAGTTGGGTAGGTCTGAATTCGAGTAACGACAGGCGGGAATCAGTTGAGTGGAATTTTCGTATGAGCCATAGTGAGCGGAGGGGTGGGAAAGGGGAGAGGCCGCCCAGCAAGATATATAATTTGGGAGTAAGCGTAAGCAAGCTCCGTTTATTTTGCCAAGGTATGATAGAACGTGAGAATAAATTGACTGGAAACGCGTGGGATTTGTATGTACCCGTATCATAGATCGCGTAAGCAATCCATGGAGCTTCTAAGGAGCAAGTTTTGCGATGGCCTTTTATTGTGATTATGTGGAACGCTGCGACTGGGCGACGTCTTTTTAAAACTCTGTTAGACAGTCTTTTGGACTACTAGTATAAGAGAAGACTTATTTAAATCGCTGGCCCTGCTCCACCGAAATCTTATATGGTACGTATTGTTGTCCATGACAAGACAATGGACAGGCAGAGGCAGATTCAAGCAAGATCTCCCGAGACGCTCGAATAAGCACTGCATGCAGCGAAAGGCTTTATCATCGAGGGATCACCACGACCTCGCTTGCAGTAGTCGCAGCTGTCAAACAATGTAAATTCGCCGCATAACGTTATAGTTCACCGGGACAGAACTTCAGAAGCACAGTTCACTATGGCCGGCAGACAGGTTAACGAGATGTAGAAAAAGGGAGTGAGGGGGCCAGCCGCATGAAATGTTCACGAACGAAGCTGTACGTTCTAATGAACAGTAGTGCACTTCGCGCTAGACTCAATCTTAATAATTTGATATTTGGACGCAGGTGAACCAATTTATTATTTGATCACCAATCACAGTTATTGCATGCCTTTAAAACAAAGCGCGGTGCTGTAGTACCAAACTTCCCTCTTCCAACGAACGCAACGCTTTACCTGCATTTGGGGTCCTTCCATTCCTTTGTTCCATTACTGCCATTGTCATGGCGACGCAAAAGGGTGACAGTGGCCACACAATAATTTGCCTTGCCTACATCGAAGCAGCAAATTCCTATACAGACCGTTCAAACGCGATGCATCCTTATCCACGTCTGGAACTTGCGGAGCAGGAGTTATCTGCCTCATATGTCCGCCCAGGAACTGGTGCCGGTATGCAACAGCCGCGGCTCTCCTGCACCAGAATCACCAGAATCATCAGCAACACTTTTCGCTCGCATCCGTATCTCTCCCTCGAGACTCCAGTAAGTGCTGTTATCCCTTATATTTGTTTTAAACAATCTTAGAAAATGTGAAATAGTGAAAGTATCCAAGCGAATGCCAATCGAATATCCAAAAGCATCCCGTTCGTACTCGAAGCTTCCAATTGTGGCCTATCTGTACAGGCGTGCTCATGATAACGCTAGGCGTGATGCTGCCCTGTCACGTGGCACATATGGTGACCCACTCTCAACCACTGCATGTTTATAAGCTCCGGCCGCGCTGGCGGTGCGAGCAGTTCCTCCTGTAACCTTCGGCCTGTCATTATGTTGTTTCGAAGAATCTTGATGCCATGTAATAAGACCACGTCTGAGTATTGTCTGCCCCTTATACCGCCGAGGCCCACAGGCACGACACCAATATTCGCACGCTCCTACAAGGAAGTTCTACAATTCTATAGCCAGGGCAGAGGGCATTACCCCGCTGCTCACAAAAACTTGGAAGAAAAACAGCCAGTAAACTGGCGCCCCTTACAGACGCGCAATTTCCCTAACCCGGTGACGTACAGTCAGCTCTATCCCGGGCTATACAAAGCAGATTGTAAATTGTACGCAAGTAGAGCCCATGTTCACCACATCATGTGGGCGTGCCCCCTGATAAATGCCAAGAGAGAGAGAGAGAGAGAGAGGCGTTTATTATTTGAAAAAAAGAGAAAAATCTACGTATACTGAACGGCAGCCCCAATGCCTTTAAAAACACACCAGCTCATTAACTCGCCATCCTATCAGCGTCCTAGAGCAGTGGGAGACTGCACTGCTCAGCTGAGACCCAGATCTCCAACTCTGGGTCGTCCAGATGGCCGAAGACACCGCCAAAGCGCAAGGCCTGGCCGCCACCTGAAGACGAAGAGGACGGGGCTTCCTGCTCCCTAAACCCCATTTCGGACAAGATAAAGTTTGCTGCTATTAGTACTATATATACACTCAGAAATTTATGATCTCAGTGTCTTTCAAAGCGTATACCAATTCTCTCCTTTTTCGGGTATTCTACTGTGGTCATCGAAGGTATCCTCTTGCAAAGACTATGTTCACCCGGTCATCGCGATCGTTGTAGATACCAATATGCTTTCGAAAAATGTCCTCAATAGCAAATTCGGGCAAATTGCGCTATGTTCCTTCCATGTTCTTGAATGCTCTGTGCAGACATCCGTGTAACCGCTAAATAAATAAATAAATAAATAAATAAATAAATAAATAAATAAATCCTTATCAATCGATGCCGTTCGAAAGTTTCGAGCTTCTCTATTTAAGCCGTGCGGGACGTTGAACTACAGTTGAGAAGCACTTCGGAAGTCTTCTACTGGCATTATCTCAGCAATTGGCATCGTCCTACGTGAGGCCGAATTTCATCCTCCTAAGTGAATCAGTTAAATGGTGCCGCGGAAAACCTTGAGAATCAAGGCCCTACTGAGCGTTATATCTAAATGCGCGGCAATGACAACGTCATTCGCCGTGTGATATCACATGCGCTGTTGTCTTCATCGCAGTGCGACGTTCTCTATACTGCACCAAACGCGCTGCGGGGTTACGGCACGGGCTGCCAGCAATCCGTCGGCCTTGGGCAGTATGAAAAAGACCTCTCGGTTTAGAGTGAGCGTAATGGACCTGGCCTTTCGCAGCTTGGAAATGAATGAACCGAGATTCTTCAGAGTTGCCTTACGTGCGCGTTGACCTGGGAAATTTAGCCCATCGAAGAAGGCGACCGTCAACGTCTTGCTCTTGTCATTTTCCTTTGTCGTTTCTTTCTCGCCTTCTCACTTAAAAAGGGGATAAGGCAGCAAATCAGGAATACTCTGGTTATCATCTTTGATATTGGCTGTCTCCGTATCTGCTGCTAATCAAGCCTATAAGAAATGTGATGATAAGAAAAAAAAATGGGTTTTACGCGCCAAAATCGCGATATGATTATGAGGCACACCGTTGTGGAGGACTCCGGCTTAATTCCTTTACCACCTTGGGTTCTTTAACATGCACCCAATGCACGGTACGTGTGTGTTTTTAGCATTTCGCTGTCATCGAAATACGGCCGCCGCGGCCGGGATACAATGCCGCGACCTCAATCGTGCTTATACAGCACAACGCCGCCTCCGCTAAGCAACCACGGCGGGTATTTTGCCGTGTACTGCGCTAGATGCCCTACATTGTTTGGCAAACAAAAGCTTGTTCAGAAAACACCGATGATGGTTGTCAATGTAAGCGTATGGCCTGACGCTTCGAGAACGCCTATTCGCTTTATTAAATGAACGATGCACTTCAAGGCGCACGCTTGTTGCATGGAGGGAACGTAAGTAGCGTTTCTGGTTTCATCGCGCAATTCCGTACAGAACAAGAGGCATTAATCAGCACATCTGGAGGGGTACCATGGTCCTCGGGTCCTATACAGTCACCCCAGGGGGAGACGGTATAGCGGGGGGAAAAGGAAGGCTGCCCTACCGGAGCGTTCCACCCTAGCAGCTAAACCTTCGCATGACCGAAAGCTGTCGCGCGGCAGCAATAGCAAGGCAGGCCGCGGGCTATTCGCTTACACGCACAGCTCCGTGCGATCAACAGACGACGTTATGAACGCATGTCGTCGACGGAGCGGTGTTCCACGTCCGCATTGTAGCGCGTTGTCTATCTTCACAATCTCTGGAATAGCCCTGAATATTGAGGAAAGTTGACAAGTTCCTTTTACTGTTTCAAAGCTGCATATAGAACTAGATTAACAACCAACTTTTTTTTTTATTTTGAATCTGATACGTTTACTGTTGATGGTCGGAGACGAATGCTCCCCGCAACTCGGTGGCGTGAGAGCACACGGCCTTTGCATCGGCGCCTTTGTGTCGGCAGTGAAATTCCCACCACACGATTACGAAAACGGGCCAAGGAGCAAAAGAAAGCTGTGTGCGCTTTAAAATTATCCTAACCCAATGCGCGACTGGCCGAATGTACCTTCGGGTCATATGCGCGAGCTCCCTGTAAAACTGTCGCTACCTTGCTTAAGTCCCAAAAGTTTTGAATGGCAGACTGCTGGTCACTTTCCGAAATCCCAAAGCGTCAAGCGGTTTTAAATGTTTTGACAAAGCCGTTCTCGGTGCGTGACGCACGTTTCCTATAGGGAATGATGTAAAGAAATGAAAAAGAAAACCTGTGGGCGAACCATGCGCACCAAATACACTGCAGCGAGGCAAGGACGACGCGTCTAGCTGGGCCTTAGCGCGAGCTTCCACGCTATGCAAGTGCTGTTTCACTGGTATAGTATGTCCACTAGTGGTTAATTGTAATGCGCGTCGAGGGCGATAGTAATAAGAACAAAAAAATGTTCGAGGATTGCCTGCACTGGTCGTATAGTCACGAATCATGCCTCCGTCCTATAGTGGCTCAACATCTCCGCCGCATTGGCTGCTTTCGACGCACGTGACGGGGGCTATCTCCTCTGGAACCTCGACAATCCATTATTACTTAGAACGGGTGAAAAGGCGCAATTCCGTTTGGCAAATTAGACTGCCGCGAACATGAAACAGGAGGTTTCTTAGGGGCCTGTACAATATATATATATATATATATATATATATATATATATATATATATATATATATATATATATATGGTGTATGCCGCACCTTCTCGGGACACTCTAATGGAGGAAATTGGCGGCCAAAAGGACACTCACGATGTCTATGTATACTGTGTTTCCCTCCCAACGATGATTGCAGTAGCCTTCAGAACTAAAAGGAACGCAGTCTTAAAGCAATCTTCGTCACTTCAGCCAAGACACAACCATCCCGTATACAAAACCACGTATTCATTTTGTACCGCCGCTTTCAGGGTATCAACTGCTTTGCCATTCCTGCCCTGAAATGTTTTATTTTATTTAGTCAGAACATTGGTTCCAGCCAGATCCCTTGTTCGAGGACTGCTGATAACATCAAGCGTTCACCTTGTGAATCTCTGCCTCATTAGGAAGGTATACCGCGAAGTCTCAGCTATTTAGGGCTATCCTTCGAGGGAGTAGACGGTCTTTTAGGCTGGCTTTCGAACTTGGAATTTCGAACGTGCAGAAAGAGGGAACGAAGTTATTCATAAGATAGCTTTGTGGTCTTAAAAGGAGTGAGGAAGGGAGTCCCTAAACTTAATATAAATAAACAGACGTGCAATCATAGCGAGGCTGACATTTGCGCGAATCGATGCAAACGATAATGAATATGTGCACGTCCACAAGATTCGCTGAGCAGAATATCTTGTGGGCCTAGTTTTTTGTTTGTTTGTTTGTTAGCGACTGATACTTACTGCCCGATAAGGGAAACAGACAACGCAAAGAGAAGCAACATGAAGACAGCTTTCTTCAGGTTCCTTCTTTTTTGTGTTGTGTGTTTTCGATCTCGCGCAATAAATATCAGTTCTAAGAAGATTCGCGTTGACGCCATGTCAGCCAAGTCAACGCTTTTGCGTTCGTGCATTCTACTACCGTAACAAACTGCCTCGGCATCCTTGTGGCGCTCCGTGTACAACATACTACAACCGCGGTACCTGAACTCGCAAAGTTCGTGAAGAAGCGAGGAAGTGACACGCTCTCTGCTCTTCTACGCAGTTCCACACAGCAACCACGAAGGTTTTGCTGATCAAGCATCATTATCACGTGTACACGCACATGTCTCTGGAGTCGCTGCATGGGCCAACCATGTTCTCGTGTGGAGAACTGCGGCTTCCGTACACGCATCGTTCACGCTCAAAGGTTGTGGCGCTGACATGGGGTGAGCAGCAGCAGAGGCACAATTACAGTAGTACGTGCGGCTCGCGTAATGGTGGCTCAGGACCAATAAACGAGACGACTCAGTCAACGCCGCGATCTAGGCGCCGAATACAGTCCGCTCGCACTTGCGCGTTCACGAACGCTCGCGCACGCAGGAGGAAAACAAGAAAGAAAGAAAGGATGGAGAGAGAAAAAAAGACGAAACGGCACGTCGACCTGACGCAATCAATCTCGCAAATAACCATCGAGATCACGAGCTCAATCTTGTCAGCGGCTCCGGTAATGAGAAGCCCCGAGGAAGGAAAAGGCGGCGGGAAACAGCGACACGCTGGACGCGTGCTGCAGTGTACACAGGCGAGGAGGATGCGGAGCAGAAGACTGCAAGCGTCCGCATGCGAGGAACGAACGCCGAGCTCACTCTCCCGCGTACCTAATACGGCGACGGCGGCGGCAGCAGCAGCAGCCCGAGGTTGAGCGAGCACTATTTGATTGCAAGCTATATAGTGGTGCCCAGACGGCTTTTCTCAAAATTGCGCGCCGCAAACGCGCCGACTATATGGAAGGCAAATTAGGGCCTTCGCGTCCGTCCCGCGGTGATTCGCCTTATGTATAATTGCGTCGTAATTTTACTCGCCGCTACTACACACGAATGCTCGCGAGGGGGCGCGCACAAACACGCACGCACGCACAGGCAAGCAGAGCCGGTGGTTATATAGGCTGCACGGGTGCAGCGGGTTTTATAAACGGGATGCCCCCTCCCTCTGATCGTAATTGACTTTTGCCTTTTGATTGCATTTTTGTTTTGTTTCGTAATTAAACTCGGGCGGAAACTTATACACAATCACAGCCTTGGGGACGGGAGGGGGGGGGGGGGGGGTGAGAGACGGGCTCTATTCGTCCCACAGTGTGTAATTGTGAAGCGCCTGTTTTCTCGCATTTCCTCTATAAAGACGCTCGCCTCCTGCCTCACTCTGTGCATCCACGTGCGCGAAGTCAGCTCTTCGGTCGACGACGACTCGCTTTGGATTGCGGCTTGTCTCCCGACTTCGTTTCGAATGCGGCACGACCGAGCCACTCGGACCAGGCAATTATATTCCCAAATGACCGCGAAGCCACCACCCGGTTGCGCGCGCGTGTTTGTGTTTTTGTGGGCATATATACGGAAGGAAGCAACGTCGTTAAGAGGCGTGCCGCGGTCGAGAACGAGCACGGGTGTTTGTATATGTAGGGCCTAAAGTTTTATTATGTGCCTTGCGTCAATGGGGCGTCAAGGCTACGTTCGCATCGGCTGGATTGTTTTGTGTGCACGGAGATTTTAATTGCGAGATAATGAGCCGCTTAAAAAGACGCGGCGGCCAGCCGCCGCGCGAGCGGTGCTTGCGCGCGCCTACCGTGGTTTTCGGAGTGTAGCGACGACGCAGTGAAGCGTTTGGAGCAGACGAAAACAGGACCGGGAATGACAGACGAGACGAGTCTGTTTCCGTCTGTGCTGCAGGCAATCCTGCTACGCACGCTTGTGCGCGCTGCTCGAAAGAGAAATTATACCTAGCACTGGGGCGCAGCTTATACTTAACGCCTTGTTCCTCTGTCGCTCTGTCCGTTTCTAGGAACGAGAAAGCCACAATGGCCAGGAGTGTAAGCCGGTTCCAATAAACGGCTTGGAAGCGAGTGCACATGTCCAGAGCTGCCTCCGAGACTTCTGCGTATACGAATATTGGAAAGGCAGAGAGAGAGAGAGAGAGAGAGAGAGAAACTAATGCAGAGAAAGGCAGGGAGGTTAACCAGAGGTAGTTCCGGTTGGCTACCCTGTGCAGGGGGAAGGGTTAAGTGGGGATAAAAACAGAAACAGAGTGGAAGGGGGAGATAGAAAGAAAGGCAGTATTTCCATGTGTTCTATAGGCAACTAAACAAAAGGTTAAACAAATAAATACAACCAGTTAATTCAGACATACTTGTGATAAAATTAGTTGCCGTTCCGCTGTCCAGGGAGCGTCACAGTTCCAATGGAATAAATACAGCGCACATTACCCGGATTGGTCAGTGTGAAACCTGCCCAACTGCATGTGTTCTTGTGAGTCCATCGACCAGCATGACCCGGCACTGTGTAGTTATCACAATACTCTCTCTACTGTCCCTTTAAAGGGGCACTGCAACAATTTTGAACATGGTGTTGCGGTTCGAGGTGGCGTTTGGGCCAGGAATCCACCAGGCCCATTGATGAGTACATCCGGTAGTACGAATGAAGGAAAAAGGATTTATTTTACATTATTTACATTAAATTACAGGAAGAGAGTGTGTAGTAGTAAAATTTACTGGTCAATGTACAGACATCCCTTTTATGCACAATTGGACATGTCCTCAACATGACTCACAAGAAGTGCACCATGTATACGTATGCTAAAGGACATTTTCATTCAGTGTCCAAGCATGCTTCCATGCTGATCTTGTCATTAGTATCTTGCGACGAAACGCTATTAAATTTGCGTTTTGAGAAATGCTACAAAATTCGGATTGCCTAGGATGTTAGTACGCAGATCTAAAACAGTCATGAAAGCTATATTGCTGAATCTGTGAAGAATTGGCCCCGATTTCTATCGGAAAGTTCCCTCTACAACCACAACTCCGTACCTCTACGTCACACAACTTCTCCATGGTGTTCATTAGTAGCAAACGAAACACATGGTAGTGACCACGTTCCAACGTACGTTAAAATCGATGGCATACGCAAGTCACACTCTACCACAGTTCTTCAACACATCGACTGGCCTAAATACAAGTTACTCATGGAGAAGAATTGCCAAAATATCCAACAATGTCCACCTGGCAACATCGAGGAGCTCATTAACGACGCTGCTCGAGAAGCCACAAGAGTTTTTAGGCCTATTCCTAAATTTTCTGAATTTGAAGCAGAATTGGAGCGGCTTCGAGCAATTCGCCGTCGCGCGGAACGGAGGTACAGGCGCACCAAGTCCATCTACGACCTAAGGGAGGCGAGACGCATACAGAAGAAGATTCAACGTCGGATCAACTCTCTGCAGTCTGTAAGATGGAAGACTTTTTGTGATTCCCTTGATCCACATAAACCCCTATCACATATATGGAGAACGGTGCGCGGTCTTCGACCATCACCACAACAACGCCACCCCTTCAAATGCCTGGCTCTCAGTCAAGGTCGCCGAGAGATCGACGTAGCGGAGGATTTCTGTTTAAGGATTGCTGGTCTACCATCCTCGTTCCCCGTACATGACCCCCTTGACATTCCTATCTCGCGGGATTCTCGTATGGACAATTTGTTTTCCATCGAAGAGTTACAAGCGGCGTTGGCAGCGTGTAGACGTTCCTCATCGCCTGGGCCTGACGGGGTGACTTACGCAGCTCTTGGCAACCTCGGTCAAACAGCCCGGCATGCTCTTCTAGAGGTGTACAACAATTCATGGCGGGAAGGAGTGCTTCCAGCTGCATGGAAGTCCAGCCGCCTTGTGCCTCTGCTCAAACCACGTAAATCACCCCTAGATGCGGCGTCTTACCGTCCCATTGCTCTGGCCAGTTGTCTAGGAAAAGTAATGGAGAGGATGGTGCTGACACGTCTAGAGTGGTATCTAGATCACTACAAGATATACCCTGACGCTATGGCAGGCTTCCGACGCGGTCGTTCTTCAGTAGATAACGTCATAGATCTTGTCTCGTCTGTTCAACACGAAAAAAGCCTAAGGAGACTGTCAGCGGCGATGTTCCTGGACGTTAAAGGTGCTTATGACAACGTAACACATCGAGCCATCCTGGACGCCTTGGGCGATGTCGGCCTAGGGGGACTTGTGTTTCGATGGATATTCAGCTACTTGACAGACAGGTCATTCTTTGTGCAAACAGAGGATGGTGCATCATCACAACACAACACCTACCGCAGAGTACCACAAGGCGGAGTCTTGAGTCCCACTCTATTTAACTTCGTACTCATCGACCTGGTTCACACCGTTCCACAATCCGTCCATGTGTCGATCTATGCAGACGATATATGCATTTGGTCATCAGGAGTGACGCGTCCGCAGGTGCGCGCCAGACTGCAAAAAGCGGCCACACTAACATCCAGCTATCTTCGAGCACGAGGTTTGGAGGTTTCCTCCCAGAAGTGCTCTATGGTCGCTTTCACGCGCAAAGCAATGAGACAATACGTTGTTAGAATTAATGGACAGCCAATTGCCTACGAGAAGATGCACCGTTTTCTAGGAGTAATAATAGATCGAGACCTCTCCTGGAGTCCTCACGTCTCTTACCTAAAAAGGAAACTAGTGATGATAACAGACGTGCTCAGATTTCTTGCAGGAAAGTCATGGGGTGCGTCTGTGAGTGCAATGCTCCAACTCTATAACGCACTGTTCTTGGGTCTCCTACGCTACAGCTTACCTGTACTAGGTGGGACCGGTAAGACCAACCTCCGAGCCCTCCAATCTGTACAAGCTCAAGCTCTCAGAATTTGTCTTGGCCTTCCGAGGTGTGCATCAACGGCAGCAACAATAGCCATCGCGCATGACCACCCTATCAATACGTATATTCACGTCGACTCCTTACGGGTGCACATCAGGCACTTTGCCCGACTTCCATCGCATCATCTCGCCTCCCTTCCTGCCGCTCGACCTCGTTCAGCGTTTAGCAGAATTATTGCCGCCAACCACGGAAGTTTACCGTCAAACTTCACATCTGCAGCACGGCCATCTCTACCGCTGTGGAGCCTGCATCCACTCCAGGCCCTTCTTGTTATTCCCGGCATCAAAAGGAAAACGGAAATGTCATCTATCGCCCTCAAACAAACTGTCCTTTCATTCTTACATGAAAAACACAACGAACGCACTCACGTTTACACGGACGGTTCTGTCTCCTGTAATAGTTCAGCTGGAGCAGAGGTACTGCCCGCTCTATCTGTCACTATCAAATTCAAGATGTCTCACGTTACATCATCGACGGCTGCAGAACTCGCAGCTATCCGTGCTGCTCTGGAGTTTATAGGTCCCAATTCGCCACATTCCTGGCCCATCTTTTGTGATTCAAAGGCAGCTCTCCAGTGTCTGCTGTCCCCTTTCAACCACGGACCAAATGTACAATTAGTCGCAGACATCCGACTACTCCACCATTACGCAATCGACAAGGGACACAACATCATTTACCAGTGGATACCGGGTCACTGCGGAATTTCGGGTAATGACAGTGCGGATGACGCTGCCCGGTCGGCCCATGATGGTGCCCAGATTGTACCCATACCGCTGTCAAGAACAGATGCAGCCACAAGTCTTCGCTCACTCGCACGCGAGCTTACGCTAACTCTGTGGAACACCAGCGAATTCACGAACACGCGTCTTCACAGATTGGATGCAAGTTTGCAACTCCGTCTTCCACCAGGGTTGCCACGAGCGGAAGCAACACTTCTGTGCCGCCTATGGCTCGGCGTGGCATTCACGAACTCCTATTCCTTCCGTATTGGAATGGCCGACAGCCCTGCTTGCGACATCTGCGGCTGCGAAGAGACGATCGCGCACCTCCTCTGTGACTGTCCACGTTACAATGTGCAAAGAAAAGTGCTCGTGACCGTGCTCGAAAAACTGGACAATCGCCCCTTCACAGAAGAGAAAGTTCTAGGACACTGGTCCAGACGGGTTTCGGCTCTCAAGGCCTTAAGGGCTTTGCTCAAGTTCCTAAGGACATGTGAATTGTGCGAACGCCTTTGACTATTGTTGCGCGTAACATCGCGTTACTGTGTGCATTTTTCTTGTTTTTTTTTTGTTCTCTCTTCCTTGTCCTTTTATTCCCTTTACCCCTTTCCCCAGCACAGGGTAGCCAGCCGGTATTTACACTGGCTAACCTTCCTGTCTTTCCTTCCCTTTTGTCTCTCTCTCTCAGCATCACAGTGTCAGGTTTACATTTACTGAGACGAAACCGCGCGAAAGAACGGGACAAAGCAGAGAGAGAAAGAGAGAAGAGAGGAAGGAAAGGCAGGGAGGTTGACCAGACTGAGTCCAGTTTGCTACCCTACACGTGGGGAGGTGGATGGGGGAGTGAAAGAGAGAGAGAGAGAAAACATGGGACAAAGCAAGAGCACAAACGACAAAGCGCTTACCTGCAACGACCGTTTCCGGCGTTCTGCGCGCAGAATATAAACAAACGCTGACTGAATAAACGCTAGTTCAATATCAGCGCTTCGTTGTTTTCGTTCTTGCTTTGCCCCGTTCTTCTTGCGCAGTTGCGATTGCCATATGTACCACGCTATCCCGCGTAAACGTTCTCATTCATATATTCATCTTGCGCTCGAAGACGTTGCATTAAAGAGCACGAATTTTATTTTCATTGATTCTAATGCTTTGTGCCGTCATAATCAGTGCTTTCGTGCTCTCCGCTCCATTTGCTCCGGGGAAAGCGTTGTGGCGATAATATTGGCTGCCGTGGCCGCATCTCTACAGGGCGAAAATGCAAAAAAAAAAAAAAGACGCTCGTGTAGCAAACATTAGGAGACATCAAAGAACCCCCCAGGTGGTCAATAGCATTCCAGGAGCGCCCCAGTACGACGTCCCTCATAATCAGATCATGGTTTTGGCACGTAAAACCCAAGAATTTAAGTTCTAATTTATCTGACTGTGCTTTCATTTATTTGGCACCCATTCTTTCTGTGTCATAAAACACCGACTTCCTGCTGTATGCATTACAAGACCTCACCAAATCAACTTCCTACTCTTGGTCGTCTTAGTCTATAGAATGAGAGCACTTGCTCGACGAGATAGCCTCGATGAGCAGGTTTCCACAGACGCCCAGGCCACTACAGCAACCCGTCTTATTAACCAGAGGTGCGCCAAGCAAAGCAGCTGCGCCTGCAACTTCGTGTAACGCAATTTCTTCGCTCTATTCAGCCATTACGGCTTCCTTCATAGGCGTAGCTCACAATGTAAGCGAGGGCCTCTGGGAAACCTTAGCATTCGGTCCGATAGCCTCCTTCAACGGCCCGACGTGTACAGGGAGAGTCGCCAAAAACAACGAAAGACGAAATCCAGGAAGACGGGCGCGGGGCCATGTAGCTCTCGGAGGCTTCTTCTGCGTTCACACCGCGCGCAGCGGCATCCGCGCGCCATGTGTGCACACGAGCACTTCAGTCGCACCGGTGCGCTGCGGTCGATAGGGCCGCCGAGCGACGCCGTACGACCGCGCTCCGTGGAAATCTGCCGCTGTGCGGCGCCCGACGCCTCGGCGGCCACTCGCGCGCTTCAAGAACACTGGCAGCGGCGCGCAGGTGCTGTGCAAACATCTTCAGGTAGCGCGGAAACTGAGTGCGATGTCGCGGTGTCTGTGTGTATGTGTGCAAGTTTTCCAGTATTCCTCTTCGGCAGCCGCTGTTGAAAGGCTGCGCAGGAGCGAACGCACCTGCGAAGCGAGACGGCGCCGTCGACACTTGCGTTGTTGATCTTTCCGAGGGGGGAGGGGGGGAACGTGGAGGCGGGACGAGAGGGTGGAGAGTGTTTTCGGAGAGGCGGAGAGAGCCAACCATCCGTGCGTCGAAGAAGTCGAGAGAAGAAATGTGGCTGTACGTCGCTCTCGGGGCCTTCTGTCGCTTTGTCCTCCGAGACTCACCGCAGAGGTCAAGATAAGAATGGTCGGCGAGATACCGTTCGCCAAGTCTAGCCTTCATCGCTGGGAAGAGTCGTAAATGCGAATGAAGTCGTGGGTCAGTGCGGCGATCCCTTTTTTTCCGTAGCACACACAGAAAAGGAAATCCTTGGAGTGTACTTTAAGAGGCCATTATGCTGCCATGAATTTTTCAATAGCCTCTAAAGGATATTAGAAAAAAAAATGCAAGAAGGAGAGGCAAGCCCAAGCTGACCGCAGTTCATTGGGGTCGCGTTAATTTGATGTATCGGTGTCGAAGCAGCGCCTACAGCACAAGAAGAGCGCGTTGTTTGTCCGAAATTGGCCCTTCGACCAAAGTAAGACATTTTTCTCGCTATGGAATTTTTTATCCTGTGGAAATTATCGCAGAAACATGGGATGAAGGGAGCCCATAAAGCAGCGACAGTTATCTGTTGTTCTTCATGAAATAAATATACAGTGTATCCAGTGCTAAGGAACAGGTCGCTATTGCAGTTGCTATATACCCGAATGAAGAGTTAGAAGACTCTCCCCGACACATAGCGGTCTTTTCCTGCAATTTTGGTGGGTGAGATCTATATTGCTCGTTACGCACATACGACAGTGGACAGCCTTACGGACAGCTGTATTCCGGTCCTCGATGAGGTTACACTACTTTATTCTTTATTTTCAACAGAATGCCACTTGCGATGCGAAACTAGTCCGGTGTTGCGTGACAGGTGCGGTTGTGGTTGTTGAAGCACAAACATCTGTGTTCCAATAGCAGGAGTGCGACTACGACTAATTTCATTTGTCGAACCTTTTGTCGCTGGCCTTCCGCGTTCTCTTACGCAACATGTTTTATATTCCAGGCTACGCCTACAGAAGGTCATCTATACGCAAGGTAACTGGCTGGATGTCTTTGCGGACCGTCTTCCCACATCCTTTTCCAGAGCGCCAGCCTTCGTCTGCAGCATGCTTTCTACAAGCATTTAACCTCGATTAATTGATAAACTGATCGGGTTCAGGATTCCTCAAGCAATGCAGCGGGTGATTCCGGAATCAGTCTGACTAGCTCGAGCTTTTTTTTTTCCTACGTGCACCGTAAACTTGTTACACGACCACCTTTTTCTTTCGCATTGCGACCACCGTTGGTACAAAGACGAAGGCGCGCGTAGCGGGAGTGTCGGTCGGGGTCGCTGCCGTGCTCGATCGCTGTCGCGATCCTCTAACGACAAGACGTCTGGGTCCGAGTCTGATCCCCGTTCCTTCGTCGCATTTCACTTGGGGCCGAAACCCGGGAACGAACCAGAGAGCATTAGAATGCGGCCAGGAACCGAACCTACGACCTCCTGCCCAGCAACTATAGAACGCAACAGCCGATCAGCTATACTGCTGTGGGTTATATAAGCGGCTGACCCCACGTTAAAACAAAGATGCGGTCATCACTTTGCGCTCAAAGACAGTTCTTATTCTCACCATGGCTAGGAGCACCGTGCGCACCTTGCGCTTTTAGCGCGATAAGAGAGAGAGAGAGAACAAACGTTTAATAATGCGAATCAATGAGAAAGAGTTCTTTCTTCACGCAAGGCGGGTGACCTGCTCAGTCCAGGTAGCCATTGGCCTTTGCTGCTTCCCCGGCCTGGTTGACCAGCTTTCGCTGGTCCTTCAAGTCCGAGGCCGCGAGCATGGCCTCCCACGATTCTTGGCAGTCTTTTTCTGTGCTTTTGTTTTCGTTCCTCGATCGACCTGCTTGATTGTTGGGTTCAGTAAGATTAGGAAACCCCTTCACCGCAAAACCAAGAAGGAAAAAAGAAACGAAAGAAGAAGAAGCGGTCTTAGAGGCTGGCTATATATACCACTGTTCCTCCATATACGACTTTGAGCTCTGGCCAGAGCGCACGTACGACCGACCGCAGCACGCATTCGCGAGCCTGACGTCATGGCGCATTTGGGCGCGTTGCGCGCAGTGCAGCATGTGTTCCTCCGCGGCCGCCCGTGTCTCGGCGGTTACTAATGGACTCCCTTGACAGCTGCGGCAATCGGCGCGCCAGGCGGGGCGGCGGCCGTCAAGCGCAGCGACCTTCGGCGCGGCGCGCACACAGGCGGCCATTAATGTTTCGCGCGATTTCGCATCGCGCGATGGCGGGCCTCACCAATTACGTCCGCTGTCCCCTCGATAGAGGCCGCATCGGCTCGTTTGCATAATGGCTCAATCTTGGGCGGGAAGCCGCCGCCGGTGACTCGATCTGGCTCTCTGGGAACGGGACGCCCGTATAGTGTCTGCAAACATTCTGGTGGCACCGAGGACGTGTCTGGTATCTTCGCGCAGCGAACTGATGCCTCGAAGAAGGCGAGGTCGTCGCGCAGCTAATAATAATAATAATAATAATAATAATAATAATAATAATAATAATAATAATAATAATAATAATAAAAGTGGGATGTTGGATTCTTGCATAAGATTGTTTTTAGAGTTTCTGGTCGTTCTGAACGTCATGACATCTCTGTAGCTGTGCCAGTAATTCTGCACGAATAGGAAACTTCGGAATACCGTCCGAAAATGTGCAGTTTAATTTCGGATGCGTACAGTCATCCGAAAAAAAAAAAAAAGATGGTAAACTCAGGTGAGCGATCGCCTTAGGCGAAAAATTGCGTAGCTTGCTGCTGCGGTTCACCGAAACACGCGGACCGTGAGAATGCCGGACTGTTCCCGCTTTCCAGTCATGAGGAAGGTCGAAAGGGGCGGTGCAGGAAGGTAGGGGTAATCGATTACAGCAAAACCCTGCAGGCTCACGCGCTTAGGCGCGCACAATGCGTCGAAGTTTGCCGGCAACGGCCTTTTAACTGGAGGAACAGCTATCGCCCCCCTCCCCCCGTCTGCATAATGGGAAGCCTTACGCTCTCGCTACGCACAATATTACGTGTAGCAGCACCGCGCAGTGTCCAGCTAAATGTGCCCATGGCAGGAGGAAAACCTATATGTAGGTTAGCCCTCTCTTGCACCGACTCCATCATGTGTCATGTAATTTCTTTTAATACATCCACCTCTGCCGTATTCTCTCTGCCGTATTTGACTGTGTTCTCCTTCGCTCGGCATCCACTCTGCTATTTTCACTGGCTACCAGCCACTTACTGTACATATTAGATGACTTGCCCGACATCTCTCTTGCGCTCAGCAACCTGACCGCTGTAAGCAGTCTTTAAGTTGGAGCGCGCACTTTTCCCAATCATTCCCCCGAGGCAGCTAGTGCTCTGATAATCTATGTGACCTTGCGCCACCTTGCACCATCTATGTGATAATCTATGTGACCTTGCACCACACACATCACACACACACACACACACACATACACACATTTCACGACAACGACAAACTTGTTCCATCGGGTGACGGTTTACAAAACCTCAAGCGGGCCTAATATACAGCTAAGGGCAAGATGCTCCACAGACCACTCGTTCCCACAGTCCATGGGACCTGGATTATCATTTCTCGTCTAAAAAATTGTATGACCATGATGCGGCTCCCCTGATACTATTTATACTGAGCCTACAAATGTGCTCTATCAGAGTTTGAATAGACTGTTTAACAGCGATGATCTCTCATCCCTTTGCCAGGCTACTGAACAATACCTTATATTCGATTACTATTAAGTATCAAACCTAACATTAGATGTTGCCCCAGAATGACATCAATTATTTCTTTCACGTAATCTCCAGCTCAGCTGAAGAACACAAGGTCATCAGCAAAACTTAGGCTGCTTAAGTATTGGCCGTTTATCGTCACACTTAATTTTTTTTTCTTTTTTTTACAATCAAACGTTCTGAACACGTTCTTCCAAGGACACAGTGTCTGTGTCATCTTGCGTGACAGCCTTTCTCGCAGGAATTTTACCCCTTCTTTTGCGAAGAATTGTGGTACGTCATAAACTGAGAACAGTCGCGTACAAATATTATTCAGCTCAGGTAATTGCTCTCGGGCCCTTGCTAATACTGCTGAGTCACTGACGAGTTAATTCCTAACATAGTAGCGGGAAGGCGAGGGGCAGCTGTCCTCTGAGAGCCCTGGTATTTTGACATCCAGCTGTGCAGTACGTCAAACAACGCGTGGAACGCCGCCAAGACGCGGGCGTCCGCCGGTACGATAACGCAGCCCGTGAACGTAAGGAGGCAGCGGAGCAAAAAGAAGACACGCGGCCGGTGCGTAGCGGCGGAAATCAGACCGCATCAAGGGAGCTTTTAACAGACGTGTCTAGAAGCATTCCTCCCCATCTTCAAAGCCATAAATTAAAACGAGAGCTGACAGGACAGGGGAAAGGACAGTGAGGGCCACACCGGTGTATAGGCATTCTAATTTCGGTCGCGCGGGGAGGGAGAAAGCGAGGAGGGGCGTATCCGAGCATCACACGCGGGTGCGCATCCCGAAAGTGAAGCCCGCCCCGCTGGCGCCGCTATCTTCCACACCGCGGCGCTACGGTCGTTTCTCTGGTCGGAAGTGCTGCGACTGCTGTGGGAACGAGAAGGACGGGGGCGCGTTCTTTTGGCCTTGGCTTCCCCGATTCCTCCAGAGATGCAGCACGTCCGGGGAGACACGCCGCCTTTTTTTTTTTCTTTTTTTTCCGCTCGCGTTTGTCATGTGTCGCGCGCCCGACCATGCCTAGTTTGCGGTATTCCCGCGCGCGCATTTGGATAGAAAAGGAACCGCTACGAATTCCGGCCGGGTTAGTTTCGTGCAAGGAAGTGGGACAAAGTGGACATTGTGCCGTTACAGCGGCGAACCAAGAACTGCGGATAACCTTCGCCTGCTCTCACTGGACAAGACAACGGCTCGGATAAGGATGGCAGACATTGGCGACGCAAGAAGCATGTTGCCACTTTCGCGCATTTTATACAGCTCTGGACGTCCAAGTCACTGTCGCCCCGTCGTTTGGTTACTTTGTAAACTACGAGCACGCATCGCTGTGCCCTGCTCATACATCCTGCACTACGCATACAATTGCGCCAAAAAATCTGCATTGTCGCGGTTCATAATGCATCGTACAATGCTTTACTTCCAGAGTCTGTCGATTATGGACATTCTACCTTTTGCTTGGCTCACGCCTTTTCTGTACTGTAAGAAGGTGACACAATGAGCGCGGATATCGAACCCGCCACTCGTATGCGGAAGGACAGCACGCAATGCAAACTGCACACAACTTCAGGGGCAGTGCCTACCCGTAACCGCGTGATCTCATCTGGGCGCTATCTCGTTCGGCAAATCTTAGCTGCGCTGATTCCTTCGCGGGTCTACTAGGCAAGCGATAAAGATGTCCGCCCGCGGTCGCCTCGACGTCAGTCAAGACCGTAAGGCGAAGCCCAGTGTGGCGAAAGAGGGCGCGGTGGAGCCCTGCTGATACTTCCGGCAGTCATCGCGGTGATTCTCCTGTCTTCGGCTGTCCGGTCAAGCGCATGCGCACTGGCGACGCGTCCCGTGTGCGGGCCATGCGAACTGGAAGGGACGTGAGTCGCCCCGCGCCACCCGTGACTTCAACCGAAGCGGAAAGACTGTAGTGTCGCGCATTTGCGAGAAAGCGCTAAGATTTACTTTTTTTTTTTCTTTGCTGCTGCAATCGTACAGCGTAAGTGCTTTTCTCCAGCCGCATGAGAAGGCGTGTGAGCGCGGTTTCCTACGATTGTTTCTGATACCATTGAGAGTACAGTTTGCTGAAGCGTGCACTGAACGAGTGCTTGTGCAAGCGTGAATTTGACATTGCTGTTCAATAAGTGGGCTTTCCTAATAAGTGGCCAGATTCATAGATACGTATCCCAAGACATTTAAGCGATCAACTCCACACCTTCCGCATATAAGACGTAACAGAGATACCGCAAGTATGCCACAATGATACCGCAAAGCCGCCGGAGAACTGCTTTTCCTTCGGCCTCCTTTCTCATTGTAATCTGATAAACAACATAAATATATAACGAAAAGAAGAAAGAAGGAGAACCAGTGAATGCATAAAGGCGTCCCCAATGTACATGTGGTAAAACAGTACTAGTCCGCAACGCGGTGAATAAAACACTACACAAGCTTATTCACAAAAACGCAATGATGTCATATTTTCCCAGTAAGCGCGTAGCAAAACACTCAGTGTGAGCACAGCTCGCGGCAAAAGCTGCAAACATGTATCAGCGTAAGCTACCTGGGCTGCTGTCCAAATGAAAATACAGTGGGGCAGTCGACGCGCGTATCTAGTGGTGCTTAGTCATGACCCAAATAAACCCGCCGCAGTTGCTTAGTGGCTTCGCCGTTACGCTGCTAGGCACGAGGTCGCGTCGCGGATTCAAATCACGGCGGCGGCGGTAGAATTTCGACGGGGGCAAAATGCAAAGAAGGCCCGTGAACCGCGCCTTGGGTGCACGGTAAAGGACCCCAGGCGGTCAAAATTAACCCGGAGTCCCTCACAACGGTGTGCCTCATGATCACATCCTGGTTTGGCACGTTACACCCCAGGGATTATTTACTATTATTATCATGGCCCAAATAGGTTAGCTGCCGAAAAAGCTCGCCTTTCTAAGGGCCCAAGCCGTCGCGCCGAGCCTTCCAGAATTGGTCAAAAAGTTTTCGGCCACCGCCACTTCACCTGTCGGTCACGGGACATCAAGAAAACGGCGAAGACACGTCTGATATGGCATGTACACATCTGATGATGTATGATTACACCGAACGAAAGAAAAAGAATTATTTCCGATTGTGCGCATTTTTCGCAATCAACCGTCCGCCATTGGTGAAAAGATTTCAGGCTGCGTCCACTTCACCTATCTGCCACGCTACGTCACAAAACCGCGGAAACTGACCACATTAAATTTACGTGTGCTCATTAAAGACACAACCAATATATCGAACAAAACTGAATTTTATTCCAATAGCTTTGAGTCTTTCCGGTTCCGAGAGGAACAAAAGATTGCTGCCCACCGATCGCTCTCCAATTGGCTTCTTGGAGCTACCGGTGAGCATCAATTTACTCGCGTAAGATAATCATTTCTGCTCGGCAGTATAACGTTGTCGAGCCCTCGTGTATACGACATCATCCTTATAATTATTCGGTGAGGATTCGTTTCAGCGGCACTTTTAGCATTTCGTTGCACGCCGCCGCGACTTTCGACGAGCCACCGCAAGCTAAGCAAGGTAAGCAAGCTAAGCAAGCTAAGCGATGCCGGCACCACCCTCCTCATCCGGTTATCTACTTTCACTGCGCAATCACTACTGCACGAAAAACTATCTGCACTTCTGCGTGCTCCTCGCCTCTTTTCAGTCATTTACATGACAGAAGCCTGCCAGGGTAAGAAATGTTGTTCTCTTTGAAAGCAAACAAAAGTGACCTCCTGTAAACGCGGAGAACGTTTGATTGGGCTCTTGAAACAACGCTGCGGCTTTCCGCCGTATGCTTGCGTGCGTCGCTCATTACGTAACTTTGATGTCAGGAGATTCGAATAAAAAAATCCGAGAGCACCTAAGCACTTATTGTGAGCTGCGAATGCGAAAGTAGTAACATCTAATTGAAGGCCGCTGAGCGGTCCTTCAAGTTGTGAACACGCGGGCATGCGAGATCGTTGAGACGCTTGGCGCGTTTTTATTTGGCCTTACAGAGACACTGTTAGAACGCAGGCGAGAACTTGCGAGGACAAGCAACGCGCGGACGATGGTGACAAGATGTATTTATTGAGGGATGGCTCGAAGGCCTATAACACAGGCTTCCGAGAGCGAGAGCGACGGTGCCAAGGACCGCGGCAGCAGATGTACCCTTTTGCCGACTCTGCTCCGTCGAGGCCCGAGCCAGCTGGCGCGAGGCCGCCTCACGAGCGCGCCTCACGCGCTCCTGACGTGGCGTCGTAGCGAAGTTTCGCTGCGATAGACGCCGCCGGCTTTTTTTCGTTGAATTGGCGATTTGACGCTTTCGCATCAAAACACACTGAAATAGTTTTAAGTTATAGGGCCTATGCTTGCTCTTGTCTTATTGTGGGTAGTCCGGAGCGTCCGGCGTGCCAGAGCTGCGACAGTTGGAGGTAGTCCACTTTCTCGCGCCACGCACTAGCGAGTTGTGTTGGCCACGTCTAGGGGAAAGCACTGTGGGGAAAGTTATCCCATCTGCGGTTAATTTGTACGCCTGTATTTGCTGTCAATACCGAATAAAACAGTTCAAAGATGTAGAATGATTGATTATGTACCAAAAAAGAAACAAAAAAACTGTACTGCGGGTATTCTTCGACATAAGTTTGAAGTATCTGTAACACTGTGTATTTGCTATGACCAAATAAGGGACAATATGTTTAGAAGAACTTGTAAGGCTGACGGCAAATCCTATTCTCTGGGCGTTGCTTTCCTCAAATCGGGGACAAGCCACTCAATCCTCAATGGAACCTTCGGTGCCATAGATATTTTTAACTGCATCCCTTCTTTAAGCTAGAAATGCTTCACGCGGCAAGATCGGTGTGTGGTAACTGGCTTAGCACGTGATTTGCGCAGGACTTCATGGTTTATGTAACTTGCACGGAACATGGAACTTCTGCAGAAGTAAAGTTCCGGTTATGGTTTTACGCACCGGCAAATATACGAAAGATTCACTACTTGTATTTAGAGTTCACTTGATACAGAAAACAAATACTTAGACGAATAAAACTCCAGAGCTTGCATTTATGTTCTATGGAGAAGAGAGAGAAACAGAGAAGGCAAGGTAGTGAGGTTAACCTAGGAATTGCCCGCTTGGCCACCCTGCACTTAGGCAGGGGAAAGGAGCACAACATATAAGGAGAGAAAAGAAAAATAATAGATGGTCATCATCATCATCATCAGGCTGGTTACGCCCACTGCAGGGCAAGGGCCTCTCCCATACTTCTCCAATACCCCGGTCATGTTCAACATGGTCATGTGGCCATGTTGTCCCTGCTAACTTCTTTATCTCATCCGCCCACCTAACTTTCTGCCACCCCCTGCTACGCTTCCCTTCCCTTGGAATACAGTCCGTAACTTTTAATGACCATCGGTTATCTTCCGTCCTCATCACATGTCCTGCCCATACCCATTTCTTTTTCTTGACTTCAACTAAGGTGCCATTAACTCGCGTTTGTTCCCTCGCCCAATCTGCTCTTTTCTTATCCCTTAACGTTACACCCATCATTCTTCTTTCCATAGCTCGTTGCGTCGTCCTCAATTTAAGTAGAACCCTTTTCGTAAGCCTCCAGGTTTCTGCCCGTACGTGATTACTGGTAAGACACAGCTGTTATATACTTTTCTCTTGAGGGATAATGGCAACTTGCTGTTCATGATCTGAGAATGCCTGCCAAACGCACCCCAGCCCATTCTTATTCTTCTGATTATTTCAGTCTCATGATCCGGATCCGCGGTCACTACCTGGCCTAAGTAGATGCATTCCCTTACTACTTCCAGTGCCTCACTACCTATCGTAAACTGCTGTTCTCTTCCGAGAGTGTTAAACATTACTTTAGTTTCCTGCAGATTAATTTTTAGACCCACACTTCTGCTTTGCCTCTCCAGGTCAGTGAGCTTGCGTTGTAATTGGTCCCCTGAGTTACTAAGCAAGGCTATAATATCATCAGCGAATCGCAAGTTACTAAGGTATTCTCCATTAACTCTTATCCCCAATTCTTCCCAATCCAGGTCGCTTAATACCTCCTGTAAACACGCTGTGAATAGGATAGGAGAGGTCGTATCTCCCTGCCCGACGCCTTTCTTTATTGGGATTTTGTTGCTTTTTTTCTGGAGAACTACGGTGGCTGTGGAGCCGCTATAGATATATTTCAGTATTTTTTACATACGGCTGGTCTACACCCCGATTCCGTAATGGCTCCATGACTGGTGAGGTTTCGACTGAATTAAACGCGTTCTCGTAATAAGTGAAAGCTATATATAAGGGTTGGTTATATTCCGCACATTTCTCTATCACCTGATTGATAGTGTGAATATGGTCTATTGGTCTTTACGAAATCCTGCGGTGTAATTGCATAAAATTAATGGTAATCGAATGAATCGCCTGAAAGTGTGATGCGAGCTTGAGTTTCCTTTACCATATTTGATTCTACATTATACACTTTCATAAAGCTGCGCGAAGGGAGCCACAAATCTGGTCTCAAAACTAATCACGTTTAATTCCGAACTACCTTGACTCCTAATGTAAAGATATTCGTCGAGAAATTAGCAAAACAATTTTAGTTGTAGCGATATCATTACATTCTTTCTGAAGCGAGAGGGGGTAGCGTGACAAATGTCATTCTTTGAAAATGACAGTCTGATAATCACAGCTCCTGCGGCGAAATTACTTTTATTTATTTATTTATTTTTTTGCAGGGGTCGCTTCCGGTCAGTGTGCGGTTGAAGGTCCCGTGCACGTTAGAAGAGGCCACTCCGAAGCGTACGTGTGGTATACTTGGCCGGATCAAATGGTTTCCCCGTGCTCACAGCTGCAGCGGCAAGGGCTTCGCTCGTACACGCGATACGTGACTTCCGTCTTCAATGCTGACGCGTCCGCCTCAAGGGCGGGCCGCCCGGCTGTTGACGAAAACATTCCAGAGCGCGGCGCTTGCCAGCGCAGCGACTGCTTGAATTGCTGGGAAGGAGACGAGCACCCTTTGCTCGCCATAGGGTAACGGTGAGCAAGCCTTCGCTGCGAGCACCTTTCTCGGCAAAATGCGTTCGCCTTCCGCTCGCTGAACTCGGCGACCGCAAGGCGCTGATTAGAGCGAGACATCGCCCGAGCTTCTTCCTATATTTAGGCAGTAAAGGGACGCCATTTACAAGGGCAACTGCGGACGGAAATAGAGTGCGGCTCACCTACGAGGCGGTGTAGGGTAGCGAACGCAAAGCAGGGAAAGGAACGGCGGGAGCTCCGCACAGAATGCGGAACGACCGAGACAGGAAAGGCTCGCGCACGGTGATCATCGGAACAGAGACGTCTCTTCAGTTCGGAGGATGCTAAAGCGGAGGCGGCCGCCACAAGTCAGTGAACGCTTCTCAGGACTGCGACTGCGCTCTCAGGAGAAGCCTGCCTCGCAAGCAAGACCTACGAGTGGAATGAACTGCGTAAGCGTCGTGACACTGAAATGTGATGGGGTGTGATTCAGTACAGCTTTCCCGCCCCCCCCCCCCCCTTTTTTTTTTGAGGAGATTTAAAAGCGCTGCGCCCCGTGTTTTTCTTTCTTGAGGCGCCGGGGCGGGGGGGGGGGGGGGGGGTTGCAGTGTCAGCCTTGATGCGAGATATGACGTGTACTTCCTCGCGCTTGCAATGCCAACCTGACGTCGTTTTCTCTTTTACAAGAGCGGGAACGCAGCTCTTGTTACGCAATGTTTCTTGGGTGGCTCTCGCGGAATGATAGCTTGCGAGAAGCGGCGCTAGCCCGCAGGATGCACCACTGCTATAGAGATTTGGGATCGTGCATCGTGGCCTTCTTAAACGAGACATTGCGCAAACGGGAAAATTCAGCGAGGATGGTGGATAAATCATAATTCTACAAAATAGACAGATGGGCGTCTTTTGGCGACACATGCCGCAATAATAATGGCGTTCTACTATGGGCACAAGGTGATGGGTTCGATTACCGACCAATGGCTCAAAACGCTCCTCAACGACGGTTTGGCTCAACGTTAATGAGCTCTATGGGTGGGGAGAATTAGCCTGCAGGCCTCCGCTACGCATTGTCTCGCACAACCCGATGTGTCCCTTTCGGATAGTCAATTCCCATAATTGAATCAAATGAACATTTGGCGACGCGATTCCGCCGTGCCCCCTGATAACCTCCACGGGAGGATATGCTATGCCTTCGATCAATTCTAATCCTTGGGAAATATTTTGACATTCGTGCTTCCCTAGTGTTTTATGAGCTAATTCAATGCTTCCTAGAATGTGCCTTAAATGCACGCAATTCATGTAAATAGCTTATTATGATGTAAGTTATTTTCTTTTTTTTTTCCGTTTGGCCGCTCTGTCTCAGTCATATTTCGACAAGTGAAGGTTTTATAGTGCGGTTCGCAATCTGCTTGCTCTGTCTACATGCGGTCATGCAGTTGGCATGAACTATGCTATATAATGCATGGGATTTAGTACTTGTATCTATGTACCCACTTCTGCCATAGCTGCCAAAATATAGCCGGTAGTGCCTGAAAAAACAAATTAGTATTATTTTTGCATATTATAAAGATTGAGCTCAGTGAGCCTCGAGCGTATACGACAATTCCTTGTTAAGTGTGTCCGTTGCGTTCGCGTGAGTGTCGGCATGCGTGCGTCTGCAGTCGCACTGACAATGCCAAACCCGCATATTATAAAGAAAGAAAAGCTTTAAAAGATGCAGTCAGTGTAAGCCAACTTGCCAGGCAGCTAAGAGATGCCCACCTACGGGTAGCTGTGAGCCCACGTGCGGTCCTAGTGCAATGAGAAGCTCTGTGAGCTCAACGTCAAGCGTCAGACTACCGCGTAAGCAATCTTCCCTTTGTCTTTTGTTTTTTATTCTTATTTGTGTCCATTTCGGGGGCCTATATGCTACAAAGACGAGAAGCCAGATAGGTGACAAGCGAGAGGGGGGCGGGGAACCACGGGCCGGGGTCTTCGTAGTTCTCATACTGCGGTGGATAAACTTGGCAAATTGACTGATCGTTACGAAGGGTTGTAGTCTTCTTTTTAATTATTTTTTCGAGCTTGCCTAATGTTAGGAATAAGGATTCACTATATTTGTGTTCGAATAATGAATCCTCTCACTCTGAAGCCGTTTTGTGTTGTGCCCTTGCTAGAGCGTTTCTCGAAAAACCTATTTTCCGTGTACACGCCACACAGAAAATGCAGTGCTGAAGTGCAAGATCTGAAGTAATACAGCGTGTCTTGGCGTATAGACAGTTATTCAAGCAGACACCGAAGAAAACTGGTAAACTCGACGGATGTGTTGTCCGCATAAGAAAGACAAAAATGTAAGAAGCGATGAAGCTTTATCAGGAAAAATATATCCACCGAAGAAAACTAAATTTTCGGGTGGAAGCAAAAACCGAAAAAAAAGCGCTCCGACTTCTGCGAAAATATAACCGAAAACGCTGAACCCTGTTTATAAAGTTTTCAAGGAATACTGTCACGAAATAACGATCTCACAATTCCTTAAATCGCAACCGCTCAGCCGTGCAGCAAGGGAAGCTGAGGGGACAACAAACTGTCTTCCCCTTCTCTCATTCAAGATGCACGTGGTTCGCGAACTCCAATAGGAACACAATGTATATACCTGCATAGGCGTTTTGTACTCAGTGTCATAAACTGAGCTGACATCGACGCCACGCGTGCGCTAACAGTGGCGTTCTTATCCGATGCTCGTATGGCACTAATGCCAGGTCAAGTGAACGCGGGAACAGCGGAGGAAGGCTCGCGCAAACCCGCCTTCCTGTCATCCCACGAAAAAAACTACCGGAGAATTCCCATTCCGTGTAATGCACATCTTCAAGTCCGTTTGCAGCGGCAGATTGCAGCTGTTGAGAATCGAAATGGTTGTTGACCTGCCTGCTTGCATGCTGCGTAGCTATGTGGCCGCATCATCATCAGAAGAAATGGGTGTTGCCCCAATTAAAGGTTCGATTAGGAACGTGCATTTCCTTAAAATAGGAATTTAACGTTCCAAAACTGCAGAAGGCGTTATAATAATGGCCGAAGTGGTGGAGAGATTCGGATTAAGTTTCACCACCTGGGATTCCTTAACGCGCCCCTAAATATTGGTACACCAGCGTTTTTTGCAACATGTCCCAACGAAGCGTGGCCTTAGCCACGGGGAATCGAACCCCACACCTTGTGCTTAGCAGCGCCAGCAGGCCGTAGTCATTAATACATCGCGGCAGTTAAGCAAGCATCTGTGAGTTGCCTTCGTCCAGCCTTTCTCTATATATTTATATTATAGCCCGTCATGAAGGGTGCCACCCAAATATGTTTTTTTTTTTTTTTCTTGGACGCAGCCCATCAAGCTCACGCCATACATGTGCCGCTGCCAGTGACGTAGTACAGCGTCACACCGTGGCAGTGTACGCCAACTCGGGACAAATTTTTGCGACGACCACCCAAGGTCAAAATTAGACGTTACAAAACGCAACTACGCTAGACTGACAAAGCGAAGCATCGCGGGACTGGCTTTCTCACGCTGTACGTGATGCAATGTTTATTTCCTTCGGCCGTGCTTCTATGCAGCAAAGGCTGGTCCTTCATGAGCCGTGTACGGAGTGAGATATATCACTGGCGGGGACACTCGTGTCGTCGTGCTTTGCGAGCAGTTACGACGCACCCTAGAGCTGTGAGCGGGTCTAATTATTTGCGCCTACGGTGAAGCCACAGGTTTTGTATTTTGTCTCCCTCGTGCGTGGTCTTGTTATTAATGATGCGTGTGCTCAGGAGCCACGAAAGGGCATACAGGGTGTCCGGTTCCCCCAAGATGTTGCGTCATTCCCGGAGAAATTGTCTGATTAATATAGTACGCAAATGCCGAACAAGTAACACTCTTCATTTTTCGTGTCAAAGGCCACGCGATGAAAGCAGGTATTGCGCTGATTGGGTCGGATGCCAGAAAGCTCGCTCGCATTTAGAGCGACTGCATGTTTGCGACCTGCCGGGCATTCTTATTTCGTTTTTCTTTTAACCTTCTTTTGCGTGGCTATGACAAGGGCCATAGGCAGCGATCTGTACAAACACGTGTGCCGCAGGTGCGGCTTCAAAAACGGCTCCTTCCGCCGACTGAACGCGCAAGCTTACGCGGGCTTCGGTGGATTTGGGTGATTACTTTTGTAATCCGAACCATTAGCGGCTTTCTACGGTCCCGTCCAAAGGGAGCTAAGCGCGTCAACGAAGGAAGTGCCCTTTCCCCCAGCACGACCAATCCGAGATTAGCGCCCCGCTTCTAAGGCTTGATTTAGGCATTTGCTCGCGGGCGGCCTTTACCCGAGGGGGGGGGGGGGGGGGGTAGGGCTCAGCGGCGGCCCTTGAAAGCGACAGAACAAAGGCGAGAGCTCGGCGCTTGAGTCGTCGGGTGGGGACAACGCCATCTCTCGGTAATCTCCGGGATTAGGCGCTGCGTTCAAACGTCCGAAGAAGGGATCCGAGGAGTGGGGAGCCCAAAGCTGCGAAAGCACTTCCGAAAGCACTGCTACTTCTTTGCTTTCTAGCCTCCTCAGAGAGTCACGGGGGTTCTGTAGCGGGGAGGGGGGGGGGGGTCCAGACAGAAAGGGGCGCAGCCTAACCCGGGCGCCTTCATCGAAACCTCAGTTCGGTGTGCGCGGTGGCAGGGCTTGTAGTTCCTCTTTCTTTGCGCGCTCCCCCCTGACAGCGGCGGCCCATCGCTCAAGCGGCTTCGAAATAAGGAAAAAGATTCCTCGCGCATTCTCCACGCGAGGCGCGGGATGAAGACCGGCGCTTCGCCCCTCGGACACGAGAAGGGCCTGACTCGGCGCCGCCGTCCCCGCACCGCAAGGGGGCGCGCACCGGCTTATGCCGCTCTTTTGTGTGGCTCGAGCATGCCGGTCACCGCCGGACAGCATTGAATACCTCCTTCCTACGCACCCCCTGCCCCTTTCTCGCGACCGGGGGCACCCGTTCTGGCCGATTTATCGCGCCGTGTTCTTTGCGGTCCGGCACGCGGGGTCGCTGCTGCTGCTGCTGCTGTTGTCACGTGGTACGCGCTCTCGTTTGCGCACGGCTGCCACTGTTGCCCTACTGAGGGAAACCTGCGTGCAGTGGGCTACAAGAGCACCGAAACTAGGCGGGGGAACGGGGGTGGATCTAGTCTGAGCAAAAGAGTGACAAACCGTTCCTCTTCCCCTCGACCTCCGTCAGCCGTGCCCTCTCCTTCTCGTCAGTCTGCCCGCGCACCACGGCTTCCCGGAGCCGACAGCAAACGCTTATTTGCGAAGGAAAACACACTTCCCCTCCGAGCCTCCCCGATCACCGGTACGGTTGCGGACTCAACAGGCGTGCAGGTACAGGCATACACGCGGGTTGACATGGATCGATGCGGTTGCCTCGGCGTGTTATTGTGGTTGGACTGGCGGAGCGGTGGACGGCGCAACCCTAAAGCAAGCCGTCGCTACGGGCTGCCACCCGACAACGCACTCAGGGGTGCTTTCGGCTCCCCCGTCGCGCGTTTGTGTCTGCTCGCTTGGCAAGCTTGACCACGCCTGGCCGGTCTCGGGGCGCTTCCCCCACTAACCTCCATCCCGAGCCTCTCCGAGCAGGAATGTCTTTTCTCCATTTTATTTTTCTTTTATTTTTCTCGGAAAATGCCGAGTTCCGATGAACACGCCTGTGTACCCTCCTCGCCCGCTTTCGTTTCCTTCTTGCCAGCGAACGAGCGGCTGGACGTCTCAATATAGGTCAAATAATGATACCACCGTGAAAAGTACCACCCGCTTCTTGGAAAGTTTTTGAAGCCGTGTTTATTTAAAGCAGCAAATGTGCGTTTTTTGCGCTTACGTACGAGTCTATTGGCATCAGTTTTCACCGAGTATCTATAGACTATTATACCGATGAGTTTGCATTTGGCCATCATGGTGTGCTGTTAAACCTGCAGTTTTCTATATAATCAAGAACCACCGAATGGGCCGTGCTACAATCGGTTAGTACGCACAACGATGATCGCACGGATGCGTGCAGTGTTTATTGAAAATCTTAATTTGTCGTCACTGCGCACAAGACCTAAAGGTCGTTCGTGTAACAGGCAAGTTCGGCGGGGCCGATGAATTAAAAACAAAATGATTGCCCGTAGGGTGAAGCATTAAGATCGATAGCGAGGTTTAGCGCTACGATGAAGCTCCTCAGACGGTGTTCTGAGAATACATGGGGGGGGCACAGAAGCCGAGGCAGCTGATGGTGCGCATCCATGAATACTTTGTTTAGCGCAAAACAACAGACACAAGAAAGACGACAGGACAAGGCGCTTGTCCTGTCGCTTGTCCGCCTTGTCCTGTCGTCTTTCTTGTGTCTGTTGTTTTGCGCTAAACAAAGTATTGATGGATTCGCACCAACTAGCCCGCCAACGCATTGTGATGGTGCGCAGCATAAATATCACCCTAGTAGGTACCAGGCGTCTCACAATGCTGTCTGGATCAGAAGTTCCGCCACCGGCGTCGCAGGCGTAGCACCTTAATTATGTTGGGGACGAGACTAGCGAATAATCGTTAGTGTTCGTAGTTTGACGTTCACTGACCGTTCATGGGAGATACGATATGCGAAATTTGTGTGCGAAGTGCTTTAAACACAGCCTTCGAAAAAAAAAAATTATTAAGCAAGTCCTTGAGAGCAACGTGTGGCAATTTCGAGCTATCTTTCCCGGTGTCCTAAGGGAATCATGCGTCGCACTTATCTTGCATTTGGGGAAAATAAGGGGTATGTTACGGGTTATGCATGCGGCAAAGTTCAAAGTGTATGTGTGTTAATTGTGGCATTTCCATTAAATTATGTATTTAGGTGCTGCAAAACCTGATGAGTGCAATTTACGAGCAGCGAAAAATTTAGCCCGCTGTCCAAGCACAGCTACAAACACAAGGAAGATCAAAGTACGCAGAAAATTAGCCTTATATTATGTTAGCAAAGACTATAGCCGATGTTTACTCGCCGAGTATAAGAGCGTCTGGAAAAATTGCTACTTAAAAAGACAATTAATTATCAAGTGCTCGAAAGCGTTATATGCGGGCAAGGTTTCAATTGGGCCAGCCGTATGCAGGTAATGTTTGAAACTATGTGAGCTAATTACAGGCGACTGGAAGTCTAATTGCAGCTGCTTTGACGAAACAGCTTCGCTAGGAACTTAGTTGTGTTTGTACGAGGTGGCACAAGTCTAGTATATTCTTGCACATCCCGCTGCGCTCGTCGCTTTGACAGTTTTTTTTTTTCGCATAACTACGTACACTGACCATAATTTCGACAGAACGGGCATTTGCGGGCTTCTTTCAAGCTCGGAAAAACTTTTATGTAGCACGTATTGAGGAACAGGAAGCTGTCTCGGGAGTTTTTCATGTCGCTCTACACTTTTCTCATTGACACTTTTCATCGAGTTATAATATTTGAGAGGCTGGTTAATTGATTAAGACTAGTTATCTAATTAGGGGGGGTGAGAAAAATAGCTTGAATATCTCGACAACATTACCTTTGTTCTGTCCAGCTACAAAGTGAGCTGGGGCACCTTGTGCGCGCACACACACACACACATATATATATATATATATATATATATATATATATATATATATATATATATATATATGGCAGCGTTAGCGCTTAGTGGCCTCAGCATTATACTTCAGTCAGGGTTTCGATCTAGCGCTTTTCCCCCGCCCTCCCGCAGCATTACTCCGTGGCACGGCATGCAGCAGTGTTGCACATGGCGCAAAGCACGGCCGCGCAACACTTTCTTCTTCTTCGTCTGCACACAATGACAGCTTTCGACGCGCACCGCAAGTACCTGACGCCGGCGCGAAAGGCAATAAAACCGTTTGCGCGCTATACGGATGGCTCTTTAGGCTCGCACCTCGGCCGAATTAAGCTAAATGGCCAAGACACACGTGGGCGGCACAACGCGCCGCGAAATCGCACAGCTCCCTTCTCGCAAGGGATCGCCGCGCCGTGCTCGAGTCAGGGTATACGAGACGCGAATCCGGTTCCGGTGCGGCACGCGCGCGGCGCCCGAACTGCGGCGGGGTTACCTTATAAGAGGACCGGATTCCAAGCTCGCGCCAGCTCTATCATTGCGAACTCCCAATATATATGAGTCCACGGGTCCGCGTACGTGTGCGCGCGCGCACGCCTCGTAATCATTTCATTTTTCATCCTGCGTGTCTCTGCGCGCACGTGCACCCTTTGGAGACCGTTCCGGCAGCCCTCGTTGCGTTCTCTGCACGCTCCGTAGGAGGCAGAGAAAGTCTTGTGCGATAGCCCCGCGCTGCAGGTCACATCCGTGTGCCTTGCTTTTCTCCGAGTAGCAGGGTCGCACCGCCGCCGCCACTTCGTGCCTGCGGCCGAGCGTGTGTGAAGCATCTGCGAGGAGCGTTGTTTGCATCGCTGTTTTGCGCGTAGGCAAGATCGGCGGAGGCAGCGGGCGTACTGTACGCCGGTTTCCGGACGCAGTTCAAGAGCGCGGCACGCCGGGAGGGGTCGGCTCGGCTGCTCGGGTTCCGTCGAGGTACGTGAGGGCACTGCCCAAAAGGCTGCCCCCGCACATGAGCCTGCTTGACGCGGCAAGGTCGCCTGCATCAAAAGCCGGCGAGGTCAAAGCCCCACCCTCCCCCTTCCTCCGTTTTGGACGCGCGCTGCGTCTTCCACGAGTTGCATGCAGTTGGAAGCAGGGTGCGATATGTGCCCTGCGCATATTAGGAAGGAGGACGAAACAGAGAGAAGGCACCGATGTTAACAGAAACGCGTCTGGTTGGCTACCCTACACTGCAGTACGGGAAAGAGGGAATAGAAAGATAAAGTAGAGAGAGGGAGGAGGGGGAAAGATGCTGCCAGTCGCCCTCAAGAAAGACAGAAGTGGCTTCACAGTTTTGTGCGACGACTAGCGATGGTAACCGTCTTCAAGTAGCGCCTGCACAGATGACGGCCGATCATCCACTCGTCGCAATGCGACAGATAATGTTTGCCTTTCCGACCGAAATCGATGATAGTGGCATAATAAACGTTCGGTGCTCTCTTCGACGCCACAGACGTCGCATGCAGTACTCGGTCATTCCAATCAAAGTAGTGTGCGGCTTTGTGAAAGCCACTTCCAACCACAGCCGGTATAATAACGATGGCTCACGTGGGTGAAGTCCGCATGGAAGTCGGAGTTGAAGCGAAGGGTTCCGTTCGTGGAACCTGGTGCGTCTCATATTTGGGGTGTCCCACTCTGTTAAACAGAGCTTGCGTGCCAGGTGACGAAGCTGCCTTGCAGCGTCTGTCCTGGAAAGAAGAATGGGAACACTTGTGTTGTTCTTGATGTGACTCTCGGGCACCATTGTCTGCATGATCATTTCCACTGATCCCGCAGTGACCAGTACGTAGCCAATGGAAAATGATTTCGTGGCTTTTCCGTGTGACGTCGTAAATGCGTAAGCGTTTCTATGCCTACCCAACGAGAAATTTGTCCGTCACGTAAGACAATGAGTGGCTCAAACACACTTAACCAATGGCCCGTATATACCCCCGTAAGCAAGCAAAAAATACAATGGTTCATACCACGTAAGGCAGAAGCTGCAAGCGTTCAGTAAAGTGAAGCGAATAGTGCATGCGTTCATTGAAATCAGCCACACAACACCCTTATGACTTCTCCCTCCCCTTTTCATACGGCACACAGATGTCTCAATAACGAACAAGCTCAGAACAAGCATCCGAACCATCAATAAAGCATTGCATACCCCCTCAGCAAATGTAGTGGTGGTTTTGCAACGCCTTCGGTAAATCAGCCCTAATTTACCTTAATTCATACCTAAGGTTGTGGGTTCGACTCCAACCAAAGGTCGAGGGCACGAGTGTCTTAATTAACGATACCTTAATTAACGGTGACTAATGAACATCATCTTAATTGACGGCAATGGTCGTGGGTTAGAGTGCGGTAATGAGCGCAACCTTAATTAAACTTGCCTTATCATGTTCGCTATCGAACATGCTGTTCGTTGATGATGTTCCTATCGAACATAAATGCTCGCTATCGAACATGATAAGCAAACGACCGATAATGGTTGATAATGGTTTATACTGGTCGGATCAAGTTCCACAACATTGATAAGGACACCGGGCAGCTTGCAGTTGTGCAAGTGGCACAATGCTTACGCATACTTAGACAACTACCAGAGGAGTTTCTGCGTGAAGTTTTTATATCTGCCATCAAACTAGGCGTAAAAATGCACTGTTGTTCCAGTTACTTCTTTAACTAAACGCTCTTTTATGCACTGAAGCACAAAGCTGCAAAGCCCATGTATTTCGTCCACCACTTGGGGTAATATCTCAATATTGGTGTCATTCTGGGCATTAATTTAGTTCCAGTGGATACGCCATGCAAACACACCGGCTACAATTTGTAAATTGTAGTATGTGCCGCAATGTAATTAATTACGAAATAATTAGTTATCTTGTTATTTCTTTGAATATGTGTTTCGGTTTCTAGCTGTAGTAATGTCCGCCTCTTAGAATAATCCAGCCCAACGTCAAAATTACGCTATCTACCACGTGCAGGCTTCTTAAAAATTCCGGGAAACGTAAGAATGATCAGTGCGCACAGGAAACATTGCCGTGAGCGATCCACGACTGGATTATTTATGCGCAGCGTGATCTTAAAGAGGCAGCCACCGCTGACCAAAGTACACTTTCTTGGTATACATGCATGCTAAGCCGGCACATTTTATTATTGCTCAGCGCTTTGATTTCGGGTTAAACTGCGAGTAATTGAATTCGATGTGGTTTATTAAACTTCGACCTATTTTACCGCATAACATATTGAAACCCTGCCATTCTGACGAATTTATGTGCGTGGCGTCCTGGTTGCGTTGGTTCGTTACCTAGGGCATGGAGATCACATTGCTGTGGCATTGACTGCTTGGTTTATTACCTAAAATTGTTTTAGTGTTTGGTTTGCAACTGCATTCATTCTTAGAATCGTGATGGTTTGGGCTAGTTGGTTTTCCGTTTTAGATTGTGTGGTACAGCGTGAAGCAGGGACAAGGGACGCAAGAAAAACGAGGACAAGCGCTTACCTAAATATTCAATGCATTCGCTGCTACATTGTCACAATAGGATCACGCTCCCTGACAATAGGATGTTGGAATGCATCAGCGAATGCATTGAAGATTTAGGTAAGCGCTTGTCCTTCTTTTCTTGCATCCCTTGTCTCTGCTTCGCGCTGTACCGCACAATTTAAAATGCATTCATGCATTCTACTTCGTCTTGGACGTGCGGAACCTTCCACGTGTAAAACGGTAAAGCCCTGAGGGTAGGCTAAATGAAACTAAATAACACTTAAGTATAAAATATGGCTCACTTAGCAAGCTTTGACGCATCTAACGGCAATCGATATCAAATTAATTTTGCAGGACTATAGCCAACGAAACACACTAATTCTGTCTTATTTGGGATCAATCCCGTATTCACACACAAAAGAAGTACTTACGCTAAATTTCTTCCTAAGAGCCAATTCGAGCCAATCGTAGCACTGGACACGTTATTAGAGAATGCGGCCGGCCAATAACAGCAGTGATTACGTACGAAAGTCTTTGTGAATTCAGTCCCAGTTTCTTGTGTGTGCGCACTTTTCAATTCAGACATAATTCAGAATCGGTGTACCACATGTTTCGATTACGACGCGACATCTGCATGCTCTGGAAATCGCACACGTGATGCACTATTGATAGTGCGAGTTCAACGCGATTAGAAGAGCGTGCAGCTTACGCACTTCATCGTCTTTCGTGGCGCCGACCTTTGCGCGCGCCGTCCTGCGGTGCGGGAGCCCCACATCTTTGTGTCAATATTTTTGTAGGCGTGTACGACGCCGATCAGGCCTTCCGACGCGACAATGCGCTCGCCTTACCCGCTGAGCGGCCATAACGCAGCGTCGGCTAACGGGGTCTCACGTGTTCCATTTTCAGCCACAGATGACAGTGCAGAAAACTCGTGCGCCAAGATTTGTGTCGGCGGCGAAGTTTAAGGTGATCGAATGGCACGGCGACGGCGTATCTGGTATCGCGAACGCTGCTCTGCGCCGGTGCAAGTAATCGAGCGCCTCGCAGTGAGTCGCTAAACCGAACGAGTTGATAAACGACCTTACGTCGTCACAAGACGCCGCGCTATGCGATCGCGTCTCTCGTCGAGCCGCGAATAGCTTGCGATGCATCTCTGCTCCCTTCAGCCCGGCTCCATTGTGTCGAGATCGAAGAGGCCGATTACGCGAAACCTGTCGCGGAGTGTGCTGCATGGGCGGGGCGACACGGCGTCAGAAATGAGCCGCAGCTCGCCCCCCTTTCCTGATTGGACGATCGCATCAGCCGTCGCCCTTTATACCGTCCACTGCGCGATTCACGACACTGCCTTTGACGGAGTGTTGCGCCGACGTTTGAAGTGGCTGGGTGGAGGTAGCGAGGGTGCGGTGGAGAGGGGAGGCGTGTTTCGGGGCGCACAGCTAGGACCTTCGCTGCTGTCTTGGGCGGCCAGACCCGCAGCTGACCTCGTCGCGACGGGCTCGTTTTTACGATGCGCAAACTCAGCGTAAAGGCGCCCTTCGGCCGACGCGTCTCCGCCTCGCGTTCGGCTCTTGTTTCCTGCTCGCGTATCTCGAATCGGCGGCGCTTGCCTGCTATTCGCGTAAGTGCTCGCGAAGAAGCGAGGAAATAAAGGGCGAAGACGATAGAGACGTCAAAGGCCGGGTTAGACGAACGCGAGGGGAACGGTGAACTTCGAGGCCGGCCGGCTGAACGGGAAGCGCAAACAAGAAGTATTGGCGGCGCTTCGAAGGACGGCGCACCGAAGAGGCAATAAAAAAAAAAAAAAAGCGGGGCCTGCTCAATCGGTGCCTGCACTTCAATAAACTGACAAGACGGCGCCCGCCGGTGTTTTCTTGTGCCAGGACGGGCGGCGTGGCCGATAAATCCTCCACGCGTGGCCTTAACTCTTAAAGCCCAGGCCTGTTATAAGTCGCCTTTACACGGCCAGTTATAGGATGGTAGACTGACTGCATGCGACTGCATGCGTCTCTCGACTTTCCGGAACTATCATAAAGGCCTTATCGCGCGGGCATGACTTCGCGGACGTTCAACTTTGTCATCGCCGCTGAGTAATCATCGTCAGAGTAGATACATAGAGAGAGAGAGAGAGAGAGAGAGAGAGAGAGAGATGGATATATAGAGAGGCAAGGAAACGCAGCGAGCTAGGTTAACTAGGCTTTGTCCAGTTTGGCACTCTACACCTGGTGAGTGGTTGTAAAAGAGAGAGACAGAGAACAAAGTAGTTCTGAACGAGACACAACATTTCTACAGTGAGGCAATGAAGTCAACTACTTTCAGGAACTGGAGGAACGCACGTATGCCTTTCTGCGGGCTGATGAGCAGCAAGGCCATGCTCCCAGCGACTTTGCTTTTACAATAACGGCTGACATGCGAACGTCACAAACAAAGGAGTACTTTTCCTAATAGAACTTCCGCCGCGGAATTATCTTTTGCATTTAATGAAAGTTCGAACCCTAAAAACCACATAACATTCCGGTAAGCATCTCAGAGTCCTAAAGATTTTGCTACAGTGCTTGATTCTACCAACCACTTTCAATAACCAAGAAGGTCATGGCGTCATGCAAAATTGGCTCGCTCTGTTACCGCGATCGCTTCGGCTGGCACACGCAAGCACAACGTGAATATGCGCACGCAGCAGTCGATTTTATGACTTCACTGACAACGTTGTCATACCTAGACTTAATTGTTTTCTACACGGCAGCAGCCAATTTCGCTCTGTATCGTCACGTCACCATAATGTCGATGACGCCCGGGCGACCGTTGCGAGACCAGCCTCGGTATCAAATTAACGGTGTTGCATTTTTTTTTTTTTTTTTGGCGCACGTCGCTAAACTGAGACAAAGAAGTTGCTAAATGTTGCATCGAAGTCGCTAGATCTGTCGAGCGAATTTTAAATAGACTAGCGTTTTGGGACAATATAGTTAGCTAACGTGGCGTGAACCATTTACCGAAGCGTTCGTCGTTTGTCTAGTGTCCGCCCAAGGAAGGAATAAACAGTAAATTTACTCACAAGGCGTATGCAGCTTTTATTTTTTGATACAACTACGTAACAACGGATGAAGCAAGCTGAATTTTTTAGTCTTCCTTCATGTTGTAAGGTTACAAATCCAGGACAGAAGAAAAAAAGGTAACATGGAAGTTCTCCAAGGCGGTGGCCCTGTTCCTTTCTGCTCGCTTTTTGCTTCAGTTTTGATTAGTTTACATTGTGCATTGACTTCGTTGCTCTGGAATTCAGGGAGAAGTGAAGCGACCTACGAGCCCATTGAAGCCCGGTACGAAGCCTTCTTTGCCTTTTCTCTCGGAGTGTCTCCAACAACTACGGTGGTCGGCAGCCGAGAACGGCGGCAGGAGCCCTGTCATCGCCAGCATGTTTTGAGGCACATGAGTGGATCGCAGGAACACGTCTACGATTCTGCCAACGCACAACATGTGCATGACATCACCAAGCTGGCACGGCTAGTCCTTGAACATCAAGGCAATGACGGCCCGCCTGCGGTAACATGGTGGAACCCAGCGAAGGTGAGAGCAAGAGACCTCGTCTTGATGAGACGGCCAATCGGCAGAACGACAGTACTTCAAACTATGACCTAAGTGATTACGAAGCCATTGAATGTGATGAAGAACCTTTCAAATTCGTGACCTACAAGAAGAAAAGAAGTGAAGGAATCCCGGTGGTGTTCCGACCATCACAAGAAAGACACCATTTTTGGCAAGTGAATCCAAATCATGCTGCATCAGAAATTGTCTCGGCGGCAAAGGAAAAAGTTCAAGCGTTCCGAGTAAACAGAGACGGCAGTGTTTCAGTGAGTGTGACCTCAGTGGCATCTGCGATAAACCTGCGCAGGGCTAAGCGTTAAGCCCTACATACCGGCTTCGTACACTCGAAATGTCGGAAAGATTCGTCCCGTGCCACTTCAGGGCACTGAAGGGCAACTACCCGAGTTCTTGAAATATTTTGAATAATATCAGTCTGCCAACAGGCAAGATACTACCGCCTGGAGGATGATACAGTTGAATCATGCTACTTGCACAGTGTAATCCTTCACTTCAGAGATGACAAGCCAATCAACTTGGGCTTCACCAGCCACCCGGCGGAAGAATACCTTGGTCCTGCCTTGAGGTGTTAAAAATGTTAGAGGTTTGGACACCTGGCAAAAACTGTCGTGAGACACGTCGATGTAAAATCTGCTCCGATAACCATGAGTATGCTGAATGCAAGTCTGTGCGGCAGCCTAAATGTGCAAATTGTGCGGGTAATCGTACAGCTTCTTTCTGAGGATGTCAACAGAACAAGGCCGCATCCATGCTACGCAAACATGAATGAATTCATGGGAAGCAACCACGACACAAGGAGCCCCTTCCGAATCTTGATGCAGTGAGCCCAGCGAAAAATCGCCAGTTTACAGCAACTGAACAAAAATCAAAAGAACCGTCCTATTCGTCGGCATTGAAGCAGCAAGCTGCGCAAGGGTCCCTGAGACAGTGGAGTCATCATTCTGCTAAGGCAACTGAAGGCCACACATCACAATAATATCAGCGACCTAACCTAGGTCAACCTCAGCGATCTCCTCAGAACACCCCTCAGCGATCACCGCAGACGGCGACTGGAACACCGGCATTCCAGGATAGCACCACGCCACTCAGCGTTGCACAGATGATTCTACCCACGCTGTTTGCTGATGTTCGAGCAATTGTCACAGCTCTACCTCAGGCGAACAAGCTGCCAGAGGTAAAGGCACAGTTGTCTATGGAGCCATTAATGAGCCAGCTGTCCACATCAGTGCTACTGGATGGCAATCCTGAGTAGTCGTTACGAAAATGTCATATTACTTCAGTGGAAGGCTAATAGCCTTCGATCCAATTCAGCTGATTTTCGCAAGTTAGTTACATAATACGGCTTCCCTGTGCTGTGCATACAAGAGGCTGGAGTACGTGATGAATTCCGTCTTGCTAATTACATAATATATAAATGCTCTCGTCCACCTGGAAACAGTAGAACAATGCTCCGCGTTCGAAAATATTTACACTCACCTCATTCAGTCAAGCAGTTCAGATTTCCTGAATATGTAGCCTGCACAATATATCTTCCAAAACTAAGTGTAACAGTTGTAAGCACATACCTGCAAGTATCGAGTTGTGTTACGATTGGTAATTTGGTAATTTTAGCATCACAGGGTCAAACATTATCATATGTGGGGCTTTAGCGCACACAACGTAACATGAGGGAGTAATCACTGTGGTGCCTGTGGGAATATCGTTCAATGCGCTGCGGAAAGATGCAATCTGTTAATATATAATTATAGATCTGTCACATTTATGCGGGGATATCACTAATATCACTACGCCAGTTGCATACATGTAACACTGTGCTCTAATGATCTTGCTACCGACGCTGGGTGGACGCAGAAACACATGGAAGCGATCACTTCTGAAATCTTATATCAAATCCGCGTTTAAGAAGTACTGTGGGACGAACGTACCTGGATATAACAAACTGGCAGCTCTTTCGTCAACACTTGTTGTCAACCAGTCGAGTGAATTGTGAAGCTGACGTAGAAAAACTCACATCAGCGATACAAGAAACAATAAAAATGTGTACGAAACAAGTGCCCGTTCCTGACGAGCATACATCAGTTGATGGAGAATATGAATATTTGAAAACTGTAAGAAGAAGAGCAGAGAGAGCTTTTCGCCGGATTGGAAATATAGAAGCTTTTAGAAATTTGTAGCAAATGCACTCACTCATGCGGAGACGACTACAAAAATTAGGACGAAAAATGGCGAGAATTTTGCGATAGGTTGCTTCCCCTGACACCAGTTCCACAAACATGGATGACTATTCGTGCATTAAGCAGGCGGCCTGTTGTTCAACCACAACCATTTCGTACTCTCGCATTAGCCAAGGATACTTCAGAATTAGTGATTTCTGAGGAATTCTGCAAAGTTAAATCTAGAACAAGCGTATATATTACTAGCGCTGTGTTTCAATGTTTTTCGGTTGAAATTGCAAATCGAAAAGTTGTTGCGTGTTTTCAGTCGCAGCATCTATAGGCCGCGTGCACCGCCTATAGAGGCGCCACTGATAGCCACCTAGCGGGCGCTTCCAACAATACGCGTGGGAGCAGTAGCAGACGACAACGCTTTGCAGCAAGGGTGACTGAAGTTCGCGGCTGCGATTTGTCCTTGGTTCGGGCGCCAGACTGCTTCTTCTGCGGTGACAGCTGTAGGGAAGACGCAGACCTTTGTGGGAGCGGGTATGAACAAGATGTTACCGGTGTTTGGGGCAACATGGTCCACATACGCGCCAGGTGCGTCCCGCAGACAAACGCCATGAAGACCATTTACATGAAGTGGAGCTCATGTAAACTAGCCGACAAATTTTGTTGACTAATGCGATGTCTCGACCGTTTTTTTTTTCTTTAATTCTACCCTTGCCGTAATGCTGCTTCTGTACCTCAATAATAAGCACCCGTCGTTAGTGCAGACTTAGATAACAAATCCGCACGGTGCGATGTCTGCATATACCGTTGTGATTTTTCTGCCGATGAATACATGTGACGCCGCCGAATAAGTGTAGTGAAAGTCGCCTGAAGTAGAATAATTGCGAATTTATTGACAGAAACGCGTACACTATAGTCAACGAAGCCACCAAACGCACGGGTTAATAAAAGCGCGTGTTAGCGCTGTACCGCCGATGAACTGCCGTTCGCGCTGCAGTTTTTGCAATTTTAAATTCCCTAAGGGAACTGCTTGGAAACGTACAAAGCTATAGTGTGACTAACATTGCAGTACTTTTTTTAAATGTTACTAGAGAGAAGGGCCACATGATATACTTAAAGGCAGAGCAGCGCCAGTCAAATTAGATACAGCGCTGGCGGCAAGGCCGGGTTTAGTCCTATGCGGCGTAAGCATAATAAGAAATAATTCAGCTGAGTGCAAAATTCACTTGCAAGAAGCGACTACGTTGTGAAACAAACAAATCACTCGGCGTGTTAAGTCTGCTCAGACAGCATCAAGGTATGATGACGTGACGCGAACTACTCAGCGAAAAATGGATCGGCGAAAAATAGAACAAAAATACCATATGCAGTAACTATTAGCAATTCTCGCCCTGAGCTACCTATTTTCTAAACACATTTCCCAAAAAACCACAATATCTAAGGTGCCCTCGGGCGAAATGAATAAAGCTGTTAAAGAAGCACTTGCTTGGTGTCATTCCGATAAGACACAGCGTGATTTATACCCTTTACAAACGAGGCAGGGTGAAAACCTCGCAGCTCAAAAGAATCAAGAGTTATGCATGAAGCAACTAGCAACAGTTAAACAAGGGCGAAGCCACGCATAAAATAAATGTAAAAACATGAAGTGCGCGACAGCTGGTGCGAGGATTTACCGGGCCACATAAAACTAACAATTTCAGTTCTTGCAAACTTCTGTAGCTTTAACATGCAAAACAATGCGCTCATGCAGTCGTGCTGCCTAGCTAGCCCAACGCGGTAAAGAAGCGGAAAACAATATAAGCGGCAAACGGCATTCTGAACTTTAGCGAAATGCCTTTCAACCGCATGTTGCACTGCAGACGAACTTCGTCGCTTACCCGTCTAACTACAATTGAGTAAAAAAATAATAATAAAAAAGAAAAAAACACCGAAGCGACAAAGGAAAGGATGAGAACAAGAAATTTCGCGCCGAAGCTACGATCCATTGCCACCGTTGCTCCTGCTGATGAGGCTTTGCGGGGAATAATTAGAACCGTATCACCGGCACGTTTTCGCCGGTATTTGAGCCTCCCCACCCTGCAACAATTCTTCTTCGACATTCTTCAGAAGCTTTGGCCATCCCACACATGCGAAGGGTGTTGCTTATTTTGCTCTGCAAACACAAATAAGACGGAGAAGCACTATCAGCGACGCAACAAACTACGGCGTGCTACGGCGCGCGGCTCGCTCCTCTCCCATGCGTTCTGCGCAAGGCCGCCACCAGTGGCGCGGCCATCGGCGTGCACGCCGCGTATACAATTAGACTGCGAATTCCCTATGATGCAGCTAAAATGGGAGCTTGCATCTTGTAAGACAAAGACTGCTGCAGGTTCAGATTTCATTGCATACGGTATGTTACAAAACATGGGACTTATTGGTCGATTGGCACTTTTGGAATTACTCAATGACTTGTGGAAAAAGGAGTCTGTCCCTGACTCTTGGGAAACGGCACGTGTGATACCTATATTGAAGCTTGAGTCTTTTCGTCCTGTGAGTCTGACGAGCTGTTTATGCGAGGTCATAGAGAAAATGATTGACACTAGGCTTCAATGGCACTATGAGGAAACAGAAGCCCTTCCCGATCACATGACAGGATTTCGAAGGCGGCGATGCACCATGGATGCAATTTTGGATATTGTTACGTATGTTGAACACGAACGAGCTTGGGGAAATGTCACAGTAGCGGTTTTTTTAGACATTAAACGAGCCTTCGACACAATTAGCCACGCTCATATACTGTGTGGACTGCTAGAAGTGGGAGTCTCTGGAAGGGCGCTACGGTGGATATCCAACTTCCTGAATGACAGGTCAATATTTATTCAAACAAGCGAAAGAAAAAGCTTCTCTCATAATATTATTGAAGGAGTCACACAAGGCAGTGTCTTAAGTCCGTTTCTCTTTAATTGTGTGATGGCGGATTTACCGCGGAGATTTCCACCTGCACTACACTATATATATGCGGATGGTGTTTGCATTTGGGCCTCTGGTTCAAGTACCAGCCTTGTTCAATCAACTTTGCAGGAAGCCTTAAACATTGTGGACAAATTCCTAAACGAAAGGAATGGAACTGTCTTACCGTAGGACGGCTGTGTTGCCTTTCACCAGAGGATATCTAAAGGATTTTGAGCTGTGCCTTGAGGGACAACCTTCAGACATATTAAAGCAACACAAATGTCTGGGGGGTTATACTATACAGGCAACTTTCTTAGAATTCTCACATTAAAGCCCTCAAAGAACAAATAAACTCAATAATAAATGTTCTTCGCCACATAGCAGGCACGACATGGGGAGGGTCGGTTTCATCCTTACTAAAAGTACATAATTCAAAAGATAAAAAAAAGATAGAAAGATAGAAATTACAAAAGCAAAAGATAGCATATTTTTCACCTGTTCTGCATAAAATCTCCCGTTCATCGGAAGAGAAACTCCAGCGATTAATAGCTAGGAGCCTTAAAGTACGCTTAAGCGTTTCTCGAGCAACCTCAAGTTCCTTAGTAATTGCAGAAGCCTGTAACCCCCCATTTCCTATTATGAGGACCGTGGAAACTTGTCGACACTACTTTCGCGTTTCAGTGCAGCACAAAAGGAACCCACTGGTAACTGCACTTATTAGGAGAGGCAGGGCGAATATCAATTCGGTTATTAAGGTGCACAAAGATCTACTACCACATCACCAATTTCGGTTCTCAGATATCTCTTACCCTCCATGGCAACTCGTAGCTCCAAAAATTGAACTTTCGCTTGAGAGAATTGTTCGCAAACGAGATATGTTTATGCTGGCAGCCCAAAACTGGCGTTACACGAAATATAATTTTGATACCCTGGCTATATACAAGCGTATATTACAGATGGTTCTTGCCGAACAAATTTTTCTACAGCTGCCTTTGTCATTCCAGAGTGGAAGCAAATACAAACGTTTAAACTACCTCACACGACGTCATCAACAACAGCAGAGCTTTTTGCAATATTGTCTTTGTTAGGCTACATAAATTCAAGGCAAAAAGGGGAACAATGGGTCATCCTTAGTGACTCGCAGGCAGCTTGTCTTCACTTCATAGTGACATCAGTAATTCGCAAAAGATTGTGTTAGTTACCGAGATAGTAAAGGCACAAAAGCAAGTGAAGAAAATCGCACAGTAGTGTTACAATGGATACCTGGTCACTGCAATATTCCTGGGAATGTTGCAGCAGACAAGGCAGCTGGACAAGCGCATGCTAATAACGCCACACCTGGTCTCCCTCTAACACAAGGCGAATTGCGCCGCCTACTAAGACAGATATCTGGCCGTAGTAGCAAAGTGACATGGTTTGATCAGAACTCGAAATCTTCAGATTTATTTCACATTGACCCATCACTTCAATTTAAAATCACGTCCACATTAAATACAACCAGAGCCTTTGAAACGCTGATTCACCGTCTGCGGCTCTGTACCACGTAAACAAAACACTTTCTACATAAAATTTCAAGAGCTGATAGTGCGGAATCCACTTGTGGCCACACTGATGAAGATGTACAACATCTTATGCTATATATCCGCGACACGACACACACAGACAACGCTTAGCACTGGATTTAGTGGCATTAGATCGCTGGCCCTTCAACGTCAGGAAGATCTTAGGTCCTTGGCTAACATACTCATAGCAGAGACGAGCGGTATACTGGCCCTTCAAAGATTTTTTAGAAGCGAGTCAGAAAGTACTGAGCCTAGTGTTTAAATTTGATTGCGCATTGCTTGTTTTTATTTTACTCGCCTTTGGCCAATCCAATGCCTGGTTTTTTGTACTTCCATAAGAATGTAATCCGTGATTTCTAATGTGCTCAGATTTTAGCCTAGCTAAGTGACCGGACTTTGTGTTTACTTCAGTGCACATATGTGACTGGACTTTGTATTACTGTGTACCTTAGTTGACATTCCGTTTTAGTGTGGCATTGATGTACTTACGTGATTGGACTTGTGTTTTAATGATTTGAAGTTGTCTTTCAATTATAGTGTGACATTAGCTAGCGGTACTTATGTTACTGGAATTTGTTTTGTTGTGATTGCACTATATTGTGATTTATTCTTGTTTTAAATCCCTACGTGAAAAGGCTGGTAGCCGGCACCAATTAAAGGCGACAACTTTTTCTAGATACCATATATTAAAAAAAATTAAGGTAACCTAATGTAACTTTCTTGCACCAAAATTAAGTTATTTGTACTATATCGTACCTGCACATTTTGGAGTTCCGGGGGCTCGTGAAAAGGGAATAAAAATTTTCGACACGCGCTAAGTCTTAGGTGATTAACACTGCAAACAAAGCTTTTAGCCCGCAAGTGAACCTTGCCATTGGCCAGCCGCCATCGCTAATCTGAGGTCATGCATCAGGATTGGCTGAAATTTGCTCTTACGAACCATTCTAGCGCAAGAGGTTTTTTTGGCCACACGGTCCCAGGAATGTAACGCGCAACTTTTCAACCATCGCTTTCTCGGCGTAATATAACGCTCAGATTGCAATGGTGCCACGGGATTCGACGTAGTAAGGAGTCGAAACCATTGATAGGCATTCGCTATACAACGCAGCGTATATATACCGTCCGCTAGGCAGGCTTGAAACCACCCAGCGCCGCTTCCTGCCTTTACGAACGTATTTCTTGCTCTTTCGGGAACCGACTCACGGAGCCGCGCCGCATGCATTCGGTGTTTATACCTGCCGCTTCACCCTTACCGGAGGAGCCTGCAACCTCACAATGTAGTCAACGGCGGCAGGCTCCAGCGTACGTACGAGCCAGACGATGAGCTACGGTCCCGGAGCTGGCGAGCGGGAGTGCGTGCGGCCGAAACCACGTGGCGCGACGGTCGCCTCGGCACGGTGCCGCCGCACACCAGGGGCCCAGTCAGTGGTGCCGCCGATGCCGCTGCCGCCGTGCGGCATTCCTCCCCCTCTTCTGCGGTGCGAGCTGCCGGCGAGCTGCACGATTTATGGCCGCGTTTCTTCCACCCCATACGTTTTCAGAGGCGGCAGTGACTGCTGCTGCTGCTGCTGCTGCTAAGGCCTCGCCCCGCGGGAAAGCCTTTCTCCCGGACAAACCCTCCTCCTCCTCTCCCTTCTATCTTTGCGAGACACCTACCCCTCCGCATTTTCTTCTCTCCCTTATACTTCTCCCTCATTTCTACTAAGCTGGCTGCGTTCGCATTCGTTCTTTGTTGTTTCTTTTTGTGTTTTTTTCCCTCTTCGTTATGTCATTCGACGCTTTCGGACGATCGCTAGTTTTACTTCACTTTAGCCGCGCGTTACGCCGGTGTTCGCATTGCCGGCGAGAATCAACGAGCGTGTACAGCAGCCCGCAACGTGTGCACACAGCAAGTCCTTTTCTGCGTTGCACGCACACGAAGTTTACGGCCACTCCAACACAGGCGCGTTGTTCCCACTGTTTCGTCCATTTTCTCCCGGTACAGAAGCACCCCGACCGAGCCGATGCATACGCCGTCGCACGCAGCGCTTTCTCGCACGCGCGTTCGCACGCCACTAAAGATTGGGAAACCAAGGAGAGAGAGGGAGAGAGAGAAGGCGGGAAGCGCTTTCTCGATCCGCGGGAGAACGCCTTTTCCAGGGAAGGACGTCGTCGCAACGGGTAGCCCGCGGCTCACGCTGCGACGCACGCCTGCGGCCGCTCATTTTTCCGCTCCGGTTTCTATGGTGAATGAGGCTCGCAGAGAGAACAAGTACGGTCTAAGCCACGCTGTGTCAACCACCGCTTGCCGGGCCTTCGCAAGATACGTGACAGCGAGAGAGCACGCTGAGACACGCTGCACGCGACGTGGTACCGCGTTCCTCGTTCTTTTCTGCGAGACAGCCCGCCATGACCCTCAGCTGGCAGCAAAGAGGAGCCACCGCTGCGCACATCTATAAAGCCAGGGACCGACCCCAGGAGCTCGGCGCGAGGACGACGGAAACATGCTGTGTCATGACGACGCGCTTGTTAGGAGCGGCAGCCGACGCTCTGCCGCGTCCTGTCGTCGCGTGCTTCTCGAGTTGCGTGCAGGGCGAACGGACAGTGGGATGCGCGGGAACGCGTGGAGCTATATTTAGCATGATGCTATATATACGCTTGCGCACGTTCTGATAGCGCGCGCGCGTGGCATTTGTACCCAAATCGTATTTTACGGCCTTGCCATGGCATGCTCACAAGCTCACTTCTTGTCGAACCATAAGTTCAGACAATTGTGCGGCTTTGGCTCCTTTCGCACGTGGTCGATGTCGCCGGTTGCATGCAATGAATCCTGTTTCGCTCAGATGCCATCCCCGCGAAAGCAGTTGGATTGCCTAACAGTGACTCGGCGTATTAACAGGCTCGTGTTCTTTTTTTTTTTTCAGTCCAAGCCGCCAGCTGGGGAACAGAACTGTGTCAAGCAAAAGGAAGCCAATTTTTATTTGCAACACAAGAAAGTGACAGTTGCAAAAAGCAGCATCAGGAAGAACCTTGACTATGCAGGAGGACTTCTTTAATTGGCGGATGGATTGATGAACTCGAGGACCTGACTTGATACCAGTTTAAAGGGAAACAAAGTACTTTGGTTACAAATTTAAGCTAAGAATGGTAAAGGCGATTTCATTCCGCAAGCCCAAGCTTCATCGATTCTTCAATTTGAGCGTCACTTGTCGAGCGGCCACCAAGAACGCGCAGACGCGCACATTTATGTAGAGAGATACAAACGTAATCTATTTATTTACTTATTTTGCTCCAGAAAGTGTCCATAGAGGTCAGAGCTTTGTGTCCAAAGGTCATTCCTTGGCTCTATTCGACTGTGGTTCGTCGAGAGGTTACTTAGACGTATTTCGCCAAATATTGCTGCCCCTCTTGTTTGGAAGCTGGGATTATTAATCAGAGTGAGGTGGGCTTAACAAGTGCCCACAACTTGGTCGCCTCGACTCTCTTACGCCGGCACTGCAACATCCGCCACGCTGCATCTAACTCTCGCAGACTGCGAAGCATCCGCGCGGCACATACGAGAGAGGAGACAAAAATGCCGAAGTGCTCGTGCTTGCATGTACCTGGAAGGCGCTAGAATCTGCTGGGAAAGAAGCGGCAGCAGCAGTCCGGGGACACGGCGAACAATTGACGACTTGGTTTCGCCGCCCAGCGCCCCCCGGCAGCAGCGACGGCGCGGAGTCAATCTCGAGGCAAACAGGACAGCTGCGAAGAAGGGACGTCCCGCTACGACGTGCGACAGTTTGAAGAATGGGCCCGGTTTCGACGACCAAGCAACGTGCGCGCGTGCGTTCGGGGGGCCTCCGCTGGGCAGGGTGCCTGCTGCGGCCAATCAGGCCCTGCGCGAAGGACCCCGAAGGACCGCGTGCCGAGGCTACGCGACGACTCGGTCGGCGGGAGCGCCTCGCGCTGGGTTTCCTTTTTACGAAACCGAAGATGTCCGATATTGCCGATTCTCCCGGTAGCCTGGCCCAGCCGGAAAGAAAGAAAGAAAAAGGGAAAGGAGGGAGGACAAGAAGGGAGTGCGACGCGAAGTTGTAATGTTGTGCCGACAGCCTGCTAAGAAGGCTGCTGACGTGAGGAATTTGCTGCGCTCTCCTCGCGTCTTGCCCTACCGAGGTCGGGATGTTTATGTCTCCCGGTTGGAAGCTTTCTTTCGTTCTTTTTTTTTTTTTTTTTTTTTGCGAAGCGAAGCGGGTATTCGGTCTTCCGCGTGCGTTTTCGGAAAGGTGACCGAACGTCGTCTGGTGAACACTGACATTGACATGTCGTCGGTCAGCTAGGTGTTCGTTCTTCCTACTTTCCCATATCTTTTTTTATGCAAGTTGTGGCTTCGGCTCTGTTGCTTGACACTTTGTAGATTGCAGTTAGCGCGGTTCGTATCACGGCACAGAGCTCATTCGTCAAGTACTCAAAAGTTAGACACGTAACACAAATTTCTCGTGGTAGATTGGCGACATGTCTGCTGGTCCCAACTTGTGCGTCTGAACGATTCTATTCAATTCCAGGCAACTGGAGCGCTCGTCGTTTGTTAGCTTGCATTCTACGTATTACGGAAAGCTACCGAGCTGCCAATACCAAAATACACATTACGGAAATGTGATTTAAGGAGGTGGGCACATAGAATGTTCTAATACGTGGGCAGGAGTCTTGTGGGCAAAATTCTGTAGCGTTGCAGCCAAGTAAGTACTCGATAGACTGGCTGAAAGAGAAAATAGAGACATGTTACGCAATAAATTTTTTAGCGGTTTGCAAATATTGGAAATTTCGTATAGCAAACGAATGATCTTGTCGCGTCAGAGTATTATGTTCAGTGTCACATGCACTATTCTTTGCAGTATTCGATCATAGGCCATTATTTAGGCTGGACAGGGATTATTGGAGCCTGGCTATCATGCACGTTTGTCCACCGGTTGCATCAGGTATAACAAAAGTAAGTCAACAACGAACTTTGGAGAGAGTTAATATTTTTTTCTCGTTAGAAAGCTGCCTGGTGGAGTTCTTGGCATTTAAAATCAGTTTACGCACTTTTGGTAGTCAGAGGAAAACAAATTCTATTCGATGTCCGCATTTTTCGAGTGCTCGTATTTGGTTCCTAAATGTCACATGCTACGTGTGCTTTTTCGTTTGTAATTCCTTTCATCGGAGATGCCATGGGTATGAGTGGGTGTGAGGATGTTAGCAAAGGCAACGTGCGCTCATTGTCTCGTCAGGAAGATGATTTCCAGCTTAAAATAGTGGCACGGACACTAGAAAAGAACAGTTGCTTTAACAACTGCTGGACAATCAGTGGTGCGTCGCGAGTTTTCCTTCCAGGTCTCCAAAGCATTCTTTTTTTTTTCTTGCTCGACACGATTGAGCAGTAATGCATGCAACGCACCTCACGCACAAGCCATTCTCAACTTAGCCCATCCGCTCGATTTACGGTGAAGAAAATTAATGCCTGTCGCCGCTGCTGCGTCGCACACCAGGGCCACCTGCGGACCGGTTCGCACGTAAGAAATAAACCAGCTTTTCCATCAGCCGACCTGCCCATCAGTGGGTGATCGCAAGCCCTGTGACTACTGGGGAAAAAATTTAGAAGATGAGAAGGCTCGCGGGAATGCCTTTCAAGCCGCCACTTTCAAGCTGCCTCGAAACAGCGTCATGTGCACCTCCGCAACGAACTCCCGTGACGGTGCGGGGCCTTTCCTGGAGTCGATCGGTCAAATGCGCACAATAGAAGAGCGCCAATGGGAAAAAAAAAAAAAGAAAGCAAAACCCACGCGTCGGCAACGCAGCCGTCAGGGCCGACGTCTTCTTCCCTTCCCCGCGGCCTGCGTCTCCACGGTGGTCTCTCTTTTAACTCCGTTGCGCGGGCATTTGTTCGCCCCCTCGTCACAACTAGTGCGCGCTTTGCCGCCGTGCACCGGACTTGTGTCAAGAAGCGACTGCGAGGCGACCGCGGCTGATTCAATTGTCATGCGATGCGTTTGTTATTCGCGGGCCGCGGCAGACAGCGAGGTGCAGGGGGTGACTTTAGCTTTGTGTTTGGTCTTCTACACCGCGCCGTTTGCCCTTGGCACGTCAATTCCACAGGAATGAGTGTGTGTGCTGAGTGTAGGTGGCGACGCTTACAGCGGCATGGAAAAAGAGAAAGTTTGAGCTTCGCCACTCATAATGCAGTCCTTTTGAAACAAAATCACGTGTTCTATACTTCTTCCCGTAGACATGCGGGAAAGTGTATCTTCGACAAACGGGAAGATGTGTTCACATACGGCCTAATGAGCACCTCCTCCCTGAAGAACGACGCATATAGTTTCAGCTTCGACAACATTCTTGGTGTATGGCAAGTTCGTAGCCGGGTAAGGAGGAACAAGTACTTTGTTTTAAGATAAACCTGCAGCAACCAAAAAGATAACCCAAGTACCCTGTGTTCTTCTATCAGGCACTTTGTGTGTAAGCCATCACTAACTTGGTCTGACAAGGAAATCTTGTAGCGGACATTCACAGAACTGCGCTTTGCAGATAACGTCACGCGCGATAAATTTGGCAACGTTCGGGTCTTTGCACGCATGAAGTGTGTGTCTGTGCTCTTGCGCCTTTGTACTGGCCTTGTTATGCGCTGGATATCTGTACTGAACAGGCATTTGTACAATACTAAATCTACATGCAGTTATGCGTCATGTGACCGTACTGTGACCATATATACTGTCCTTGCTGTCGTGCTGATGTAATTTTCACGATATAAGTGCGAAAGTAGGAAGAGCGAATTCAGATGGGGGGGGGGGGGGGGCGGCATGCAAGATTACTCGTGTATTTATACTTATACGAAGGAATCCCACGTGGCCAAAATTAATCGGAAGAGCCTTCGTTACCGCGTTTTTCATGCATGTATAAGGGATGTCTCTATCTACGACTCAGTGACAGCTCTTTCTGTGTGAAAGAACGAAATATCAAAGGTCATGCTTCCACTAACTGCATGCACCGTAAGCGGTTGCGGAGCCGGAAATACGTCATAAACGACACGTATCAAACACCACTTCTTCTTCTTTCTATCTTACGCTAAGACGGCGAGAGAGACCGCATTGCTACTGTACGGAAGCGAAGTTTACTATCACAAGCTAAACTCAATATTCCTCGGCAATCTCCCTTTAAATACTAGACCTGCAGTAGCTTCCGGAAAAAAAGAAGATTGCCTTTACATAAACGTGTATTAGCGCGAACTAAGACAATCACAGAGAAAATAACAAATAGACTAGCGCTCTCTTTGTGACCAACTCAGTTTTTTGTACTACGACTCCTCTACGCGTGAATCAGCTGTCACAGAAGAAAGGTCTGCTAGACCTTCAGCTTTTTAATATTGTTTGGACGCACGAATTACGGGCAGACAGGGAAATAGAGGCTTTGAGTGCAAACAGAGCGCATCTGTTTAAATTTTAGGCGCATGGTTGTTAATTATAGTTCGTTGATACATTGCCGGAATTCAATACTGTAATTAAGTGCACGCAAAGTACGCCGCACACTGCTGAACTACCAATCCGGCTGCGAAGAACAATCCTGGAAGAAAGACTGCAGAAGAAAGATTTTTGCCGCTGGTTTAGCGAAATTACCTTTCAGTGATGGTGACATGCATAGTGATCTGCATACATGCCGGACGCCTTATCATCAGAAGTTCAAGCGCGAACAAGTGAAGAAAGAAAAAGCAGCGATTTTGCATCTCAAGCTTTGCCCGTATTTACCAGTGACTTCATTATTTCTCCAGAATGTTCACTTGTATCCGCACTAAGCTTAACGACATACCTATAGCTAGAGCGATTGCACAGAGCACTTCTCTCTTGATAACGAACAAATTTGTTACGTTTAGTTGTTTTTTTCCACATTGGCGTTTGAATTCATGATGACGGTAGATTCCTAAATTTTAGTGCGCAGCTGACTATTGTGTTTGCGCAATCTTACGTGCCAGCATCCTTGCTTTCGTTATTGCATCAGGAGAGACTGCGATGTGTAACCTTGCGGCACGTTTACCGTGTGCTGCCATGTCACAGCGAGAACGCGAAGCGCATAGCTGATGTTCCATTGAACGTATGGTACAACATATTAATGTAAAAACAAAGTTGGTTAAAGACGAATAAACAATTTTGGTGCGCGTTAACATTTCGAAGTACGTCGTTGAATACAGCTGCATCACGGTTCACAGTATACGGCACACGCTGTATGGCCAGAAAGGATTCGCGTCTTAACCTGGATTGTTAGCATTGCCGAAGCAGTGGCGAGAGCCGAAGCTCGAGGGCTCGAGAATGCGTTCGCGTTTATTTCGGCTTCTTTCGGCGTTTCAGATTATGCCGACATTGCCGTTTCTGGTAACTCCGATACACTAACACTCGTAGAGTTTACTTTAGTCTTACCTACACACGCTCGAATCTACCGGCGACAGTCTAACTAACATTTCGTGTGGACGAACTACTCATAATGCGCTAAGTTAACATGCCATGTACATCTTAACCTCCTATCAAAATAAGCGCGAACTCAGATATTATATTTGTCGGTATCCTCTAACAGAATTGTAATGTGCTTTGATGGACATAAAAATAATACCGACGTTAATCGAAGCGTGAACATTACAACTCTCTGTAACGTATCAATAAGGAACGATATCTACATCGACTGCCACCCTCCATCTTTTTCAGAAAAAATATAAATAAATAAATAAAATATCGATAGCGAAGAAATGTTATCAGTTATACATCGCTGCGAAACAGATGTCCCAAATATGCGAGCAGGACTAGTATAGAACCCGCGCAGAGTGCGTAATAATTTCACATTGACTGTAAACTAATAAATCGTCTTTGTCGACGATCTAACATCTACACCATTGTGCACAGTTCCAATGTTGTGATCTCGCCCAATTTTTTCTTCTTCTTGTAACTGACACGTTTCTGCCAAGTTCTGTAAATGTATTGAGCCCTAATTGTAACTTCTTCTAGCCAGTGCATAATTTGGTTCTGCATATCAGATGCAGCAAACGTAATTCGATTGATTCAGTGGTTGTCCACTCGCAATGCCTTTCACATTTGTTTCGAAATATTTAATGTAGAGGCGGAAGTGTACCTCGCGCTGCAGCTTCGTGCTAATGGTTTCGCCTTGTTGTGAGCACCTCATAAAATAACATACCACGAAGCATCTCTCTTCCCATTTTGATTGGCTGAGCGGCCAACGCTAAACTGCATTCCGCAACCATTCGAAAACATTCAAATATTTTAGCGTACGCGGTAATTTCTACGCTCCGGCCGAACATACAGAGATACCGTACTTATTCATCTAGTCTATATAGTAGACGCAATTTTACCTTAGTTAAGGAAATTGGAACTTCGCGTAGCGCGCCTGCTAATTAACACTATTTCGAAATATAGTTAACATACGCTAAATCAGAGAAGTCTCCTTCGCAAACGCTCTTACTGTCTCATAGAAATGCTTGGCTGTGCAAACACAACGCCGAAATTATTGACCCAACGCAATAGGGTTGCAAATCTGTAGGAATCCGCCACTGACTTTTTTGGGAGGGCGTGAATGAATCCCAGGTGGCAAAAATTTATCTGCAGCCCTCGATCCTAGCTCATAACAACACATAATCCAAAATGTTAACCAGAAACCATAGCTAGTAACTCATAACCCACTCTGCACTCACGGGTTGTTAAACGAAAAAAACAGCAAGAAAAAAAAACATAATTCCAACGCAGTGAATGATCGCTTAGGGCGTTTGCAATGACCACTTACTCGGTATATTCTTTTTTTAACGTTTGCTTATGGTTGCACATATATCGAGGCCACTTCCTTGAAACTCAACCTGCAACATATTATTCCGCTGCCCCCCCCCTCTTGCGCATCGTGTTATCATAATTCCAGTGAACCCCCGCCGAACGGGTTCTCTGTCTACGTGAGCATAACGTGCGCGGCTCAGCTCGGCTTGGCCAAATAAATGTGCAAGCGGAACGCGTGCGCATAACTCGCGCCAGGGTGTCTCCCGTTCTAACGCGGCAGAAACCGAAGAGGCGCGCACGTCATAATCACATAATCGGGACGAATTCGGTTCCCCGTGTCACTGCCCCCTGCGTATAACCGATCCGAGGCCAATTGAGTAAGCCAGCACTCGATGCCTCCTTCGCCGGTCACGAACTCGCAGAGACATTCGTTTCAGCCGCACGCCAACGCGCACGAAACCCTTCAATACCCATCGCGCGTGAATCTTTACGAGCTCCAGAACCTGCCGACCTCCGCCGGCGCCGAGTGACTGCAATAACGACGCCCATATATATTGCGGTAATCTCCACAAACCTCCGCGGGCGCATTCTCTTTTGTTTTTTAACGGCCAGCTTATAATCCTTAATAACCACGTCTCTGACCAAGCTAATCGGCCATTAAACTATACCTCGACATAGTCAGGAGGCCCCTCTTGTGGACACACACGGATTGCCCTTTCTGGAGGGTCGTTGATGCACGCGGTCGGCATGCGTGTTCTATACTCGCGGGCGACCTTCTGTGGCAGTGAAGGGAAAAGCTACAGGGAGGCAAAGCGCGCCCGAGTGAGAGCGCTTTTGAAAAAGAGTCCCGTGTTTTCATCCACGTTAGCTTAAGCTGGGGAAGAGAAACACGAACACCTTATTATCAACCGTTAAACAAGAGAAAACAAACCACTTAATGTAAAAGTTTACTTATTTCGCGGCTATTCCCTTCCGCGTCTCTGGGCAAACGCGAAACCGCCCCACGTGGAACAATGCGTCGATTCTGCGTCTGTTCCGAGCAACCAAAAGCTCTGTCAAACGATGGCGGTCTACTTGGCGCCGTAAGTAACACACGTGCAGCAGCCCGTAGCTTTTCCTTCGTTGCCACACAAAGTTGTCCGCGAGTTGTAGGAAAGCAGTAAGAAAGCGTGTGTTGGAGAAAGCGCTTCGGGGGCTTCGGACGCCGCATTGCTGCGTTCTATCCAACATGTCAGCTCGTCATGATGCGAACTTCGCCTCCTGCCAGCCGCTGTCTTGCTCCGGAGCTTGTTTCGTGTACGTCGGCGAACGCGCGGTTCTAGGTCGCGTCTGCGCCTTATCAGCTGAGCCCGAGAGCAAAGTTTATTTTTCGTAGTCTAACGGGTGTGTGTATCCGTGCGTAGAAAGAGGGAGCGTCGCGGCGTGGAACAAAGAACTCTTGGTGTTTACGCCGGGGCGGTAATATGGGCAGACGTCGTTCTCGCTGGCGGCTACTGCGATGGATGAGGACCACGTTTAGAGATGTGTAAAGAGCGGGAAAGAGACAAAAAGACCGGGGAGGAAGCGTGCTTTCTTGTTGAGCAGGGTAAAAAAACAAAAAGCAATCAGAGCTTGCTGACATATGACCTTTGAGTGTTATAAACGAACGTTGTAAGCAACGTCAGGCAGAGGAAAACGAGCATCATGCAAAAGGAAGGAAAATTACAACATAGAATTCCTTGCATTAGGTCCCAACGAGATTCGCAACAGATTAATTTATGTTATAAGCAGGTTCTGTGCATGGTGTGCGCGCTAAAGCAGCGACGACATCTCAGTAATACGTAGAAGCCAATGCCACGTTGCATCGTCCAGTGAAGAATCGTCCAGTGAAGAACAAGGTCAGCCTTTCTTCTTCTTCTTTTTTTTTTTTTCAGTCTAGCGCACATATAAGAGCCGTGGATGCTAGGACAAGATAATTCTGCAAAGCTGGAAAATGGGAGTTGGCGAAGTGTGAAGATCCATCGACCAGATAGATAGATGGTCGATGGATCCAGCCGCTCGCGGTTCCGTGCCTGTAGCCTGGTTCAAATGCCACCGTAATTTGATGGTGGCGAATGGTTTGTGCGTTAAAATACAGGCACAAATTAGGTTCGGAGCAAGTTCTTCGATGAACGAGTTCAAAATTTGTAGTCTGTGTGCATTTGCGACAAAAGCCACGCTACTTATTCCAGTTTTACAAAGGTAGCTCTTTGAGCCATAGTTCGGCGGTACACGTTTGTCGATCTGAGCAGGAGTGTTTGCGTTTGAGAAAGCTTCACTCAGGCCATGGCAGGTATAATCCATAAAACAAACCTGTGCGTATCGGAGTTGTAATTCTCACTATTGTGCCATTTGTTGCAGAAATCTGACGGTTGTTCGGCTGTGACGTCCCCGTGTTCGACACGCACGGGCTACAGAAATGGCGTGAGGAGACTGACGTGAAGAGAGAGTGATGCCAGTGCGCGCCCGCCATCTTTGACCATGGCGGGCCCACTACGAAGAGAGAGAGAGAGGGAGAGAGCGAGAGAGAGAGGGCACGATTGCAAGATTAGGCAGTAGTAGCACCACTAGTTTCATATGTTAAGCGTATAAGCTTTGTAATGCGTGAATACCTGTCGACTGTGCATTTGATGCCGTTCTTTCAGTACGCTATGTATAGTGCCCGTACACCCTATATAGCAGCATGCACAAGATGTTTCACGTGTATCCTACTGCTGCTGCGTCTCCGATACAGTCTGTACCTGATTGTATTTTTGTAGACTTTGTATGCACATAAGTTTTCAGTCTGTGCGTGCGTGTTAGATGAGGAAAAGGGCAGCCTCAATTTATCTGGTCACATTAATAAACAATTCTAAATCGGCTCAGTGCATGCACCTTGGAATAACCAGTTCTAATGGCGCCTGCCTTTTTGTTTGTGTGCATTTATTAAACAACAAGCGACCAGTTCGGTCGATCTCTGCGTCAGGTTATTCAACAAACGAATGTTATGGTTTTTATGAATGTTATGTTTAAATTCTATGTCGACCTAGTGGCAATGAACTATAGGTCGGAGAGCGCTAGAAGCGTGGCAAGAGAGCAGCTATATAAACAAGCAAGGGGACTTCCAACAAAACGGACATTGCGGCTAACGAGTGGGGCCAGAGAGAAATCGAACAAAACATTTGTTTTGCAGGTCAATCCCAGAGCTGTACAGACACGATGCTGACATACTCTATTACACTGCTGTGGAGTTAGAAGTTTTTGCACTCGATGGGGGCGAAATGCGAAAACACCCGTGTGCTTAGACTTAGGTGCACGTTAAAGAACTCCAGGTGGTCTAAATTTCCGGAGTCCTCCACTACGGCATGCCTCATAATCAGAAAGTGGTTTTGGCACGTAAAACCCCACAAAAAAAAAAGAAGTTTTTGCACAGAGCAACTGTCGACTTTCAGGTGGGCGAAAGCTTTGTTAGTGAAGAAGCCAGCTGTGCACGCTGGGGCTGTCATGGTGCGCAGCCATGCAGCCGCTCGAAAGCGTGATTTGGGGAACGTGATCGTATTGACAAAATGCTCTAGCTGCAAAACACAACGCTAACGAGGCCGGGTTCTTTCTAGAAGGCGTTTCTTTATTGAAAGCTGAAGGGGCAGAGAGATGGAAGAAAAAAGAAAGCTGCCTCCCAGTGCAGACCGAAATGCGGGATTACCGATGGTGTTCATTGGATCGTATCCACCAGGAACTCCCCCTCTCCCCCCCTGCCCCCCCCCCCCAAAAAAAAAGAAAGGGAGCTTTAATACGAGGAGAAAGCAAAACTGCGAGTAATCTCAAACCAGCCATAGTTAAGCTCCACAGTCGCCCTACACAATAAAGAAAATTGCACGCTTAAGAGTGTTTAGGCGAACTAATACACCCATTTGAAAGAGTGCTTTTTCGGAATTGCACCCTTTGCCCCTAAGTGTGTATTGCCAAAATGGACACTGCCTTTCATTTTTGCTGCAAGAGCATTTGTTCTATCACTACCCTATTCTTTCTGGCCTCCGCCGAAGTTCTGCTGAAGTGTCTACCATATATATATATATATATATAAGAAACAGAAAGACTGTGCAGCCTTCATTAGAACTGCGGCCGACAGATCACGAGTCGTAAATGTTTCCTCTTGACGACACCGCTTTTTTTTTTATTTCCGTATTTTGCTCAAATAGTTACAGCAAATAATAAAGCACCTTAAAAGGTCGGGCAACCGATTATTAGGGACCTAGTTTTTTATGGCGCAACGCAAAGCTCACCTTCGGCAGTGTTTACATCAGCAGCGGTTACTTCCAAAAGCGCGTGGATGTTTAGCAAGCAGAATTTTTCTATCTGAGCAGCCTCTAAAAAAGTAAGAGTCCATCGTCCCGCAAAGCTGACAAGTGAGAGCGATGTCGATAGCCCGCCTCGCAAATTGTGGAAGCCGCCGATCGCTTTGCTTTCACAGGAGTGAGTGTAACTGTGGTTAACCTTTTCAAACACTTTTCAAAATAAAACGCCGAGGCAATGAGTTCGTGCACAGACATTTGTTATATTTGTACCGCGTTGCGCCCCAAGTACACGCCTACGTCATGGCTGGCTGGCGTCCTTCGTCGTTGTTCTTCGATAGACGAGCCAAGCCAACTCATCGAAAACGAAGGCGAAGGCAGCGCCACTTTTCTGCTCATTACACACGAAAGCTTGTCTGCACATTGTAAGTCAGGAAAAACTTACAATAATGCAATGTATACTGCCTTTCAATGCTAATAAAGAGACCAGGAAACGCGTACACTATTAGGAGGTCACGTGGTGGACCTGATGTAGCTTCATGTTTTTGCCGCGTGGGGCGCGAAATATCATTTTTCGCGACTTTTAGTGATGAATTGGAAACATAAATCCACTTTGATGAGAAAAGCATGGCTCGTTTTAGCCACTACGATAGGGAATCATTCCATCAGCGGGGTTATCTCGATTCGTATTCTCAGCGGTTGTCTGTTCTTTTAAGAAGGGCTACCACCTCTAGGTGCTCTGATAGGCCGACGTCGCTCCCTTCAGGGCTTCAGTTCATCTAGAAATCAAGACTAAGGCGAAATAAATTAAGAGAAGCGAGCAGTAAGACGTGAAGGGCAGGAAGAAGAGAAGAGGACAAAGTAAATGTGTCCTTCCTATTTACGAGTGGGGCACACGCCACCTCCACAGTGAATGCCGTGTTCTTAACGGCAGAAGATTGCTCCGCACGCAACTGCGAATGTTTATTCTAACCGTTACTGCATGAAACCGGGGAAGACTTACGGCGTATAATATTCCACCAGCCCCGATGCCACACCAAAAGGAACAGGCGCCTGAACGACTATTATTGGCTAGCACGCTATGATTTGCTGACAATTGGTAGATGGTCTATAAAACAACACCGAGCCGAGACAACTTAAACGGAGCCAGTGTTAAAAACCGAAAGGCAGGGTGGGAAATAAAGAAAGAGCTATGTCTTTCCACTTCACCACCGCAGACGCCATGCCCGTGAAGTAGAAGTTTCCCATCGATAACCTATATACTGTGACCATATGAAGTGTTCGAACAATGACTTGGCGCAAACTGCTGGAGAAAAAAAAAAAAATCGGCAGAGATACTTAAGACTGCTTGCGTGTGGGAATGCGAAAGCATTATAATAGCTTTGGTGTAAAGCTGTTTTTCTTTGCATGCCCCTTGCTTGTCCGCGCAAGCTCTGGCCTGCGTTTTTACTGCGCCTCGGTATAAGGTCAAATGAAAACGCGCCAGGCGTCTCAACGCGCTCGCTTGCCCGCGAGGAGTTCGTAACTCCAAGGACCGCTCAGCTGCATTCAATTGCACATTAATGCGTTTTATTTTATGCACTGATTTTATACATTCATGACGTGGCGCCACCGCCGTCACGTGCCCAACGACGCACGCTCTAGGCCAGACGTTTATAGCCAGCCAGACGGCTGCCACGTGACGGGCGCAATTACCCACGGACTGTACTCGCGGACAACTTTCTGTGGCAATGAAGGGAAAAGCTACGGAGGCAAAGCGCGCACACGTGATAGCGCTTCTGAAAAACAGTGCCGCGTTTTAATCCGCGTTAGGCTTGGCTGGGGAAGAGGAAACATTAAGCACCTTATTGGCAACAGTTAAGACAGAACACACCACTGAGTGTAATAGTTAACGTATTTTGCGGCGTTTCCCTTCCGCGTCTGGGCAAACGCGAAACCGTGGCATGTGGAAGCTGCGCCGGTTCAGCGTCTGTTCCGAGCAACCAAAAGCACTGTCGGACGCTGCCGGACTACTTCGCGCGGTAACACATGTGCAGCAGCCACGCGCCCGTAGCGTTCCCTTCATTGCCGCAGAAGTTGTCCGCGACGCATGTAGTCAGCCACAACCGCGGCGACGGAGAAGCGTGATCGCCTCGCACACTGAAGGCGCGGGTTCGACTCCCACCCGCACTGAAACGCACCTAATGTTCTTTTCAGTGGCATGGACTTACTTCGTTTGCAAGAACACTCCTGAGAAATTTGACGTCAATTCGAGTACACTTTTTATGCAGTTTTACTCTTTGCCGTCGGCCATTTTCGGTAGCATCATTCGGTCACGCCGCCGACTACAACGCCGGATTGTCGCGTTATGGGCCATATAATGCTTTCCCGCTAATACGCACTTATGGCTCCTTAAGATGGCGCTTAGGTCGAAGAATTGACCGTCTGGCGTTACGGCCCGAAAATTCAAGCGCATGCATCGACCAGTATTTCTTTATCAATGAAAAAGAAACAGAACTCGATTCGCGTTCAACGGACATCCTTCTAATTAATCGCGGTGTGGTCGCGACATTGTCTGCGTGTGGTTTTTCCCAGTTTTGTCCTATGCAGAGCAATGTACACGTGTCTCATGACGTTTTGAGGAGTATAAGTACGCCTGAGAGAACTGGAAATAAATCTGACGTCGAAAGTTAGCGGTGTGTGTTTGTCTAATTTGCATTTCCGCGTCCCTCTCATTCTGCCTGCGCTACAAGAAAGTAAAAGGCGCCGTATATACAAGTCCACATAGTTAAACTCGTCGATGAACGTGTTAAACTAAAGAAAAATACATTCAATGAACCTGCATACGTGTCTTAATGGTCTTCATAACTTGCCACGACTTTTCCCACGTGCCATTAACCACGCAGCACCTGGGCCGATGTCAAGGCGACCGAAAAAGAGAACAATTAGAAAGAAAAGAAGTAATACGAAGTAACAACGCCTTCGAATGAGAAAGTCAAAGTAATTTAATGAATGTCTCGTGAATGCGCAGGCTTTCTCCTTCATCCTCTCTGTAGCGTATGCTAAAGTGACTGTCAACTTTTACCTGCTTGGAATGTTGAAGTGCCCGAGCACCCTGAAAGGTGTCTGTTTCGCACATAGCACACTTTTAGCAACCTGAAATTAATGAGAGGGTGCCGTAAGGGTGTTCCGCTAACTGAAGCACCCATTTTCAATATCTTCAGAGAAAGTAAGGCTGCAAAAAGGGTGTTTCGACATCCACTCCAACCTTTAGGGTGTAATTTTCCTTAGAGTGTAAAGCTTACCGAACGGTATATATTCAATAACACGGCACCAGCAGCATGCTGCTAGAATACCATCCGTTTTTTTTTTTCCCTGTTCCAAAGGCGCACACGGGGACGCGCATCAGCGACTCCTACGCGGACTCATCGGCCTCGGCGCTGTCCGCGAATTTTTCCCTCTTCACATCTGACCGCGACGGCTCGCGCGCGGTCGCCTCCTCGGCGCCGCCTTTCCGCTCTCCGGGGGCATCAGCTTCTTCGGTTATCCACTTATTTATTTCGCGCGTTCACGGGAGCGAGGCACGGGCTCATCACACGCCTTCCTCGGTCCTGAGCGAAGCAGGCATGCAGGCCGAGGATACAAGAAAGGGAGAAGGCTGTCCGTGGCGTCGTTTTTCTCTTGCACCCGCCGCTCCAGCGGGGGTTCCCATCTCTCGCGCCGTCATGCAATCTCGCCGTGCCTCTTCACCCCCGACAACACGAGTGCGTCTCGCCGGGGACCGACCCGGTGGGGCGCGATCTCGGCCCCGCTCGATGAACCCGTCCAATAAAGCGGATCAAAAAATCTTGGCTCGCAGCGGCCCGAGCGCGTGTTCTCTCCTTTCCTCTCTTACATAAGTGACCCGCCGAACGACCTTGAAAGTGCGACTCCCTTCCTCCTCTTTCCCTCCCTCCCCCCGGCACACACACTCCCTGCGTGAGTCTAACCTCCGCGTGAGCAACAAACAGACCCAGCCCTCGCGGCAGCTATCGGGCCTCGCGCATGGGCGGCGGCGAGAGGCGGGCTTTCCTGGGCGGCAGCGACCAGTCCGCGACCGGCGAGCGCCTGACGTCTTCATCGGAGGGGGCGCGGTGCCGCTGGCGACCGCGGTGCTGCTGCCGCGAGGGCTCTCTATTGACTCCCTTCGGCGGCAATCACCCTCTCACCCCCTTTCGCGCGGGGAGAAAAAGAGGGAAGGGCACGCCGCCGCCGCCAAAGCGCGCCGGCACCTCGAGCGTTTACGAAAGTTCCCAGCGAACGATGCTGCATCGGAAATGAGCGAGCGGGCGCGCATTCGCGTTTTTCTCCCCTGTCGCTGCCTCGTTCCTCGCCGAGCTGCTGGTCTTCTCTCGCCTCCCAGCCCGCCTTTTCCTCTCCTTAGCTTGGTTAAGACTCATCTCTCCTCCTTTCCCTTCCGGCTTTCTTATATGTTTGATTTAGTGCGCCGGTATCAGGCGTGCGCAGTCAGGTGGTCATTATTGGGTGGCCCCCAATGATCTGGACGGAAAAGTGGGTGGGCGCCTCTCGAGCGGTTTAGGCCCATGGGTGGCGAGATCGTGGGTGGTGTCCGAGCCAGGCCTGTTGTGCTGCCCCGCCGCGCCGGCGCGCAGGTCACCGCTTCTACGCTGCTCGACGACCGTGGAAGGTCTTACTCAAGGAATTTCTAGGGGAGCGTGTGAGGGGCAGGGGGAAAGTGCGAATTGCAGCGTGGTCTCTCACCCGTCGTCCTGAGAGCCGGAATTCTTTCGGCATGTCGAGACTGGCTTAACAGTCTGAACTCGAGCGTCCGGCGTAGGTTTCGCTAACGAGACATCATGGCCCGATACAATGGCAATTCCCATAAACGGCGCTGAATTCAGCACACAAATCGATATTCACCATCCTCTGCACACGTTCCATTGTATGACAACGCAATAGCGTTGAGATCTCAGTCAATCTAAGCAGTTTGGCGATTTGTCAACATTATGTTCCTTTCCTGACCATGTTTCTGACCTAGGCTTCGCGTCACAGAAACGTGCTATACGTGAAGGTTCATTGATCGTAGCCCATGAAGGGAGATGAGCTAACGAAATGACCACAGTCTCATGCTTAGATGACTGTTATAGTGGTCGTTTTATTGAACATTGTTCGTGGAAGAAATCTTAGAGAAAAAGCGAGCAAGAACTTAAAAAAGAAACAGATCTGTCACTCGAAGGAAGAAGCATGGAAGCTAGACGAATAGCGTTCCCAACGATTACAAGGGTCAGCAATCATCAGAGATAAAAGTTTACAAAGAGCTGTGTGAAGTCGAGTCTGGTCACCTCATTGCTCGTTTCTGGGGTGTGCAGATCGCTTTAGAAACTCATAGCAGTGTATGCGAAGAGAACCTCAGTCGCAGCATCCTACAGGTCGGCCAGAGGCAGAGAGAGAAATAAAATGATAAATGAAATGCAGGGAGGTTGTCCGGGACTGAGTCCGGTTGGCTACCCTGCAATGGGGTAAGGGAAATGGATAGGGAAAGATTAAGAGAATAAGAGAAAGTCCGCTGTGGATATCACCGATGTAGTAACAGTTTTCTCTAGATTACAGACGGTCCTCAGTCCGGATCATAGGCGGTCCCTCAATCCAGTAGCCTTCAAAAATCGCAGTAGCGCTTCTGTGGCCTTTTGTAGCTGCCATATGCGATGTTTTGGTCCCAAGATCTTGTTCAAGGTGAATTGTTTTCTATCTAACCGGTTTAGAGCTTTGCAGAGATCATGTCTTTTATTTTCAAGAGATTGGCAGTACAGCACAGGAGGTGTTTTATAGTCTCCTCAACACCGCAGGCACTGCACTCGGCGTTATCTGTCATTCCAATAAAACCTGTATACTATATGCATTGGTGAATACAACACTCAGGTGTAAGCGGCACAGCATTGTTTCCTGTCTTCACGGAAGCCCAGGTAGCAACCGCAGTTGCATAGATGGGTCGAGAGAATGCAATCGATGGTGAGTGAGTTAAGGCATGTCATACAGTGAGCGAGCTTTCTCAAGTGTCGAACTGCGTCAGTTCTCGATAACGGTTTGTTCGAAGCAAGTCTTGTTCCTTCGTGCATGTGCTTCCCTATAGCAGCTTCCGGAGGCGTAGGCAGGGGGGGGGGGAGGGGGCTTATGTGGCTTCAGCATCCCCCACGAAATTTTTCCGTGCTGTCATTGACCGCCGACCAAAACAACCCCCGGCGCCGAAACTCATGCGGGAATTTATCTAGAATGTCCTCTTCACGCTCGAAAAGACATTTCAGCGCGAACATAGCGAATCGGGCTGGATTTCGCGGCAACGCACATGCACCGGTAGTCGCATAACGCAAGGAGCCCCGTCCGAGCAAAACTTCAACGGCGTTTTGATGGCGAGCGGGCTCGTTGCGGCACCTCGCGGAAGCCGTGGAATCTACGGAGCGCATTAATTTCTATTTCGAATCTTTATGGGTATAAAGTTCTCATAAACTTCTGATGCGAAGGTGCATTGACATTTCCAAAGTCGTGCTTTATTTAGATTTTAAATTCCGGAGCTTTGTGGGTTTAATGTTATAAACATTTGGCGCCAAAGGTGGATTTGCTTTTTTAAATTCGTACATCGGATCGAACCGTACAACTAGACAGGCCATACGAACACTCTATCAGGCAAGTTGACAAAGCACGTAGCGAGGTCCGATGAGACGAAGCAATGTGGTGGTTCATTTTTGCCGTCATGTCACAGAAAAGAATATGAACATTTTTTTTTCACCTGCGCCAAAGCATCCATGCCAAGAGACTTAAGGCAGGAAAGGTGACTACATTCTTATTTATTTTCCTACTTTGACTTTTATTCGCGCGGACACATTGAGACTCTTCAATTTCTTGTTCTCGCTACCCGCGGGCTGCCAGAGTCAGCCAGAGCGCATGCGCTTTTCTCGTGTTGCCCCGACGACCGCGCGGAGCACTTCGATGCGCGTTCGTTTTGACGCGACAGCGTTAAGGAGCTCGTGTCGCAGAAAAGCCGGTGTCGTCGGCGTCGGCGGCGTCGACCGTGAGCGAAAAATCCCGGAAGGTAATTCATAAATAAAAACAACTTGCAAAATAGGCTGTGGGAATCGAACCAGGGTCTCCGGAGTGTGTGACGGAGACGCTACCACTCAACCTTGAGTTCGATGGTTCAAAGCGAGACAAAAGCGCCTCTAGTGAATGCGGTGTTGCCTTAGAAACGTGCCGTAGAAAGTTATACTGCGGTGTATATCGGTAATTATGAGCATGTAAATTACAGAAGCAGCAGTTAAACAAGTAGCGAAGTACGTTTCCCGTACATTTCTTCTGCGCTTGGCACACACGCAGAGTCATCTTGCGGCAAACACAGAAGACCCCCCTCCTCGCAATGTACGGCGCTGCCTCGACAGGTGGCGCGCCACTCGCCCGCTTCTTCCCTTCGTCTCGTTCTTCCCCTGCGGGGACCGGTGCGAGGATGCCCCAATACCCTGGCGTTTAATAAGTTTTCTCGCTCTCTCCCCTTCCAACTTCCAGCGTGCGTAACTCGAACACTCGTGTTTAGGCGACGCGGCTCCTCTTTCCGCTCACAGCGTGATTCCTAGGTGCAGCGTCCGATGCGGGACGCCTCTGACGTGATCGCTGCGCCGTAGCGCGTGTGGTGGGAAAGCGTCCCCTGCGATGTGTGCCGTGCTGCTGGCGAAGAGTCATGCGTCTGCGTGGTGCTCCTGGAACAAATAATTTGAAAAAGGGTTGTGCTGTGGACTTAGAAGTGTTGTATATGAAAACTATGTCTTTGTGTGACTCAAGAGCATGCCGTGCGAATGAGTGGGCGGTGCGAACGGGGTGCGATAAGGCTATAGCGTTCCACCCTTGAAGGCGAAGCTTAAGCGTCCTCCAATATTTTCTCTGGCCGAGTGGATTTTCATTTGGCAGAGTTTTGGACGCTTTCTGGCTAGCAGACGAGAAAAAGAAACAATGCATTGTCGCTCGCCGCCATCCCTGCGGGAACTCGACGGCTTGCAACGCGTTCGCTTGAGCGCAACCTCTCCGGAAAATTTTGTCTCGCCGGTGTAGGATACCGAGCAGTTTGCATATGGATCTCTGGGGACCAAGCGTCTCATGTTTTCTTCGATATTCCTTCGGTAGCCACATTAGGTGCCCAAAGTAGGTATTCGATTGTAGCCAAAATGCTTTCCTCTGCACTTTCTATTTCCATGCCCCCGCCCCCACAATAAAGAAAAAAGAAAAACATTGTTTCGGTGCCGCCAATTGTCGTATGCTGAAAGTAATTATATTGTAAAGCTGTTAGCAGTACTGTTATGCCACCTTTGAATTGTCAGAGTGAATGGTCCTTCACGAAATCAAGAGTGCTGAACTGATGCAGACAAAAATCATTTTTGTAGGTGAACTGTTTATTTGTAAGCAAACATCTGTGAAAATGTACAACCGTTTGTAGTTTGAGAACATCCGAAACTTCTTAAAAACTATAACAAAGTACAAACTTCCTGCAGCTTTACACCACAAGAAAATTAAATACCGACAGATGTAGTCTGTGTGGCCCGCAAGTAAAACACATTTCCCAAAAGAAATAAATCTTAAAAAATAAATACCTAAATAAATAAATTTACAAGCAGACTGACACGACTGTAAATAAGAACACTCAAAAAAGGTACTTGCTTTCTCTATTAGGTAGCCAGAGGTACTATAACCATGGCACGATTCGCTTGAGCCTACAGCACTCACTGAGACCTGATATGAAGGGTGGTTATCTTTAAGTTTCATGAAATTTATTAAAGACTGGCTGTTGCAGCTAACATAATTCTAGATACAGAGTGCCAAACATTACTTGCATGAGAGATCAAGACACCACACTCAGCTAATTAACAGTTCCTAATAAATTTTTTACGATTTGTAGCCGGTAATTTTACAAGGTGCATGCACTTAGAATGAATTTCGAGAATGACACCACTAACGAGACATATTCCATCAAACTGGCTGTAGAAATGCGCTCTTGTTGCACTTACTTTCTTTTAACAAAACGCACTGTTATGCATTGAAGCACAGAAGTAGCTGGAATGCCCACGTATTTATCTCACATTTATGGAAAAATCTCGAAACTGGTGTCATCCTGAAAATTAATTTCAAGTGAATACGTCTTTCAAACTCACTGGCTACAATTTACAAACTGAAGTATGTGCCAAGATAGTATCAGTTAATTAGTATATTTGCGAGAATCAGTTGAATGTGTTTCTATTTCTTGTGCTAGTAATGTCCACCTCTGAATAATCCAGCTCAAGAACAAGAATTATGCTACCTGGCACAGGCAACTTAAAAAAAAAACTTTTAAAACTGAAAAAGGATCACTCTGTACAATCCTTATATGTTGGTTGAATGGCGTGTGCAAATTTTAGTAAACCTTACCTACTTTTGAAACATCGCAATCGCAAGAAGTGATGCTTATGGGAGAAGCTTATTATGCTACATTGCTGTTGCATGATCCAGTTGTGTTTTCTGTCAGGATAACGTTCCTGCACAGGTAATTGCGTGTCAAGTGACTTATTCATATTGACTGCTTCAGACTTCTATATGAAAAAAGAAAACAGCTATTAGTGATGCGCTGGAATACTACAAAGTTACTCCTTGTGTGAGTTCCATTTGAGTTTTCTTCACTGCCAGAAATAATAACGGAAGAATTCACTAAAAAATCTGGTTTCATGCAAACATGAGAGGCACATCATTGCCATTACTGGAGAGTTCTTGTTGCATTTTAAATTTAAACTGACTTATACCCATTAATTGTTACTCATGTACTTTAGATAGCAATAAAACATTTTTAGGAAGTTATGCAAAATGCAGTTTTTGCTGAACAACTCTGACAATAGCACAGATACACTTGCAGATGTGCGATTCCATGCCGAATTGACCAGCGTTTTTTCGACACCACACATATAGTTGAAAACATTGCCATATGTTTACTACAATTCAAAACTCCTTACCTACTTTTATTTATTTTTGCCAGATATTTTGTACCATTTTGGTGAGTTTAGTTTTCCCGCTCAGCTGAGCTAGAAGAGATCAATCAACATTCTTCTGCATATGCACATTGTATTGATCGAGGCCTTCAAATGGTGTGCATGGAAATCTGGTGAAGTGATGCAACTGCCAAAATAGCCAATTTTTCAAATATTTCGATACTTCAAGTGCTTTTGGCACTGGCAAAAGTGAGTAAAGTTGCAATACGTTAATTTTTTTCATAGCAATAAATTCAAAGGACAGAAATTAAACACAGAATGGTAGCCCAGGTGACACAGTATAGCAGAAAAATATTTGAAGCTCTCAAGGTTCAGCTGATCACTTGTAAAGAAACTGTAAAATTCTAATCTTTTGCAAGAAGCTTCAGGTTCAAGGTAAAAACAGCTTTGGTAGTTGGCCAAAAATATGTGATACATTATCGGATATTTCTACTTGTGTGCTATGCATGTGTGAAGTTAAAAAAAAGACATTATTTTTAAATGCGAAAAATTCTTTTTTGAATTTTTGTCAGCACTGACTTTTCTCGGATGTGCGCACATGCTTGCCGCCCGAGAATGCAGACGACAAAGCTGGCTTCATCTGCAGCACAGATCACAGAGAATCGGTGTTGGGGTCTACATTTTATTGCCAAGAGACGCACGCATGCTCTATCGCAACAAGGCTTGTGCTTGGTGTGGGCCAGGTAAACCATACAGCCATTGCATATGAGATATCAATACGTGTTAAATTCGTGAGGGAGTTCTGAGTGCTAAAAGATATGTTTCATGCAGTTTATAAAAAGAACTATCTGCTATTATGTAGACAGTAAATCCAGAAAGAGCGCTGATATTGTTCATACAAAGCATTTTAAAGGACGTTGTCGCCGTGCAATGCAATGTGACGTGCACGGTGCCGGACACTTTGTGCCCTGCTCCTTGGAATCCAATGACGATGCAAGTAGAAAACACCTTCATAATTAAAACTGAAAACCTACACGAATATGAACGAATTCTTGTGGTGTTGCGTGTTACCACTGTTTCAGAGCCTGAACATGCTCATCTATAAAAGTAATATGTGCCGTATTCAGTCTGATGTAGTCAGACATCGTTGGAGACCACTTTTCGCGTTTATGTAAAAAAAAATGCGAGTCGAGACTGCGGCGCTTGACGTCACCTGCCTTTGTAATGATAAAAAAGGCAGTCAATTTGTTGAGTAGTTCTTGTGGCTAATTATAATAAGAATCTTTCCTTGCTAGATCACATGGCTTCATATATTTATGCTGTATGTGTGATTCACAAATGAACATTATAAAAAATAATTTATCGCACTTAAAGAATACCTTTTCGTTACTTGTCACATGCATAGCAGACATGTATGGCTATGCAGTGATGGGTAACATATACTTTTGCACCAGCCACCAAAGCTAATTTGTTCACCTTCAACGCAAAGCTTTTTGCAAGAAACTTTAACTTTTTAGTTTCTTTAGGTGATCAACTGAACCTCCAAGGCTTCAAATATTTTGCAGCTATCCAAAGTCAACAAGGCTGATTCTATTTATTTTGTGCCTTCTGTATTTCCCTACGTTCGAAGAAACAAATTGAAACTTTGCAAATTTTGGCAGTCACACCACTTCGGTCTCTTGACATGAACACCATCTGAATATCTGGATCACACAATTTCCGTTTCAAAAGACGCGTGTATCATTGCGTTCTAGCTTAGTTGGGCAAGAACAATCAATTTTTGCCAAAATTCTAGAAAATATTTGCGAAGGAAAATAAATGGGGAGTAAGAGTTCAGAGCTTTAACAAATACATCAAAATTTTTTCAACTATATTTGTGATGGTCAAAGAAAAACGCTGGTAGGTTGCCCTGGAATGACTCAGGCGTATGTATGAAAGCAAATTATTTCAGAAATTTTCTAATTGTACCTACTTTTGAATATCAAGCAAACTTAAAATGATTTGCCATTAATGGAACAGTTCTCGATAAAATTGGGTGGTTTGGCATGAAATGATTGAAGATACTTAAAAATATAATAAGAAAACACGATCCTTGCTGAAACTATATAAAAACTAGCATAAAAATGTAGTGAAATACAACAAAGCACAGCACTTGTATTCTGGATTGAGCAATTCACCGTCGGTTTCTCAGGAGGCTAGCATAATTAATATAAATAAAATTAACATAAAATGTCAAGGCATAGAAAGGCACAATATTTGTATGCTCGTTTGAGAAATCAGAATTGGGCTCTGCAGGAGCTAACATAAACTTAAACGAACATAAAAATGCTGAGAGTTACAAAAGCACAACACTTGTGTTTTGGTTTGCGCTGTCCAACTTGGGCTTTTCAGAGGCTATTGGTCCCATGCGAGAAGCGAGGCCAGAGTTCTTTACGTAGGGCATGTTGGTACCAGGAAATTTGCGACACGTGAAGCCTGCAAAAACAACAAAAAGCCAGAACAAGTTTTAAAAAACAACTTCCACATGCAAGAGCGTGGCATGCAATGTGGCCTCGTATAATGAAATCGATTTATGTATTTGTCTTGCTTTATTCCTACTTTCCACGGGTAAAGCTTCACAGCATGACCATTTGAATTTCTTCGATGTGGCACAGGACTCCACTAAGTGTCAAATGCAGGAAAGGGCAAAAAGGAACAAAACACTGCAGCAAAATACCTTTATGAATATCCTCAATGCCGAAGATGTGAACTTTGCTTGCGTAGAAACAAAATGGTGAAAAATAATTTCACGTCTTTTATAAAGATACCTAAACTATTGACAACTAAAATTATTTCTTGTACTTTCCACAATAAAAATGTGCAGCACTTCACTGTGCTTTTCCGTACTCCAAGTACAATTCTGTCATGGCAGTAGAATTGAGTGTGGCTCCATTTGAAGTTAGGTTTCATGAGTTCAGATGCAATTGGAATGTACTTCTGGCCTTTCAATGGCTTAGGACGTTCTACAATAAAGAAAATACTGCTTACAGCGATGTGTGCTTTCTGCCTCAACGACTGAATGACTGTTATAATGAGGATTGCGTGTAGTTGTGCACCAAGCTGCTTAGCCTGACACATGCAGAATGCGACAGATACGAAGAAATGCTCAGTCTTCTAAGAGCCATGCGCCAGAGGACTGACTTCTTTACCTCTTTTAGGGTTCACTGCCGTACATTTGTGGCTGTGACGGAACATTTTGAAAAAATTTGCCTTTTCAGAACAAAGTGTTGCCTAGCATCCCACTGGAGGCGCTGCAACCTTCTGAGACTTCTAGAAAATATTCTTGCTGTGCTGTTGCCCCTTGGGTTTCTCAAAAACTGATATTTCACTTAGCTCCTTGGTGTCTGTCATTGCAGTAGTTTGGGAGTGTTGCCACTTCACCTAGTTAACAATAAAACAAGTTTTTGTCAGTTTCATTACACAAACAATTGTGCGGCTTCATCCTGCAAAGAAAAATAAATCATGTAAAACTGCAAATACTGAAAGGCTTTTGCTACTTTATTGCCACTTAAAAAAATTATTTACCAGTTTTCTTTCTCGGAAAGTCACTCTGAAGAACTTAAATCTGCAATAAAAATATTAGGGATGCGCGAATAGTGATTTTTGAGACCGAACCGAATAATGCCCGAAGCAAATCGAATATTGGATAGCTTCAGAATAATGAACAGCTCATATTACAATTAATGTAAAATGATGTGCACATCCTAGTATCCTTAAAGTTAGCAAGTCTCTGTCATTGCATACTATGTTATGAAGAGCTGTTTATTAAAAACACAAATGGAGCAGCAAAAAGTTTCTTCACACGCACAGGACTCTTCAGTAAGCACAAATGATTGCTGTACAGCCTTTAAAGTACAGCTACTTAAGTAACGTAGCCTAATCTGCTATTCGTACAATTCTCACGCTTTATATCTATAATATGTTATTGGAGGTGAAAATTCACAGTACTTTGGCTTAAATTTAGTTTTTTTGGTGTTTTGAAATATTAGAATAATATTCGCATTTACATATAGTGACCATTCAAAGACCAAATCGAATAGGACACTATTCAATTCGAATGTTTCAAGTATTTGCACACCACTAAAAATATATAACTCCTAAATTGGAGAGGCATACTTATCCCCAAAATGTGATCCTCATCGAGCTAAAAAATGTGACAGGAAATCCCATTCATCTTTTTTATAATTTAAGCCCACAATCTACTTAGAAATGGTTCATAATAACCCTGTAAACAGGCGAGTGAAGTAAGAAAGCAGGAAACAATTCCAACAATTTCAGAATGGGAGTAGTGGACATGTCCGATGGTCTGTAAGAAGCTTTATACAGTAGTCGCCAAGGGCCTATTCTCAATATATTGAAGTATATGGGGAAAAGCCATACAAATGTTTTTTTTATATTTTAGAATACAAAGTGATAAAGGGCATGTTAATAAATACGAGTCGTAGGTTAGGTGCTTAGAATGAGTAAGCGTCCACTAAACATAGTACTTTAGACAGTGATGCTGGAAACTCTGTCCCTGTTGTTTCTTTGATTGAAACAACCAAAAGAAAATTGCCACATAACTCGTGTTCCTTCTGCTGAAAGGCTGCTATCTGGCATCACGTTGACCTCCTTCAAGATAGGAGTAACTTTAATTCAATGTGGTCTGCTAAAATTGGTGAAACTACTGTTTCACATGCCAGAACCTGGATAGCTGTTTAGATTGCTGAAATTTGGTGAACGTGCTGCTCCTCGAGCTGAGCAGTCACCCCACTTGAGCATAGCTTCTCCGCAATTCGTGTATTAGAATAACACTTTCAGGCTACTTAAACATGTCTTCCATGCCACTAGATTTGGAGCATGCTTCACAGACAACTATTCATTGCAATGACAGCCAAGTAGGACTGCTAATGCACAAATGCAGCTCCTTTCATCTGGTGGAGCCGCCAAAAACTTCTGGCAATGAAGGCAACTTTTAAATTTAGAAGCAATTGAGTGTGGTGGCATTAGGCACTTAAGATCATATGAACAGTCATTCCAAATGGTAGGCTATTGTAGCACACAACTGCACACATGGGCTACTTGAAAGTCGTTTGTTACGCCAACGGCAAGTTGCTAAATTTAGAAAAAAAATGTGAGTGTAAAAATGCAACCAGAAAGGATATATGGTACTTGCCTATAACAGTGCTGACTCTGGCGGGGTCAAGAGCATCTTTTGCCGCTTGGTGCTATTTCCAAAGTGCAAATGCCCCCTGAGCTCCTCCTATGTGAACATATGGTGAAGCAAGGCCCTTGCAAACGTTCCTGGTCCACCATGGCAGGCCATGGTAAGCTGTACGAGGATAACCTTCTCAATGTGCACTCCTCCAACCTATGTGAACCTGCATGTTTAAGTAAATTTTAGCAAAGCAGTTTTAAGCCTTTCAAGTACATTTACACAACAGCCGTACTGCAAATAAATTACAAAAGTACCTGTTGCAAATCTGGAATGCTAAACTTGACTTCCTACTAGCTTCTTATGCTGTCTGGATGCCACGTGTTTTCAGAAATACAATCCAGCACAAACAAGAAAAATAATAAGCAAACCAAAGTATCCAAAACATCTAGTATTATTTAATGTGGTTTACACTCCTAGGATACTTGATATTTTCGGGTGTTTGTCTATTTTCCCACCCATTTGTGTCAATGGGTAGCCCATGGTATAATGGAAAGAGATTGGGCTGCTATGTCAAGGGAAGCGGGTTCATAATCAACCATCAGAACAGCTTGGATGACTGGGTATGTGAACTCGGGCATATGCCACTTTTCAATGAATCTCTTTCACGCTATCTTGGGCAACTGTTGCTGCTTGTGTTGGCAAGCAGCATTAGGAGCTTGAAGACGGACACGACTGTCGATCGTTACTAAGATTACCAGTACAAATAAGGTTCGCTTGCTGTGCTACAGGAGTAATATGCCAGATTCCACTCCACTGTATGAATTGTACATAAGCTGCAAAGACAGTATGTGCCAACCACCACCTCATCAATTATATTAATCCACTCGCAAAGCACAGGCTGTTCAAGATCATGGAGTTAACTCAGAAGTTTGTGGACAGTCAGTTGATGTCCATGTCTGGGACCTCTAGGGAGACTCGGTCATTTCCTCGATGCCCGTCATCGTGCCCTCACACACTGTATTACAATTCTGCCTCTCATTGTGCCACCGTTCTAATAGTCATCACGTATCACCACTAATTAAAATATAAGGAGACACTTATATCTACTGTTTATTAAATCTTTATGGAGAATACTTTGAGCATGAGTTGTTGCAGAGATAATGAATGCTACAGCTTAAAGGAGTACTAAAAAAATTAAATTAATTAAATTCTGGCGTTTTACATGCCAAAACGACAATCTGATCTTGAGGACGCCATAGTGGGGAACTCCAGATTAATTTTGACCACCTCAGGCTGCATGGTACATGGGTAGTTTTGCATTTCACCGCCATCAATATGCGGTTCTTTGATCCTGTGACCTCGTGCTTAGCGGCGCTGTGCCAATGCCCCTAAGCAACTACGGCATGAAAGCACTAAAGAGAAAAAAAAATTATTTTATGTGTATCTGTAAATGACGTTCCTACAATTCAAGAGATTCACTCGTACCGTGACAAGAGGCTGAGTAAACTGTAAAAGGAGCAAGAGGAAAGATTGGTGGCAGCGCTGCCTTGAAGTCGCCATACTTGCTTGCTGTGACGTCATGGATTTTGATGATGTCTGTTTAGGTATAACAATTTTTTTACAAATAAAGATGTTTTTCACTGTATTCCAAAAAGCCAAAAACCGAAAATAAAAAGCATCAGGAACTTTTACTGAACCAATACATCCCAAGTTTGTAAAAATACTTGAAATTCACGATGTGACAATGAGCTGTCACCACAAAGATTTTGGGGCGATACTCAGAAAATTGAACTTAGAGCTTTATTTTCTCTAATAATCAACCAACTACCAAGAATTTAACAGAATTAGATACTTGAAACAATGCTTTCTTATTTTAAATTGATTTAGGGTGTTATTAGGGTCCCCTAAACACAAAAGGAATTCACTTGGCTGCGGAGTAAGATAACTGGTTCTCATTAAGGTAGGATTGTCAGTATAGCAGAGGGCACGCACTGGCTGCTCCAGAGAGGAGCCCTGTTACCTCCACTCAACCTCCAATTTCCAATTGTTTCATGAGCAGTGATGAAATTTTTCTATCTTAAAGAGACATAATGCCAAGGAGATTCATGCCATGCTGGCTACAGTATGTGGTGACCGGCACTGCACATCGTCCAGCTCGGCATCAATCTTTTTGGAATTAGGCCCTTGAAATGCAGAAAGCCCCGATCACTGCTCGTTCTTCAGCCAACTTTCTCACTGGGTGCTGCTGTTTTGGTTTGATACCCCAAGCAGTGCACTCCTGTATAACATAGGTCATAATGCCTTCATTCTGGTAAACTAGAAAGATGTGCACTCATGTAGCCCACTAATGTCCTCACTAAGTTTCTGAACGCCCCTATTATATCAGGCATATACACTGAAAAAGGCACATTCTACGTTTAATATCTTCACAAGTGACACTTAAATTCACTCCCAGTCCCGGTGCAGTTGCAAATCATTTGCTTAAAGGCACCATGTCTGCTACTGAAGACACTCTGCACCAATTGAACACTGGAGGAAATGCTTGCAGTTGCATCAGCAATGTTGTTTTTCTGCTTCCTGCAATACATTTTCATGGCATCCCTGTATTTGATCATGGTGACGCTGCAGAATGGATGGCCAAGGAAGTCACCATTAGCGTTCCAGCTGGGGTGTCTCCCAGCTCATTTTGAATCTGAAAAAAGATGTCAGTATTAAAACGTGAAGCCACGATGCACCAAAAGCAATAATCGAAAGAGCTATATGGACCATTAGGCTGACATAAATGGACGGATACAAATGACTAGTCATTGAAAACACTAAAGTGTGGCTTCTCTTGCCAATGGCAGCGTGAGCTGGTCAAATAATCTATTTCACATTCATCTCTTTATTCTAAAATTATTTGTGCTCATCTACTTAACTGTTATGGCTACATATTAAAGGCAGCTCCTTCATATAAAACCACAGTGTTACATTGTTTTACTCCCCATCTACCTGATGCTACTGAAGTTTTGCTTACTCTCGAAGAAGATATTTCAAAGAACTGCTCCACCAACAAAGCATTATTCCAAGCTTGTGGCAAAGCGCAATTTAGTTCACAACGATGCACTCCCCTTTCAATCTGTTCTCTGTATAGTGCTCGGATTCAAAGCAAAAATAAACACCTTTTCGACATAGCTTGCTACTTCTAGGGTCACAAGAAACTGCTAATTATTGATGTTTATGTTGCCGATAACGTATACATGCCGCCTTATGCCCAGGCATCTCGTTCCATTACTGATTTTAAAACTTTGGTGAATCAATCCGTTACTGAAGTGCGAGAAGCTGAAATTTCACGCAGTTACATTATTTTGAATGTTATATCCCAGTAAAGTAGGACCTGGAGTGCCATGGAATCTGCCTTTTCCGTGAATGCATAGAGCGCCTACGCGAAGCCGTTTGCGTGAAGCACTCGATGGCGTCGAACGGAGATGAAAAAAGTAAGTTGAATGCGCGCGAACTGGTTGAAAACAAAACACACGCGGTTGGCAAGGCGTATAACTCGGTGATTTCGCAGCACTCGGTGGCACCACCGCTATTTTATCTCACTAATCTCATAGAATCACATGTACACCCTTGAAATTCTTTATTATTATCGCGCGTGTTTTCTGATCGCGCTAACGTCGGCCGCACGGCCTGTCATCGGCCTTGCAGCAACGCGGGGTCACTCGATCCTGAAGCGAACAGCGCCACAGAATACATTTTCGCCGGTCCCACCGCCCTTCGTTGCTACAAGCCCGCTCAGACGCCATGTACTAGACGGCGTGGCGCAAACGAATTATCTTCGAGAACAGTACAGAACGGATGGGTTCACGTCGCTTTGTTTTGCGCTAATTAATAAGGCTAACTCAACTGGTGCTCGAACACCGTATAAGAAATCGTGGCGTACAACATGCCCCGTTTTAGCTGGCACCACATAGCTGCCTTACGTCTCCACAAGCGGAGTCTGAGGTTAAACCAGGAAAAGATTCAATGTTATATACTACAAATCAAGTGCTGTACAACCTATTCTCGCAACGGAAGGATAATACTAGGAATGAAAAGTAGAAAAGAGGCGCACGGAACACACACACAGGCGCTGAACACATTTCCGCGCTTTCGTTCAGCGCGTCGCAATGGACGAACAAGGGGAATTCGAAACACTCACTCACCTTTAATGTCGCTGATTCGGAGGCGATCACGGCGATCTTCGAGGCGACAAGCCCATAAAAAGCGAGCAACACGCAGGAATATTCCAAAGAAGTCGCAGCGAAGCACACGAAGAACGCAAAAAACGCAGGAAGCTCTCAAGCGAACGGCGTGCACAAACTCCCGGAATGCGCTGAAGCCAGTGTTGCCAGGTCGGACAAGGTGGCGTAGCCCGAAGCTAGAGAAACTGTGGCCCAAATGTAGCCAAGTAGAAAAAAGAGGAAAACAACTTTGTAGCCAATATAGTCATTTTAACTTGTACATACATTTTCACATTCAACTGCGGTAATCATTTTTTGCACAACCCGTTGTAAGAAAAAGTCAGTGACGCTCTGATGGTCGACCCTTGACATCCACAACAGCGACATCATGCGTGTACACAGAACACCTTTTTGTTGGCACCGGAAACTCAAGTTCCAATGAATCGCTGCTGAGGGAGAACCTGTCCAAATGAATATCGAATGTAGGCACGAACAAAAAACTTGGAGGACGGTTAAATCGACTGACAACTGGCCACAATGTGTTGTAAGACGTTCATGGAAATAAAATCATCATGATTTCTAGTGACAGAACCATGCAGTCACGCTGTTCACAATTGAAGTAGGGATTATAATTTTAAATTGGCAAAAAAAATCTCAAAGGCCAGTAAGTGGCGAGGCCTGGAAGTGAAATATTGGTACTTCGGATGTAGTCTATGAGATTACTGTAAGTCGGCTGTTATGAAGTACAACATAATTATTCCTTAAAATTGCAGTTGCTATAATATTAGACACTTGCGCTTTATGCTATGCTTCGGAAATCAAAAGCGCACGCATGGATACGCCAACACGCTGGACTGCGTGTCACGTGTAAAATCGTCGTTCCGCTTTCCATCCGATTGTTTTAGCTTTGACTGTTTAACTCTTTCTGTACCGCGCCCATTGGACATAGTTATTCTGCTAACAATAGATTAAAACGCCGCTTTCGAGACCTTCCACACCACTCACGGACACACTGCGCCATTGGAATCGAATGAGGAGAACAACATTACTCTTTTCTAAGCAGTTAGATTTTTTCACTCCAGGCGGTAATTTTTAAATGCGCTCCGAAGTTCCGCGATCATCAAACTAGAAAGCAAAGATGGCCGCCTCCGGGAGCGGTGCGTGCGCTTCGAAGGATCGTATAGATGTCGCGATTCCCGTAAGTCTGCGGCTGATTTTATCGATGGATCGAGCAGCAGCGAGTCTCAGGATGCTTCCTATTCGTCGGACTTTGACTCTGATGGTGACGACGTACAAAACAGCACGCCACATGCGCGGCCGCAGCCCGGAACGGCCTGCTGTAGTGCTTGCAGTGAAGCGTTTGTGGTGGGACACCTGTTCAATGAAAAATCTTGATTTTTTCGAAGATAGTGCCCATTAGACGGTAATACATTTTGTACATCTCATAATTCTTGTTACATATTTTTCTTAGTAGACACAAGCGTGTCATTACAAACTTTTTTCAATTTTATCCCACGATCTTGAGTCTGGCAATTTGTCTGTTTTACGACATACATCTCGTTAATAAAACCTTTATGCGTCAAAAGTGCATTCATTCTGCTTTTTGTTTATGTATTACGTAAAATACTTAGTGCAGCATTTCCTTCAGAAAAAAAATCTGGCGTAACCTACAAAATACACCTATTTTCCCCATGGAAGGGAAAGAGCTAAATACCAAAGAAGTTGGACAGGAGAAAATGAAAGCACTTAGCAATTACCGCAGAAATGCTTAACACTTCGGAAAACATGAATCGTAGGAACGTTGAACTGCTAGTCAAAATACTTTGTCACATTTACTGCCGCACTTGTCGTCTGCTCCCACTAATGCCGGCGTATAATCACTACCGCGCTCACCCACCACCGCTTTCAGCAAGCTTACAGTGAACGACTACATCCACACTGCAGATTAAAAAATTCTGATAAAAGATGCTCCATGGCGTGTTCCGTGTTACCACTTCTTGATTAGACACTCTGAACGGTAAGTTTTCCATTGCATTAAAATATAGGTACCATGAAAATTGCTTCTCAGTCCGTTTAATATTTACCTTTAAGAGCGGAACGCGATAGCATTCAAAGATCCCTGGCTGCTTGCCACACTTCCCGGCAACTGCAGCTTATGTAACACAACGTTTACCTGCAAACACTGGAGGCGACCGATATGCATGAAGGCGAACTTTCTGGTTCTTTTTTATCCATCCCACCCTCACGGCAGGCGCCGCCGCGGAGACGAGGGCCATCTGGGTGGTGTTGCAAGGGACTGAGTGCGGCGCGCCGCTCCTACTTGGCAGTAACCGCTTGTTCTCGTGTTTTCCTGTGTCCCCTGTGCCTCTTAGCACTACACCACAAGGTCTCATGGAACACCGATTCGCCCAAACCATCACCCTCCTAATAAGACGTCGAACGGCAGCTCTTAAGAGGGTTTGTGTTCTAGGTTCCGCGTAGTAAACATGTTTTCAGTATATTCAATTTACAATTCGACGCTACCATGTCTGCATATTGAGTGTAAGCCGTACTTTACGAATTTTATGGCTCGTTTTACTTTGAGAAATTCAATTATTTCAGTAACGCATAAGCGCCAGCCGAAGGGCCTACGTGGTTCGGGATCATTTTTCTCACACATACAACGGCGCCGACACCAGATTTTCTTGAAATGGGGCCCCTAACGCTATCGCGTTAAAGTTCATCTCGCACGCAAAGGAAAATGGCAATAAAGCTTACCGTGACAAACGCGGAGTATGTCCAAAGCTGTGCCCAGAGCCATACTTCAACCAGACGCCTTCGCCATGGACACACTGGAGCGTGTCATCTACCCGTGTTTCCCTTCTCTCATGCTTGCGCCACGATCGCCCGACTCAATTGCTCTCCGTTTCTGAGCATAGCCATGTTAGTACAGGGTACTGTGAAAGACCCTCCACTCACAGGCTCATCCCGATGCCCGGTGATCGGGTGTCAGGATAAGACGAAGATGAAACGAAGTTGCTGGCGTGAATGTGAGAATGGTGAAGCGCGGTGTAAATTTAAGTGCGTGAAGGATAAAAGCCGTCGCCTCACAGAACGATGCACTGAAGGGGGGAGGGGGCGGCATTTCGCGCACACACGCACAGCGGCGCTGCCGGCTCAGCCAGTTAAAACATAGCCTTCGAGATTTGTTTCTACTCGATGTGAGTCACCTCTGGAGAGAGGATTAAGGCGCCACTTATAGCCTAAATAAAGCCAAGTCACAGATTTTCAGTAGCCCAAATATAGCCACGTAGCCAACTCGCCCAAGTCGACGCTAAACATTTTTTTCTGTAGCCCAATTTGGCTATATATAGCCAATCGTGGCAACACTGGCCTGAAGCGTCAACAGAGCAAACGCGCAATCATACAAGTACACTCATACAAATACACGCTTATATTATCATAAATTGTAACATTCGATAACAAATTTTGTAATATCATGTTATTGCTGAACAATTGCTGCGATTTGCAAATGTATGAAAGTTTTCTGCTTCGCTTCTTTGATGACCTACTTGCTTTATCGCAATAACGCAGTGCGCCGGCCTGAGCTAATGGAGTGCGCGGGAAATAGCGCGAAATTCAAACGTCGCAAACGCCGCGCCATGTGTGCGCGCACAATTTTCGTCGTTTGGATTATAAAAAGAAAGAAGTAATGAGTGCCGCAACCATGCGAACTGAACTATTGACCAGAAAAGTACAGAAATGTCGCTGTTTGCGCTTCTTACTTCGACGTCATAGCAAACTACAGACGGTCTGTCGTCCCGTTCTTTAAACATTTGTGCGTGTGCTTCTGCGCTGTGTGATTTGTCAACGGCAAAGTATAGCAGCGCAGATTGTGCTTGGTGGCCAAGCAGATTCCCACCGCATTGGCTAGCACCCCGTCTATGTCCCAGAAAAGACTTTGGCCTTCATGTGGAATATGAGTACCATGTCGTACATATCGGCCAAGCTTTTCATTTCGTTCTACTTCGCGCTAAGGGGTAACATCTAAGCGAAAAGCACTCTGTAAAAACGATGTTCACTACTTCCTCCGCCGCACCCGCCGTGGTGGCGTAGTGGCTGTGGTGTTGCGCTACTAACCCGACTGCCTAGGATATAATGTCGGCCACGGGGGCTTCATTTCGATGGGGGTGAAATGCCAGAACGCACGTGTACTGTGCGTTCGGCGCAGGTTAAGGAACCCCAGTTGGTCAAAATAGATATGGAGTTTCTTACTACGGCGTGGCTCATAATCAAAGCGTGGTTTTGGCACGCAAAACCCCAGACTTGAATTATGTTAACTTTCTCCGCCATTTTGACCATATTTAACATGGAGGCATGCAATGCCGTTTCCTAACACACAGCCAGAACACTGGACACTTACAATGGACGCCGATGGAAAGGTAGGATGCGTCCAATCATTGGTTGTTGGTCACTGCTTGTGGGGACGTTTGTCTTCTCAAACTGCAACAGAACTGGTTGTTGGCCAAGTTGGTGCTTGCTAAAAGACATGTTTGTTGCCGCAATTGAACACACACAAAAGGAAGATCTGTGAACATGTAGATCTGTGAACAGCCAGCGCATGCGTGTATGTGTGTATATATTCATGGGTCACAGCCCAAATTAAATCAGTTGGAAGTGCCGCCCATGTTACCTTTATGTGTCTTCCTTTTGTGTGTGTTCCATTGCGGCGAAAAAACATGTCCTTTCTCAAACTACATGCGTGTGTGAGGTTCAGCTAACTTTAGGCCGAGTTTAAACTCTATGCACTCTATGACGACGCGAACAAATGCATGTTGCCCGCTTTTTGTATTAGCGTGCCGCGCTATTTTTGTATTTTGCTTAATTAGCTGATTAGTCAAGAATAATTAACCAACTTCTGAAGCAAGGAAGCTAGGAAAACATTCCAATTAGAAAGTTGCAGAGCAGTTGGGAACACGTCCAAATAAACACTTTCTGTCTTTCTACCTGTTAAGTATTAGTGTTTTTCAGCTTATACCGCAGATTCCCGCGAAATACAAAAAAACACCACGTGACGTGCCCGCCTGCGAGTCGCGATTGCATTGCTCCTAAGCCTTCCGCGCACAAACGAACATAGCATTTAACCTGTGTTAACACCCATCTGCTTATCGCCATCATGAACCGCCGCGAGGGAAGCACATCGCTGGCGTCAATACCACAGCCAACGCCTAGGCTTCGTCACTGCCCTGTCGCCTTTTAAGCCGCAGCACACCCTCTCAGATGCTATGTTCGTTCCACATAGAAGTATTTTTCCGAGCTTGAAAGAAGCCCGCGAATACACGCAAAAAGCTTCGGGCTGCCAGTCGCGCGGCAATCTTGCGTGCATTTGCGGGCTACTTTCAAGCTCAGAAAAACACTTTCACGTAGCACGTGTTGAGCAATAAAGAAAGCTGTATCGGAAGTTTTTCAGGTTGCTCAACAATTTTCTCATTGACACATTTAATCTAATCGTATTTGAAAAGTGGGACATATAATTAATATTAATTATCCAATTAGGCTGAATAAAAAAATAATTTGAGTATCACCAAGCGACGGCAAACAAGATTACCTTGATTCTATCCAGCTACATTGCATTTCCATACTTTTAACTCTGGCTGAAGTTAGCTGGGACACCCGGCAAAAAAAAACGCAGTGAATGAAATAGAGTTTTTGAAGAAGTGCATCAACTTTTCAAATAAAGCCTTCCCGCAGCCATAGATGCCCCTATCATGAAGTCATACATATATATATATATATATATATATATATATATATATATATATATATATATATATATATATATATATATATATATATATATATATATATATATATGTATATATATATATATATATGTGTGTGTGTGTGTGTGCAGGGCGTTTCACGTAACTTAAATCACAGACGTATCTACTGAGTGGACAGGCCGGGGCGCCAACCAGTGCCGTGAATGGGGCTCATCCCCTCCCCCGCTCTCTGAAGTGGGGGAGGGGCCAAGTCAGATAATTTGAACTATAGGCGTATCTACATGGTGAGCAGGGGTCACTGCCCCCTGCCCACTCGGTTGATGAGTCTATGGTTCAAGTAACGTAAAAGAACACCCTGTAAGGCAATGGTGATCAAGTGACCAGTAAAACAATATATATGTGCAAAAGACACACATACACATGTGCGTGTATTTTTCACATATACTTCAAAACTCAATATTGCTCAAGAAGACTCAATGTAATTCAACAATAAGTTAACATCACTTAGTCAACGACTTTATTGTTGTCAACACTCAACAATAGCTCAATAATACTCAATATAATTAAACAATATAAACAGAATTTAATCAACGACTTTATTGTTGGAAACTACTCAACAATGGCTCAATATTACTCAATACTATTCAACAATATATCAACAGAATTTAGTCAACGACATTTTTATTGTGAACTACCCACCAAATTTATTGCTGAATTATTGCTCTGTGGTATCAAAAATTATTGAAGTATTGTTGAAAGGCTATTGAGTCAACAATTCAAGAATATGCCAACAACATTTTAACAGTCATTTTCATAAGGGATATAGGACCCATGGCAGACGCCGATCAGCCGAAGACAGCTTTTGTCACACCCGACCGCTCAGACGAATTTGAGGTAATGCCTTTTGGACTTTGTAATGCGCCAGCAACTTTCTACAGCATGATGGACGCAGTTCTACGTGGCTTAAGTGGCAAACATTTTTGTGCCATCTTGACGACGTTGTAGTTTTTGCTCCTGACTTCATCACGTATCTTCAACGGCTCCGGTGTGTTATGACGTGTTTAACAAACACTGGCCTACAACTAAACCTAAAGAAGTGCCAATTAGCAGCTCGGCAGCTGATAATTATAATTTACCTGGTATCCAATGATGGAATACTCCCCGATCTAGCCAAACTTCGGGCCGTCGCCGAATCGCCCAAGTCAACGTCCGTCAAAGAATTGCGCTGTATCATAGGTCTCTGTTCTTACTTCAGACGCTTCATTCGCAACTTTGCCGCCATGATATCGCCCCTGACGAAGCTACTTAGAAGAACGCTCCATCGTTTGCTAACGTCTCCACCAATTTTGCGCCATTACGACCCAAGAGCCGCTACCGAGGTGCACACAGATGCCAGCCGTGTTGGCCTTGGCACTGTGCTGCCTATTGCAAAGGAGCGTTTTCCTGAGTATGTCGTGGCTTATGCAAGTCGTACGCTTATGAAACCTGATATCAATTACACTGTGAAACAAAAAGGATACCTGACCATCATTTGGACCCTTGCTGAATTCCGGCCTTCCATTTATGACCGTCCATTTGATTTAGACATGGACCAACATGCACTATGTTGGCTGTGGCCCTTGAAAGATACCTGAGGCCGTCTTGCCCGACAGGCATGTGCCTGGAGGACTGAGATATCCGCGTACTGTACCGCAGCGCACGCCATCATTCTGACGCCGACGCCCTCTCGCGCTCTCCCTTGCTTGACGACAACGTCTGCTGCTCACTATCCCATCTTGCCATTTCTTCGCTTGACCTTACGACCATCGCTTCAGAGCGGCGCAAGCACCATTGGATTCCCTCCCTTATAGATTTGCTTTCTGGTTCATAAGCACAACCAATCACTCGTACGTTGCGTCGTCAACCTCATCATTTCTTCATTGGCGACAACCTGCTTCATTGACGCAATTATAACCCTGACGGGCGCCAACGGTTGTTAGTAGTACCTCGCAGTCTGCGTTCCGAGATATGCGCAGTTTTCCTCGCCGATCCACACTGCACACTCGGTAGTTTTGAAAGCGTAGCAGAGCCTTCTACAGCGGTACTACTGGCAAGGGATGTACAGCTACGTTCAGAAGCCCGTTCGCTCTTGCCCCGATTGTCAGAGCCGGAAATCTGCATCCCTCCTCGCCGGCTGGCCTGCATCCTTCACTTTGCCCTACCCGGCCGTTTGGGCACATCGGCAGTGATTTGTATGGGCCCCTTCCCCTGACATTGGCTAGAAACCGCTGGGCCATTGCGGCAGTCGACCACCTCATGCGATACGCCGAAACTGCCGCTCTCCCGGCAGCTACAGCACGCGATGTTGCCTCCTACCTGCTTCATCGATTCATGCTGCATCATGGGACACCTCAGGAACTGCTCAATGATCGCAGACGTGTCTTTCTGTCCGAAGTAGTTGAAGCGTTTCTAAAATAGTGCTACGTTGTTCATCGTACAACTACGGCGTATCATATATCCTCAAACCGATGGCCTTACGGAACGCTTCAACCGAACGCTCGGCGACATGCTTGCCATGTACGTCGCCTCTGACCATACAAATTGGGACGTCATTCTGCCCTTCGTGACCTACGCGTACAACACCGCCAGTCGGAGCACCACCGGCTTTTCACTTTTTTTCTTATTGTACGGTCGGCACCCGTCACACACCATCGACACAATTCTTACATACCGGCCGGATACATCTGAACGTGTGCCCATTTCTGACACGGTAACACATGCTGAAGTGCCGCGATCTCGCACGAGCATTTACCTCCAAAGAACCAGACCGCCAGAAAAGCAGTAGCTGTGACATCACCCCTGCGCCCACCTTCCTTCCTGGAGTGCTTGTGTGGCTCTCGGTTCCTTCCGCTGCAGCTGGTCTCTCGTCAGAACTACTACCAAAGTATGAAAGGGTCTACCGTGTCGTCGAACGCGCATCCCCCGTCAACTATGTCATCGAACCCGTTGGAGCGTCTTCGGACGTGCGCAGTCGTGGACCAGACATTGTCAACATCCAGCGGTTCAAACAGTACTATGATCCTCTCACAGTGAGGAGCTGTGTAGGTTGCCGGACGGCTTTCTTTTCGTTCCCGGGGGTAACTGTAGCGAAGAAGGACGTTATAGTGGGCCATCCTCTACAGCGCTTTCTAGTGGGTCAATCTCTCCGGTGCTTTTGCCCGGGGAACGCCGCTCGTGCTGCGAGTCCGTGCCCTGCTCTAACGGTCGGTCCCAAAGGCCGGTGACTAATAAACGCCTTTACAAGTTAATTAATGACTTTCTGTTAATTACACTTATGAAGTTCAATTTATTAGCGGCAAAGTATGTCACCTCGCCTAGAAGCTAGTCTACAAAAACGCCACGTTCACCGCGCTCTTTACTTTTCTGTAAGAAATCTGTATGGTTTAAAAAAAAGACCCTATATATTCAGATATGATAGTGTGAATATTTATGACCCGGGTGCGACGCCACCCACCTTCAGATACTTTTAAATATATTTTTGTCATCGAGGAACACACACACACATACACGACGTGGTTGCTCAGTGGCTATGGTATTGGGCTGTTGAGCACGAGGTCGCGGGATCGAATCCCGGCCGCGGCGGCCGCATTTCGATGGGGGCGAAACGCGAAAACACCCATGTACTTAGATTTAGGTGCACGTTAAAGAACCCCAGGTGGTATAAATTTGCGGAGTCCTCCACTACGGCGTGCCTCATAATCAGAAAGTGGTTTTAGCACGTTAAACCCCATATTTTCAAACACACACACACACACAAATAGAGAGAGAGATTAACATAATAAAGCGATAGCGCACGGTCTAAAATAGTCACCTACTCGAAGTTGCAGATAGGTAAATAGTGATAATGGGGGTTGCTGCGATGTGTGAACTAGGGCTCTGTGATTACAAGATAAACTATGACGAGGTTTTATTTTGCATTATGGTTGGCAGCGAGATTGCCCATGATGCTTAGCAATTAACGGATGGCATGAGAATACGCACCAGGTAGCACAAGAAAACAATTGCTGATATTCAGGATTATCTTCGATGGTTTCTGCCACAGTAATCTTGTCGCTATTTATTGCTTATTTGCAGAGTTTTATTGATTTATTGCAGAGTTGTGCTGGCTCCCATTATACCTAGTCTTTCGAATGAGACCATACTACCCGTTCCGTCATATAAGAAGAAACTCAATGATCTAGCCCCATAATGCGACGCATTAAAAATGGAGAGAAGAATAAAGGCGAGAAAGGAAGAAATTTGCCGTTGGTAGGCCGAGAACAAGAGCATTGCAGCGAAGCTTCTCCCAACCCGAAACGAAACATTAAAGGGAGCGAAAGGAAGAGCGACTACAGGATCGCTCGCCAAGCAGCGAACAAACAGGAGCTATCGGCTCCTGTTGAGCGCGCTAGATGGCAAGTATTCGAAGAGTAGCACTGTCGCGGCCACGAGACTTCGTGATGCATTCTTGAACGGGCGTAACGGGCAGTCTTCGTGACGAGTCGATGCCGCAAACAATCGCACACACGGAAGATACTGTGTTTCCAGGCGTTTATAATCGCCGTGTTACTGTTCCAAAGCTACGCAAATGGCAGGCGGGCGCACCAGGCACCGCGTGTTGAGAGTTTCTCGAACGGCCCGTCGATCCTGGCCCTCCTCCTTGCGGAACCCTTCGTGCACGCATGCGATCGAGGCACGCACCGCGCCATCTGAAACGCGGGTCGACGACCGTCCTCTGCGCGTCCGCTTGTGTATGTGCTGGCGCGCACTCACGAGAGGCGGCAATTTGAGAACGCTCGACGATGGCCGCTCGACACTGCTGCGAGACGCGCCCAAACGAGCACGAAGGCGGTCGCGGAGGCGCCTGCCTGCAACTGTCGGCGCTCGGGGTCAAGTGCGCGGTGACATGCAATGCCGCCGACTACAGCGGGGGAGACATCCCAGATGCCCGCTTCGCGTCAACCCCCTCCGGGGCGTCCCGTCAACACGTAGTTATCTCCTGAACGCCGCGAAGCGGCCGATTTGGCGATTGCGGTTCGGCCCCGGCGAACCTGTAGCCGCCGACGAAACCATTTGCGGAGGAAAAAGGGGCAGTCAATTCGTGGTAGGGTGGACGGCGAAGCCCGCATCCTCGTCCGTCTTGTGCTTTGAGGAAATTAACGGCGGCCTCCTGGTCCTGCTGTCACCGGAAGACCATGCTAATGGCTACGTGAGGAAACGCAGTTTCTGCTATATAGGAGGCTGCGGGCGATACGGCGGCAGGCTGTCCTGAACACGAGAGAAGTGCGGGACCACGTCGAAGGGGTGAGGGAGAGGGGGAGGGGGCGTATTCGATGGGCCACGGAAATTGTGGCACGGACCATGAGGCAAGGTCACTAGTGCAGCTTTATTCACGTTATGATTTCCGCGCATCAGCATGGTTACCTTTCTGCAGCGTTGGTTCTTGTTTGGAATCACACGTTGGACTGGATGACATTTTTACTGCTGGGTACAGAGATGGATCACTCGCAGAAAGAAGCCACGAAAATGTGTAGGGAACGCGCAGCGACCATGATTTCGTCTAGAAAAAGTAGCACAAGGAGGGTGACCTCACTAAATCAGCAGATTTGGCGTAGTGAAGTACTAAACTGAAACTGAAAAGTACTGAAACTGCGCGTTTATGTGTTCGTCAGGACTGTGACTGCAGCATTGTTGTTATGGCCTCCAATATTCCAATAATTCTAAAGCAATCTACCGTCTGCGGCACTGCAGATGGCGTGGGAAAGCGCGCGAACTGCACTAACCAAAGAGTGAAATTTGCGCTAGTTTTCAGTACAAGTCAATAAGTTACGGGAATGTCCTACTGATTCGAAAATTGAACGAGAGCGTACGCTTTTTGTATACACGTCTCTGACTTTAATTGATCGCATAGCGAGTCTGTGTTTACTAAATGCGATAAATATTCGTCATGGCGTTCATGAGTGCAGGTGGCACGTGTAAGCCCGTGTTATTTACCTCTCAGGTGCATCCTAATACCAGAATACTTTTAAAGGCTGAGGCCTTCGAGCTTTAGCAGCAAGGAGCACTGTAAACGAAATTTTCAATGCTCGCACAAGGATGTGTGGCACAAGGTTAAACTCAACGGATAAATAGGAGGATACCGAAGGAGTGCCAAACTTCCAACAGTTGCGAGTGTGGCGCTCTTTCTGTCTACACTTATTTCTTCCGTAGATTCTAGCTTTGCACGACACATACCTTTTAAGCTGCGCACCAACTTGCCCAACATAGAACTCTGCTAAACGTGTTGCTCGTTCCTGCTGCGCCAAATATTTAAAGACCGTGAGCGACAAGCATTTTGTGAGATGTAGCGGTCCTCGTTGTCAAGGGCTCCAGGCCTCTCGGATCTATTCGTCGGCGCGTTCTCTGTGGCGAGTCCTGACAGGACATTCTCCTTACTCGACACAGGGCTGGTCGCGGTCGAAACACGATGTTGCATAAGTGTTCTTTGAAAGCTCGGGAGCCATAGCTTCAGTAGCCTGGTTGTGTTTTATGGGCGTGCTCGTTAGTGCATGGCCACCTCAGCGGCTTCCAATTTTCCCTTCGCTCCTGTGCTGCACTTAAGAGGAAGCTTTAGCTCGGGCCCAACTCCGACGCGGCCTATTCAAATACATGTAAAACGCAAAAACGTTTTTATGAGATAACCCCTGGACCGATTTTGATGAAGTTTGTTGCATTTGAAAGAGAAAGTCAAATTCTAGTGACTGTTGGAAGCGGAATTTCGATTTAGGGCTTGAATTTTCTTAAATCGATTTTCAAATATTTGACCGTTTGAAAAAAATGGAAGCACGAAGTTTACAAATTCATAGCTCTGCATCAAGAACTGATATCGCGGTTCTGTAAACGGCATCCATTAGATCATTCAAAGCGGACAAATTCAGTATGTCATTTTACATCTTACGTGAATTTGTTACGTCGCTTACAACGGTTTTGCAAAAGTTGTATTTCCCTATGATTAAATATTTTTTATATTCATGTGTAACACATCAATTTTGTCCGCTTTAGATGTGCTATTAGATGCAATTCACAGAATTATATTATCATGTTTAGTGGTTGAGTTACAGAGTTGTAAACTTGATAGTTTCGTTTTTCGAAAATTTTCAACTTTTGGCAATTTTTAATAAAAAATTCACAACCTAACTCAAAATTTCGAAACCAACAGTCACTAGATCTTAAGTTTGTCTTTTAAATGCAACAAACCTCGTCAAATTTGGTGCAGTGGTTGCCGAGAAAAACGAATTCTCCTTTTACATGTATTTAGATAGGAGCACTCGAGCTAAAGCTTCCTCTTAAAAAAAAACCGAGTAAATGGAGTAAATTACTTATGTAGGTTAGTGATCTTGGGGGGTAACGGAGTTGTCACAACCATTAGTGCGTTTGGAGAGGAATTGTGATGGGATGAACTGTTACTCCCGACGGTGTTTACTAACACAATGACTAACAGTTGATCTTTCCCGAAGCTCCTCAAAGGAGCAATGGTTGCTTTTCCCGACGTTACTCAAAAGTTGCACATTATAAAGATAGCCACGTTGGCGCGCAGCTACGCCTAACGAGCCAAACCATACGGGGCGGTCGGGCAGGCGTCGAGCCTAGGCCCAACGCGTCGTCGAGCTAGGAAATCGCCTTCAACCCCAATACCTCGGTTGTAGAAGGCATGGAAATCAATCCGGAGGAAGCGGAGTGCTCAGGCTGGATCGAAGTCGTGAGCAAGAAGAAGAAACTTGCCGAGCGGTGTGATCCTAACGCGCCCACGTCAGTGAAAGGAAGCACTAATGGTGGCGCCCGCACTGCCGCACCACAGAAGGTATTGCGACGAGTTGTAGAAGCTTCCAGAATCGCGAACCTTCCTAGGAATCACTTTAAGACCATTATAAGGCCTCGTGGAGGGCTGGACGTTAAGAAGACGGACCTTATTATTTTCAAGCGTGCGCTCGCCAAGGCGGCTTCCCTAACAGCGGAGCAGGTGTTCGACGACACGTTGTGCACGAACCCCTTCCAGAACATTCTCGTGGTTGCCACGCCGTTCGAGGCGAACGCGCGCGCCTACGCCAAGGTTCAGCAGATTTGTGTGGCAAGTGTCGTCATAGAAGTGGCGGCCTACGTGGCTGCGTCGGACGACACATGTAAAGGAGTGATCCGCGGAATCAACGTGGACATCAGTGACGTAGAACTGACGGAGATGATCGTCAACCGGAGAAACCCCGGCGCTCTGGGGGTTCGAAGAATCAAGAAGACAACAACAGTGATCGTGTTGTTCGACGGACACAAGGTCCCCCTAAACGTCGTATGTGATGGTGTTCGCTACCCTTGTTCCTTGTATCGCAGGCAAGTAGACGTTTGTTATGCGTGTGGAGAATTGGGCCACAGGTCCAACGTTTGCCCGAAGGGCGAAGACCAGAAAAAATGCCGCGGATGTGGCATGCTCACACCACCAGAGGATCATCAATGTGATCCCAAGTGCGCCATCTGTGGTGGGGCACACCAAACGGCAGACCGCAAGTGCAAACAGCGCTTCCAGGTGCCATACATCGTGCGCCAAAAACGGCGGCGCCGCAGGCGCGCAATGCACGCGCAGCGGGCGGCAGGATCGCGTGGCTTCGACACAGCTAGCGGCGGAGAAGCAATGGCGGGAGAGAAACCCTTCTACTCCCCTCACCCCAACATATCGGCATCGAGAGGACGCTCGCGCTCCCGATCCAGAGGGCGATCCAGCAGATCGCGCTCTCGCTCCAGAGGGCGCGACCATAGCAGCGGACGCTCCCGTTCGAGAGGACGATCGGGTTCCAGGGTCCGAATCCAGGAACCAATGTCCTGGGCAGACAAGGCCAGGATGAACATCTCAAGCGGCAAAAAGGTAACACAGGGCATCTCGCCGGAGCATAAAAGAGAGCAATCTGAGATTTTAATGCTTAAGAAGGAAAATGCAGAGCTAAAAGAGGCACTACGAACGCGGAGGGCTGAGTTCGAGCTCTTCCGTAACTCGAATGAACCCCGCGAAGTAGCCTTACCCATCCCAGTTCAAGCAGAAGGGTCGAATAAGCGCAAAGCCATCCGCCCCCCCCCCCCCCCCCCCCCCCGCGACCACGGAAAGAGAGCCAATGCAAACTGACGAGTCCCCCGCTCAGGACCCTAAGCCAGAGCCAAACATACTCGCGTCTTTGAAGGTAATTGAGGAATCGCTCACGCAGATGAGAGAGGCCTTAGCTATTCAATCTAGCACTGTCGAGCATATGGACAGTAACATCTCTCACCTAACACGTAGAGTTGGCATCCTCGAGTCTAAAATGAAAATGATAGACGCTAGCAAAATCAAAAGCATCTCCACTGGCACCACTGCAAAAGCTAAGAAAGTACAGCAGGATCCCGATAACACGAGTCCCCTGCAGGCTCTGCTAGTTCAATAGAAATCAAAATGGCGGGACAAACCGGAAACCTAATTATCTGGCAGTGGAATTGCGCCAGCTTCTTAAGGCGCAAGGCTGCTCTATTGCAGCTCATCAAAGCACAAGCGATAATGCCGCACGTCCTGCTCTTGCAAGAAACACTTAGTGAGAAGGTAAACTTATCGGGCTACCGTTCGGTTAGCCAAAAAGGAGAAAATGGCAGAGGTATCGCCACATTCGTCAGGAAAGACACCTCTTTTCAGGAGCACGAAGTCAAAATTTGTAATTCGGATAAGAAATCTGGTCTCGAGGCACAGTTAATTGAAATCATCCCCCACGGAAAAATTCGACGAAACATTTTCATTCTCAACTTGTACAGCTCTTCTTCCGCTCATAAGCATAATCTCCGGTCACTACTAAATGGGGTCGCAACCGCTGCGAAATCACAGCCCTTGATAGTCGCAGGAGATTTCAACGCTCCCCACCCGGCCTGGGGTTATGTAACACGAACAAAGAAAGGAGCCAACCTAGTTGCAGCGAGCACAGACCTAAACCTGACGCTGGTCTCGGACCCACGTTTCCCCACGAGGCTGGGAAACTCGGTCGCCAGAGACACGACCCCTGATCTCAGCTTCACTAGAAATGCTGTGGCCACGTAGTCCAACTTACAGGAGAACTTGGGGAGCGACCACTACATAACAGAACTCAGGATGGAAATAATAGCAGCTCCTCCCAAAACCTATAAATACACAGACTGGGACCTCTTTAGGAAAATAAGAGGTGAAGATGAGGCAGTATACGACACGTTCAGTGAACTGCTTGTACAGATACAAATGGATGTCGAGAAAGCCACCAAGGAAATAGTTACGGATTTTGATGCCCCAGGGATGGACGCAAGGTTAGCGCATCTCCTGGAAGCCAAGCCCTCTCTCCTCGAGAGATGGAAGACACAAAGACTCAATCGCAGGCTACGGAAAAAGATCGCGGAGCTCAATAAACTCATTGAGGAGCATTGCTCCGAACTTAATAAACAGCAATGGAGAGACGCCTGCTCGGCAGCGGATGGAAAAATGCGCAAAGGAGGCAAATGGACCCTCTTTAAACATCTCTTAGACGATGGGCAATCCAAATGTAATCAGAGACTAGTCATAGACCGATTAATTAATAAGGAAAAAATGGAAGGCATCTCAGAGGCCTCCATATTTCGGAAACTAGCGAACAAATACCTTCCAATTGGCCAAAGCCCAGGTTCTCCCCTCCCTCAGTATGAGGGCGCGCCTGCCCCAGAGCTGGACGTCCCCTTCTCGGAAGCTGAGATCAGGGAAGTGCTGCACAATTTAAACGGAAGGTCTGCCCCAGGCCCCGACAGAGTTACTAACCGGCTCTTAAGAAATTTGGACGACAAAGCAATTCAAGCTTTAGTGAAAGAGATAAATGAGGTATGGGAGGAGGGCGTTGTACCAGAGAGAGAAGAAGGCCACAGTGGTCTTAATCCCCAAGCCAGGTAAATCACCCAGCTTGGAGAACCTCCGTCCTATCTCCCTTACTTCTTGCATTAGCAAAGTAGCGGAACATGCAGTGCATAACAGGGTATCGAGACATATTGAGCGCAACGAACTATTCCCGTACAATAAGGTTGGTTTCAGGCCCTTGCTTTCAACGCAGGATGTCATGCTCCTGCTCAAAACACAGATAATCGACTCTCAAAGCAAAGATGTAAAAGGGGTCCTCGCACTGGATCTATCCAAGGCATTCGATACAATTGCACATGACTATATCCTTCAGGAGATATCGGCCTTGAACTTAGGAGTTAAATTCTTCTCCTTCGTTGCATCCTTCCTCGAGAGCAGGACGGTGGCGATAAAGTTGAGGCAATCAGTCTCGGAATATTTCACACTCGGAAACAGGGGTACTCCCCAAGGGGCAGTTATCTCACCCCTTCTGTTTAATATAGCAATGCGCAAGTTGTCGGAAAGCCTTGCAGCAATTCCTTACGTAGGTCATGCATTATATGCTGACGATATTACAATCTGGTGTCCTGGAGGATCGGAGGCTACGGTCGAACAAGCTCTACAGGAGGCTCTGGATGTTACAGAGTCTTTCTTGAAAGGTACGGGACTGGCACTCTCGCCTGGAAAGTCGGAACTCCTGCTGTACAGACAGGCTAGACGAGGTGCTAGGGGACTCACCCCACTCGATCAGGTGCCCATTAGCGTTCGTACCAGAGATGGGCACACCATCCCGAGAGTCGACTCTATCAAAATACTAGGGCTTTCAATAAACTCAAAGGGATGCAACGCTAAGACTATAGCCCAACTCACCACGAAAACTGAAAACATTATTAGATTAATTATGAGAGTGTCCAACAAGAAAGGTGGCATAGGCGAGGATATACTCCTTAGGGCTCACCATGCTTTCCTCATCAGCCATGTCATTTACATAGTCGCGGCCCTCAATTGGACGAAAACAGGAATGGATAAATTAGACACGCTTATGCGCAAAAGTATGAAAAGGGTGATCGGCGTGCCAATCACGGCTAGCACAGAGAAACTCATGACATTGGGAGTACACAACACAACTTCGGAATTAATAGAGGCACAAAGATCAGCACAAATTATTAGATTATCAAACTCCAAAGCAGGCAGAAGACTTCTGGATGCGGCAGGCCTCCGTCCTAGCTTCAATCAGGGAAATATCACGCAACTTCATATTCAGACAAGGAACTCCTTTATTGTAGACCCTTTTCCAAGAAATGTCCACCCCCAACACAATAAAGGTCGAACGTTAGCGAGGGCTAGAGCTTTCCTAAAGAACATATCCGGAACGGAGACCTTTGTTGACGCGGCGCGACACGCCAGTGCCAACAGGTTCTCCGTAGCCGTAGTCGATGACAGGGGAGAACTCCTCTCGGCAGCCTCGCTGAAAACCTCCTCGGTCGATGTTGCAGAACAGGCTGCTATAGCTCTCGGATTACTGGACTCAAAACGCACTACGGTGTACACGGACTCCCGAGCAGCTGTAAGAGCGTTCGCATCGGGATTGATAGCCAAAGAAGCAGCCAGGATTCTAAACGGCAAACACCCCTCTGACATTGTTCCCCACATAGTCTGGTTCCCAGCTCACATGGGACCAGATGTATTACCGGGTCACCTGAACCCCAATGAGATAGCCCATGACCGTGCGCGAGGTTTTGTATGCCGCGACGGGATGGTGTCTCGGGAGAGTTCGGGAGAGCTCGTCCACAGTGATCCACTGGTTACTTTTCATGAAATCACCTCTCATTACAGAGGGAATAGGCAGAGTTTTCCTTTCCCCCATCATAAACTCAACAGGCCACAAGCTAGCACGCTTCGCATGCTCCAGACAGGGTCCTACCCCTCTAGGGGCTTTTTGAACATCCTCCACCAGGACATCAATCCACTCTGCCCAGATTGTGGCACTGAATTTAGCTCATTAAATCACATGCTCTGGCAGTGCCCTGTGTTACAGGATTTTAATACAGAAGAAGACTGGACGAAGGCCATTACAGACCCGAGGCAGGACGTCCAGCTCCTGGCTGTCCAGAGGGCCCGTGAACGAGCGGAGAGGCATGGCCTCTTTGTTCCGACATGGGGCTAGCCAACGGCTGGGTAGGGACCTACAGGCCCCCGCTTAGCTCCTCAGGGCCCCAATAAAGTCGTTTGCTGCTGCTGCTGCCAGGGTTAGCGCTGAGTATGAAGTCTATTTCATTTCCAGTCTCGCCATTCGGGCTCCTCCACGTCCACTTTCGGTTATGCCGCTTGCGGAAGAAGGCATTCATTATCCGCAAATTATTCTGTTCTGCAAACTCTACTAATAACTCTCCCCTGCTATTCGTAGTTTCAGAGTTTCAAGCACCACGCAAGCAAAACACATCGATATATACACCGACTCTCAGTATGCGCTACATGCCTGCAATGCGCGCTACACAGCATCATCGGAAGTACTAGTCAAGCAGGCCTTCAGGCGTACGGAGGCCCACGGGGTCACTGCAACACTTCATTAGATCCCTGGTCACCAGGGCATCGAGGGTAATGTGCGAGCCCACGAAGCGGCGCGCGCCCTTCTTTCCAACCGCGTCGAATCCCGGGATTCTTCAGAAACCCTCACAACCAGCACAAGCAGCACGGCAAATGGAGCCCCGTATGACCCAGACAGAGCTCTGAGAGCACCAGCCAACCGACGCAAGAGGGAACTCCGTGCGAGTGTGCCTCAGACCCAGACCCACTTACCGCGGGTCTTCCCAGGTCGAAGCAGGTGCTGCTGCATAGGCTCCGTTCCGTCTTCGTCCTCACACCGGATGTGCTGGAGCGGTGGCGGCAGTACCGGCCACGGAGGGTAAGACACGCTCCATCTCCGTCTCCGAACTCCCTTCCATCGCAGGAACCCGGCCTTCCCACAGCCTCCGCGGACGAAGAAGCACCCCAGGCGCCACACAGGTGCCCTGACTGTGACATGGCCACGCGGCCATCCGCAGCCGATCTGTTTTGGGAGTGCGAGCGACGCGCTCAGCAGCGAGACCACCACCTGAGGGCGGTGCGAGTGCCATCGGACGAAGAGTGGATTAGACCGGCATCTGGGCTCGATGGATTCCGATGAGTCATTCTGGACTCGCTCTTGTCTTTCGCCAAGGACGCTCAGCTCCCAGGACGGCTCTGAACACAGCTCCCCCCTCCTCTTCCTATTCCCCATTATGGGCCTTCGAGCCATCCCTCAATAAATGCATCTTGTCATCATGATCACCATCGGAGAGCAATGACGTCACACCCATTGCCGTGCCGCTCCTTCTCCCTCGCTACACTCTCTTAGCCAAGTTCTGGCTAGAATCCACGCATGCAGACAAGAAATCAGATCAAATTACGGCAGCTGATATACCGTTCGCTAGGCGGCTCCGCAGGCGGCCTCCAGAGACAGCGGCCCATTTTCAAGCGGCTCAAGTTCAGGCGGCCCAATTCCAAGCGGCTTTCAGAATAGGCGTGAGCAAAGTTATGCAGGATTATAAGTGAAAGTTTTCCTGGTTATTTGCGGCCTACCATGAGGCGCGACTGCTCTGAAAGCGGCCTATGCGTACGCGTCCCACACGCCAGTGCGTAAAAGAAGGCGAACTAACAACACTTCATCCGCAATTATCTCGGCAAGTTTCGCAATCAGGAGTCACATATCCTAATTAGAGCACAATCATCAAGGGAATCACATACTTACGAAAAATTCACAATACTCTATACATCACGTGGATTCGAACCCGCGTACACTCGCATTTATACAATTCAAAGCGCACATCGTAACGATTACACCCCAGCGCCACCACGCCCAATCCGGGCTCTTTTACGGGTTATATATCTACCAAATGTATTTGAGGAATCGGCGGTGGTGGGTGGCGTTTCTCTGCAGTGCGCTGTGCTGTTGAGTATCGGAATATGTTTGCGTTTGCATCATTTCCATTCCTTGCTACGACTAACGAAGGAAGACAACGTAGACGACAACATGAGAACTATTCTTCACGGCTTGTCGTCACCGCAGGAAAATAACAAATGTGCCGTTCAGCTCACGATCGAGTGCTTCTCCAGTCCATGCATTATATGTTCTTCGAAAATACGCGTATACAAAGTATCGCGACAACCATCCACGTATGTGAATTGAATTCGCGCGTATACTGGTCAGCATTTCTGTTAATTTTTTCCGCCAGTTCCATTCGTATATGGTTAACTGCGACGCCAGTACCAGGCATTTTGACGTGCCTCACACTGCCGTGTAGGCGTTCTTTTCAAGTGCATTAGTTTAGAGTTTGGTTCACTCCGCTGTAAGCTGTCGTCCTGCATTAGCAGCGGATCGTTAGCATTTTGGAGCGCATGCATTCCAGCATTTGGATACTGCTATGCCGATAGCCGCGTCACATGCATCGGCACGCATGTTTAAATTACTCATGTGTCCACTTGTTACGCGTGCACTGCTCGTATCCTGTGGCGGTGCTCGTTCTAAAAGCTTCGAAGACCATCTACGCTCATGCGTGTGTTCAATATATACGCACAGGATGGACTTGCCGGCTAGTTGGTTGAGCATTTTAAAAGAAACAGCGCAACACAAGGACGACGGAAAAACATGGACCACACCATGAAGCGCTGATGTGGTTGATGCTTTTTCGTCGTCCTTGCGTTTGCGCTCTTTCTTCTTTCACGATACATGTCCACCCGAGGTGCACGAAAGTTTCGGAGCATGGGTGGTTAACTTTGTTTTCCCCGTTTCCTCTCAGTGTCAGTGGCACAGTGTGTTGCCCCGAATTTTGTACGCTTACCCCCGTATTCAGAAATGCATCTTAACTTGAAGCCCATGCTTGACTTGATCTAATGACGCAGGTCATGAACGCACCAAAAGAAACGCAATGAGCGTCTTGGGGGGGGGGGGGGGGAGCGTTCGCACCAGGCGTAATTTATATCGTCAAGCATGAGCTTCAAATTAAGAAGCACTTCTGAATACGGGGGTTAGTCATCTGCTTCTCACAGAAAATGTCGAAGAAACGCCCACCAAAACCAGGCACATTTGTAAACTTAACTAGGCAATACGAAGCTCCTTAGAAAACAAGAGTGGTACTAAAGGCTTTCAGTATTTTTCTTTACACCAAAATGGTTGCGCTCTCGTCCCTTCAATGCACAGTGATAGTACAGCGTTAGTTCAAAAGCATGAATTTCCGAATTCCTTGTCAAAATAAGCTTGTGAAATTATTTAGGTGCTGGAATCCAGTGTTTGTAGCGATCCTTGAAAACCCTTTATTTCTAAAATGCTGTTTTCAAGGCATTGAAAACCCTTGAATTTTTTGAAGTACTGGAAAGTCCTTAAATTTGTACACTTGGCTAGACTTAGCAGACATTTCCAAGCGTTTTTTTTTTCTTCTGTGACGCTCTCTCGCATGTCACAGAGAATTGTCTGTGGAGGTAATAGAAGGAAAGCGACATCCTTAAAGTTGAAATTACAAAGGAGCTGTGGACACCAGTTTTTGGCACATGGAACCGGTAACAAATGTACTTGGAGGAGCAGAAGCAGGAAGCTCGACACTTGAGGCATTCGAAGAGAAGCCATGAAGAGTAGTAAGTCGAGAGCTACACACAAAATAAAAAGAAACTAGAAATGACTATTGCTTATTTGATGGTGAAAAGCTGAGGGAACAAATGACATCACATACACTGTCAAACAAAACAGTATTCAAAGACTGCAAATGTTGCAAATGCAAGCAGTTAATTGAGCTATTGCAGAAAAATTTCGAGCGCTTTGTTGAAACGCCTCCTTGTGTGTTTGTTAAGGCAGTCTGTGCGTTTAGTGATGGGCGGTGAAAGGCAAATTAAATCTTTGAAATGCTTGAAATCAGTGAAATGCGATTTGTTTTCTTCTTCTTTTGTTTGCATTAAAATGAACGATGTCGTTGTTGAAGAAGTTATTGCCTCTCCAAGCTACTAACACATCGCATGAGGTCCTTAAGGTTGCTATGTCGGGGCCTCGAAAGTCCTTGAAAACCCTTGAATTTATTGCTTCAATATTGCTACGAACCCTGTAGAACAACTGTCATGGAGTCAAAACCTTGGCTGAACAGGGACTTATACGCAGAGCACAGGAAGACTTGAAATACAGTAGTAGGCATGGAAGGCCGTGAAATAAACATGCCACATCTGCTCGTCTGCCTTATGTTTCTGCACTGACTGTCGCATTTTTAATAAAAGTGCACTTTCTGTTCTACTCCAATAAACGCATCATTACCAACTCAATTGTGGGGCAGCACTTCAGCCAGTGCAGAACTCTTTCTGTACATCCCAGTCAGCTCTGTCATTTTTCAAGCATTGTAGTACAAAATTTGTTAAACTGGTTTAGCAGAATATGAGCAGTATGCTCTTAAATTAGCTGTTTATTTGTATGCACAAGTTCAGGTCCTCAGTTTGTATGCATGACAAATTGCGATACCTCAATTGATACAAGAAACAATTTTATTACAGTTTAATAAAATCCAAACAGCAATAATCATCACAACAATGTAATGACATGCAATTCTTTTGGTACGTATACAGCCCATGTCTTGGCACTGTATAAATTCAACAATGCATCACAAGTACTGTGTCCTGACCACTATTATTCACAGGTGTAGAACCATCACAGCAATTCTTCAACAAATATCACAGTGATTAGTGACATACACTTTGTAACTGCTTTACATGAGCATAATGTATACAAATGGTCCCTGTGTACCTACACCTGACTAGTGCCACCCGAGTACTATTACTCACAGGTGTAAAACAAACAAAGCAGTTGTTTAAAAAATATCACAGCGCTTAGTGACGTACATGTTGCAACTCCCTTGTAAAAGCTTAATACAAACACGTGAGCACACAGAAAGTTTGCAGTGGGCCTACATGGAAATACCACCGCCTCAGTACTAATTCACAAGTGTAAAACCAACCAAGCAGTCCTTTAAATAATATCACAGTGCTTAGTGACGTACATTTTGTAACTGGCTTATATAAGCTTTATACAAACATGAGAACATACGCAAATCTAGCGGTGCACCTACATAGAAGTGCAGTCATCTGAGCACTATTATTTGCTGGTATAAGCTGAACAGAACAGTTCGTTATATATATAGTGACGCACATTCTGTAACTGCCTTATACAAGCTTAGTGCAAGCACGTGAATGCGGAAAAAAATAAAAAAAATTTGCTCTATGCACACACAAACAGATCAGCACAACTGGTAAACACCACTTGAAGACACATGTGACTGTGGCAAAGCGCAGTGCTGTGCCAGTTGAAACTGCCATCTGCAAAAGTATTGAGCAATGCTTAAACCACTTGCAATAATGTGCTAAGAGACTGCGTTTAACGTACCTTTCTTGAATATAGGGCTCTCTTGGAGATAAGGCATCTGATCAAACTGACCTGATTTTACACCTGCTACATGCATACAATGCACTCAGATATCAGTAACTGGTAATAATAATAATAATAATAATAATAATAATAATAATAATAATAATAATAATAATAATAATAATAATAAAAGGGATTTGGAAACTTGATAGTGTGATGAAGATGCATGACTAGAAAAGTTCTGTCCCCCTCGTACTTGTTAAAAAGGTGTAAGGACGACACGTGTTCTGTTTTTCTCACTTTTTGCATTAATGAACGTCCAGGAACCTGAAACCCTCACAAAAGATTTGCTGTGTTAATAGTGTTATGAATAATTTTTTGAGAAAGCTTTTTTACAGACAAGTTGCGGTCTCGTTTCTGGAGGTTGAGCAGTATCATGCAAAACAACAAGGAAAGTAATCACATGGGGGCATGACATTATGTCATAATGTTCCTTTCAGTTGACTCTCTTGCCCTACAAGTCGCTGCTCACTGTGGCCAGTGATGCAGCAGCAGTGTCTGAGTGATTTTCATCGCACTTTTGTCCCATACCATCTGCACTACATCTAATTCTTCAGTTCTTGTCTAATAACAGTGATCTTTAAAAGAGAATTCTAGTTCGACACCTTTGTAGGAAGCTGTCTTTAAATAAATCAATGATATACGTCAAGTTTTAAAAGAAACTGCTTATCTACATTGTTCAATGCTTCAACACCATGAAAAAATGACTAATAATGTCACAAAGGTTCCGTTCATCACCATTATAGTTTCGACAAAAGTTTCAGGAGCTTACTGTTTGCCCAGCAGTGAGGAAATTTTTCTTCCTTGAGCACGACACTCTGAACTAGCCCTAGAGTTTATTCAAATGCAGAGGTATATGTCAGGTCTTTTATGAAATACACCGTGAGGCACAAAAGGAGAGGCTTTGCCAAGGACGAATCCTGGAGCTCAATAATCTCCCACAACAGAGTGCTTTGTAGACAATCACCAGAAAACACTTGGACCAGGAACTGCTGCATGTTTGTCAGAAAAGTCTTCCTGAAATGGATATAAAATGAGCATGGAGCATACTCTACACACATGAAACTTGTTACTTTATTTATAGACTTAGCCCCAACTTTATTTACTGGACATGTGCTTGCAAGAACAGCCATTAGAATTTCACTGACATGTTCTGTATGTCCTGGTGAGCCATGCATTTGGGTGCAATACATGTAAAGTGTGTTTCAAGAAATTTGCTCCAATGCGATTCGAGATATATACATGTCCTTGAAAAAATACTTCAGCAATGGCTGGAGGCACGGTAGAATGAGTGGGCTTTGCGACTGGAACAGTAAGCAACCACACGGACTTCTTTCTATCCATAACAGACAGAACTGGACATTGTCCAATTATAGGAGACCATCATACAGGCAGCAAATCTATATTCATTTTAAGATTAGCGAGAAAATGATGTTCGTAATTTCTGTGGTGTGATGACGTTTGGCTAATTTCACACGCAAAACCTAAACTGCGCCCTTTTGCAATGCCAAGTGCAGCATCACTGCTACATTTGCCCTGTCAGGCAAGGAGGAGTAGTATTGTTATCTTCAAGTGCTGACCTTTCTTGTTTTGTTGCTATGTCTGTTGCACTTGCAAAAATAGCTTGCACATCTTCATCCAGAAATGGAAGGGAAACCAGTCGCACAAGACATTACCAAAGAGTGCATCAACACTTTTTGGTAATCACTCACTGTGACATCACTGTGGCACTTCAGTTCCTGTTTCCCATGTAAAATTAGCCAGACCCAGACCGTATCTCTCCATACAAATAAGCAGCAGCAGCTTCTACAAACCATAAAACTGGCACGAATTTTCTTTCTGAATGGCATCCAATGATGCACTTTTGCTTCATTGCGCCTTTGCTGTGAATAAAATGTCGTAGTTTATGTTGATCTTATGTGTACTACCCCACCCAGGCCCATTTCCTGATACCCGTAGCTGTTACAAAAATGCTTTGCCAAAAATGCATAAGTACCTCATCTTCTGTACACTACAAAATCTTCCAACATATCTTCTGAAGCATGCTTGCAAGTTAGGGTTGCCACCTGCCCGATTTTCGACCGGTCAGGACAGTTTTTTGATGGCGAGCCGGTTGCTGGTTGGCCCATAAGGCCGGCCGTCACTGACTGGTTTTTCGGCCAACACAAACATTCTTTGTGTATGTGATGTCACTGTTTTGGTAGAGTCAAACACAAAGAAGGGCGTTTTATGGGCTAAGCATGTGCGATAACATTCAGTGCAGCACATTAGTTTAGAGCAATAACCAAAACCTCAGTCAGCCTTAGTGCATGCATTCGCTGGTATTTTTATGCCAACCAGCCTAGTAGTTGGTTAGCTCAGCGTTGTGCTTTTGTAAACAAACTATACATTAAATTGATTTGTTCATTGATTGATTCAACAAGCCTTAACCATGCTCCTAGACCCAAGAAGAACAGATGTACACCACTCATCTGCTATCTGGCTTTATTCACACCTTTCCTACATCTCGTGAATTCGCCATCCGCATCAACAAGGAGAATGTAGGATCCTTTCGGCCACATCGCGGTGTACCGCAAGTCTCAGTGCTGGCCCCCATACTTTTCAACATTAGTCTCCTACCCTTGGCATGGCGATTGGGCGACATTGCTGACCTGCACGCACTCATTTATGCGGATGACATCACAGTCTGGGCCGTCCACCCGTCTCTCCAAATTCAAGCCACAAGGTTGCTGCTCGCTCTTACAATTACAGATCAATGGTGTTCTTTTCTGGGACTCACGTTGTCGCCTCAAAAGACAGCTCTGCTTCCGGCCGCGAATGCGCGCGGCCGCCATGCGTTTAACACAACCCCTATCGTCCTTCTCTTGCACGGAAGCAGAATTCCAACCGTCAACTCACTCCGAGTCCTCGGCCTGGACCTGTACGATTCCGGCTCCGCCGGCCCCTGGATTCGCACAGCACGTCAGAAGACATCCCAAATGCTGCAACTCAACCGTAGGATTTCTCAAAAGTCAGGTGATGCCACAGCCACCATCGCCCGCCTCCTCATACGTACTGTGCTACAGCCAAGGTTGATATACCAAGCCCAGTTTCATCACATGACACGAGCGGAGTGGGACCGCTTGGAATCTATCAATCGAGCAGCAATGCGGGTTATTACGGGCCTCCCACAAATTACGCCCATTCACGCACTCCAGGCCGAAGCGCAATTAAATACGCTAGACGAACTGGTCCACCAGCGTCGCCAAGCTCGTTCCGCAAAGTGCCATAATATCCGTGAAGCTGCAGCTCTTGAGAAGTATATGGCAGACGGTTCAGTGATGCCCTGCGATTCCTGCTCGCCACGACCACCATGGCTTTATCAGCAAGTTACGGACAATCGGCCTCTGACTCGCATACATTGGCCACCTTAGAGAGTCGAGTATAATAGCAAATAGCTCTTCAGCTACGAGTGCAAGCTCTTCGTGCAGGCATGTAGCGTATGTCGACGCTAGTGTGAGTGATTATCGCGTCACCACGGCTATCGCTTGTCCGGAAATATTGCCAGAAATCGCAACCTGCTCGTATGCTTGCTCCCCTGCCTGGCCGTCGACACAGGCGGAGCTCTTGGCAATCCGAGACGCAATATCCATCCTCTGTCCGCTGCTTCCGCCGTCTAGTAGACACATTGACATCTTCACCGATTCCTCAGCTGCCATCCGTTGTCTGCGGCGTGTTATGAATTCCGACGTTTTGGCACAGGAGATTCAGGACACAGTGGAGAAATTACCCGTTACAATACGTGTACAATGGATACGTCGCAATGCACATCCCACACAAGCCTTAGTGGATGCAGTGAGCCATAACAAACCTTCGCGTCCACTTCAACTGGCCCCCACCTCTCCGGAGACAAGGCTCCTCACAGAAAAGAACACCTTCGGCGCGCCACGCGAGCACTTCTCCCACCGTGTGGCAACGACCTCCCTGGCAACCTAGCGCGCTGGGAAGAGGTCTTGTTACGAAGGTTACGCCTCCGTGTCACCCTCACCCCTGCGGTAACCTGGTCGTGGTCGGCACAGTACCGTGCCTCCATCAGCGATTCCTGCCCCTTCTGTCCCGCTCCTGTCTGCGAGGTGGACACTGGGCACCTCCTCTGGGCTTGCCCTTCTCTACATGCCCTCCGCCAGAAACACCTGCTTCGATGTGGACCACCCCCAGGTCGGCCGCCAGATGTAGAAAGTTGGATCTTGGGGCCCCACCACTGGACATTGCTGGACTTCCTCCGCGAATCCGGAGTGTATCTACACGTTTAAATATTTCTTTATACCAGAAGGCACGCTGACGCAATGAAAAAAAAATCTGCTATCTGGCACATTCTCCAACGAAATGGGAGACACTACCGCCATCACCAAGAATGTGTGAGGGCTTGACAGCTGGCCCCTATGAGGTGCATTCCCGCGACTTCAATAAGACCGACTGAGGCACCATTGAGATCTCCAATCGCACTCACACCACCGTGAACAAAATGTCACTTGACACCAAAATATTAGCGATTCTGTTCCCCCCAACCCCCTTGCGACTAACTTATGCGGCTGATGGGAGCCATATCACAGGATAGTCACTTTCACGAGGATTTCTGTTTGCTGTTATTATGTTTCTACAGATTGTACAGGTATGTCACTCATAGATGCTGATGTACATATATTTATCCGGCATCAGTTATTAATAAGATTTGTATTTGCGGAATTGGCCCCTTACAAAAAAGCAATACAAAGGGAGAGAGACTCTGTGACGTGATATTAGACATGCAACAGTAGCTGAGCTTTAGCATGATACTTACAATGTTCTCATCTAGGAATTAGCATGGCAAGCAAGTTGGAGCATTCATTTTTCGTTCGTTTAGTGAGGCTTCTAGCAACACAATGAGCATCTCCTTGTCAAAAGGGCCAGCTTGTCCAACGGCCACTTGAACCGCCGAGAGAGTAAAAAAAAAAAAAAAACATGAATTCAGCTGCGCAACCAACCCCCATCAAAAAGGTGCTAGACAGTTTAGAACGCTGAGAAGGTGGCATGTTTAAGATTGTTAAATAAAATACAGTGAGGTAGCCCGCTTTTCCTCTTCTTGTACCAATCGGGTTGGCAACTTCTATATCATCATAATACAGGTTGATAGCATTTTCTTTGTGTTTGTTAAAAATTGGATGCGAATGAAACCTTGTTCCATCCCAGAACTCACTAAGTACAGAGTCAGTCCGCATTCTGCAGAGCTTCCTTACATAGTAAACAATCTTTGGGTGCCTTAGCCCATTTTGAAGTAGGTCTGCTAACTTCACAACATAAGCGTTTACATTCCCTGTGAGCTTTACCAGAGTTGGGAGCACATACATACCCAATTTCGATAGTGTTGCTTTCTCAGGTGGTTGCTTTTGATTTCCACAATATCAGTTGGCACTACAGCTGCATGAAACATCTTTCTTACATCTTCAACAACAACAACAACAACAACAACAACAATCTTATGACACCTGTGTTGTCCTTCTAGTTGCCTACAAAGACCAGTTAATCTAGCAACAACACTGACAATCACTCTACTATCTTCTAATGGGAGAGAGGTGCGTCCCACCTTGCGTTCCGCATTGTTGTCGCTATGTGTGCTGGCCGGGGTGGCAACAACTGTAAGAGGTTTGCATATTTTAAAGTGAAGCTTGTACTGTGTTATAACACCAAACATAGTCTTGCACTTGCTGCACGAGAACACTGGCTCACAGTCGTGGTGAAAAGCTTTGGATCTTGAGCAAATTAGTTATATGCACTACAAAAAAAATAGTCACAGTGATAGCACACGTTGCCGTACCAGGCCTGGTGCGGTTCCTTCTGACACTGCTGCTGATGCTGACGCGCTGCTGCTTGCCTCGTACACTGTTGCAGCTGCAGTAGAAACGGCAGTATCTGTATATATTGTTGCCGTGTCACCTGTCATGGTAACTTCAGGTGGTATCGGGCTCACTTCTGCAACAGAGATGCTGTTTGCCCCTTGAGGGCTCGCGTCACCGGGGCCAATTATTTCGTAGGCATTGTCTCCTGCATCAAAAAACCAATAAGAAGAGCCTGAATTAATAAACATAGCTCTAAAAAATACGGACATCAAAACCTAACCACAAACTTTGCACATGAGTGACCAGACTTAATGAATAATACTAGCAGCAGGAGTTACACAATTGTCTGTGCACATTACAGCAAAGCCTCGTTAGAAGAGATGCTCAAGAGGCACGGGAAACATGTCTCTTGAAACCCAAAATTTAGAACAGTGAGGAGCCAGACTAGATCGCTTTATTATGCATCATCACTAAAGTATGTTTAGATATATCTGAAGGAATAATTGCTCAGGGTGGCTTAAAGGGCCCCTAAACCACCTCTTAATATTTTTTAAACATTTGAAGTTAAACACGCGCATCGAAATCACAATGCCGTCACGATCGACGATGTCAAATGCCACAGTGTGTAGCACTGCGGGAGAACCACGAAATGAAGAAAACGACCCCGTGTGCCTCTCCGGACTTAACCTGCACCCCCCAGTTCGTCTGGACGTCATCAGGCTGTCTCTGATGATGTCACCAGTTTCTGGTGCTGTCGATTGGTTGAACGAGAGCGTACGACTGCCGGCAAGGTCTTTAACCAATTACACGCAATCCCTCTTCCTCGTTGCGTTGCTCGCGATGCCATTGTGGGCAGCCAATGGGGGCAAAGAACAGAAACGCCAACAGAAGGGTCTCCCTATGAGGCTCTTCAATACAGCGAGTCACCATACGGTTCCATTGTATTGGCGAGGTCATTAGCGGCACCCCTCGCAGGACGATGGGCCGGCACGGCAGCAACAGAGTTCATTAGTGATGGCCTGTCACATAATATTTGGAGGCGTACTCGGCGAGAAAAAGATGATACTATCCAGATCGCGTGCACCAGATGAAAGAGTGAAATGAGCGGGGACTACCTTTCGATAATCAAACACACGTAACTCCACTATTACTGCACCGTTTCGAAAAATTCTTGTGGCTACGTGTTCGTTGCCTTATCGTATACAACTGCAATACCCGAACTAAATTTCAACCTCGGTGGTTTAGGGGCCCTTTAAAGAAGACATTCACAGTTTTTTAGTGACTGTAGATTGTGTTAGCTTCCGTCCCAACTTCTGGAAGTTAAACAATTCACTTTGAAAGCCTCCTTGTGCTCGCAGTACCTTTGAGGTGCTCTTAGACGCTCGTCAGCTTCAACTGCCGACACTTTCTGTCCTGCACTGTCCTCGTTGCCCTCCTTTTCAAGTTCATGCTTAAGGGGACATGCGCAATTGACTTGTGTGAGGACTGCGTGATCCTTAAGCCCTTCGGAGCACACAAGGTGCACGAAGTGAATGTGTCTGGGTTGTGTCCCTTCGAAATAGTGAAGAATATTTAAAAAGTCATCCTTAGTAACAAAGGTGTCTCTTGTATACAGTGTTGTTAACGTGGCAAACATGGGAAAACCAACCAAACCATTTTCAAATATTTCTTACTACCAAGTGTCTCTTGTAACGAGATTCTACTGTACTGAATATATTTAATCTATGGATCATCTGCATGTACATATAGTCACAAAGACATGTTGCGTGGAATGGTGAATCAGGAAACAGCCCGTACTCTTACTTTTTGTCCCTAACATAAGCGGCTGATAACAATATGATAAAAAAGCAGGCAAAGAGGCTGGCATGGAACATAATCCTTCAGCTCTAAACAGTTCTTTGGGCCCACATCACCGCCTCATATGACATAAGGAAACAACTTGATTGCAGTAATGGCTTCATGTGATCTGGGTTGATTGAAACAAACAATGCGTAAGGTTGTCCTGTATGTAATTTTATCAGCGTACTTTTTAGATGTCCTGCTGGTGATCCTGGCTGCATGATGCTTCTCATGCTTTTTGGCATGATTGCTTTCTTTTCCACTCTTTTTCTGACTTTCTCGCCTTTCCCTTCCCCTTCTGTAGATTAGCACACCTGAAGTATGGAATTTGTATAATTAACGTGTGTATCAAATCTGTTATCATGTGTCCTTTTCTGTGGTCGGCCTTGTATTTTCCTGATGTACAAGTCAATTCAAGATGAAAGATGGAACATATATCTCAAAACATGAGAGAAACGAGAAGAAAGGGGATTAACCGAGGGGCCCGATTTTTATTAGTAATATCATGAGAAGCCAACAAACACTGACACCAAGGACAACACAAGGGAAATTACTTGCTCTTAATAAATGAAAATAAAGAAACCGTAATTAATGGAAATTAAAGTGGATGAAGAAGCAGCTTGCCGCAGGTGGGAACCGAGCCCACAACCTTCGCATTTCGTGGGTTCGGTTCCCACCTGCGGCAAGCTATTTTTCCATCTCCTTTAATTTCCATTAATTTATGGTTTCTTTATTTTCATTTATTAAGAACAAGTAATTTCCCCTATGTTATCCTTGGTGTCAGTGTTTGTTGGCTTCTCATGATATGAGTAAGAAAAATCGGGCCCCTCGGTTAACCCCCCTTTCTTCTCGTTTATTACATAACGAGGGTCTCGAATCCGGCAACAGCTTTCAGGTAGCACATGTGGGTTTATTGACCAGTTGCCTTCACTCAAAAAATCATGTTCTCATGACGCCTGCGGCGAAAAGGACGTTCCACGTCCGCCGCCAAGGTCTCTGAGTGGTGGCGCTGGCTAACACTCCCAGGGTTCAACTAGGACACATAAATACCCAAGAAAGTCGATGGGGAAGCGGGGCCGCGGTAGCTCAATTGGTAGAGCATCGCACGCGAAATGCGATGGTTGTGGGTTCGGTTCCCACCTGCGGCAAACTGTTTTTTCATCCACTTTAATTTCCATTAATTTATCGTTTCTTTATTTTCATTTATGAAGAACAAGTAATTTCCCCTATGTTGTTCTTGGTGTCAGTGTTTGTTCGCTTCTCATGATAATTCGCTGATTCGTTACCGCAAACCGTTCAGCTCTCCGTATATGCAGACGACATTTGCATATGGGCTTCAGGCGTGACACGTGTACAAGTCCGCGCACGACTTCAGAAAGCCTCAACGGCTGTGTCAACGTACCTAAGAAGATAAGGCTTGCAGCTTTCCGCTGAGAAATGTGCACTCGTTGCTTTTACTCGCAAAGCGATGGCCCCGTATGCTTTGCGGATTAATGACCAAATTATACGATATAGACGAACGCACCGATTTCTTGGCGTTATCATTGATAGAGACTTGTCTTGGAGCCCTCACATCTCGTACATGACAAAGCGTTTGGCCGCCATTGTGGACCTTCTTGCGTTTCTCGGCGGGAAGTCCTGGGGTGCAACAGTACCGTCATTGTTGCAACTATATAGAGCACTGTTTTTGGGCTTCCTGCGGTACAGCTTACCTGTACTAGGAAATACTTGCACTACGAATATTCGCAAACTCCAGAGCGTGCAAGCCCAAGCACTCAGGACTTGTCTCGGTCTTCCCAAAACTACGTCATCGATTGCGACAGTGGCCATAGCCAGAGACGCTCCTTTGACAGTATACATTGATACGGATGTCCTGAGAGCGCACATCCGACACCTGACTCGGATTCCCTCACACCATCTTGCTTGCTTGCCAGCAAAAAGGCCACTTTTAACTTTTGCTAAAACTATTGTAAGACATCGGTCCTACTTGCCATCAGAATTTACGCCCGCTACACGATTGTCAGATCCATTGTGGTGTCTGCACCAGCCGCAAGTGCAACTGACAATTCCAGGAATCAGAAAGAAAGCTGGAGCGCCATTGCAAGCTTTGAAACAAGCAACTTTGGAGCACATTCACAACGTGCACAGATTCCGGCAACATGTATACACAGATGGTTCAGTAAAACTCAACAGCTCTGCTGCTGCAGTCATCATCCTGGCACAATCTGAGGAAATCAAATTAAGAACTTCATGTGTGACCACATCGACGGGTGCAGAACTCGCGGCGCTCCGTGCTGCACTTGATTTCATTAAGCAGAAGCCACCGCAACAATGGACAGTCTTTACTGACTCCAAGGCAGCCCTTCAGTGCATACGAAGCCCAATGCGCCACGGACCCAATGAACAACTGGCCTCAGAAATTCGGCACATATATCATCAAAGCTATGACAAGGGACACAACATAATCTTTCAGTGGCTTCCAGAACATTGTAACATCAGCGGGAATGACCACGCCGACGAAGCCGCCCGATCTGCACATGAAAGTGGTCAACGAATCTTCATTCCGCTTTCGCGAACAGACGCTGCGGCTGAGCTGCGATTGATGTCCCGTGAGTGTACCTCGCCCCTGTGGGACTCGAATTTTTTCACCATGTGTCGGTTGCGTTCGTTGTCTCCGGACATACGGATGCACCTCCCGCCTGGATTACCACGACGTGAACAAACCATGCTCTACCGTCTGTGGCTAGGCTTTGCCTTTACAAACTCATATGCTTTCCTCATAGGAATGGCCAACAGCCCCACGTGCGACACATGTAACATCGACGAGACGCTAGCACACATTATCTGTGTCTACCCGCGGTACAGTGCTGAGAGAGAAGTGATGTGCAGAGTACTGGACCAGTTGGACAGTCGTCCACTTTCAGAACTGAAAGCTTTAGGCCAATGCTCCGAAAGAACATCCGCGTTGAAGGCATTACTCGCGCTACTAAGGTTCTTGCGGTCCACGGGGCTTCACGACAGACTCTAAGAATGACGCCCCCTACCGCTCCGTAGTGTACGCGCTTTGTTCGTGCTTGTATCCCTTTCTTTCTATCTCCCCCTTCCACTCTGCTTTTCTTTCTATCCCCCTTAACCCTTCCCCCTGCGCAGGGTAGCCAACCGGAACTATCTCTGGTTAACCTCCCTGCCTTTCTCTGCATTATTTTCTCTCTCTCTCTCTCTCATGATAAAACATGATATATATGCCTCTCTCATGTTTTGAAATATATCTACATTCAGGAGTACCTGCGTGCTCTTCTCCCCTGCTCCAGTGACGAAAAGGAGAGCCTTTCTATGTACGATAGTAAAATATTCAAGGTTTTCGCTGTACCCACTACATCACTTATCATGTGGATCTCTCACAATACAGAGTAGCAGTGGTCCATAATACTAGCCCATCCTAACATAACTGTAAATTAGCACATACCGACATGCTGTGAAACAGCTGTTGCAAAGCCGCTGGTGCTGGCAATTTCCACAGCACAGCAGTGGTACAGCTCAGTGCCACCTGCATAGCGATAAATGCATATGCATGTTAGCAACTCAGTAGTTGCTGATGCTTTCATAAGCTGTACACTGCGCAATAAAGTAATCTAGACAACTTTGTTAGAACAAATGCACATAATTAGAACATCATTTAAACACTAACATGATTAATTGCCCCCAATCTCTCACCCACTAAGAGATAATACTACTGAAACATCAGTGGAAGCTCAGATTAACACAGTCCATAAAGGACAAGCTTTCTTTGAGGAAAACAGCCATAACAGTGGTTAGTTTTCTTGATCATTTTATGTGCTTGCTTTGCTTTACATGTCATGCAGTACTATTAAATATGAATTGCAGCATTTCTAGCAGCAGAAGTCGTCGTCAGCCTCATAGTACAACTGATTTTTGCACTGTTTGTGTCAGTGAGTCAGCAAATACAAAGAAAACCGAAATCACACATACATATACAGTGTGAAGTGCACTTCTCCTTCTGAAAACACAGCCACCAGTACAAATGCTGCTGAAAGGAAAGGTTACAGAGTGCGACACTGTATGGAACTACCACTTATGACTATTTATGACATACCATTTCTATTCTCTTTTAGAAGCATTACTAAAGGATGAATTAAAATTCATTCATATGTCACGAATTTCGCACATCCACAGTTTGGTTATATAACTTGTGAGAAAAAGACATGTTTACCTGGAATAGCAACCTTTTTTCCTGCTGTAAAACCTTCCTTCGAATTAATTAAATAATTTTACACCGTCATAATATATCGTGTTTCTCGCAACTACTTGCTGGCATTGACAAATTACAGTGTTGATATCTGACTCATTGCGCGACAATACTGCATAATACAAATGCTTCAGGAACACGAGCACATGTCCCTAGCATAGAATGGCAACCATATATACCTCTGTGAGACAAAACCTCTTTTTACCTCTTTTTGGTCAAAATGCACGTTAGAACGACATCATCACCTCATGAAGCCCGCAGAACGGGAGCTTCGACAAGGCGCGTCCGCACGGCCCCTCCGATGTCAATCCGAAGCTTCTCCTGGGGCCATTGCATTGGCCTCGCAACACACCTTTCATATCCACTGGTGAAAACATACCGCCTTGCTGCGCGCGCGAAAGGCGCCGCCAACGCAGTTACGAAACTTTGCAACCGGCATGCACAAATAGTCCGCAGAACGAGAGCTTCGACAAGGCGCGTCCGCACGGCTCCTCCGATGTCAATCCGAAGCTTCTCCTGGGGCCATTGCATTGGCCTCGCAACACACCTTTCATATCCACTGGTGAAAACATACCGCCTTGCTGCGCGCGCGAAAGGCGCCGCCAACGCAGTTACGAAACTTTGCAACCGGTATGCACAAATAGTCCGCAGAACGAGAGCTTCGACAAGGCGCGTCCGCACGGCTCCTCCGATGTCAATCCGAAGCTTCTCCTGGGGCCATTGCATTGGCCTCGCAACACACCTTTCATATCCACTGGTGAAAACATACCGCCTTGCTGCGCGCGCGAAAGGCGCCGCCAACGCAGTTACGAAACTTTGCAACCGGTATGCACAAATAGTCCGCAGAACGAGAGCTTCGACAAGGTGCGTCCGCACGGCTCCTCCGATGTCAATCCGAAGCTTCTCCTGGGGCCATTGCATTGGCCTCGCAACACACCTTTCATATCCACTGGTGAAAACATACCGCCTTGCTGCGCGCGCGAAAGGCGCCGCCAACGCGGTTACGAAACTTTGCAACCGGTATGCACAAATAGTCCGCAGAACGAGAGCTTCGACAAGGCGCGTCCGCACGGCTCCTCCGATGTCAATCCGAAGCTTCTCCTGGGGCCATTGCATTGGCCTCGCAACACACCTTTCATATCCACTGGTGAAAACATACCGCCTTGCTGCGCGCGCGAAAGGCGCCGCCAACGCAGTTACGAAACTTTGCTACCGGTATGCACAAATAGTCCGCAGAACGAGAGCTTCGACAAGGCGCGTCCGCACGGCTCCTCCAATGTCCGATGTCCGCACGGCTCCTCCGATGTTTGTTTATATATGGCGCTTCGGCAGTTTCGGTTTCGGCGCATTCGGTCGCGTATCGCGCACGAACATCGGTGTGCGGGCCGTATACGGACATTGGCCGCGTATCAGCTAGTGCATATAGGCAGTACTAGTTGGTTTGGAGGCCGCTTGAAGAGTGTCACGTATATCTCCCTTTGTCGGGCTGCCCATAGCCGTTATATTAAGCAGTACGTCGAAGGGTCCCGTTTCTAGCCAGGCTATTATCCAGGACCGGACTAAGAGTGTAGGCTCCATCCACCCTCGCCGCGTCGCTATGCTGCGCGATGCTATTTTCGTACTGTGCTTTCACTCCCTCTCAGGTTTCCCGTCCCCAGCTCGGCGAAACTGCGAACGTCAAGAGAAACCCAGCGAGTTTTTAACAGTTCCACGGTAAAATTCCAAGGCAACCGCATCGTCACAGGGAACACAGCATGCCTCTATATCGAGCGCGCTGTTAGCACAACAGCGCAATCTGGCCGGCTCAACTAGCAGATCGGTGCATGCTGCACGGCTTGCAGGACCTAGAATGCTGCCCCGGAGAAGCCATTAATAACCATTCGCCATTCGCCATCCACCAAACGCAGAACGGAAGCGCACTCAACATGGGTCCAGCTACACATATAAAGCGGCGCAAACCCCGGCACCCTTCCAAAAACCTTTCTATATATCGGCGTGGTACATTCAGGGCAGCACAGGAAAATGAACAAAAAAAGGGGGTTGGGGGTTGCGCATGTGCCATTCGGACTCGACGAGGCACAGCGTGATCTGCGTTTGCGCGCTCCAAGGCACCTGCCCATCTGATACGCGGGAGAAATCAAATGCGCATGTCCAGCAATTGAAACAAGCGCGGGCAGTACCGTAACACGACACGGCCATCCGGTCGCGGAGCGCACATTATACTGGTGCCCAAATGCGTGCCTGCGTACATGTTTTAACGCACAACGGTGCGAGTTAATAGAGAACGCTGGGCGGATTTACATTCCCTTTTCGTCGGTAGTAAAAGAAATGAACGTAGTAAAAAAGAAACGAAAAAAAAACGGCAGACAACGGACACGGCCAGAGCTTCCGCATGTGATACGCTCAACGAGGCTTCGAATAGCGGTCACTACGTGGGTTAGGGGGCATTGCCATCGTGGCGGTGACGGGAGGCAGAAAGTGTAGCCGTGGCATGTACACGCACATGGATGTATGCGAGCATTTAGTCGAACGTCTTGAAGAACTGCATGGACGGACGACGCCGAGCAGCGGCGGCGATAAGACGGCTTTCCGACGCGGTCGCATAAATCATGTCCCCCCTACACGTCGGAATGACGTCTTTACAAATGGTTCAGATTACGCGCTTTCAGATTTACGGCGCCGGCGAAAAAAAGCTCTGCGACGTCGACAGTGATCTGAGGCCCTGCATTGCCGGTGCAAGTACAAGAGCCACCCCCCCACCCCCCCCCACGCACACACGCGAAACAGATATAGGCAAACCGGGAAAAGAGAGCACTTTGTTCAGAGACAGCCTAGAGTGTGACAGTGGCGTCAGGTCGTTGGAAGAAAGCTTTATGAGGTAAGAAATCAACGCCGCGACTAGTCTTATATGGACCCGCGAATTGATAGCATTTCGCGCGGTGGAAGTTCACTGGAGAGCGGATGTGCTTGTTTTACGTTAGTCCTCAGGTGAGCTATTCTAAATGGCTCTCGTTTGCATAGTTATGCAAGAGGGACGAATATTCGATTCGCATCAGAATCGACAGGCAGCTACAGCTATCATAATGTAGCTCGGACGTATAGGCCGGTGCGTTGCTTTCTGCGTATGCATCCAAAGACTGAAAATGTAAATTCGGTGTCATGATGATGATGATGATCATGCTCATCATCATCATCATCATAATCATCATCATCACGAAACGTATCACCGTTAAATTTTCTCTGTGCGAGAAAATCAACAGAGCAACATTGAAGAACGCAAGTCAACTGCACGCATTTTTATAATACTGCGTACATAATTACGAGCGCGCGTAAGGCAATGCTACTTGAAGGAATCAAAAGCGACGCGTCAAAACTAACCACACGCTTTCTTTACAAGCTCCATGTATAGCCAGCCGTCCTGCTCTTCAAAGCCTCTGTCGTGAATTAGGCAGGTTGGGGCACAAATATCAATAAAGGACGAACGTTATGAATCAGTGCGTTTACGCATGTGCGAATTGTAAACAAAACACAAACGTCCGTAAAGAAAGTACTTTCGAAAACCGCCTTGTGTTCAAGCCCTGACAAAGGGAAAATACATTCCACAAGAAAATATCTCAGGATGACTGTCGTCGTTAATGCGATCAGCATTCAATTTTATATATATATATATATATATATATATATATATATATATATATATATATATATATATATATATATATATATATATATATATATATATATATGTATATATATATATGCATGGTTTGCTTCCGCCCTGTACCAGGTAAATTTTAAGCATATTTTTTCTTGTCATTGAGCGTCAATTAAGCACATTGAACAGCGTCACGTATCCAGTGATCCAAGTTGGTCGAAAGGTTGGTATTGAACAGGGTTCTCTCAGAACATCGGTCCTACGTTCTCCCCACTAGAGCAGGGGTGTCCAAGCTTTTTCACCAGAAGGCCAGGTTGGTTACCTATGGTGGTGTCGAAGGTCGGACAGTTGAAAATTAAACAAATATTACTGAAAATAATTTCGTAAAAAAATGGGTAACCGTACTTTCCCTAGACTAACTGCATGACTCCAATTATTGGAAGTGCTTTCTTCAAGTAATTACTTATCTTAAAAAGTTGTGCTGCCATTCCGGCATAACGTCTGGACATAGAGCGACATGACTATATTATATTTCCGAACTTCGCTTTTGCCGCCTAGTGACAGCGAGCATTTTGATTTTATAATAATATTAGACAGTCGTGGTGGCAAACAAAATTGTTCGCATTTCCCGGTAGCATGCAGGTTTTCCTTCCCTTTTATTTTCGAGTTCACAGCCATTCTGTCTGCACCAAGCAGATAAATGCAGGTCGTTTAGGTGGTCTGATAATCGTCACCATTCTTTACAACGGGACCTTGTTTTTCTTGGGTATCGTTACTGCACCTTATGGGTGTCTTTGAATCCGTGTTGACTTGCGTGCGCATAGTGTGCGTATCAGCACTGTAGAAGCGCAGGTCAGTTTATGTGGCACTGCGAAGAATAAAATAGCGCAATGCACATGACAGAGGGCGCTTGTATTCTTTCTTCCTGCTATCTGTCTTGTGTATTGCACTGTTCTATCCACAAAAAAAATCTTTACGTTTCAATCGCGCCTAGGAAAGACGACTCGCCTAAGTGAGAATACAGGCTTATACTTTATTAAAATGGGACTAAATAATAGTTTTCGAGGACGCCCGATTTTTCCATTTTTGTTCGCTGGGATCGGATCCATGCAGCCTTAAATGCTACATCTTGCGGTATACTATTTATTAACAGTAACGATTGCCGACCGGATAGATTACTCCTTACGAATACGAGTTCTTTCAAGGTGTAGGTTCAGGTGCGCACAGACATTTTCTAAATGCCCGCTAAGATAATTTTCATGCGCAGTCGAACCAACTAACCTTGTTGAATACCTAACTGTAACTGAGCCATTAATAAATTACTCAATAGTTCATCGACCGAATCGTCAAGCCCTATAAGTAAGCATTTCATTCGCACGTTTTCAAATGGCGTTCGAAAGCTATCTGAGACCGGTGCTTACAATTGATGCATGTGGGAACTCCCTGTTCACATAGTAACCACATTGCAGAGAGCTGGTCCTGGCTATGACGTCACACTTCGCTGCCTACCATTGTCTACGGCGAATCTACTGCTTATGGCAGGCGCGCGTGATTCAATTGGTCCTGAGCATTTTGTCGCCGTACAAGAAAACAAGTTATGCTGTAGATTAGAACCGCCACAAATGTAGAGGCTCGCCGAGAAATCGCGAGAAAGTATGTCCTCTCTATTATGCCCATGGCATCTGCGCGCTGGAGATGTCGCGGGTTTCTTGTTTACAAAGAATGACGCTTGACTATAGTTGTGACGCACACCGCTTCGACCATAATTAAAGACCTTCTAGAGAGCTCGTAGGAGCCTCACGATATTTACAGATAACAGGAAATGAATAGAAATGGCTTGTACAGTCAACCACAACGTTTTATGAACCACGAGATCTGAGAAAAAGCTGAGTATGTGCGGAAACTCACAACGCAGCCTATAGCATTCGAATTTACAGCCTCTACCAGTAGTTGTGAACATTGCGATGTTAGGTTTTACTGACTACTGTTACAGGCTGCTCGAAAATTGAACGTTTTCTGAGATATACCCTGATCCATAAACTTTTGTGGTTGACTGTATGGCAATGACAACGTCGTCACAGCATTGAAACAAGGCAAGAAGCACAATACGCGCGGGGAAAGAAAGAAAATTTACAACAATTGCGAATCCTTAAGAATTTTTTTACTAAGAAAGATGGTGGCCGCTGATTATAATGTGAGCTATATAATACGCTGTGAGATGAGAATGGCACCAATAGGAGCGTACGCAAATTTCAACATAATAAAGCAGAGACATTTGATTAACAAAACTATCAAAGCTGATAATATCGCGAATAAATAAATGTGGAATGGAATTCTCACCAAAAAATTTCAGGACGGGAAATGTTCGTATATTTACGCTACCGTATTGACGTATTTGCAATGTTACATATGTACAAGCGCATGCGCAAATGGAGAAGCATGTAACGATAGTAAACTGCCGCACAGGGCCCGAAGAAGAATTTACCATATTTGAATGCATGAGAATTGCTTTTCATTGCCATGACGTAGGGCGGGTGCTAATGTGAGTGCTGGAATTCATACTTTTTTTCTTCGCTATTTCTGTAAAGTGTGGCGGCAAGCATGACGAGCAAATAATAAACAATAACTTATGTCTTCGTCCCGTAAACGAACTATGTACCTTGTCTTCCCATTTTTCATTCTGGATTATAAAGCTTGGTTATATAGAGGTAGGTATTGTAAAAAAATGAGATTTACCTGCGTGCACATTGCTGCACATTTAGGAACTATAGAAATGCATTAGATTTTTCTTGTACTTAAAGTGGTCGTTTGACTGTTGTTCAATCACACCTGATTGAACGGAACTTGGCAGTGCATCTTCATCGCAGGTCAATGAATTTTGGAACATTTTTAGTTCCTCCTTCCTGGCATCAAAACGAGAGAATCGCTCGCAAGACTCTTTTTGCAGATCAGTGCTGGTTCTTGTCGGAAGTAGGGGAGGACATGGCGTATTAGCCTCTGCCCTAATACTTGAACAGCTGCGGAAATGCTCGTACTTTCGTTTTTGCAACTGCTTCTCAAAAACTGCAACTTTTTTGCGAAACCTTTTATACCCATATATAGGTCATGAATGGGCTAGGCTGCCTCTCCTTCCAGTTTCACTTTGAACTCATTCATGTAGTCCGTTACGGCGCAAAATTTCCAGACTGACTGGTAGGCGGATATTAGTGGCTCGGTGGTCCTTTTGTGCATTGAACTCAATTTGTTGTCTAGGATTTGCGAAACGAGACAAAAATTTCTGGCAGTCATCGAACTTCCATGTGATGCATCACGTCTACGAACTCAGGCACAGTAACCTTTAGAAATTTACGGTACTCATGGCGGCGATTGAGCTCATGTGACCTCGTAACATTCATTAGTAGCAGAAAGAACCGGTTTCATAACACAGGACACTCCCACGCATTTCACACGGAGGGTTTGCTAGTGAATCATGAACGGCAATAACACTGACTTTGTGAATCCACCAACGTTAGCAGCTTTTACGATGTGCATACGAGTTCCTTTTTATTCTGTATATGTTTCCCCCTATAAGTTGTGTCGGATTTTAGTTTGCCCCAATACAAGCTGTATGTGGACATAGTAGCTTCTAATTCTCTAAATAAGCCGTCCCCTATTGCTGTACTATGCATGCTGTTGACTGAAGAAAGCAGTTTTACACTAGATACATTTACTTACATGTGATAGTTTCTCGGGCGAAAAGCTCTCTGGGTCCAGTGCACATGGGCAAAGTCGAGAAAGCTTCAGCCACCACGTTACAAGACGGGGTGGCTGGGACTGGCCTATCGCAGCATCACGCTCTCCTGGCTTGATGGTTGCATGAGTCTGCTGATTCGTTGACCCGGTGCCTGAAGTTGGCGTGAAAGTACATACGGACAGACAAACCGCAAACTGGGTGATGTTCCCGAAGAATGCTAATCGCCTCAAAATCAGTTGGACATACCGCTGCGCGGTATAGTAACGGTGTAGCAACGGCGACCCTCATCCGTAGGACACTCATTGAAAGACAGATAACGAATGTAACGCACACAAATATACAGAAAATGTTACGTGCATTACTGCGAGCTCAACATCATCAAGGAACCAAAACTTGACGAAAACAATGCCTTAAAGGGCGACTTTTTTCGATGTCCACTGGCGTTTGTAAAATTTTGAATTAAGGGTCTGTTCCAAGCGATATGACTGCAAATCATTTCTTTTTCTGAAAATGGATTTTAAAGATTGCTTGCGTGTTCCCGATTTATGCCCACGAATGCGTGACTTTTTACTGGCCACCTTATGTTTGTGACGTCAGCGCCTACAGCGCCACTTCGCCCGGAAACGACGAAGGCTGTCGACAATCATTCTTTACACAAACGTGATGATTGGTGCTTCTCTTCGTCTTGCCGCAGCACAATGCGTTGAGCTTGCAGGCTCGTCAACTGCATCGCGCGGAGGCGGCGGGCCAAAAAGAAACGGATCCTTCAGCGCTCCGATCGTCGTTGAAATCGTTGTCGAAGTTGCCACCGTATGGTTCGGAAGAGCTGGAAAACCTCCCCGTGTCTTCAGAAGACTTCGTCAGCTTCGCTTTTTTCGACGTTATCACCCCGTGTACAGCGTGTTCAGCACGAGTTATTCGTGTTTACATTGTGGTAGTGTAGCACATGACGTCATTGACCCATCGTAGACATCATACGAAGCAGCTACCCATTTCGGTTTCCTTATGCCGCTTATTGGTCATATAGAATTATTGTTAAGTTTCTAAGCAAACTGAACCACCCTACCGGTGACAGGACTGCCAATGCTATTTGCAAATGATAATATCCTAATATGGTTAAAAAAAGACACCGAGGTTGCCCTTTAAGGTTGCCTTTACACGGAACATTCGACCGCAGGTTGGATCAGGCAATTGAGTTCGCTAGCTGAACGGAACCTCGTAGAGGTAAGTCTCTCATTTCTTAAGTGCTTACGCTGTCAAATTAGAAACACAGTCAGCAAAAGGTCAAATCATAAGAAACCAAGAAACACTGACACCAAGGACAACATAGGGGAAATCACTTATGCTTAATAAATGTAATTAAAGAAACGACAAATTAATGGAAATGAAAGTGGATGAAAAAACAACTTGCCGCAGGTAGGGAACGATCCCACAACCTTCGCATTTCGCGTGCGATGGTTTAGCTGCCAATTGAGCTACTGCGGTGCCGTTTCCCCATCCACTTTCTTGGCTATTTATGCTTCCTAATAGAACCCTGGGAATGTTAGCCAGCGCCACCAATCCCAGACCTTGGCGGCGGATGTGAAACATCCTTTCTGCCGCAGGCGTCGCGAGAACGTGATCTTTTTGGGTGAAGGCAACCGGTCAATAGACCCACACAAGCTACCTGAAGGCAACAATGTTGCCGGATTCGAGACCCACGTTAAGTAATAAACAAGAAGAAACGGGCCCCTCGGTTAACCCCCTTTCTTCTTGTGAGTGAGCAAAAGGTGTTACTTTTCGCAAACATTTTTAAAGAGAAGAAAAGATTATGAGCTACCAGGAATTCTACTGCCTTTCAACTCCCTTACTGTGGCAGTTGCAAGCTCTTGCAGCCGCACAACACCGTTACCTTCTTAGGAAGAACTTCTTCGCCGGTATTCTCGTCGACTACAGTATTAACTATTGCGGCCTCCCAAAATAACTCCGGACGCGCCGCCACTTTGGAAGCCTGGTTGGCGCGCAAGGCTGCGCGCGCAAAATACCAAACACTAAAGCGGCGCGACAACTGTGGTGACCGCGTCCTATACAGAACGTTGCGTCAGGGGCATGGTTTTGAATCTCCGCAGTCACAATGCCGGGCAACTGTTTGTTTTTTTCGCTCAAATTGCCAGGTTTGAAGCTCAAGAAGTCGGCCTGACGACTACTTGAAGGTGAAAGGTACGCTCGTTCCTCGAGGCACATCTATAATAGAAAGGAATCCATGGAAACAGGCAAATCCGGTTTAGAGCTTTTTAGTTGCTGCGCAATTAAAATTGGACTGCCCAGTAGAAGCATCCCGACCTGCGGCACTATTGCCGCACTGTGCCTTACAATGCCACACAGATGCGCGGTTCGTGTTCCTTCGTCTTCTCAGAAGCATCAGACAGGCTGTTTTGCCAATCGAAAAGAGATCACGCTTATAGAAACGTTCGATGCTATACGTACATCGAAGCAGGGCGTAACAGCAGATTCTGTCAATCAGCATGCTCCGCAGCTGCGCACGCATGTGTATCCCCTCTCGGGATTGTTCTCGTTGCCTGAAATCCCTTCTCTTTCGCCGCCATCCGTCCAGCTTTCGTTTGCCCCCCCCCCCCCCCCCCCCCCGCCTGCCCCCCTCCTTTAGTTGGGGCTCCGCGCGAGGCTTAAACAAGCGCGCGTCTTCCGCCCGTCCGCGGGCTCTGCAATCACTCTTTCGTTCGACGCGCTCACTGAGTGCGAAGGAGAAGCGTAGCAGCCTGCTGCGAGCTCAGCAGCCAGCTCGGGCGTCAGTGCAGCGGTGCCGCGTCTCCAAATTGGGGTGGCGTCGCTACCGAAGGTGTGGAACCGTGACGGCGTTAGGCGCGCAGCAGTGCGAGAGAGGAACGCGCGCGCGCGCGGCGTTGACAACCCTCTTATTAGCGGACCGGGGCGACACCATGCTGGGACGACCCAGCTGCGATCGCCTCCGGCGCCACGGCCATTGCCTTGCTTTACTTTCCCATTGCGTTTGTTTCTTCTCATTGTTTTTTTTTCTCGTTTTCTTTGTTTGCTTTGCGGATCTTCTTTCTGCTGTAGTCAGTGCACCGGCGCATGCTATTTTACTGACCCTTTGGAGCAACAGACCTTACGGGGAGAAGCGTCGACCGTAACGCCGGTGACCCGCCGCGGTCTCGGGCCCTAAGCTAAGCCCGCGAAGGGGCGCGAGATCGAATCCCGGCCGCGACGGCAGCATTTCGATAAGGGGCGGGGGGAGGAGGCGGGGGAGGGTGCCAAATGCAAAAACGCCCGGGTGTACCGTGCATTGTGCGCACGCTAGAGAACCACAGGTGGTCAGAATCAATCCGAACTCGCGGACTACGTAGTGCCTCATAATCACATTACGGTTTTGAAACGTGAAACAAAAGAACTGATTTAATTAATGGCCCCCCGAGATAAGCGCGGGCGTCTCCGGGTTTCGGAAGGTATGCAGTCACGGCGCCGACGTTTTCTGTGACCAGAGGTCATCGGACCCTGGCTCCTGTTGCATAGGGCCACGCTCGTCTATTGGAACGCGCTTTCAATACTCTCTACTCATGCTCGACGCGCGCATTGTCTTCTCTTGCACGTCATCTGCCACAGCTCGCACCAAAGATAAGACAAGACAGTCAGACCAAACAGGGTATGTGATCAGCGTAAACACTGCGACCACGTCTCGGCGCAGACTCGCTTGTTCGCTGTGGAGTAGCTTGCCTGAGTAGCACGTCCACGCGATGTACCACGCCTGATTGTATTCCTGTGTGTAATGCGAGCCGCTGATAAGAGCAGCGGCATGATTACAAGAAGAGTATGTAGCTTCGTGTCGCAATCAGCCAAGGGGCATTTCGAGCCTCCAACATAAGCAGACGCTTGGGAACATGCTCAAGGCGATTTCTAGTTAGTTTCTTTTCTGCACAACGATTGTTGTGAATCGACAAACAGGGATCAGAAGGAAGAAAGGTCATTTGTATTTCTCGCTAACTAATATCTTCACTGACAGCTGTTTTTCAAAATTTTCGTCGATCATCCTCCCTCGTATGAGAAGACCCCAGTAGCGAAACTGGAATATCGCCCGATGAGCCCCCTGGAAGAAATGGGGATGTTGCGACGTATGAAAACTTCGTGCAAATTATTGTGGTAACTCAATGCTGCTCACGTCTGTGTCCTTTATGAAGCAGAACGTGGAGGGAGCTCCCGCAAGGACCAATGAAAAGTTGAAAAAAAGAATTGTCTCTGCGTGATGTCTTGTCATTAGGGTCCTGAGTGGCAATTGTGATCGAACCATATATGCCATCCCCGGTTCAATTCGTCGGCCGTATCTGGTGGAACTTGAGCTGAGGAAAAGAAATACAAGAGAGATCCCGGGTTTGCCTGTCTGATGAAGTTCATGCCATAAGGCCGATAGCCACTTCATGCAAAATGGAAGTAAAATAGGCAAGCGCACATGTGCTCACCTTGCCCCTTCCGGTTCTATTCTTATTTTTACGCAAGTGGCCATAGGTCATATGGTCTAAACTTGATCAGTATCAACCGACTAGCTCAGCAAAACCTACTACTGAATTATCTGTCTCAATATGGACATCCGAGAGGATACTACGAGGACCGACCACGGGCGTTCTGCTGCTGTTCTCGCCTAATTCATGCACACAAAGCTGCCTCACCCGTTGCAACTTGGCTCGTCAATAAAGTAAACTTTGGTTGCGTGTGATTAGCTACTGAAAATGTGCAGCTCAAATGCAGTGAGTATTATCCACTGAAATATAATCACTGGTACGACGAAACTTCCAGAAACGTAATTCATCACGTAATTCATCACATTTACATGCAATTCGTTACGTACACGCATGTGCCTAACCTATCCAACAAGTGCTAGTCCTATTTCCTGAAGGGGACTTCGCAGATGCGTTCGGTGAACTCTGACCTAACACCATCCACATAGACCGTCAGTGTATATAGTTGATCCACAAGAGGCGCACAAAATCTAAAATAGGGAAGATATGTACAATATATAATCATACAAACTGTGATCGAACCAGATAATTCTCAATTCAGGGCCAACTTCTCGATAAAGGGACTGGTCTTCGTTATGTGCAAGTTCCTTTGAATGACTGGCCGTATATTGGGAATCACCTTGTCCCATCGAGTTGGTCACGCGAAGTATTTATTTTCCTGTGAACCACTGTCTTGCTGGGTACCAAACTTTAGTTATAGAAACCGTGCGCTATACTGTCTGTCGTGCGCAATGAAGCACACCACGGAACAACGTAACGCCACAGAAAAGCTTCGCGAAACCCATTCACAACCACGGTAATTAAAAAAAGAAGTGCAAAGTTTATTGCTAATTAGCATCGTGTGCCTACACAAAGCTGTAAAGCCTTGTCAGTGTTGCGCGCTAAGATAAAATACTATCGCATTGACAGAAATAACTTTCTTGGCAAGGGTTCTTCGTTAATATTTTGTATATGTTTCTTCCTGAACCCTCTCTGCCTCCTTATTGCTGTTCACTGAACTGCATGTGGTCTTGTCCCAATCTTTATCTATCGACCACGAGTGCTCGCATTGTTCGGGCATTTTACTACAGCAGCACCACCGGTAGCCCGCGGGAAAAAGAGGTTCTACGTTGCTGCCATTTTACGGAAGAAGAAGGTTCATGGACTTGCGCACTCTTACGGAGTGCGAAAGCTGCGGACGTTTGACTTTTTGCACTTTTACGACATTTGCGTCAGCGATCATCTAGACGAGTTTAGTCGCGTATGATCCAGAAGTCTTGCGTTTCACCTAGAACTTCCGCACAAGTAGACCACCGTTATGGCGGCTATATACCGCCGTGGTGGATCAGTGGCTAAGGCATCGTGCTGCTGAGCGAGAGGTGACGAGACTGTTTTTGGGCCACGGCTGCTCCATTGCGGTAGTTACTCACTGTAGAATCCTGCCGTTTACCACGCTATGGCTGCACGTTGAATATCATTATGTTCGGTGCAGTGCATACGGAGCACACAGGGCGACAAAACGTATGGGGGCACGGCGCTACTTACGACTGCGGGGAAGCGATCCAGTACATATCATCGCAGGACGACGACGATGACGACGACAACAACAACAACAACAAAATTCGGAGTTCCGTTCGAAAGGGGAAGCACCGATTGCGATAGCAAATTAGTAGAAAGCTGTACGAAATAAGGAAGTAGTTTTATCGGCCTTATAAGCTTGGTAAACATTCACTTACTAACTAAACTAACTATGATAGAATATGTAAGCGGGTCTCAACGAGGACGTAGAAAGGAACAGACACACAGAGAAAACGCTGTCTTTATGTGTCTGCTTCTTTGTACGTCCTTGTTCAGTCGCGCGAGCACGTTCTACTCTACCATGAATTCAAACCAACTAGCCCACCAACGTGTTTTAACTAAATTAACCAGCACGGTGCCACGCGCGCACAGGTAAACATGAACACATCCCGCTCGATGAGCACGGAAACTCGCTGTCGAAATTCTGGAGTGAGGAATCGCGGCAGCAGCAAGCGAATTGACCTTCATGCATCTCTCGCTTCGAAAGCACAGCGCATGCGAAGCTACAGCACTACGCGCACTCTGCAAACATCGCAGATCGCTTTCAAGACACACGAGCGCCGGCAACGCGTCCCTGCGGCGTCCGCGATTCGCGTGGCCAACGCCGTAGTAGACGCCGCGATTGTCTCCACTCTGGACGGAGCGGCGGGCGAGGAGGACGTCGAGGCACACTAGCAACCGCCGGAGAAGAACGCCCCTCCTCCCTCGCCTGACCCCTCTGCCTCGCACGCGATAGGAGAGGGCACGCATCCGGGCCGCGTTCCTCACTCGCGCACGCGAGATTGTACTGCGTTCGCCGGCTCACCCTCACACGCTTTCACTCATGCGGAACCTCACGGCGACGCCGCCACCGACGACGACGACAACAACAACAATAATAATAATAATAATAATAATAACGACAACAATAACAATAACAACAACAAAAAAGGAGAACGAGCACTAACAGAAAAACCGAGCAACCCATCCGTCACATGCCGCTATCGGGAAAGGAGCAGGATTTCCTGTTCTGACAAGAATGCATTCGGGCAACTGACAGGATTATTGAACTTATAATTTCTTTTGTTAATCTCTACGGTTTCTAGGATTTCCCTATTCGGTTGATCAGCGTTCTTAGCCAGTTCTTGTGTGTGACCGAGCGAAGGTTTACCTCGGCAAGTCGGAGACGCCGTAGAGATTAACTGTTTAACGTTTGGGGGCATATACCATTAGAAATTGTTTGAAACTTTCTTAAGCCCGAAGCAATCATGTCTCAACTATTTTGTTAACAGTAGGAGAGAAAGGAAACACAAGAAAAAAGAATAAGTGGCGATTTAGCGGTAAATGCGAGACAAAGGCGTTCACATTATATCGCACCTTTTGAGGCCCCGGATCCATGATTTAAATTGCGGTCGCCCCGTTGCACTGGTTTCGACACACACACACACACACACACACACACACACACACACACACACACACACACACACACACACACACACACACACACACACACACACACACACACACACACACATATATATATATATACACACATATATATATATATACGCTGTTATAATCTCTCCCAACCCCTCTCTACCTCTACCACGTGACCGACTTCGAACACTATACACGGAAACACTATCTTCTCTTTAACACTCCTAATGGCAACGCATTAAAAAAAAGACATCTCAAAAGACTTCGGTTCGAAACCCTGCTTGAGACTCCAGTGTTTTAGCTATGCAGCGGTGTTTACGCATTCATTTGCAAATTGCTACGCTGTGCAACTCGGCGCTGAAGTGACTTGAACACGGATGGCAAGCATAAATAAGACATTGTAGTCAACGCGCATGTGTGCACGCTGGCTCCTTCGCCATTACCATGTCCGGTCACTTACACCGCGACGAGTTTGCGCTACTCGGGCAGGAAAAAAAGGGAAAAAAGAAAAGCCAGAATGAACTAAGCAAACCAAGTGTAATGCTGTTGTTGACCTTGGCTTGTGTTTTCGCCACACACGACCCACTTCGTGTGCGAGGCAGCCGGCGCGTGGTCACGTGCACAGCACCACGCGAGCCGTCAGTGCAAGCGATGAGAGGCCACGGCTGGGGCGCTTCGACGAAGGAGGCGCCTTATTTCCAGACAGGGTGTGCTGGGCTCGGATTCCAGGAAAGGTGCTTCTTAAACACGGCGACCGGCGCTCCCCCCCCCCCCCCCCCCTCCCCGAGACTTCCCGGGACATGCAGGCCAAGCGCCGGCCAGATGGCCGATCGGTCGGAAATGAGCGGCGCTCGTAAAATCGGCAGCGCACCGAACCGGAGCCCAGGAACGCGATCGGAGGAGAGGGCCTGTGGTGTGTGCTGCGCGTCAGGGATGTGTGCTTGTGCGCAGAAGGGGAGGGGTTGTAAGAAAACAGTGAAGACGATGCCGTTGTCGCACGTGCGGGCTCATCGTCGCTTCCTGACCTCCCAAATCACCAACGAGAGTTGGCTGCCTAGCGCTTGCTACCCTCAGTCGCGATAAATAATCGACGCTATGGAAACGTGCAGAACACTAGGAAGCCATGCAATGACAAGGACATAATGGTGAGTGGTATGGTCGATGACTACCTGTAAGCATAGAGCACTTGGCAGATACAAAAAGTTATTGCAGTGAAGCTGCACACTTCTACCCCCCCCCCCCCCCCCCCCCCCAAATGCATCTGTCGTGTCCGTGGGCAAAAATATGGGCCGATCCGGGAGGTAGTGAGATACCAGGCCGACTCGCGGCGGAGGTGAAGCAGGCTTCATGCACTCTGCCCCTAATAATAAAAGTCATCAATAACAATCAATGAAATAAATCAAGATGCATTGCTTCAAGTCCATGGATATGCACATTGACTCACGAGCAGGAGGCACTGCCACGTACGCATAGGACAAAATCTATGTACAACCATACACCCTTGACTCGCAAGAGGACAATGCCACCGACTGTGGGGATGTCTGTGCCGTTCAAACAAAATACGGAATTGTGATATCCACTGTGTGGTTTGCCTGATCTCCAGGCACATTCAAGTGTGATATCGAGACGTTGATGACCACGCAGTGTGCATGGTTTAGCCGTAATGACACTACTTCTGTGATCATTGTTGGAGACTTCATTGTGGAGATTTCAAACCCAGACAAGAAATAGTTCACTCAGTTTGCGCTAGAAGAGTTTGAAGTGCGACACCAATCTAATCACTCAAGCACTCAACAATGGTCGTGTACAGATTTAACTTTGGTCGAGATCCTCTCGAAGGTTGTAACCGTGAACCAATCAGTGTAATTACAGTAATCAAAAATCTATTTTCCCAAATGATGAAAATAATAGCGTGTACCTTGTGTAACGCTGTGTGATGCGCTACAGCTTCGCTGTCATCCACCTTCACAGCGTGGAACGGCTTCTCAAATATTTTTTAAAAGGGACACTAAAGCGAAACAATAAATCAGTTTAGACAAAGCATTGTTTGAGAACCCTGCAGGCAGCCATTTCAAAATAATAGATTCAATATTAGATGAGAAAATGAAAGTCGAAGTATCAGTATTTGAATTTCCCGCCAGTACGTCAGTTCGACGTCAGGGATTCCAAAGTATGTTCTCGTATTTGGGCCGCATTGACTGAGTAAAGGTTCCCGAAACTTGCTATGTTTAATATTTGGTTCCTTTAGAACACAATGTAGTCAATCTGTACCGCTGTATACGTAAGTGGGCCCTAGAAGATGCCATCAAAATCCATGACATCACAGCGACCAGGTGCGGAAGCTTAAAGGAGGCGTCGCCACCCGTCTTTTGTTCTTGCACTTTTTCTGGCTTACCAAGGGTCTTATTGTGGTAAGAGTGGTGTTTTTAGTGTCGTACAAACGTAATTTACTGATGCGGAAGAAGTCATTTTTCTCTTTAGTGTCCCTTTAAAGACTTCACCTTTCGGCCTTCGCATGGTGGCCTTGTTCACCACTTGATTTGTGAACAAAGTAACAGTGTGGGGGGCAAAAAAAAAAGCTTTTGAGTTATGTATTTACCTTGGCCCACATCTGCTTTATCTTTTCCGGGATTTTTGGGGACCAGATGTAATTTCGTCAGACTCTCGGCTTTAAGTGCACCGTAGTCCAGCTTCAAGATTTGTACATACGTGCTTGTTAATTAATTTCGCTTATTTCAGTTACGTCGTGGTGAAGGTAAACATTTAGTAATGATGTAAAACGGGCTAGTTGGTTGCTCTAATAATTCTTGACTCACATTACCAGCACACTAAAAACAGGACACAGAGAGATCACGTACACAGAACAAACACCAGCGCTTGTGGTGTCTGCGTCTTCTCCCTATGGTCCGTTTCAAATCGCTAAAATGTAAAACGAATAACTATCTCCTTAAAAAGTCAGCATCCCTCAGAAATTGCGTTCTGGAGGCACAGCGGCCAAGTGCAGTGTGGTTTTATTGTTGGATCTTGCACTGAAGGGGAAGCTTTAGCTCGGGCCCAACTCCGAAGCCGAACGTTCAAACATGTAAACCGAAGAAATACTTTTCTGAGATAAGCCTTGGGTCTATTTAAATGGAACTAGTTGCATTTGAGAGAAAATGTGAAATTCTGGTGACTGTAAAAGCGAGATTTCCATTTAAGGCCTACGTGTTATTACCAGAATTTTTAAATGTTTGTAAGTTGACAAAATGATAAAAAAGGCCGCCGTTCCCAAATTCCTCCCTCTGCATCAAAAACAGATAACGCTGATCTGTAAACGGGATCTGGTAAATTTTGGTATATAAATTTACAGCTTACGTAAAAAAATCATACTCACATAATAACGCTACATTTCAGAGCGGTGTATAATAATAAATTTTGACCGCTTTATATTTACAATTAAATGCAATTGACATAATTCTGATGTCCTGTTTTATTCAAGAGTAACAGGGTTGTAAGCTTGATAGTTTCGTTTTCTGAAAATGTGCGATTTTTAACAATATGGATTAAGAAATCGACGTCCTAAATCGAAAACTCGCTTCCAACGGTCACTAGATTTTAACTTTTTGCTTTTAAATGCAACAAACCTCACAAAATTTGGAGCCGCGGCTGCCATAGAAGAACGACTTCTCCTTTCCTATGTATTTAGACAGGAGCGCCCTAGCTAAAGCTTCCTCTTATTACTTAGTAGTGACAGTAAGATCGAACGCCCTAGTCACTAAATACTTGTGTAGAGGTTGCTGGTAATTATATTTAAGTATACAGACTGTACTTGCAGATTAGCCAGAGCAGGAAAGGTGCTTTTCAAGACAGCTGGACTGCTATCACGAAATGATGGTAATGCTGAGTTTCGGGGGTCGAGATTGCCAAAAAGCATCTCGCTTTCCGAACGGTCGCTTGTTGCTCTCATGATTGGCCGGCGCCGTGCTTGAGTCAGCTGTCGTCAGCACGGCAAGGTGGGAGCGCAAACGCCACACCATAACAGTGACGTAAGAGGCAAACAATGACGTGACACAGTGACGTAAGAGGCAAAGCAGATGTTCGGAAAGCGAGGAGTTTGCGCAGTCTTGCCCCGCTCCACCGGGCTGCATCTTCCGCTACGTTGCATCGGATATTTAGAGCGAATAACTTTGTTTGGTTCTATCCCAGGTAGCACAAAAGAGATACGTAACGTTTTCGTAGCGTTTATCCAAGACGATAAAAACGGGTTAAAGAAGACACGAATGAGAGAACTTCGGCGGGAAAACGTCGTATATCTCTGCTAATGTCCGGCTTAATTACTTTCTTGAGACGATCTAGAACAGGTCTGCAAGACGTATTCGAAAAGCTGGTTTAGAAATAGGATTGGGAAAGACACAAGTAATCCCTTTGCCAAAACTATGCGTAACCAATTTCTAAACGTTTTTAGGACGTTATCAAAAAGCTAGTCTAGAAGCGGTCTTGAAAGGTTTACGATCATCTGAAGCTAATTTTCGCGGGTGACCGGCGCGATCAGACATCGTTGTTCAAAACACGCGTTTAGTTTCGCCTCACGCGACTGGCCTATGCCGCGCATACGTCGTCAGCCGCACCCGTTGGCACGGCCTAGGCCAATCGCGTGAGGCGAAACTGATCGGGCGTTTCGAACAACGATCTCCAATCGCGCCCCAGATGAGTAGAAGCGTCGGTGTTTATTGTAAGAGTCATGGCGCAGTGCCAAGCACTGTTCCCCGCATGGCCGGCGCATCCTCTACCAAGTCGCACGAAAATGAGCCTGTTAGCAATAATAAATCCTTAATACCGCCTTTAGTAAGCTACGACGCTTACGACCACAATAGGAATGACATCCTGCAAAGAACAAATGGCCACGTCTTGGCAGGTGGCCAGACCAAGCCCTTCATGCCAAGAGTGCATGAAATGAGAACATTGTGACAAAGCAAAAACAGTTTATTAAAATGTAATGCTTATGCAAGGTTCGAACAAACTGTGTGAGAAATGCAAATAGAAGTAAAAGTACATCAACAATGACAAAAGTCGCAGAAAGGATTCGTAATGAACTCGAAAGTCAACATTCACTAGCACATAAACAAAATTCCTAGTACACATACAAAAATGAACAGAAAAACCTGGAGTGTACTAAATTGTCTAATTTATCATAGTAAAGTGCACGTGCTATTAGATGGACTAGAGTAATGCAGAAGTGACATCGGAGCGAATGGAAGAAGTAGACTGAAAAATGCAAGAGTATGAATCGGATGGTAACTGCCTCCAAGCAATGTTACCTATCAGCTAGAAGCTTGAAAAGAGCACAAAAAGAAATACCACCGCATACCATCATAAAACAATCCTGTGACAGAAATAAAAAAATGGGAACAATGCAAAATTGGAAATATTGCCTTTAGGATATATCAAAGAACGTAATGGCGAGAAAAAGTAACCATACAACAAAAAAGTAATAAAGTGAAATTAGTACAGAATACTTAAACGGGGGATTCACTGTAACAAGAGAACACTACTGTAGTACAGCGAACGATATGAGACAGTAATGCTGCATCTTGCCACTCCAGAACGTGAGAAATGAATATGCAAGCCTCATATTAGAAACTTACATAAACATGGAAATAAACTGGAATGCACTGGAAGCTGCATTTGTGTAACAAAGGAAGCAATGGTCATAATAAATAGTAAGTGTTTTATCTAAAAAGCCCTTTACAAGAGGCAAAGTTGTACCTTTCTGGCAAAAACAAAGTTGCAACGAATAATTTGCAAACCAGCAAATACATTAATTAGCACACTGACATGTCACACTTTGCGCACATCTCCAGTCTCCTAAAGTAAAAAAAAGCACTCTGAATGAGAAAAACGTTTAACACATGTAGCCCAGAGCAAATTCTTCGCCAGTTCACTCACACTTTCACATCCAAAAACATTTGCCACAAAGTCCAGGCACAGTTCCACTGATGTTTACCAATTCACCCCAACTTTCACGTCCAAAAATATTTGGCACACAGTCCAGGCAGAGCTTCATAGATAAACAGCTTGAGAGCACCTTACTGATTATTGTGCAGTCCCGCTGCTGGAAATAGAACTGCCGCACATGCTGGTAGTGGTTTCAATGTAGACACACTTGCTGCCCTGGACAGGTATGCTCAGATATCTGCACTGGTGCTCCATTTTGTCGAAGTAGACACATTGATGCACTACGCTGGTAATTGAAATGTTTTGAATGCACAAGTATTGTCTTCACCAGAAAGACTTGCCCACATACCACCACTGGCATATATATGCACTTGCTCTTCACTCAGTAGCATTGAACCTAAAGTGTTCCCTATGTGGGAGCCATGTGTAAAACCGGTGTCACACGACCACTCTCGATCGCGATCAAGCCCGATCCGGATCGAAATTATCGATGCGACTGGCTCACTCTCGTAGCTTGCGCAGAGGAGCCAATCACGTCCGAGAAATTTGGTTTGTAACGGACTGGATAGCGGCTAAAAGAGCCCGTGCGAAACCGGTATCAAATAATGCACAGACGTACGCTAGGAAAATGTGTTGCACAAGGACAAAGAACTGCGACATGCCCTGTTGTGCGAAGCGCGCGAACAGAACACATGTATATATATATATATATATATATATATATATATATATATATATATATATATATATATATATATATATATATATATATATATATATATAAAAACTGCGAGAGCGCTTCGCGAACTCCATGCGCACACATGGCACCCGCACGAACTCGGCAGGCCGCCGTAAAGCGCGAAGGGCGCACAGCGTACATTCCGACACATGTCCCAAACTGCAAATAATCGTACAACCTAAAGCATACAAGTTATTTTATACCAAGGGCATACTCGACTCAGGTATGCAGTATCCACAAGCGAGTTATGCAGCGTACATGCTGTATCCATTCGCCAAATAGTAAAATTGATAACAAGCACAAAGCTACAAGAGACTCAATACATTACTACCATTTGAGGCGTCAAATAAAATCGAATTTGGCCATTTCATATATTGGACACAATATATGGACACATGTGGTACCCAGTAATACCATGAAATACCCATCACGTGGGTAAAGGGGGCGAAAACACAATCGAGAACCTGAAGCGCAAACGATAAAAGCACGGTATGGTGCACGCAAAATTCTGTCAGTGCGCTGTAGCGCAAGGGAAGAAAATAGGGCGAGCACTTGACCTCACCTTTTGGGATACCGCGCTAGTACTGAATGATTAAAAGAAAAGCCTGTTTGAACCAGTTCCCTTGTCTGCAACACTCTTGCTAAACGGGAGACTAAAATGCCACGATGACGGCTCTATTGCGGAGATCGGCAAGGTGCGCACAGTCAGAAATTGTGCCGCCTTTCTTCGGATTCTGCAAAATGCTTTCTTGTTAGGATCTCGCATAGCGGCCGCTCCCGACCCTAGGGACACACAGGCAAGATTTCGTCCCTCTAACTTTCGTCCTTATACTGCCTTTAACGCATTAATTACAGCGTCAGTGAAAAGGCGCCTAACATAACATGACAATGAACTTGAAAAGCTGATTAGTGCCCTCCACTCCGCGCCCTCCAATTGAAAACACTACTGATTTCCAAATTAAACTACACAAACAGATCACACAACCCAAACTAACCACAGAACGTCGTTTTCTTGACGGCAAAACCCTGCAACACTTACATCACAAAGGGCAGCGGCAGCACATTCAGAACAGCTGCTATCATACCACAGCGCAATGCAAGTGCGATAACGCTATTATGCCCGGCTCAAACAGATCGCACAACACAAACTAATCACAGAATGTCGTTTTCTTGACAGCAAAGCACTGCAACACTTACATGACAAAGGGCAGCGGCAGCACATTCAGAACAGTCGCAAACAGACCATAGTGTCATGCGAGTGCGATAACGCAACTATGCCAGGCTTCACGAATAACGTGGCCGCCTTGGTCACATAACAATTGAAAACACTACTGATTTTCAAATTAAAACCACACAAACACATCGCACAACCCAAACTGATCACATAATATCGTTTTCTTGACAGCAAAACACTGCAACACTTACATAGCAAAGGGCAGCGGCAGCACATTCAGAACAGCCGCAAACACACCACAGCGCAATGCGAGTGCGGTGACGCTACGACGCCATGACGACGCGACTATGCCCGGCTCGCCCAGCTGCCCGGCATCACGAATCACGTGGCCACCTTGGTCACATGATTTGACGACGGTATCGCCACCTTGCGCAAGGTTGGATCGCGTTGATGGGTTGTTGAATATTGTAGAAGCCGCAAAGAGGCTGACGCGCCGTAGCGTGGCGCTGCGCCTTGAGTCGTTTTCAAAACGTATTCACCCCTCGTTTTTAAGCTGCCTGGCTTCCAACGTTATCAAGACGTATTCACCCCTCGTTTTTAAGCTATCTTGTTTGGAACGTCTTTGATGCGTCGATTTTGGTCAAAAATCCGTTTCAGACGTTGAATCCCTTAATACGACGTTTTCAAGACTTTGTGTGCTACCTGGGATGGCTCGTTTTCGTGGTCGGAGGTGGGAACGAACACGGTGGAGCAAGCGGCGCGCACGCTTGCTTTGCGGGACGCGTTCGGGCCACGTTCATTGCCGAACACAAATTCTCGCGACATCATGCTTAGTTGTCCAACACCATTGCGGCTAAGCCCCCATGGCGGGTAATATCTACGGAATCGTGCAACGAAAGGACAGACCATACCTAAATACATTCACTTAAAGAAATATATACGTCGTCAAGCGTACCATCCTTTAATAAAGCGAATAGCTTCCTTGGCTCGTTCAGGGAGTATATTCGCTTGGATTGAACATTACCGTCGATGGTTTCTGCCCAACTTTTTTTGTTTTCTCCGATTCCCTTTCCTCGCCCTGTCGTTGGCTTGAGCTGCTTTCGTGTACTGCTCCTCGAAACACAACGGAGGGTCCTGTGGTCCATTACTGCTTTTATAGTGCTCGTCTGTGATATTAGGGCGCAGTTCGCAACAGCGGTAATTTGCAGAGGGCATAAATTAATTAATCAAGTTAGACAACCTTCGGGGCTTTAAAATTACTGCGTGAAGCAGCGCCGAGCTGCACGTCAGTGAAATATACAACACATGATGTGGGAAACTTGGGCAACTAAGAACAATTCAAAATCATTCAGCCAAAAGAGCGACTACAAAGGGACGTATAATGCCAAGCAAAGTGTGATCCAAAAATTGCTATTTGAAATGGCACACAAGGAACGCACATGACGAAAATCCCGTAAGGAATGCGGAGCATTGTGGCCACTACGTAGGTGTAGTGGCCACAATGTTATCAATAGGCTTTTCAGGCAATCAACAACAAGACAACATAATAGCGAAGGGACAACAGTACATGTTAGCTCACTACACAAGATTAGTAAGAAAAGCTGCTGTCAGCAATGCAGCAATTATAAAAGAGGAAACTTTATCTAATAAAGAAATCATAGGACTATCTTAGTGGTTGTCAAGTTTCACAAAATGTCGACGAAATTATTGTGCTGAGAAAAGCTTGTAGGTGATTCTGCATGATTCTGGCCATGGCGAGCTTATGCAAAGGCAAGCTCCCAAGTGAGGTGCCAGGGAGCGGTAATTCCTTTTCTTCAAACAAAACTGTTCCCTTTATAGTCATCACGATGGCATGACCATAATCCGTTCTTGCTGCAGACATCTGGCTGATGTCAGTAGGCAGTTGTACGTGGATGCCTCTTTCCGTAACAAATCTGTTCAGCCTTGTGGCTGCAACATGGAGCACCGGCTTCCATAAATACGAGTATATCACACGCCACATAACGCACACGCCGAAAAAAATATTGTATAGAAACGTGTTTTGTATGTAGTCCAATGTGAGCACACAATAATAAATGGGTTACGTACGTGGTACGTGTGCCACATATAAGACGCGAAGGTTGTGGGTTCAGTTCCCACCTGTGGCAAGTTGTTTTTTCATCCACTTTAATTTCCGTTAATATATCGTTCTTTTGTTTCATTTATTAGGCAGAAGTAATTTCCCCTTTGTTGTCCTTTGTGTCAGTGTTTCTAGGCTTCTTATGATATGACATATAAGATTTATGGTATATAGAGCTACCTGTGACAGATTTGGTATGCCGCATAACAGACATGTCCGGTAATGCTCGTAGCAACATGTGCTTTCCCCTTGTCGAGACTTGACCGATCATGCGAGATTTAAGGATGTGGGATGCATGTGGAATTACGAGATTTACGCACACACAGAAAAAAAAAAAAAAAAACGAGAGAGAAATAATAATTTTGGGGTTGCACGTGCCAAAATAACAATCTGATTATCATGCGTGCCGTAGTGGGGGACCTCGTGGTTAATTTTAACCCGCTGAGGTTCTTAACGTGCAGCAAACTACAAGTTCACGCTCGGTTCTTGCACTTCACCCCCACCCAATGCCGCGGCCAAGATTTACTAAGCTCGCCTCAACAGTTCTAACGCGATGTGCGGCATCTGTCAAGAGGCCTCGCTAAACGGAATGAAATACTAACACAGGCCGTATGAAAGAGTAGGCCAGTCAGTTTGTCTTAAGCGAGAAGGATCTTTCAAAAAGTGCGGCACTGCATAAGACTACATATACGTTCAGGGGATTCCTGTCGGAGCCGCTTGGGGCCAGAGACGCTTCGGGCAGCCCAAACGTGGCACCGATGCAATGACCTTGCCTTGTTGCGCATCCACGTCGCCAGGCACGCCAGGGCAACACGCAGGAGCATTAATCAAGCGCCTGCTGCTGGGCCGCATGTGCGGAGCAGTCATTATTCATCGATATGAAGGCTTCGGTCTCCCTCCCCCCTCCTTCGGTACCAAGCCAGAGAAGATGCATGGGAGCCTATTACGCGGAGCGGATGAAGACATGTCCGCGGCATTCGTTAAGGAGAGAGCTAAAAGAGCGTGTCCGTGCTTACAGGGTTACATTAAGTGGAGTGTTCGCCTTATCGCGCTATGGGTGGCGTAAGAGAAGAATGGCCGACCCCGGAGCCGCGGCGTATGCTGTGGCTATGATATACGGTGCGAGCGCGTACGACGGAAAACTCGTTCTGACCCACGCTGTTTCCTTTTTTTTTTATGCTACGTGCGATTCTCGACAGCCACTTGCAGTTTTTCCCAATGAAGTTATTCCAAATATTTTATACTTTGCCGTGGCGTAATCAGCGTAGACTGGGTTTCATTATTATTTTAGCTTTGTATCGTTTGTAGAGCGTTTAAAAACAGGCATAAATCTGAAGGAAAATTCAAAGAAATTACACAAGTGCGATTGCGGATTTAGAGGCCTAAAGCAAATTGTGCCGTCAAGAACAAAATTCACGGTGATGCGATACCGTTGTGATGAAAATCAATGCAGCAGTATTTCCGCGCAATGTCTCGAAAGCATGCTGACAGTACAGCTTCCTTAAAGACCCGTCGTTAGCAATTGTGTAATAAATAAAGCAATAATAGCAACTGAGGTTTCAACGTTGCTCTTCCTTTTTTGTTTCTCGATGAGCTTAGGCGTATTACCCAATTATGTTTGCGGAAATGAATCGTACAGCAAATAGCTGAAAAGTTATCCCGCTTCCTTTGATGCGCGTATAAATTTAATTTTTCGAAATTTGGCATAATAGTGATATCGATGACAGCTTCTTATTCGTTTGCATTTCATACAGAGTTGCAGACGCGCCACATTTCAGCTTACTAATTTATGAGCATCTATAAGTGCACATTGTCTTCAAAAATAAAAGCAACAACACGGACGGCACCTGTCGCGATACGTTTAAAAATGCAAGAGGAAAGGACACATGCATGGTGTTTCAGCGAACACTTTCAAAAATCTTTAAAAGTTGTCTGTGGCAGATATCACAATTCTAGTTGATGAGCTAGTCTACTCGAAGCGGCGGACAATACTTGCACAAAAAATGAGATGCAGAATCAACTAATTAACAAAAAGACACTAATTATGTTTTAAATAATTACGTTATGGCCCATAGTGCAATTTACAAATTCTAGCCGTGGAGTTCGGAAGTCCGATCCACTTGGAATGAATTTTCAAGATGATACCAGTTTCGAGATATAAATTCCCGAACTTTGTCGAGAAATGCATTGGCGTTCCAGTTAATTTGTTAACAAAACGTCGTTCGCACTGAAGCACACAAGTAACTGGAACGCCAATGCATTGCTCCGCGGAGTTCAGGAACTTATATCTCGAAACTGGTGTCGTCCTGAGAATTCGTTCCAAGTGGATTACGGTCTTTCATACAGTCCCGATGGTGCAATTAAAGTCCACTGTTAGAATTTGTAAATTCCAATATCGGTCACAAGATAATTAGCAAAGAGTCAATTAGTGGATTCTTTTTAATTAGGCGATTTTGCATTTCATTTTATTGTGCAAGTAGTGTCCGCCGCTTCGAGTAGACCGGCTCATAAACTACAATTGAGTTATCTGCCACAGGCAACCATTAAAACATTTTGAAAGTGTTCAACACCCTGTATATCGTACTACTTGAGCAGAGTACGTTGAAGCGTGGTGCATACAGGCAGTAGCGCTAAGAATTCAGCAGTTGCCTTCACTCATTGCAGTAGAGGTGCTTGCGCGTAAAGGAACGCTTTATCGGCATCGATCGATAGTATGATCGCACCATTCAAGGAACCTTACGTTTATCGTATATCGGTTGATTATCAACAGTCGCCACGCATGCGCACACACTATAGTGCCACAAAAAACGCGGCACCCATTCTTGAATGTTGAGAAATTTTTAGCTGTCGTTTAATCATCGCCTTGTTCTGTTTGTTCTTTTTTTTAGCAGTTTGTGCGTTTGTCTTATTGAAAAAGAAGACGAATGCTTTAACATGTGACGAATGCAGTCAGAGTCGTCAAAGAAGAAAGGTAATTGAAGAGGATATAGCCACGGTCTTCGTAACTGACTCACCTGCCGGTGGATGCCGGAACAAATACCACCCCCGAGGAAAGGACAATTTGGTGATAAGAGGGGAGGATGACACGTGTAGATCAACGAATACAAACAAGAATCTAACAACAACGAAAACCTAATTTTGGTTATAGTGTGCTTTAATGCCTCTACATTTTAAGCGTATACTAGCTGTAATTCGGTGGGGCGCGAGACGGGCTTATTCAATTAATTAGCCTACTTTCTTGTGAGCAGAGCAGCGAGCACCCAAAAGTTAACGACGACGGTTATTTCGGTACAAGTGCAATGGAGCGTATCACGAAGCTCGTTGTTGCAGATGCTAGCATGGATTTGTAGCCAGCTTAGAAGTAGTAGAGTCTCTGAATACTTCATGTCTATGCTTCAGGCTGACAACTCTGGGCGCGTATCCAATCGGTCCTGTACCTCGTTATCCCCACTGCTAGCAGCCCGCCCCAGCGGGACTATAAACTGCCAAACGCTTTTAGCACCACAGTTCACGCTCGGTCGCACCGCATGAGGGCATGACCATCGCGTTCGCTCGCGGGCTACGCTGTCCCCCAGTGAGCGCCTATTCTTGCTCGCTTCTTTGATGCGCGTATCCGCGCCACCGCTCTCGCGGAAATGTACGCGATTAGGCACAATTGAGACGTCGACATTCCAGACTTTGTTGCCCCCCCCCCCCCCCCTTCATGCGTGCGTTGAGTACAATTGGACTCGTTGGGTGAGGGGAGGTGCGTCTCGCCCGGCGCTCTCGTCACGCGAGCCATTGCCACCACGTGGGTCCGAAAAGGAGAGAAAGAGACCTTCGGGACCATTCGAAGCATTCGAGACCGCAGCAGGCATCGGCCCACCCTGTCTATTCTAACGCGGCCGAACTAGTTCCTACTCGTGGGTAGCAACGTAACTGGCGTAGTCAGACTCCAAAGCTCACGGGTCCGTGAGACGGTGTCTGCACACACACACACGCGCGCACAAAAAGAAACAAATAAAGAAGCGAAAGGCGAGCAAGGTATGCCCGGGGCCGAGGCAGCGTTCGCAATATTGTGCGGGAAGAAAAGAATAAAGATCTGGCTTCTCCCGTAAACCGCGACAACATGCGGGGAGTTGCGGGGAACAAAGGTTCCGCCAGCCGAAAGGGGGGCGCTGCCTTCTCCACGGTTCCACTCGCAGGTGGCTGCTTCGTTGGATGCGGCCGCCCGGTGCGGCGGTCGCGAGTCATGTTTCTGAAACCGAATGCGAGGGCTATTCTTCTGTTCGGTGAGCGCGCCCTTGTGACTGCTGAAGGATCGGCTTCGGCGGGGATGCACCCACAATGGTTTCTGTCAAACGTTCGATGCCGGGAACTGACGTGGAGCGAAGTCCGTGCTCTGTTTTCTTTTTTCTCTCATGCTCAAGCGGATCCCCCGAATCCCGGTTCTGTTCGTGCGCACGGACCAGCGAGTACTGTATGCACACTCGGCCAAACGTGGACGGGAGCGATGAAGCCTTCCTAAATTTTGGGTCGTGAAGACCTTATTAGCGAACAACTGTGGCCAGCAAAGCTTTAGGTTAGGCTGTATTACGGAGATCAGTTCGTAACGATGACGACACGGAGCCGTCACATTGAATCATACAGCACTCCTGACCATGAATACCAAATTTAGTTCGTGTAATAAGCTTTGCACAGGACTTTCCTTACAATTTCTCCCTCTAACTTGCATTCGTTGATTGGTAGTGGTCCGTTCTCAATGGTTATTTCTTTTTTGGTCCTGAATAAGGAACAAACCTGACAGCCGTGGTGATGTTGTACATTAACGGCTGATGAATGAAGGCAACACAGAGGCCTCATACCATAGTACATTATATTCGGTACATGTAAAGTATCAGCAGGGGCCCTATAACGTAAAGCTACTCCATTATGTTTTTATTCCAATCTTCCGACCGATAAAAATAGAATCTGCCCCCACGAACGCGATGAAGGCGCTTCAAAACGATTACGATCTTTCATACAGTCCCGATGGTGCAATTAAACGGAACAGTGCTTTTAAAGCAACTAGGGCTAACATCGGCAGGGACCAGGGACGAAGTATTCTTCCACTTTCCGTAATAAGGCTCTTGTCGAGTTTGTCGACCATGGTGCATATAAGGCTTTTCTTTGTGCACCGAAAGAAGGCCGATCACACTGAAAAGGCGTGCGATTGTTTAACTGGATTTACAAAGTTCGCACGAGATAATTCTATAGTGATTCCTGAAAGGATAAGGTGTAGGCATTTTTGAACGCTGCTTCAAGCCGTAAACGGCACATGCGTGCAATTGTCACCTGGAAACACTGCTTGTGAGCCCTCGAGACACACGCGCACGAAATAATGGATGAAACCACGTTCGACCAGCGACCAAAGTCGTTAATGGTGCGATACGAAAAGATACGCCGAGTTCCAGTCTAAATTATTACACTACAATAGTTTAAGGTATGGCATCGTGTACTTCCCGTCGTGGGTGCCTACGTCATTCGCTGATTGCCAGAAAGAGATGTGTGCCGCAGCTCGAAACGCTATATATTGTCGCACTATAGAGAGGTGAGATAGTCCGTGATCTTATCATATGGTCTCTCAAATGTGCGCCATATGCGGCGTCCGCTACATCTTTTTTTTTTTCTTTTCCTAAGCGGTAATCGCTCCCTGCTAGTGCGCGACCACTGCAGTAGCGCGTGATTGCAAGGACAAAAGGGATCAAACCAAACACGAAAGAAACAATCGCAGAACACGCGGCGTTCTTTTTTTTTTTTTCTTCTCCCACCGTGGGCCGGTGGCGGACAAAGCGAACATCAAGGAAGTCGGCGCGCCGGCGACCGGCCCAGCTATGTTAACGATCGCGACACGCTGGATGTTGGTGTTCTCGCTTCTTCGGCGCTAATAGCAGCCCCGCGGTAATGCGAATCACTCTTCGCTGACACATCGCACTTTGTCCGCGCGTCAGCGGAGGTAACGCATAACCCGCAAAGGAGAGAACGGAATCGCACGCCTCTTTTCTTTTAGCGCACGCATCTCTCTCTCTCTCTCTCGCGTGCGCTCTCACTTGCTCATCGTTTTCCTTGCCCTTACATTCTGTGCTCCCCCTCGCCGACATTTATTCTTTCGCCGTTTTGGCACCGCGCAATTCCTGGAAGGCGCAATCTCGCGTCGTGACGCGGCCAGGTTCACCGTCGCCACGGGAACAACGCATGAAAAAAGAAAGCCGGGCAAGATTGAGCGCTGAGCAAAGAAAAGGCGGAGAAAAGTGAGCGAAAAGAAATGCCTCCGCGGGATGCGGGAGAGGAAAAAGAAGAGGCAGAAAGAGAGATAAGCGCGGCAGGTTAGAACGAGAGCGAAGCCGCTCACGGTCAGCGGATGGTCAGCAGCAGCAGCAGCAGCAGACCTCGGTGCCTGCCATGTACGTACGACGCGCCGGTGTTGCCGCACGCTCATCGCAGCCGCCAGCGCCGCCAGAATTGAGACATTAGCCGGCAGCACGAGCGGAGGGAAGGGAGCGGGCGCCTACCCTGTGTTTACAGGGGCAGTCCCAGCCCAGGGAACCGCGCAGCACATATCGTTAGCAACGCCGTGCTACTCCCCCTCCCCGTCCTCGTTCCCCTGAGCGCCCCGGCAAAAGGAAGCGCCGGGGCGGCCATCATCCCGGAGATACTGCCCACGATATCAGACCGCCCAAAGCACCGGTGCATCTTTGTTCCTCGCGACGACCGGGGCTTGAGGCGCGCGCACTTCTCTCTCTCGGCTGGCGGTGGCGCGGCCATTGCTGCTGCGGGCACGACGGAACAATCTAAAAAAATTACTCTCCGGGGTCTCCCACCTGGCACTCCGGCGTGCGTGCGCTTTGCAGGGGTGCTTCTGGCACCCCCTCCGCACGCCTATATCCCCCCCCCCCCCCCTTCGCTCATCTTCGTGCCTCACTCTATAACTGACCGGTGTAATTACCAGAGCCGGCCGTACAAACACGTAGCGGCCACACGGCTCCCCTGTCGGTGTGTGTTCTTCACGAAGCCCATGTGCGCGTCGTCGGGGCCGCTGATAGCCCCGGCGGCCGAGGAGAGGGAGCCGTGCTTCGACCCCTCGGTGGCACCGCCACCAACGGCGATCTCACTGTTGGGTCCCCCGTGTGAGATCCAGCGCCCGCGGAGGACGCGGCGGCGCCGAACCGAGGCGCGCATTCCTCGGCCCCCGGAGGAATTGCGATTTCCTGTGGCGTTGCGTCGGCGCTCGTTGAGCGAGTCGCCGTCGCGCCTCTCGAGGACGCCCCTTTCTGGCACAGCGCATCGCGTCCTGTCACTCGACTCGCAACGTATCGTTGTCTGTCGACACCATGCAGGAAGGAACGGTCGACACTTGCGCGGGCCTGGCTGTCACGACTGTTGTCGCTGACAGCGCGTGGGCGCTTCTTGACGCGTCGGTGCTTGTTTGGGAAGATCGCTCTCTTCATCCTGCGACGCGCTCGCTCCCGCGCAGCTGCTGCCTCGTTGGTCTCCACTGCAGAAGGCCGTCAATGACAATCGGTCGTGTGGCGAGCCGCCTGGGTGGCGCCACGTTCGTCACTGTTTCGTACAGGCGCCCAAAGATTCGATTCGAGGCGTCCTGCAACGCTGCGCACGCGAGCTGTAACGACATGTCACCGCAGGCTCGTCTTCCGTCTACGAGAAAAAACAACACTATTGCAGGATGGCACACTCGAGAGGCGTGCCATCCTGTTTTGCTTAACCCAATAACCCCCCTGGTTTAACCGCGGCTGGTCTGGAGGGCGCGTCTGGAGTCTGGGTGGCTTAACCGAGTCTCATCTTGCGCCGAGTCTATAACGGGAGGCACTTCTACGACTGAAAACATTCCAACGACAACAAATGTGATGCCACCGCTTGGACATCTAAGGACTTTAAAATATTATGGCCAAATAATATCTTTCCTGGAACACGAAGAGAGGCCAGTGAACCGTGAAATCCAGCTTCCTTCTTCTTTATTTTTTTAAGGATTTATACACTGCAGAACTACTGCATTTCAAGAAGTGCCCGATGATACAGCGAATATTTATCTTAGCTCGCCAAACGGCTGATCCTTAACAAACACGCGCGCATACGTTTGACTGTCAGATAGCGGCCGGATGTGAAGATACGCTTCGTGCGTGGGCAGGACCTCCGGTCGTCCGTGGACCCCCTCCACGTCCCCAACTTCAGCGACCGCCGTCTTCTCAACAGTACAAAAAAGGGGCATCTGGAGAAAACCGCACGTTCAAAGTGTGGCTCTAAACGCGCTGAAGATATCTTTGCCAACCGGAGACAGCCCGGTGGTCGCGGTGTATACAGCCATTACACAACAGCGCTGGAAGCAGCAGCACACTTCGTGGCGCGTAATGGTGCCAAAGTGCAGGGCATGCAGCAAAGACGGAAAAAAAGGAAGGAAAGAAAAAGCGCTCGGCCATTTTGAACGAACGAACTTCAGCGCGCGCTGCTGCGCGGTTCGGACGATTTTCCCCGCCGACTCGCGCATTCGTCCTCAGCCCCTCCTCGCCGAGACTCGCGTCGCGGCGTCAGATGAGCGAATCCGATTGAGTCGTTCCGAAATGATAAGCGTTCAAGATGTCTCAATCAAGGGGCATGGCTGGCTCTGGCCGGTCGTTAACAGGCCTCGGAAGCAGGAGAAGAAAAAGGAGGAGAAGACAGTTTGGCGCGGCCGGCTGCTTTCGCTCCAGCGTCATGATTAAAGGTGTCGGCGCTGGTGCAGTTGTTGCATGCGCTCGCCGTGGACCCTGCGAGAGAGAGAGGAGAAATGGAGAGAGGGAAAGCTTTGCAGAAGCCCACCATGAAAGACGAGGGAAGCTGCGCTCCGCGCCGCCTTTGTTCCCGGGGCCACCCAGCTCTGGGTGTCTGTAATTTCGAAGATCGGCGACCCTATAGTGGGCTCCTCGGAGCCAGGCGGTCTATTTACCACCCGCTAAGGTGCCGTATAATTTGCCGACGACTCGCGTTCGGCCCGCTGCCGCCAGGGCGGCGCGGATGCGCCCTTGCAGCCAACCTGCTGGGCTGCTATAGGCCGTCGCTTCTCGCTGCGTGGCTGGGCCTACCTTAACACGGCGCGGCCGAAGCGGATGCCCGCGCGCCAACGAGGAGGCAATGGACTCGGTTTTCGATGCCTATCTAAGCAGATGCACGGTCGCGCGCGCGCCTTAGTTGCAAGGCGCATACTCGATGCCCGGCGCACGCGAATGGCGTTCATTGAAAAATGCCTTCCGATAAACGCTCTATGTCGAGACCATCGAAGATTGTGCTGCGGATTACAGAGAGGAAAGGATACAATAAACGATGTCGGGCGCGAGGTACGTCTGTCGATACTTCTCAATCTACGGAAAACAGATGGGGCGTCACGTAACTTGGGAACCTATAGAGACGCCTGCCAAGAAGAAATTGCGCACCTCGGAAGTTACAAGTTCATCTTCGCTCCATCTTTGCAGATACAGTGTTTTGGAAGGTAAAGTATCGGTAGTTTTGATCAAACCACTACACTTTCTATCTATGCAAGTGCTACCCGCACACGTGATTTGCACGCTTCGACTGAAACAAATTTCATAAAAAGTACAGTTAATTAATACATATTTAACAAAGACCATTTAGTTAGCTTCCAAATATTTTATCAGTATCTCATCCGCACACGTCTCTGTATTGGAACCACCCACCATTTAGCTAATCTAACCACCTAGCTAACGTTGTAGAACTAGGAGCAATGTATTTGTGCAATAACGACGCTCACTGTATTTTGTTTACATCTATTGTGATGTTTTGTACTAACACTCGTTTCTATAATGCCATATGGCCCTGAGGGTACATGAATATATGAACAGATTATTAAATTTCGTGATTGCGGTACATGTTTATAATAACACCTGAAAAGTAGTCATGCTAGAAGACAATAATTTTCTTTAGTCATTTTAGAGCATTTTTGTTCCTAGGATCACAGAATTGAATTTCACCCTTAGCATGCCAATTTCGCATTCACTGGCGGAAGTCTCGGCAGAGAGAGAAACCGACCGTTTCACATGGCCGATTTCGTACATCACGCCGACCAAGTAACCAGTAGAGCTGATAACAGGTCCGTGCTGGCTCTGGGCTGGCAAAAACGAGACTGAGTTCCCCCTTTCAACTGCAGTGAGTTACCTCACATGGAATGTTTGTCTTTGTGTAGAGAGTCCAGCCTCTGAATGAAAATTAGCGTACTTAGTGTCAAACCTGATGTGTGAGCCTTCTGTTACCTTGCCTATTTAACGACGTATATCACTGTTTGGATGACCACTCACTGGGCCGTTACAGAAAGTATTCTTTAGTCACCGATACACAGATACCACGACACTGGCCTAACTGCTTGGCCAACGTCATTGTAAGGCCCACAGTGCGCTGAGTGGGTTAGCTACGAGCTTCATATTAAAACACTCGGGAGGGTATGGCGCGCTATCTGTGAAACACAGGGAGGAAAGAAACAAAATACCCTGACGTCACGTTTTTGAAGCCGGAAAGGTAGCCATGTTGGTGTGCCATCTCCCTTTGCGCCTCCAATCAGCTCGCCGGAGCAGATAGGCGGGAGCTTTGACCTTGCATTGCAGCGAGCCGCTGGAAGCGTGTGCTGCCAACGCGCGTCAAAACAAAGCCTACGAAACTTCTGTAACAGTTTTAGGGAAGCAGACGCACTCCTGTGCTTTTTCGTGGCACGTTCAAAAAGACGTCGAAGACCCGCGTCGTGATTACTTCAGTGTATCGGTTGCTGCCTTACACTCGCACTCAAAGACCTTAAACACAACTTTCAAACTTAGGCACCACGCTCCAAAGTCAGCATGTGCTATGAGACAGAAGGTGCTGTGAGAAAGACACGAGCCGAAAAATCTTATTTCAATTTTCATAGGCTGAAAGCCGTAGCGAGGACTTCAGGAGCGCGGTTGTTACGGCAACGTTGACATTTGGGTTATCAGTCCCAGTGCTCCGTCATAAAAAACAACACGTGACTTCCGCCACACTTTCAACAACACGTCCGTCCTGGCCGGGGCCTCTCCTATACGCTTTCCTTCCTTCGTGGTGAAACACGACAATAACGTAAAGGCGACAAGTCGTTGCAGTGATATCCACCACCGCCGAGGCTGGATGCGCCTACCAGGTTCTTGTGACAGGTCGCGGTTCATGCTATCTTCACTTCGACGTCTCAAACAGAGTTGAGGCGCAAGGCTTACTCGAAACATCATTATGTCTACACCTTTAACATAGTAACATTTACGAAGACGGACGCACTTATGGCTTACAGCTGTGCTGCTGCAATATACATTGCTAACATGAGTGCAGGAGCTTCCGCGTTCTGTTTAAACTTCGCCAGTTTCAAGCGGTAAACGCATGTGCGGCAAATGCCATCTGATACATAAAAGGGCGCTGCATTGGAGGCATGGAGGCTCGGACTATTGGACATGTTGGACTTGTTGCACATGGTTGGACACGTTTTTTTGGTGCGCGGTGCTAATTGTTTTCGCGCAAATGTGCTCTTCTCTGCAACGGTTGTTCTAGAGGAAAAATCGCGCCGCGCATAAAAAAAACAAGTTATCAGAATTATGCCTACCAACCCTGACTCGCTCCTGCTGCTGCCTTCTCCTCCTCCTTCCCCTCGTTCACTCCGAAGATGTTATAGCACCAGAGAGCTTCTACCACCGGAAACGCTCTGAGCCCTGACCGGTCGCACAGTTATAAGAACCAGCACTACCGTCACCACGACCACTAGCACTGTCCTCAGATGTCCAACCTAGTTGAAAAGCGTGTAACGCCAGGCAACCGACAAGCCGTGCGCCATCTGCTTTGGCAGCGCACCGCGTCTGGTGAACAACCAGATAAACACCGAGGCTTTGCCTTCGAGGGCTGCACAAAATCAGGGACCGTAGGAGGAGCGGAGCGTTCATATGGCACTTTACGTCTTCGTCTGGGAGGCTGGCGTCATCTGTCATTCTCTAATGGCCGACCTCGGGACCCGTCTACCGTCACTTTTCTAACACCCGGCTTTAACTCAGGAAGAGGACCTTAGTGTTGAAACAATGAACGACAGTCTTATGGGCTTCATTAAGGAGTGTGCAATAGAAGTGGGTGGTAACTCAGTTAGACAGGATACCACTAAGTTATCGCAGGAGACGAAAGATCTCATCAAGAGACGCCAATGTATGAAAGCATCTAACCCTACAGCTAGAACTGGCAGAACTTTCAAAGTTAATCAACAAGCGTAAGACTGCTGACATAAGGAAATATAATATGGATAGAATTGAATATCCTCTCAGGAACGAATGAAGCCTAAAAGCAGTGAAGAAGAAACTAGGAATAGGCAAGAATCAGATGTATGCGTTAAGAGGCAAAACTGGCAATATTGCTACGGCACAATATGCGCGATCACGAAAGGCCAGCAGTGTGAAGACGACGACGACGATTAGAAGCTAGCGCGGGCTGTTGCCTCTTGGCCAAGCGCAGCGTATTTTCCTTGTAAATATATTTGTACATAGCTTTTCGTCTGCGTCTTCCTACGTAACATATCTGGTGGAGGTGGACGTTCCCTGTACCTCGTCACGGAGCTTCGCAGTGGACGGTACGTCGAGCCTTCCTTCATGGCTCCCGGCGACGACAACCCGACTCCGCCGGCTCCGACACCTGCTGCCACTTCGAAGACCTACATCACTCTCCCCGCTCCCCGTGATCCTGGCGTATTCTCGGGCCAAGATGGGGAAGACGTCGATGACTGGATCAGCCTGTATGAACACGTCAGCCGCAATAACCGGTGGGACCCTACTATTATGCTCGCCAACGTAGTATTTTACCTCGGTGGCACACCTCGAGTTTGGTATCGCACGCACGAAGATGAGCTCACCAGTTGGGATTCACTTAAGACACAGCTTCGAGACTTGTTCGGCAACCCCTACGGTCAACAACTTGCCGCGCAGAAGGCGCTTTCCGGCCGTGTGCAGACGTCAACAGAGCCCTATGTCACGTACATTCAGGACGTCTTGGCTCTGTGCCGCAAAGTTGACACCCACATGACTGAGTCAGACAAGGTCTCCCACATCCTCAAAGGCATTGCCGATGACGCCTTCAACTTGCTCGTTTGCAACAACGTAGCGACGGTGGATGCTGTTATAAGAGAGTGCCGCCGCCTGGAACTCGCCAAAAGCCGACGTATTGACCAGCAGTTTGCCCGTCTGCCCAACACCCCAGCGACATCTTCCTGTGCCGACGCTCCTCGTCCCAACAAAACTGCCGATGTTACCAGGATCGTCCGGCGTGAGATCGAGGCCGCCTATCCGGCTGCCTTCGACTCCAGTCCCACCAACACATCTGCAGTCACGGTCTCACTGATCCAGGCAGTTGTCCGCCAGGAGTTTGAAAACATGGGTCTTCACACCATCTGCTCGGCCCATCGCCCTAATACCCGCCCGGCTTCTTCGATTTCGCCCCGTCCCGCATCTTCTTACCCACCACGTTTCCGCAACCCATCTGAATGGCGCACTGCTGACGACAAGCCTATTTGTTTCCACTGCCATCGAATCGGGCACATTTCTCGGCACTGTCGTAGTCGCTGGAGTTCCCCGAGCCGGCCTACTTATACTGCCTACTCTCGCCCCTCAGGTGGCCCTTCTCGTCCCTATGCCGCACGCTCCGATAATGCCGCCACTGATTCTCCTGCAACGAACCTCCCCTATTCTCGTTCGCCTTCGCCCCAACGACGACAATCTCGCTCTCCCCAGCCCCGTCGCTCCTATTCGCCGACTCCCTTCGGACGCCGCTCCCAGCCGGAAAACTAGACGATGCAGCGCCTCGAGGTGACGCTGCATTGCTCCCTACGCCGCCAAATCCTCTACTGACTTTGCCCACTCATCTGAACCTTCTTGACGTGCAAGTCGACGGTGTTTCTGTGTCTGCTCTCATAGACACTGGGGCGCATTTGTCCGTAATGAGCGCTGACCTTCGTAACCGGCTCAAGAAAATTATCACGCCCGCCACGACGCCTGTTGTCCGTGTCGCCGATGGCGGAACAGCCCCCGTAATTGGTATGTGTACCGCCCGCGTCTCCTTCGCCGATCGCTCAACAATCGTGCTATTCACAGTCATCGCCCACTGTCCCCACGACATCATCCTCGGCTTAGACTTCCTTTCCGCACATTCTGCTCTCATCGATTGTTCCGCCAGTACTCTCCGCCTTGACCTGCCTGTTCTGGATCCTGCTGAACCACACCCCAGTCGCCTCAGTTCCGCCGACTTCGTTCGCTTGCCACCTTCGGCACTGACCTACGTTGACCTAGTGTCATCCCCACCAGTCCCCGACGGTCACTACATCGCGGCTCCTATGCAAGACGTCCTCCTTACACATGGGATCACAGTACCCCATACAGTTTTATCTATTACGGCGAATTGCGTCTGCCTGCCAGTGGTCAACTTTGGCTTGACGACACAAGTGCTGCCACGTGGGATGTCTTTGGCCCAGCTTTGTTCATTCGAGGATCACTCAGTAGCATCCATTGCAGTAGACGACACTTCATCCGATACTCCTCTACCATCGCAGTCGGCAAATTGTACCATCGCTGACTTACGGAAAATGATTGCCCCCGACTTGCCCTCCGAGCACGCTCGTGAACTCTACCGCGTTCTGTTTTCCTACCACGATATTTTTGACTTTAACGATCGTCCTTTAGCCCAAACTACAGCTGTCAAACATCGCATTAATACCGGCGATGCCCCTCCTATTCATCGCCGCCCGTATCGAGTGTCACCAGCTGAGCGTCAAGTTATTCACGCAGAAGTTCGCAAAATGCTTGCCAAGAACATTATTGAACCATCATATAGTCCATGGGCGTCACCTGTAGTACTGGTCAAAAAGAAGGATGGCTCATGGCGCTTTTGCGTGGATTATCGGCACCTTAACAGGGTTACCAAAAAGGACGTGTATCTCCTACCTCGGATTGATGACGCCCTTGACTGCCTCCACGGTGCTCGCTATTTCTCTTCTATTGACCTTCGCTCCGGCTACTGGCAGATTGCCGTGGACGATCTCGACCGCGAGAAGACTGCTTTTGTCACACCCGACGGTCTTTATCAATTCAAAGTGATGCCGTTTGGTCTATGTAACGCCCCTGCCACTTTTGAACGCATGATGGACTCCCTTCTTCACGGTTTCAAATGGTCCACGTGCCTGTGCTACTTGGACGACGTTATCGTATTCTCCCCAACGTTCGCTACGCACCTCGAGCGCCTCTCAGCAGTCCTGGACGTTTTTCGGCGAGCCGGTCTGCAACTCAACGCATCGAAGTGCCAATTCGGCCGTCGCCAGATTACCGTCCTTGGACATCTCGTTGACGCGAACGGAGTGCAACCGGACCCACGCAAGATCCATGCTGTTACGCACTTCCCTGTTCCGAAGTGTGTCAAGGATGTGCGCAGCTTCATCGGCCTTTGTTCGTACTTCCGCCGTTTCGTGAGAAATTTCGCCGCCATAGCACGACCACTAACCGACCTTTTGAAAAAAGACGCTCCTTTCCAGTGGGGCGATAACGAGGCCTCTGCATTCTCTCATCTAATCGACATTCTCACAACGCCTCCCGTTTTGGCCCATTTCGATCCTTCTGCGCCTACCGAAGTCCGTACTGATGCCAGCGGTCACGGAATTGGAGCAGTACTGGCACAACGCCAGCGTGGCCACGACCGTGTTATCGCTTACGCCAGCAGGCTCCTCTCACCCGCGGAGCGCAACTATTCCATCACTGAGCGTGAGTGTCTGGCCCTAGTTTGGGCGGTTGCGAAATTCCGCCCATACTTATATGGCCGATCCTTTTCCGTTGTCACAGACCATCACGCGCTTTGCTGGTTATGCTCACTGAAAGATCCTACAGGAAGACTTGGTCGCTGGGCCTTACGCCTCCAAGAATATTCGTATACTGTCACCTATAAATCTGGCCGACTGCACAAGGACGCTGACTGCCTGTCTCGCTACCCGGTCGACGAGCCTGACGACGCCGACAGTAGTAGCGCCAACGGCATTTTCTCTGTCTCTGCCTTCGGTAACATCGCCGATGAGCAGTACCGAGACCTATCGCTGCGAGCACTTATCGAGCGTCTGCGCTCTACACCTACCGACGCATCCGTTCGCCGATATGTCCTCCAGGGTGGCATTCTGTATCGAAGGAACTTCCTCCCTGACGGCTCTGACCTTCTTCTTGTCGTGCCAAAACAGCTACGACAGACTGTGCTCTTTGAGATGCATGACGCACCCACTTCAGGACATCTTGGGGTAACCCGCACGTACGACCGCGTCCGCCGCCGCTTCTATTGGCCTGGTCTCGCTCGCTCCGTTCGACGCTATGTTGCTGCCTGTGATCCCTGCCAGCGTCGGAAGACACCTCAGGTGCTACCTGCCGGTCATCTCCAGCCGATCACCGTCCCTGTGGAACCGTTCTTTCGTGTTGGATTAGACCTGCTCGGTCCCTTTCCCACGTCATCTTCTGGGAACAAATGGGTAGCCGTCGCGACTGATTACGCCACCCGATACGCTATCACTCGGGCTCTCCCTACCAGCTGCGCCACTGACGTCGCGGACTTTCTCTTGCGTGACATTATCTTGCTTCATGGCGCCCCGCGACAGCTGCTTACTGACCGTGGTCGAAACTTCCTCTCGAAAGTTATCGCTGACATTGTGCGTTCCTGCTCCATTCAACACAAACTGACTACTTCATACCATCCTCAAACCAATGGCCTGACAGAGCGGTTAAACCGTACTCTTACCGATATGCTGGCCAAGTACGTTTCCAAGGACCACCACGACTGGGACATTGCCCTTCCTTACGTAACATTTGCGTACAATTCTTCCCGGCACGACACCGCCGGATTTTCTCCCTTTTATCTACTGTACGGTCGCGAACCTACCTTGCCCCTAGACACGGCACTTCCTCCTGCTGTGGTCTCAACAAGCGAGTATGCGCGCGACGCCATCGCCCTCGCTGACCATGCACGCCAGCTTGCCCGTGCTCGACTGACGGCCTCACAGACCACTCAGCAGTGTCAGTACAACGCCCGCCATCGTGACGTACAGTTTTCACCTGGTGCGCTCGTGCTCCTGTGGTCGCCCTCTCGTCACGTCGGACTTTCAGAGAAGCTCCTTTCGCGATACACAGGGCCCTACCGCGTGCTGCGCCAGGTGACGCCTGTGACTTACGAAATTGCTCCTGTGGCCTCAACCTCGTCCTCTCCTGTGGCATCTAGTGATGTCGTACACGTCAGTAGGCTCAAGGCCTACTACACTGCTTCCGAGTCCGATCTTTAGTCGCTCCGGGACGGCGCTTTTGCAGCCGGGGGTAGTGCTACGGCACAATATGCGCGATCACGAAAGGCCAGCAGTGTGAAGACGACGACGACGATTAGAAGCTAGCGCGGGCTGTTGCCTCTTGGCCAAGCGCAGCGTATTTTCCTTGTAAATATATTTGTACATAGCTTTTCGTCTGCGTCTTCCTACGTAACAATATCATTACTAATATGGGTAAGATAGTTCAAGTGGCTGAAGAGTTCTATAGAGATTTCTACAGTACCAGTGGCACCCATGACGATAATGGAAGAGAGAATAATCTAGAAGAATTTGAAATCCCACAAGTAACGCCGGAAGAAGAAAAGAAAGTCTTGGGAGCTATGCAAAGGGGGAAGGCAGCTCTAGAGAAACTGGCCACCCTGTATACGCAATGCCTCATGACTTCAAGCGTACCGTAATCTTGGAAGAGCGCTAACATAATACTAATCCATAAGAAAGGGGATGCCAACGACTTCAAAAATTATACACCGATCAGCTTACTGTCCGTTGCCTACAAAGTATTCACTAAGGTAATTGCAAATAGAATCAGGAACACCTTAGACTTCCGTCAACCAAATGACCAGACAGGATTCCGTAAAGGCTACTCAACAATAGACCATATTCACACTATCAATCAGGTGACAGAGAAATGTGCAGAGTATAACCAACCCTTATATATAGCTTTCATTGATTAAGAGAAAGCGTTTGATTCAGTCGAAACCTCAGCAGTTATGGAGGCATTACAGAATCAGGGTGTAGACGAGCCGTATGTAAAAATACTGAAAGGTATCTATAGCGGCTCCATAGCCACCGTAGAACTCCATAAATAAAGGAACAAAATCCCAATAAAGAAAGGCTTCAGGCAGGGAGATACGATCTTTCCAATGCTATTCACAGCGTGTTTACAGGAGGTATTCAGAGACCTGGATTTGGAAGAATTGGGGATAAGAGTTAATGGAGAACACCTTAGTAACTTGCGATACGCTGATGATATGGCCTTGCTTAGTAACTCAGGGGACCGATTGCAATGCATGCTCACTGAGCTGGAGAGGCAAAGGAGAAGGATGGGTCTAAAAATTAATCTGCAGAAAACTAATGTTTAACAGTCTCCCAAGAGAATACAGTTTACGAGAGGCAGTGAGGTACTGGAAGTGATAAGGGAATACATCTACTTAGGGCAGGTAGTGACGGCGGATCCGGATCATGAGACGGAAATAATCAGAAGAATAAGAATGCGCTGGGGTGTATTTGGCAGGCATTCTCAGATCATGAACAGCAGGCTGCCATTATCCCTCAAGAGAAAAGTGTATAACAGCTGTGTCTTACCAGTACTCACGTACGGGGCAGAAACCTGGAGGCTTACGAAAAGGGTTTTACTTAAACTGAGGACGACGCAACGAGCTATGGAAAGGAGAATGATAGGTGTAACGCTAAGGGATAAGAAAAGAGCAGATTGTGTGAGTGAACAAACGCGAGTTAATGACATCTTTGTTGAAATCAAGAAAAAGAAATGGGCATGGGCAGGACATGTAATGAGCAAGGAAGATAACCGATGGTCATTAAGGGTTACGGACTGGATTCCAAGGGAAGGGAAGCGTAGCAGGGGGCGGCAGAAAGTTAGGTGGGCGGATGAGATTAAGAAGTTTGCAGGGACAACATGGCCACAATTAGTACATGACCGGGGTAGTTGGAGAAATATGGTAGAGGCATTTGCCCTGCAGTGGGCGTAACCAGACTGATGATGATGATCGCTTGTTCCCATGCACTTTCCTTACCGTTGGTACGCCAATGGCTTTACGACTCACCTACCCTGCAATCAACGAATCTTGTACCGACAGGGACTCCCATCAATTACAAAAGCGACGCAAGAACTCAAGAACTGCTGAAAGCGCACCGTATAAAGAACTCTTCAATCGATCAATATTTATTTTTTGAATTCATTTATCTACAATATATGAACGCCGGAACAAGAACTAAAAGCTGCTTTTTTGCAGCTTGACAAGGTTTTTGCCCGCATTCATGACAACGGGGACACAATAAAATAAAATTTGTACACTATAGTGTGTGCAATGTACAAATGTATAAGTGAAAACGTGTAAGGTGATGTGCACAATCAGTGATGCAAAGCAGTGTGTTAGTGCAAATGTCATATATGAATATACAGTACAATGTACAATCAGTGACACAAAGCAGTGTAGTTAGTTAGTAGAAATGACATATACGAATATACATTATTTAACAGAAATACATAATTATTTTCAATTGCTGAAAAATGTATCATTTAACGTTCTCTTAACATACGAAAACATAGATAGCAAATGAAGGTGTGCATAAATGTCTTGCAGGTTACATCCTATATGCGAAAATGTCATCAAAATGAAAAACCACTTAATTGAAGGAAGTAAGTAGTGATTACCCCTAGCCAAAGGAACGTTTAAAAATAATTACTCAGTTTTAATTAGGGAGTCTCGTATTGTTTTCCTAGTAATGTCAGTTAATGCTAAGCAGCTAAAACAACCCAAATAAATTGTTTCAGAACGAAAAAAAAAATTGGAAGACGCTTAAGCCTCGCCCTTACAAGTGGAACGCGATAGCATTGAAAGATCAGGGACTGGTTCTCACGTTTCCCGACAACTGCAGCTTATGTAAGCACAATGTTTACCGGGAAAAGGTGGCAGCGAACGCTATGCACGAAGGCGAGTTTTCCGGTGAAAACGCGGCCTCTTGAGTGGGACGCGGATGCGCGGAAGCGAGCGCCTTCTGGAGGTGTTGCAACGAACAGGGCGCGCTGCTCTGTGAGTGATAGAAACGCTGGAAAAGGGGTTTGTGTTTGAGTTTCCGCGTAACAGAATTACGTTTTCTCATATATTCAAGGTACAATCCGACGCTATCATGCCTGTAGGTTGTGTGTAAGTCGTGCTTTACGATTTATCTGACGCATTTTACTTTGAGAAATTCAATTAGTAACGTCTCTGGGCTACATGGAGGGCCTGCGTGGGTGGGTATGCGTGGTCTGGAATGAGTTTTCGCGAAGAGACGTTCGACGCTGGACGCCCACGCCGGATTTTCTGCGACACGGTGCCCTTAACGCTATCGCGTTAATACGATACTGTGAGCAAGGAAGACGAAAGCTTTGAGATAACAGATTTTTCACTCGAATGAAACAAGGTTAGTCGTAGTTTAGAAACTTCAAAAGAAACATGTTCGTGCTTACGCGTTTTTTGCTACATTATACACGTAGATCTATAATAAGAAATTTGCGAAAGTATCGAATTATTTTACGATACAAATGGAAAGTTTCCGATGGAATAATAGCGGTGGTATCTTGTATACGTAGCTGAAATAGTTGTTGCCAGAGTAACTTGTATGGTATCATGATACAGTTGGAAAGTATGTTTGCCCAGCTTCGAATAATTGTCAGCGATTGCAAGGCATATCGCTCAGCTTGAACTCCGCGTACGGTATCCCAAATACACGCGGATGCGAAATGTTGGCATGACGCAGCCCGGAAAGCAAATCCTGCCGGGTAGGAGGAACAGCACCCTGGAAGCTACCAGGCGTCTCACAGCGCTGGCGCTATGAGGAGGGTTGTCAGTGGCGTTGTAGAAGTCAGGTGTCGATGGTGAAGATGAAACGGACGGCAAACCGTCGGCGTTGGTCAGCATCGAGTGATATATTAGACAACGCTAGGTTGACGTTTACTACTCAGGCCAGAGCATACACGCAGTTATACTCACCAGGAAAGAGTTTGCCTATAGTGTGCGTTGTTAAGAATGGCCGTACGGGCCAGCTTTCAGCCCGCTGCACATGTTCCAAGCCCACCATACAGGGAGCTCTTCCGAGAACTGCGGACGGCCGGCAGCCACGTGGCGCGCGATCAGCTCAGGAAATTGGTACTTGGCGGAGCCATCCGGGACAAAGTAGTTCTACGAAGCCCTCTGACGTCGGCACTGAAAGCTGGGCGGTACCGAGAACTGCGGATCACCGGCGGCCACGTGGCGCGCGATCAACTCCGGAAATTGGTACTTGGCCGCACCACCCGAGACGGAGCACAGTTCTACGAAGCCCTCGTTCGTTGACTCCGGAGCCTTTGTGTGTATGGGCTCGAACTTGTGTGCATTAGGGTGGGTGAGCCATAGTGCGAGGCGGCGGCAAGTTTACAATGCTTGGACGAACCGACCATTCCTGCTCCGTCCCCGCCGAACGATGACGTCGAACTATGACGTCAAGCGGAGAGCTTATAAGCAGCGTTTGCCGGCTGCTAGGGTGTGCTCGTGTCGTGATCGTTGTCGGGAGCTGAGTGCTCTGTCATACGAGAAATGTACTAGTGAGCTGTGTGCTCGTAAACTGTTTGCTGTATGTTAGTTTTGCGGGCTCCATATGGGAGTCGCGCTAGTCTGCCAATGTATGTCCTGCTTTAAAATGTAAAGACTGCCATTAAATCCTGCTCGCCTAGCCCTGTCGTCCCAAGTTCATCTCTACAGCTACGACCGCCAAATCTTACAGCGTGAGCACGACGCTCATGCCAACAAGCAGAAGCGGATGTATTTTTGTCTTAATAATTGTATATAAAGGAAGAGGCTGGCACGGTTATTGGTGTCGGCTACTCCTCTTTGCAGGGCAAGAGAATCTAAAAGCAGAACGCGGCCCTTGCTCCGCCGGCGCGGTAATTGAACACGACGTTGATGGTGCGTCCACATCACTGACCTGCGTTGCAGATCGCGTTGTCGTTTTTGCAGCCAAACGCACCCTGCGTCTCAGAAAAGAATTTAGCCATCCGCGCGCTAGCCACAAATGCGCGGTCAGCGGGACAGCACGACAACGGTGGCGGCGGCGCCAACAGCATGAATGTGCTTTGAGCTTTGGTGTAATTTTTATCGCAATAAATCCAGAACTGTTGGCTAGCAATGGGCCTCTGCAGCCTCTACGTACTGCGAAATGGTTTTTGCGCATGTATACAACGTGTAGCGCACGTTCTAGAAAATGATGGAAGTCATCGCCCCTTTGCCAGACAACTATCCCGCAGTATAAGTTTACAATGTTGCGCAAGCATTGTCTTTAAATGAAACAGGTTCAATTGCAAAACTTTCATTACAACTTAAACCTTTCGGCGTAGCTAAATGTCCATTACAAAACTTGTGCCGTTTGCTCGTTCCTTTGCCATGGCCTGTCTTCGTAGACTGGGAATGAGTGCGCTAAATTCTTAGTTCTTGAATTTATCTTCTACGTTGTCGTTATTTGTTCATTGGCTCACCACAGACACGCCTAAGTCCCCTTTTCTCGTCTTCAAAAAAGCGATTCTCCTAGTATTTTAGGCCTTGATTACACGTATGATGGCATATCAGAGTCTGTGGCTCTCTATTCTTGAAGATGTAAGGCGAAATATTCAAGATGTTCAAGGGTATGGTTTACCCCTATTAGAAAGAAGGTACTTAGTACAGTCTGTATTTTGCGGCCGAGTGTGGTACCTCTGTCACGTTGTACAGTCCCCATTACGGCTTACTAGGTCCTTGCAGTCCCTTCTGGGTTACTTCTTCTGGTCGGGCAGTACAGAACTGGTCTGTCGCGCGGCGCTTGGGCAACCACGCCCTCGCGGTGGGTTCCGTATCTGTCTGCTGCCGGCTGCTTGCTCTGCGATCTCTGCTCCGCCTGTTACAGCGCGACCAGTATCCTGCGCGTAAACTCGCCTGCTATTTCCTTGGCCCAAAAATTCGTTACATGTTACCGGGAGTGCACTTAAATCGCGGACCACAAGTGTTAAATGCACCTAGATTTTCCTGTACTGCCGTGGCATTCTATCGCCACATACAACAGGTATGTAACGATGTAGGCGTTCTCGAAAACCGTGTTGTAGATACTATGTCAGCCTTACTACTTCCTCTAGTTCCCCCAGCGCGCCCCGCACGCTCCAATAATGTGTCGTGGGATGCGATAACGGCGTCCTTTCTGCCTGGCCGCCTACGCTACCTCATCTCGCGTCTAGGGTGGCAAATGCTTCCAACTCGTGGCAGGCTAGAGCGGTATGGCGTAGTACCATCATCGCTGTGTTCCAATTGCCCTCTTTAAGAATCAAATAAACATGTGCTGCTGCAATGCGTCGTTGCCAGGATATTTTGGAGGGCCGTGCATACCGGTTTCCTTGGCCTTGGAGTTAACCGCTTTATTACATCTGGTCGCTGCTCACGTGGCCGCTTTGTGCGACTTTTAATAGCTGCGGGAGCATTTTGTCTATGGCGTAACCGGTGCGAGGCAGTTGTCGCGGGGCATCGTCACCGCGCTCTGTTTCTACTTCTGGGGAGGCTCTACTTTGAGCTACTGTCGTTTCTGTCAGAGGAGTTGTTCTTCCTTGGAGAAGAGTTCCTTCGACAGTGGTCATGCCGTTTCCTGTCGGTGGCTGACGGACGCGTATGGCTTAATTTTCGACCAGCCTGGTTCTTGTAGCCAGTTCATGAAACGTATTCATTGAATGCATATAGTATGTAGGTGCCCGTGATTTCTTTGTGTGCTCTCGTATACATGATCATTTCTGTATATCCACATATCATGCACATCACTTCAAAATTGTGTAAAGTGTCTCTGTCATATCATCACAGCACATAACCATTGTGTACATTGTATATAGGGAACATCATTTTATACCTGCGACATTTAATTTATGTGTAACTGCAGGTGCCTTTCCGTGGGTCTATGCAATTATATGTTGGTGAGTGAGGACTCGGACACTACTTTGGAAACGCGCCGTGCATACAATGCTTAGTTTTTTTACATGTTATCGTCTTGGTTGAATTGTGCCGTGATTGTGACTCAGTGGTCGTATCGTCTGTTGTCGAAATAAACTTTTTCTAAACACGACAACATTTAGCACGGTTCCTTCGGCCAGTACTTTCTACATGTGATATAATACCGCTCAACTTTAATCACCCACTGTGCACAGCCGACTGCTCCCGTTGATAATACAGGTGAAGCGTCGATCTCACCATCGGTTAAGCGGGAGAAGAAATTGCATTGGAAAAGGTATCGGTAAAAATGGCTGCCCCTTCCGATTCTGAAACGGCTCTACTCGGAACTATTGTCGTTTTTGTCCGACCAATTGTCATTTCTTGGGGAAGAGGAGTTTCTTCAGCAGTAGTCATGTAATTTCGTGTCAGTGGCTCATAGACGTATACAGTGCCGTACACTGCTGTGTAGAGCGCGTGAGCGGCTGGTGATGATGATTTATTGGCATACGCATTGAACTGGGGCGGTGCCAAGTAGTCACCAATTCTCCTCGAGTTAATCAGGTATGCTGTACATGTTTTTCATTCTAGCATTTTCGTGTACATTTCCTTCATCTTTAAAAAAAAAAAAGCTTTTTGTGCGCAAACAAACAGGGACAAAGAAGAGGAGAAACAGAAGGACGAGCACAAGGAAAGCGCTCGTCCTTGTGTTGCTCCTCCTCTTTGTCCCTGTTTGTTTGCGCACAAAAACTAAAAAAAAAATGGATCTGTTCTAACTAGGCCGACTCGCAGTTATGCTTCAGTTCTTCTTCTTCCTCATAACTTCGCGATATACCTTGCACAGCTGTACATATGCTTGCAACGGATCCAGTCACATCAACCTTGTCACTGCTTTTTTTCCCACCTACAATCTAAACGTCTCTTGCTTCTGTCGGCTACTGAACGGTTGATGCTCCCGTTCACTTTAAATCTAAGCGCTTCTGGAAACTGTACGTTACCTACAGTTTTCGCTAGGTGAATATCTTGGCATTGCATTAGAATGTCCTGAGTGGTCTCTAGATTTCTGATGCTGCAAACACACGCCTCGTCTTATTGCGAATATTTGTTCAGATGTGTTTTTGTCCTTAGAAAACCAGCTCTAGACTCCATTCGCAAGTCCCTGCTATTTGTGTTGTACAGATTAACGTCCATGATGACTGTGGACGTAAACGTGATTAGCATTCGATATATGTAAAGACAAATCTTATGGCTGAACACACTTATGTTTAGAATCTGCAGTAGGAACATAGCGTAAGAATGGTTATCGCATTACTGCACCCGCGCGCTACAGCGCTACCACATATTACAGCATCGACCTGCACATTCGGATGCGACGAAAAAATTTTCACCAAACGTGGCCTACCAACCGCAGCCAGTTCTCTCCCGCTGGCAGTGTAGAAAAGGGACTCACCAACACAATAAAAACATCTTTATTGAAGTAGGTGGGGGGGGGGAAGGCCTGTGAGGGGATGGAGGGAAATATCGTCACGCTAGTCTGTTCACAGCAGGGAGCCCAAAAAAGCCTCACACACTGCATATTTGACTTCGAAGAAACTACTGCCCGATTGCAGAAGCGTCTTATTCAATCCTAAAACTTTATTTTTCATTGTCAGCTAAAAGATCGCGCGTTGTCACCTATATTAGTCGGACATGATTCCCTTTCTTCTTTCGCGAACGAGAACGACGTTTCAGGGGCTAGACAGAAGATAGCAGCGGCACGCTCAAGTTGGCCAAGTAAGCTAAATCCCGTATTCTCAAAGGATCCTCGACTCGAAACATCCTCCAGTTCGGTGAGTTGGCCACTACTCGAAAGAAGAAGGCACCACGCTTCTCAAGAATTGCTGTGTAGTCTGAATGCATCAAAGATACTTTTCTGTAGAGCGTCGGCTCAACCACGCGCTTTGGGTTTTGGGTATAGGTGAAACGTTCCATGGAGGAACGTTCTAGAATGTGGGCGGTGGAAGGTAAGAATCATGATCGCTTTTAAAACGTCGGCCCAGCCCTGCCAAGAGAGTTGGGCCGACTTGGAGCTTTCACGCAAGCCGGCGACTATGCAGTTGTCGCCGAGTGTAAATCTTCCTATATGTCGATAAGACTCGGGGTATATTGTGTAGATTGGTGTTGGGCATGAAATAAGTTGTAGCTGGCCCATGCCGTCGTCCGACTCACCCACGCTTGGGACGTGGTTGTAGAGAGGAACTTGTTCTCATCGAGAACTAGGAGTACGGGATTTATTTACAATATTTACTTTAAGACAGGAGATACATTCTGCATACATACTGCGAAATGGAGCACGAAAGACGAAGTACACCGAGCAGCCGAAAAACGACTGCTTAAAAACCCTCTATTCTCCCTGGATCCCTAGGTGAGGGAAAACTGCAGTCCAATCGGAGCGTCCACAGTCGTTGGAGGCGTAGTCGACCCGCCTTTGAGGACGAGGATTCACGCACTCACATCTGCACTTTGGGTTCACAGAACACACCGAGTGGAGAGGGTCCTCGAAGAGAGGTGTTGTCACGCTTGACTCAAGCAAGCGCCGTCGGTTCTCCGAAGGACGCGCATGGTTGGTTAACCTTGCTGGCGCCGTCAGTTCTCCGAAGAAGGCGTATGGTTGGTTAACCTTGCTGGCGCCGTCGGTTCTCCGAAGGAGGCCCATGGTTGGTGAAGGTTGCTGGCGCCGTAGGTTCTCCTAAGGAGGCGTACGGTTGGTTAACCTTGCTGGCGCCGTCGGTTCTCCGAAGGAGGCCCATGGTTGGTGAAGGTTGCTGGCGCCGTAGGTTCTCCTAAGGAGGCGTACGGTTGGTTAACCTTGCTGGCGCCGTCGGTTCTCAGTAGGAGGGGCATGGTTGGTCAACCCTGCTGGCACCGTCGATTCTCCGAAGGAGGAGCATGCTTGGTTAACCTTGCTGGCGCCGTCGGTTGTCCGAAAGAGGCGCATGGTTGGTTAAGCTTGCTGGCGCCGTCGGTTATCATAAGGAGGCGTACGGTTGGTTGACCTTGCTGGCGCCGTCGGTTCTCCAAAGGAGGCGCATGGTCGGTTAACCTTACTGGCGCCGTCGGTTCTCCGAAGGAGGAGCATGGTTGGTTAACCTTGCTGGCGCCGTCGGTTCTCCGAAGCACGAGCATGGTTGGTCAACATTGCTGGCGTCGTCGGTTCTTCAAAGGAGGCGCATTGTGGCCTTTCAAAAGCGACTCGTCGCAGCGGGCCGGGAAGGGTTCGAAGGTCTCTACTCCCGCAGGTCGATCGAAACAGCTGCAGCGGGCGGGGAAAGGTTCGCAGGTCAGTACCCCTGCAGGCCGATCATAACAATATGCACGGATCTAAGCGTACAGCCTAAGAAATCCCAGATCAGTGCTGACATAGTATTTTAAATGTGACGCTGAAGCGAGATTAAAGATGGCGATAAATTTCCGCAATTAAATGCGTCAGCCTATATTCAGGCCCCATCAGCCAAACCTACTAGGTTTCACCACACTATCTAGCTCCAATTTTCACTCACAGAAGCACGTTTAAGTTTTCTTTTGATGCGAAAACATCAAATGTCACGTTGAGCACGAAAGCTGGTGTCTGTAGGAGCGAAACGGCACTGTTACGTTTCGCCTACAACGCGCGGTAATGCCGGCGCGGATGCAACGGACGCCGGGGCTTTGTTCAAAGCGGCGGACATTTTGGCCCGTCCGACGCCGCCGCAACGCCTACCCGCCAAGCGTGCCCAGGCGTGTTTCAGTGCCACGTGTCTTCGTGTGTGCGTGTGTGTGTGTGTGCCCTCGCTTGTCAAAGCGCGGCAGCCGGGGAGCGGAGTTCCCCGAATGAGGAGCCTGGAGGTCTCTCGGCTCAACTGTTCGCGCCGTCGTGTGGGTGAGGGTTGGCGATGCGTCACTACACTCGGTTCAGCAGGTCTCTCGGCCCGACAGTTCGCGCCGTCGTGGGCTCCTGCTGCGCCGTCCCGTGACCTTCATCCCGTGACCTTCCCTCCTTCCCTTTTGGACCGCGACGCCGGGAGTATAAGAGCAGCTGCCCCCGGACGCCAAGAGAGAGGCTCCGATTTGTACTGTTGAGTTACGTGCTCTCCCGTCTCTCCACTTCGGTCGACCTGACCGGCCGCTCTTTTGCTATGTTAGAATAAACAAGTTGTTCTGTTACCAGTCTTCTCATGCTTTGCCGGGACCTTCGGATGCTTCCAGTGCCCCAGGCCGCCAGGCCAACGCTACCCTTGGGGCTTGCGACCCATTGGCAATAACGGGCGTCAGCACCGAGACCCCAACAACTCGGGCCAGCGGTGCGAATCCAACATCTGGTTGCCAGCGGTGAGATCGCGACAACGGAGGCCAGCAGCGAAGAGATGCGGTTGACTGTATGCTGAGCAGCACAACGACCATCCGGGAGCAGTGCAACGAGCCCTGTGTGACGACTGGTTGCCTGCAGCGGAACGACTGCGCTGAAGTCTTGGCTGCGAGGTTTGGTGAGTGCGGGACTTTCTTCTTCTGAGTTTCGCCAGGCTTTTGTTAGTGGTAGAAACAGAGCTGGTAATTGTGGTTGTCGTTGCTACCGGGTTAGTTGCGGCAAGACAATAGTAGGCAGTAGAGAAAGCAGCATTCAGAGCAGCCATGGATTTGAAGTCGTTGCGCAAACCGATATTGCTGGAGCTTGCAAGAGAGTTGGGTCTGGATGTCTCAGACAAACTCAGAAAACCAGAACTGCTAAGGGCTATTCTTGAGTTAGAAGCTGAGGATGACGAGCTGTCGGAATGCCTTGAGACCATTGAGGAGAGGGAGCGTGAACTTAAAGAACAGAAAGAGAAAGATGAGCGTGAACTTAAAGAACAGAAAGAGAAAGATGAGCGTGAACGAAAAGAACAGAAAGAAAAAGAAGAGCGCGAACACGCTTTGGAAATGAAGCGTCTCGAGGTAGAGATGGAACGCGCTCGTAATGGAAGTCAGGCACACGGTGCAGGAGAACGAGTATTGTTCAAAATGACTGACCTGATGCGGCCGTTTAAGCTTGGAGAGGACATTGGTTTGTTCCTGGTTAACTTTGAGCGAACGTGCGAGAAGCAGGGTTTCTCTCGGGAAACGTGGCCACAGCGCTTGCTCACTTTGCTACCCGGCGAGGCGGCCGACGTAGTCGCTCGCTTGGAGAGAGAGGAGGCAGAGGATTTCGACAAAGTGAAATCGAGTCTGCTAAAAAAGTACAGGCTGTCAGCGGAGGCGTTCCGTCGGAAGTTTCGGGAAAATGAGAAAGGCAGAAGTGAGTCATATACAGAGTTTGCGTACAGGCTTATGTCAAACATGCAGGAGTGGCTCAAAGAAGAGAAAGCGTTTGGTGACCACGAGAAAGTTCTGCAGTGTTACGGGCTAGAACAGTTTTATAGTCGGTTACCTGAGAACGTGCGGTACTGGGTCTTGGATAGGCCAGACGTTAGTACGGTGGCTAGAGCCGCTGAGTTAGCCGAGGAGTTTGTGACGCGTCGGGCTCGCGGAGCTAAGGACGGTCAAAAGGGTGAATTTGGCTCCAAGTTTGAGAGGCCGAAGTTCACGCCCATGAGAAAGCGGTTCGAGACGAGGCGAGCGCGCGTGTGTTATACGTGCCAGAAGCCGGGTCACTTTTCGGCGCAGTGTCCGACCGAACGTGAGGAGACGGCGGCAGCCGAAGCCGAACGCAGAAAGCGGTTCGAGGCGAGGCAAGCGCGCCTGTGTTATACGTGCCAGAAGCCGGGTCACTTTTCAGCGCAGTGTCCAGAAACAAAAACACAAGTCGTGTTTTTGTCTATATGCAGCACTGACGAGAACATGAAGCTTCTCGAGCCTTACATGCGAGACCTCCTCGTGAACGGGAAAGAGTGCCGAGTGCTTCGCGATTCCGCAGCTACAATGGATGTAGTTCACCCCTCTTACGTAGAACCCGATATGTTCACGGGCGAGTGCGCATGGATCAAGCAAGCAGTGGAAGCTCATAGCGTGTGTCTGCCGGTAGCAAAAGTGCTTATTGAAGGACCTTTCGGAGCACTTGAGACGGAGGCCGCAGTGTCATCTATGCTGCCCCCCCAGTACCCGTACCTATTTTCAAACAGGTCCGATCACCTCCTGCGCGAGAAGGGGCTTTTGTTTGGTGAGGCTAGCGTTCAGGCCTTAACCAGATCGAAGGTTCGGGAGCTCGCTGCAAAGGCGGTAGTTGCGGGGCCGACGTTGTTGAACGATGAGAAAGGGTCAGAGGTGCAGCAAGCTGGTAGTCAGAGCACGCCCGAACGGGATAAAATTGAGCCTGTAGCGTTAAAGGCACCAGATACTGGAGAGGAAATTCCCGATGCGGGAAAGTTAGAAGAGCTTCCGGTCGAGCTTCCGGGACTAGGCTCAGTGACGAACAGGAAAGACACCGATCAAGTCATTAGTGACTTAATAAGGAAAGCATCGCTGTCGCCTGAGCAGAAAACAGAACTACACCAGCTCTTACAAGAGTTTCAAGGTCTGTTCTCTGAGAGGCCTGGTAGGACTTCTGTCCTTACTCATGACATAGAACTTACCTCCCCAGAGCCAGTACGATCCAAGGCGTACCGGGTGTCACCCCGCCAGAACGATATTATGGAGGCTGAGGTAAAGAAAATGCTACAGCTCGGTGTTATTGAAGCGGGTGAGAGTGATTATACCTCCCCTTTGATTTTGGTTGAGGTACCGGGCAAGGAACCTCGTCCTTGCGTCGACTACCGCAGGCTTAATTCCATCACTAAGGATCAAATTTATCCGATCCCTAACATCGAGGAGCGCCTTGAGAGAGTGAGTAGCGCTCAGTTTATTTCCACCCTAGATCTTGTCAGGGGTTATTGGCAGGTTCCACTTACAGAAGAGGCTAGTAGGTATGCGGCGTTCATTTCACCAATGGGGACATTCCGTCCTAAAGTTTTGAGTTTTGGTTTGAAGAACGCGCCATACTGCTTTTCAAGCCTCATGGATAAAGTGTTGCGGGGACAGCAAGAATTCGCTTTACCGTATCTAGACGACGTAGCGATATTCTCCGCATCCTGGCCTGAGCATATGGCGCACTTGCGGGCAGTGCTAACCCGCCTGCGCGATGCGGGCTTGACAGTCAAGGCTCCCAAGTGCCAGTTAGCACAGGCCGAGGTTGTCTACCTCGGACACGTGATTGGTCGGGGTCGTCGCCGCCCCTCTGAAATAAAGGTGGCCGCTGTGCGAGACTTCCCGCAACCGCGCACGAAGACCGATATTCGGTCGTTCTTAGGTGTCGCCGGCTACTATCAGAGGTACATCCCCAGGTACTCTGATATCGCGGCTCCCTTGACGGATGCTCTGAGAAAGACAGAGCCGCAAACAGTCGTCTGGGATGAGACGAAGGAAAGAGCTTTTAGCGCCCTAAAGAGCGCCCTAACAAGCCAGCCTGTGCTACGATCGCCCGACTACACAAAAGGGTTCGTTGTTCAGTGTGATGCTAGTGAGCGAGGCATGGGCGTTGTACTGTGCCAACGGGAAAATGGAGAAGTAGAACACCCCGTCCTGTATGCTAGTCGTAAGCTGACGAGTCGTGAGCAGGCGTATAGCGCCACCGAGAAAGAGTGTGCGTGTATCGTGTGGGCCGTTCAGAAATTGTCATGTTACCTAGCTGGCTCGAGGTTTATCATTGAAACGGATCACTGCCCTCTCCAATGGCTGCAGACCATCTCTCCCAAAAATGGCCGCCTCCTGCGCTGGAGCCTCGCTTTGCAACAATATTCCTTTGAGGTGCGTTACAAAAAGGGGAGTCTCAACGGTAACGCCGATGGCTTAAGTCGAAGCCCCTAACGTGGGAATCAGCCTCAAAATTGCTTGTTACTGATGTTTTTCTTCCTGAGGCAGGATTTTTTTTAACTTATTGCTTTTGTGTAGTGTTTCAAAGTGATGATGTGCTTTCTAGTGCAATTTTCCGATTTGTGGACGCGTTCTGAGTGCTGCTAAACTACTGTAAGGAACTAGGCAGCAGTATAAAAGGGGAAAGAGCCTGGCAGGGCTTAGTGAGGGTTGTGCGGTGCTTGCTGACTGAGCGGTTGACTTTCGGCGTAGTTCTAACGCTTGCCGGAAACGAGAACAAAAATGTCAACTCTCCCGAAGTCACTTTGCAGTGTCCTGTGTGCACCTGAACGTGAGAACGAGGCCTTCTCTGTGCGCTGCGCTCAAGAAACGCCCAAGGACGCCCAACTTCGGTTATGAGCATCATCGAGCGACATCCCTTCGGACAGCGGATGCAGTCCCCTGACCATCGGGATCTCCTTCCCCCGGCGGGGCGGTCTGTTACGTTTCGCCTACAACGCGCGGTAATGCCGGCGCGGATGCAACGGACGCCGGGGCTTTGTTCAAAGCGGCGGACATTTTGGCCCGTCCGACGCCGCCGCAACGCCTACCCGCCAAGCGTGCCCAGGCGTGTTTCAGTGCCACGTGTCTTCGTGTGTGCGTGTGTGTGTGTGTGCCCTCGCTTGTCAAAGCGCGGCAGCCGGGGAGCGGAGTTCCCCGAATGAGGAGCCTGGAGGTCTCTCGGCTCAACTGTTCGCGCCGTCGTGTGGGTGAGGGTTGGCGATGCGTCACTACACTCGGTTCAGCAGGTCTCTCGGCCCGACAGTTCGCGCCGTCGTGGGCTCCTGCTGCGCCGTCCCGTGACCTTCATCCCGTGACCTTCCCTCCTTCCCTTTTGGACCGCGACGCCGGGAGTATAAGAGCAGCTGCCCCCGGACGCCAAGAGAGAGGCTCCGATTTGTACTGTTGAGTTACGTGCTCTCCCGTCTCTCCACTTCGGTCGACCTGACCGGCCGCTCTTTTGCTATGTTAGAATAAACAAGTTGTTCTGTTACCAGTCTTCTCATGCTTTGCCGGGACCTTCGGATGCTTCCAGTGCCCCAGGCCGCCAGGCCAACGCTACCCTTGGGGCTTGCGACCCATTGGCAATAACGGGCGTCAGCACCGAGACCCCAACAACTCGGGCCAGCGGTGCGATTACAACAGCACCTAAATTCCCGTTGGCTACGACATCACATCACGTGCGCGCCTCGACAAAGCAAACCGGGCGGAAGGATACATATGCTGCCGTGCTGGCGAGCCAGGTGGTGCGTGAGGGGAGAGGGCATCGCAGCGACGACACGTCACTGTCACTCTCCGAAGCCTATGTTATCCGCAGGCTCCTTGTTCGCGCAAGCTCGCACCTGTATTCTAACTTCACCTCAGTAATCACTATAAATAAATTACTGTATAAAAATAGAATAAATTCGAAAGGAAGAACATTGCTGGTAGCGAGTTTCGAGCCTGCAACCCAATGCACAGAAGCTGAGTGCCTTAAACAGTGAGCTCGAGCAGCGCCTCTTAGATGGCAGTCCTGTGCACTCTATGACATCATGCTTACTGGACCGAAATTTCCATTGGCAAGCCCGGTTAGACGAAAGCGCTGACGTCAAAAAAATCGATGCTTACTCGACAGCGTACCCGCTAGATTCTGTGGCAATCGGGCAAGATAGCATGACGTAATAGAACGAACTACTCCGGCATTGTACTATCTAGGAGGCGTTCGTCAAGCGTCTCAACGCTCTGGCTTGCCCGTGAGGAGTTCATAACTGAAGGACCACTTAGCGATGTTGAATTGCACATTATTACTTTTGCATTCACAACCCATAAGAACTGCTTAGGTGTCCTCAGATTTCTTTTAGAGTGTGGCAATTAGGCACCCGTTCCTGCACTCTATTACAAAGGCCCACCCTTCGGGGTGTATATCAGCCACACAACAATAATCATCATTTGCCTTGCTTGCGTTTCCCTTCTAGAAAACGCCGCGCCCGCTACTTTCCGGTCGGTAATGCTTCTCATGCTGATAACGCACATGCCATTCGTTAGTGGGAAATACCGGGCGCACAGCGTTAAAGAAAGGAAATGCGGACAAGACAGATGACGTTTATTGTTGTGTGGCAACATACAACCCAAAGGGTGTAATTTTGTTTTAGAGCCGTCGCTGTCCCTCGGCATGCTGGCTGTTCCTCAGCGCGCTCGTGCCACCGCTCGCGCGTTCGTCGTCGTCGTCTTCCACGGCTGGCTCCGATGTCGCTGCTCATGCCAGCGTTCCCATACTGCACCTCGCGCTCCTGCCACTGCTCGCACCTTCGTCGTCGTCGTTTTCTTCCATGGCTGGCTCCGATACCGCTAAACATGCCAGCGTTCCCATACTGCCCCTCGCACTCCTGCCACAGGTCGCACTTTCGTCGTCTTCCGCAGCTGTCTCCGATGTCGCTGATCATGCCAGCGTTCCCATACGGCCCCTCGTGTTCCTGCCACTGCGCGCACCTTCGTCGTCGTCGTCTTCCACAGCTGGCGCCTATGCCACTCATCATGCCAGCGTTCCCATACTGCCCCTCGCGCTGCTGCCACTGTTCGCACCTTCGTCTTCGTCGTCGTCTTCCAAAGCTGGCTCCGATGCCGTCATCATGCCAGTGTTCCCATACTGCTTCTCGCGCTCCTTCCACTGCCCGCACCTTCGTCGTCGTCTTCTTCTTCCACAGCTGGTTCCGACTCCGTCACCATCCCAGCTTTCCCATACTGCCCCTCGCGCTCCTGCCACTGCTCGCACCTTCGTCGTCTTCTTCCACAGCTGGCTCCGATGCGGCCACCATGCCACCGTTCCCATACTGCCCCTCACGGCCCTGCCATTGCTCGCACCTTCGTAGTCTTCTTCCACAGCTGGTTCCTATGCTGTCACCATGCCAGCAGTCCCATACTGCCCCTCGCGCTCCTGCCCCTGCTCGCTACTTCGTCGTCATCGTCTTCTTCCACAGCTGGTTCCGATGCCGCTGCTCATGCCAGCGTTCCCATACTGCACCTCGCGCTCCTGCCGCTGCTCGCACCTTCGTCGTCGTCGTTTTCTTCCATGGCTGGCTCCGATACCGCTAAACATGCCAGGGTTCCCATACTGCCCCTCGCACTCCTGCCACAGGTCGCACCTTCGTCGTCTTCCGCAGCTGTCTCCGATGTCGCTGATCATGCCAGCGTTCCCATACGGCCCCTCGTGTTCCTGCCACTGCGCGCACCTTCGTCGTCGTCGTCTTCCACAGCTGGCTCCGATGCCGTCACCACGTAGGCGTTCCCATACTGCCCCTCGCGCTCCTGCCACTGCTCGCACCTTTGTCGTCGTCGTCTTCTCCCACAGCTGGCTCCGATGCCGTCACCACGTAGGCGTTCCCATACCGCCCCTCGCGCTCCTACCACTGCTCGCACCTTCGTCGTCGTCTTCTTCCACAGCTGGCTCCGATGCCGTCACCATGCCAGTGTTCCCATACTGCCCCTCGCGCTCCTACCACTGCTCGCACCTTCGTCGTCGTCTTCTTCCACAGCTGGGTCCGATGCCGTCACCATGCCAGCGTTCCCATACTGCCCCTCGCGCTCCTACCACTGCTCGCACCTTCGCGTCGTCTTCTTCCACAGGTGGCTCCGATGCCGTCACCATGCCAGTGTTCCCATACTGCCCCTCGCGCTCCTACCACTGCTCGCACGTTCGTCGTCGTCTTCTACCACAGCTGGGTCCGATGCCGTCACCATGCCAATGTTCCCATACTGCCCCTCGCGCTCCTACCACTGCTCGCACGTTCGTCGTCGTCTTCTTCCACAGCTGGGTCCGATGCCGTCACCATGCCAGCGTTCCCATACTGCCCCTCGCGCTCCTACCACTGCTCGCACGTTCGTCGTCGTCTTCTTCCACAGCTGGGTCCGATGCCGTCACCATGCCAGCGTTCCCATACTGCCCCTCGCGCTCCTACCACTGCTCGCACCTTCGTCGTCGTCTTCTTCCACAGCTGGCTTCGATGCCGTCACCATGTCGGCGTTCCCATACTGCCCCTAGCGCTCCTACCACTGCTCGCACCGTCGTCGTCGTCTTCTTCCACAGCTGGCTCCGATGCCGTCACCATGTCGGCGTTCCCATACTGCCCCTCGCGCTCCTACCACTGCTCGCACCTTCATCGTCGTCTTCTTCCACAGCTGGCTCCCATGCCGTCACCATGTCGGCGTTCCCATACTGCCCCTCGCGCTCCTACCACTGCTCGCACCTTCATCGTCGTCTTCTTCCACAGCTGGCTCCGATGCCGTCACCATGTCGGCGTTCCCATACTGCCCCTCGCGCTCCTACCACTGCTCGCACCTTCATCGTCGTCTTCTTCCACAGCTGGCTCCGATGCCGTCACCATGTCGGCGTTCCCATACTGCCCCTCGCGCTCCTACCACTGCTCGCACCTTCATCGTCGTCTTCTTCCACAGCTGGCTCCGATGCCGTCACCATGTCGGCGTTCCCATACTGCCCCTCGCGCTCCTACCACTGCTCGCACCTTCATCGTCGTCTTCTTCCACGGCTGGGTCCGATGCCGTCACCATGCCAGCGTTCCCATACTGCCCCTCGCGCTTCTACCACTGCTCGCACCTTCATCGTCGTCTTCTTCCACAGCTGGCTCCGATGCCGTCACCATGTCGGCGTTCCCATACTGCCCCTCGCGCTCCTACCACTGCTCGCACCTTCGTCGTCGTCTTCTTCCACAGCTGGCTCCGATGCCATCACCATGTCGGCGTTCCCATACTGCCCCTCGCGCTCCTACCACTGCTCGCACCTTCATCGTCGTCTTCTTCCACAGCTGGCTCCGATGCCGTCACCATGTCGGCGTTCCCATACTGCCCCTCGCGCTCCTACCACTGCTCGCACCTTCGTCGTCGTCTTCTTCCACAGCTGGCTCCGATGCCGTCACCATGCCAGCGTTCCCATACTGCCCCTCGCGCTCCTACCACTGCTCGCACCTTCATCGTCGTCTTCTTCCACAGCTGGCTCCGATGCCGTCACCATGCCAGCGTTCCCATACTACCCCTCGCGCTCCTACCACTGCTCGCACCTTCATCGTCGTCTTCTTCCACAGCTGGCTCCGATGCCGTCACCATGTCGGCGTTCCCATACTGCCCCTCGCGCTCCTACCACTGCTCGCACCTTCGTCGTCGTCTTCTTCCACAGCTGGCTCCGATGCCGTCACCATGTCGGCGTTCCCATACTGCCCCTCGCGCTCCTACCACTGCTCGCACCTTCATCGTCGTCTTCTTCCACAGCTGGCTCCGATGCCGTCACCATGTCGGCGTTCCCATACTGCCCCTCGCGCTCCTACCACTGCTCGCACCTTCATTGTCGTCTTCTTCCACAGCTGGCTCCGATGCCGTCACCATGTCGGCGTTCCCATACTGCCCCTCGCGCTCCTACCACTGCTCGCACCTTCATCGTCGTCTTCTTCCACAGCTGGCTCCGATGCCGTCACCATGTCGGCGTTCCCATACTGCCCCTCGCGCTCCTACCACTGCTCGCACCTTCGTCGTCGTCTTCTTCCACAGCTGGCTCCGATGCCGTCACCATGTCGGCGTTCCCATACTGCCCCTCGCGCTCCTACCACTGCTCGCACCTTCATCGTCGTCTTCTTCCACAGCTGGCTCCGATGCCGTCACCATGTCGGTGTTCCCATACTGCCCCTCGCGCTCCTACCACTGCTCGCACCTTCATCGTCGTCTTCTTCCACAGCTGGCTCCGATGCCGTCACCATGTCGGCGTTCCCATACTGCCCCTCGCGCTCCTACCACTGCTCGCACCTTCGTCGTCGTCTTCTTCCACAGCTGGGTCCGATGCCGTCACCATGCCAGCGTTCCCATACTGCCCCTCGCGCTCCTACCACTGCTCGCACGTTCGTCGTCGTCTTCTTCCACAGCTGGGTTCGATGCCGTCACCATGCCAGCGTTCCCATACTGCCCCTCGCGCTCCTACCACTGCTCGCACCTTCGTCGTCGTCTTCTTCCACAGCTGGCTCCGATGCCGTCACCATGTCGGCGTTCCCATACTGCCCCTCGCGCTCCTACCACTGCTCGCACCTTCGTCGTCGTCTTCTTCCACAGCTGGCTCCGATGCCGTCACCATGCCAGCGTTCCCATACTGCCCCTCGCGCTCCTACCACTGCTCGCACCTTCATCGTCGTCTTCTTCCACAGCTGGCTCCGATGCCGTCACCATGCCAGCGTTCCCATACTGCCCCTCGCGCTCCTACCACTGCTCGCACCTTCGTCGTCGTCTTCTTCCACAGCTGGCTCCGATGCCGTCACCATGTCGGCGTTCCCATACTGCCCCTCGCGCTCCTACCACTGCTCGCACCTTCGTCGTCGTCTTCTTCCACAGCTGGCTCCGATGCCGTCACCATGTCGGCGTTCCCATACTGCCCCTCGCGCTCCTACCACTGCTCGCACCTTCGTGTCGTCTTCTTCCACAGCTGGCTCCGATGCCGTCACCATGTCGGCGTTCCCATACTGCCCCTCGCGCTCCTACCACTGCTCGCACCTTCATTGTCGTCTTCTTCCACAGCTGGCTCCGATGCCGTCACCATGTCGGCGTTCCCATACTGCCCCTCGCGCTCCTACCACTGCTCGCACCTTCATCGTCGTCTTCTTCCACAGCTGGCTCCGATGCCGTCACCATGTCGGCGTTCCCATACTGCCCCTCGCGCTCCTACCACTGCTCGCACCTTCGTGTCGTCTTCTTCCACAGCTGGCTCCGATGCCGTCACCATGTCGGCGTTCCCATACTGCCCCTCGCGCTCCTACCACTGCTCGCACCTTCGTCGTCGTCTTCTTCCACAGCTGGCTCCGATGCCGTCACCATGTCGGCGTTCCCATACTGCCCCTCGCGCTCCTACCACTGCTCGCACCTTCATCGTCGTCTTCTTCCACAGCTGGCTCCGATGCCGTCACCATGTCGGTGTTCCCATACTGCCCCTCGCGCTCCTACCACTGCTCGCACCTTCATCGTCGTCTTCTTCCACAGCTGGCTCCGATGCCGTCACCATGTCGGCGTTCCCATACTGCCCCTCGCGCTCCTACCACTGCTCGCACCTTCGTCGTCGTCTTCTTCCACAGCTGGGTCCGATGCCGTCACCATGCCAGCGTTCCCATACTGCCCCTCGCGCTCCTACCACTGCTCGCACGTTCGTCGTCGTCTTCTTCCACAGCTGGGTTCGATGCCGTCACCATGCCAGCGTTCCCATACTGCCCCTCGCGCTCCTACCACTGCTCGCACCTTCGTCGTCGTCTTCTTCCACAGCTGGCTCCGATGCCGTCACCATGTCGGCGTTCCCATACTGCCCCTCGCGCTCCTACCACTGCTCGCACCTTCGCGTCGTCTTCTTCCACAGCTGGCTCCGATGCCGTCACCATGCCAGTGTTCCCATACTGGCCCTCGCGCTCCTGCCATACTGCTCGCACCTTCGTCGTCGTCAACTTCTTCCACAGCTGGCTCCGCTACTGCTCATCATGCCAGCGTTCCCATACGGCTCCTATCTCTGCGAAGGCGCTGACGGCTCTGCCCGCTACAGGTCGGTGCAGTGATTTCGTCCTCAAATTATTTGGCTTAATGTATCTCAAAATGAAAACACGTATACATCTGCGATGAAATCTAGCATTAGGGAATATCCAAATTGTCCGCCTTCTTTTTTGCAAGAACAGTCAGCGACTGGAACAAATCTGTTGTTTTGATGGTTTTGTATGTTTGATTTATGCCTTTTACATGCTAGTTTCCAAATGCATCCTATGCACATATTAGTTGGCCCGTTTTTGAAGAATTTCGGTTCTCCAGAAATGTTCTTTGCCAGCTGCACTGTATATTATTGCTCCTGAGTACAGTTATATTTTATTGAAAATTTACGTGTTTTCTTTAGCCACATTTTCTAAGCTTTTGTTCCTCGTTATGGTTCATGTACTAAACTATCTTCCATTCCTACTAGAACAATGCATTAGCCTGGAGTGTCTTGTAAATAAATAAATAAATAAATAAATAAATAATATAAATAAATAAATTTATTATTAATTAAATAAACAAATTTTGATGCAAGCTTGCTACAAGTGTTGCTAGAACATTGGAGCAAACTTTATTTAGCATAGGTGTTTATAATATCAGAATATGCGTTAGCACGGCTTAATTTATTTACCGAAACCGTTCGTCTACCAGCCCGTATCACTGAGGAATAACTGACAATGAATTTAGAAGCACTGTGTAGTGGTTATTTGCGTATACATTACATTTATACATTGTTCCTAACGAGAACGGCAGCAGAAATGACATAACTTCAGTGAGACGGGTGTCGTCCGCCATTTTATTCCAACTTCTTCCTTCTCCCTTCTCCCCTAGCCCATTTCTTCGTCTTTCATGCGACCAGCGCAGACCAATTCACTCTTACGGATTTCTTTTAATTACACCTCCTTGGGTAATACTTGAATATGTTTCCAAAAGAGGCACACTCCGTTTGACCCGAGGCTCCGGTGTACAAGACATTCTTCAATATTCCATGCTGGCATGCAGTCTTAATCACTTGAAATGGTCCGCAAAATTTAGAATTTCAAGGCACAGCTCCTTTACAAGGACATAGTCTCCAGGTTGTATATCCGGTATGTCGCTACTGTGCCTTTTATCAAAGTTTCGCTTCATACGGCGCTTGTAGACCACCTGTTCTTTGGCAGTTTTCCTTACTTCCGCGAGTTCGAGGTTCGCTAGGAGGCCTAGCTCAAGATCTGCAGGAAGTATGGGCGCTGTATCCGAAGTTTCAAAATGAGGGCTGCGGCCTAAACCAGTGGTGTACGATCTGTTGTGATGTTTCACAGCGGCCTCGAGACAGCACTTCCAGCCACCGGCAAAGTCTGGATATATCTCCAGATACTGTTTGATGTCTCCTATGGCACGTTCCGCTACGCCGTTTGCTGCCGGGTGGTATAGAGAAGAATATTTGATCATTATGCCGTGCTCCTGTGCCCACTTGTATAATTTGGCACTCCGGAAAGCCGGTCCGTTGTCGCAGACGAGCGTCTTTGTGTGTTTAAAACATTCAGCCTTGAGGAGATCTATTACGCTGTTTGCGTCTTCTTTGCCAGCTTTAGCCGCAATCGTCCTTGTGCACTCATCTATGGAAAGCAAGAAAGCTTGCGTTCGCTTGACTCCTTCCCCCTTCTTTTTGAGCTCCGCGAAGGTCAAATGAGTTACTTCGAACGGGACGCTTGAATATTCAGGGTTTGTCATAACGTCTGTCGATTGCTTGAATTTAACTTTGTTCACCTGGCAGAGGTGGCATTTGCGGATGTATGGCTGATCTCGTTTTTCCTGCCCGGCCATGTGAATCTCATGAGCAATTTCTTATAAGTGCGCCAGAAGCCATCATGTCCGCTCGATCCAGGAGTGTCGTTGTATAGATGAAGAATCCTTGGAATCATAGTTGGTGGTACGTGATACCTTCCATTGATAAACTGGAGCTCTTCTGTACCTTCCCACAGCTTCATATGATTGATTGCCCCTGGATTCATGCTTGATTCGTGTACAAGTAATCTTGATAGTGCGTCAGCGTCAGTGAGGAGTGGGCCAGGACGGTGGGAAATTACCAAATAAAATTGTTGCAGATAGTTCACCGATTTAGCAATGCGGCCTCTTGGCTGGGTCATGCTCAGAAGTTGAGCCAGTGCTTGATGGTCAGTGAAAAGTATGAATTTGGCACCTTCCAGGTAAATGCGAAAGTACTGCACAGCTCTTAAGACGGCCAGAGCTTCCTTTCTGTGGTAGAGCAATTGATTTCGGCGGGTTTCAGGGTATAGCTGTAGTACCCCACAACGTAGTGTTTGGTTTGATCAGCTTGTTTGGAGGGTTTCTTGTATAGAACTGCACCGGTAACATAATGTGATGCGTCCGTGTTCAGCACGAAATGCAGAGAAAAATCCGGTATTCGCAAGATGGGGTCAGACGATATTAGTTTTACAAGCTCACAATAGACAGCTTCGCACTTCTCGTTCCATTGAAAAGGCACGTCTTTCTGAGTTAAACGTGTGAGGCACCTTGTTCTCAGTGCATAGTCTTTGATAAACGCCCGGAAGTGTCCTGCTAGGCCAAGAAAAACGCGCAGGGAGAGGACGTCATAAGGCTTTACCAGCTTGGAGATTCTCTCTACCGATTCTTGCTTAGTGCTTTTAGTGTGCTCATCAAAGACCCTGCCAAGAAATACTACGGTATCTTGAAAGAACGCACTTTTCTTGAAGTTGACTTTGAGTTTGGCAAGACTGAGGGCGTGAATAACTGTTGAAAGATGACTGCGGTGCTCTTCCTTTGTCTTTGAGTAGATGATGATGTCGTCGATGTACACATTGCAAAATATGGCCAGATAAGGTTTCAGAATGTCAGTCATAATCTTGTGAAACCACGGAGGGGAGTTTTTCCAACCAAATGGTAGGCGGTTCTACTCAAACAAGTCAAATGGGGTTATGAAAGCGGTGTACTTCTTCGTTTCTTCACTTAGGGGAATATACGGAAAGCCCCTGCAGAGGTCTATTCGTGAGAAACAATGGCAACCACCAGTTTCGTCAATGATGTCGTCTATTCTCGGCATTGGATAAGGTATCAATTCAGTTTGGCGATTGAGAGTCCGGCAATCTATGCAGAGGCGGGATGTCCCGTCTTCTTTTGGCGCAATAGTTATAGGAGAAGCAAATGGGGATCCAGAAGGCCGGATGATACCTGGGTCCAACCTTTCTTGCAACTCTTTTTTTCAGCCACACTTTTTTATCTCTGGACAAATTATAGGAGTTCTACGAACTACTGTTTTATCTGCGAGCTCGAAAGGAACGACATGTGAATTCATTGCTGGAGGGTAGCTACCCATGCATATAAGCTGTGGGTACATAGTTTTGATGTCTTCCTGGTGAAAAATTGGCCTTGATACACTAGGTTCTTCACCAGGATCTTCTGTTCCTATCGTGTCTTCGGCCATTACTTTGTCATCCCAATAGAGGTTTATCTTACGTTATTTCATGTCTGGACGGGACAAAAGAAAATCGTAGGTGACATTGGAAATTGCCAATACGTCACTGGTAATAGCCTGTCCTTGATATTCAATAGCCAGGGTTACCCATTCACTATGCATGGTCGCTGACCCATCGTAGGCTTGGACACGCAATGTTCTACCAGCGTGCACACGACCGGCATCCACTTGAGTCTTGTTGATAATTGATACCGGAGCTCCACTGTCAACGAGAGCCTTCACTTCAATGCCATCTACCTTAATGGGAGCGTACAATAAGCTTGACGGCACTGTCTCACTGAAGCTCTTTTTCTGGGGCTTGTGATCCACGGTAGACAGATTATGTGGAAGTAGGTTGCCGTGAACTGCGGTAATTAGTTCTTCACCAACCTCACAGTCATCATTGACGCTTCCCAGGGATTTATGAAGCTATCTTCACATTCAGATGACGGCAACGACTCTAGATGCTCACTCAGCTTACGAGAATCAAGTTGCTCTGTTCTACCACCTGGCTGTCTTCTCAATGTAATTCTTGGCACTGAGGTCTGTAGAAAGTTCAGAAGGTCATCAAATGTTCTTGGACCTTTGAGCTGGACGTGACTACGGATCTCGATACACAACCCTTGCGTTACCAAAGCTACAACAGCAGAAGACGACAGCTTCGGTTCTGCAGAATACAATAGGCGTCGCTTCTCAAGACAGTACTCCAGCAGAGAGCCACCTGTATAGCTGAACCGTAGTGCTTCATCCCATCTTTCTACTGCGTTGCCTTCGAAAGCTGCTAAAAAGTTGCTTTTCCACAGTTCCCAACATGTTGTTCCATGATCCATGAGTTGCACATCATACCATTTTCTGGCTATACCGCCCAAATAGCAGCGCATATTCAAAATCTTTGTGTCGTCGGAGTGCCTCATATTCATGTCACAGGCATACTCGAAATACCACAGCCAGTAGCGCGCACTTTGCGAGTTTCCTTCAAAAACATCCGGTTCAACAATGCCTCGTGCTGATTGCTCTCGATTAAGCGCTTGGACGAAAGTTCTCATTATTTCGATCTGTTGCATAATGTGCCTTTGCAGTTCCATAACAGTCAAGTCTAGGCTCACCTTCCCGGTAGGCGTTGCGGTAGGCCTCTTTGAAGGGGCCACGTCGTATGGGTTCCAGAACAAGTTCGCTCAGTGTCTGCAGTTGTAGATTCACTGTCACCGATACTGTTTGCACGAGGGCTTGGCGGCTGAGTGCAGTTTGTTGCAGCATCACGTTGATCAGCGCGGTACAACTAACTTCGAGAGGAAGCTCCGTCGCTGGCGCACCGTGCACTTGGTATCGGGTGAACACAACAGACTCCGATGACGCCTGGTCGACGAAAAAACGTCACCCGCATGGCTGGTCTTCGAAAACTGTCAGCTGCGCCAAAATGTAGCGTTCCTAACTAGAACGGCAGTAGAAATGACATAATGTCAGTGAGACGGGTGTCGTCCGCCATTTTATTCCAACTTTTTCCTTCTCCTTTCTCCCCTAGCCCATTTCTTCTTCTTTCATGCGTGCAGCGCAGACCACTTTATACATTTTTTACAATTTTACATTAACATACAACTGACATTTATACATACATAACAATGAACGATGAAAGATGAAGTTTGGCCTTTACTCTCAGATTGTCGGGATCCTAACACAGGTTTAAGAAATATACACGGAGTCTGATTTTCCTTACACGGAAAGGCACTCAGTCCAAATTATCCCTGAAAGTGTTCTTCTCGGCTCTCCTGAACGGATAGCGAAATTCTGCAAGACGCTCAAGGTCGCACGTTAGCACGGGCATGTCAATTTCTTGCACAAACAGTTCTTACTGTAAGAGTTGTGCCATTCTTGGGCAATATCCTTTTTTAGGAAATGAAATAGTACATCTGAATTTGTAGCACAGTAGCTAACTGGACGAGTCGGTAGATCTGCATCACTATTACGTAGAGCACGCGCTAAAAACAGGGACAAAGAAGAGAGACGTCTATCGTCTCCCTTCTTTTTCTGAGTTTTCTGTGTGTGCCGTGATAATAATAATCTGATTTCGTAGCACCAAAAGCAGTATGGTTACCACATGGCCAGTTTTTCAGTGGCGCGACCAGCTTTTCTTTCTCGTTTTTTTTTTTTCACAGTACCGGCTGCAGGTATGAACTCTGCAACCTTACGCCATTTGCCAGTTTTTCTGTTTTCTCTAAATCGGCACTTTATTAGCAGCATCGCTAGAGGCTTGGCGGGCTTTCATAGAAAGCAGACAAGTGAAATATGGGAACTAATTAATTCCAATTGCTTAACATTTTCTTGATTTCTTAAAGCTCAGGCATATCGTTGTCATCTAGACTTCCATGTATTGCTCTATTGTGCTCGCGGTATTTACAAGCCTTACAAATTTTAATCATGTAATATGTGTTGTCGGCGTGTCTTCATTCTGTGACGTTTTCATTTCGTTTCTATTTTTCCATAAGTTACATCTACACCCCCCCCTCCATGCTTCCCCGCCTCCTTACCCCCTCTCGGTTTCAGTTACGGTGCTTCTTTGTCTTGCTGCGCAAAAGCGGCGGCACTAAAGAGTTTGTTTCGCGAATGCTTTATCGCGTGCTTTTCCTAATAAAGAAAAGCATAGCAGCGCTGTTACTTTTCTTTTTGTTGTTGCAGAGATCGACGCCAGCAGAGTTTCCAGGTGATCACGTGTATGCGGTGAAGCCAGGGAGCAACGCAGCTGGAAAACACTCGCAGTAGTGATCCCTCTTAAACAACACTGCCCCTCTCCCTGCCTCACCCGCGCACCCACACGAACACGCACGCAGCCCCTGCTCCTCATCTTTTTGGTGCAAGAACTATCCGCATAATCGCAATACGTACACGGACCGTCGTCAAAGAAGGCTGCGAACAGCACAGCTGCGTACGTCTGCGACTGCACCGCTCGCCTGCATTGGAGGGAGCGAAGAGACACACTCGGGGGGCGGGGGGGGGGGGGGGGTTGCACAGCATACGGCGGCGAAGAAAATAACGGCCCGTGCCGCCGCGGAGAAGAAGAAAAAAAAAAGATAATGACGAAGAAACGGAGGAAAAAAAAACAGAGGAGTTTGCCGCGGTCCCCTCTCTGTTTCTCTTGCGGCCCGAGAAGCGACGATGTCGGTCGGCCAGATGAAAGGCGAACCCCGACTCTCTGCACCCGCAAGAGCAGCAGCAGCAGCAGCAGCGACAGTACGGCGCGGATTCCCTAGACACGACATGCATCCGCGATGTCAGTGATGAGGAGATGGCAGCGAGCCTATCCCTCCTTTCTCAACGTGGAACATTGCTGACGCACGTCTCCGCGAGGTCGTCCTGTGCGCGGCAGAGATGCATTGCACGGCAGCCTTAGGGAGCATGTGGAGCACGCGCATTTCGGTAAAAGCCTGCAGTGCTGCGAAACATGCGCGCATAATGCCAGCTAAACGCCGAAGGAATCCAGCGTAACCGCTTGAAAGTGGCTTGCGCAGGTGAGCGTGCCAGTCGCTCTAGTCGATACATATAGTCGGGCCTGAGCTCGTCGCGGCCAGCCATCCTGTCGGAATGGGTCAAGTCCGGCAAAAAAGCTGGTACTTGGACTTATCCGCTTCTTTATGGGGTGTAAAAGGCTACGGTGTGGATCAGAGAGCAAACGGGGGTAGGCGATGTTCCAGATGAAATTACAAAGTTAGAAATGGAGCTGGCCTGGCTACGTAACGCGTAAGGGCAGTTAACCGATGGTGTAATTAAGTTGAAGAATGGGTGCCAAGGGAAGGGAAGCGCAGTTGATGACGTCACAGAAGTATGTGGTGGGATGAATTTAGAAAATTAGCAGGCTTAGGATGGGGCCAGCTGGCGCAAGAAGAGCCATGAGTGGAGATTGTTGGGAGAGGCCTTCGTCCTACAGTGGATATAAAATAGGCTTGCGATGATGATGATGATGATGATCTCGCACACTGTCAAATTCTGACGTTTTGGGAAATTCTCGATCCTGTCGAGGATGGTTGGCTGGCAGAGCGGCTGTGTGATTTCGGATTGGCTCAAAAACTAAATATGGCGGACATTTTGCAGTGTAGATGGCCCATGGCTGAAGTGCAGTATCGGATAGCCTAGCGAAATAAGAAGCTATATAACGTATAACAGAAGCTATATAACGTGTGTCCCAGCTAACGTTAGCCAAGCTGCTAAAAGAAAAGAGAGAGAGAAAAAAAGAAGGAACAAACGCTGCGCAAGATACAACTATAAACGCTGCGGTATTCGTTACTGGTCTTATGACCGAACGCCGTAAGTATTATAGCCGTAACTTGCATCGCGTTCACCTTCCCCCCTCCCCCACATTTTTTTTCTTTATTAGAACATCCTTGCTATCGTTAGCTGGGACATCCCGTTTGATAAAGTACACCTCTATGTGGCCGCACCGATGCTCCATACAACCAATGATTACGACGGCCGAGTTGGCGGCTGGTGCTTTTACAGGCGCCAAGGAGCACGAGCGAAGGGCCAGTAGTTACCGAGAGCACTGTAGTCGTGGCGCTACTGCACGGTTTTATCCGGGGCAGGGTGCAGCATGTTTACGTTTTTTCGAGAGGGAGAATGACGCGCACGTCGCGGCGCTTACACTGGGCGCGTAGCGGTCGCGGTGGCGTGCGAAAGTGGCGCACACGCGTCACAAACCAAGTGCGCGATAGCATCTATACGTGTATACACGTCACAAGCGAGAGGGCGCTCCCGCCTCCTGAGAGCGCCTGCGGTTATATGCACAAAGCGCGCGCGGCAGTTCCCTTTGTCGCTCACCCGCACTCTTCTGCGGAGACGCATATCAGTCGCGACATGTGTGTCGTTGACGTATGCGCGACACGAAGCAGACAGTGCGCGCACGTCGCGACGCCTTTGCGCTTTATGCGGTGGCATCACAGCGGCTCGCTCCAGCGTCTCTGCCCCACTCCCCGCCTCTACCTATACGTTATGTGATGGTGCGCTTTTATCGCAGGGTCGGCACGTAAGCTCTCGGCCTGCTCGAACAGCCGGCGTGCACTTGATGTTTTCGGGAGCTAAAGCGACACGCATTATGAGCCCTCATGGCTGAAAAGAAAGAAAGGAAGAATAAGGTCTCGGTGAATCCACAGCTTGTGACGATAACGGCGTGGGTTCCCCTGTCGCAGCTGGCAAAGTGGCATCACCTCAGCGCCCTCTTGTGGAAGCATGTGTAGTACACCGTGGCATGTGTCCCTGACAGCGCGAATAGAGGACACTGTAAAAATAGAAAAGAAACAGATATAAATGTTTTCCGGGTTAGAAAGCATGCAGAATTCAATTTATTTGCCTGAAATTAATAAATTTCCTTAATTTTCTTAATTTTAGCTCTGAGTATAGAGTGTCTACATGGTGAAAAATGCTTTTGAATGATTACTTTTAGCTTTCTGTCACAGACTACTGGAACAGCCTCCTGGATAGCATTTTCAACAAGTGCAGCACGGAGAAAGAAAAAAAAAAGAAGAAAAAGGAAATACAGAACAGTAGGTTAATGTATATCTCAACTGCTCACGCCACGTTAAAGATGATAGAGTTTTACGTGCCAACGCCACTTTCTGATCATGAGGCACGCCGCAATGGAGGACTCCGGAAATTTTTATCACCTGGCGTTCTTTAACGTGCACCTAGATAGCACACGGGCATTTTCACCCTCATCGAAATGCGGCCGCCGTGGCCGGGATTCGATCCCGCGACTTCGTGCTCGGCAGCCCAACACCATGGCCATGGCCATGGCCAACCACGGCGGGTTCCCGCCACACTCGAGATTCGTACTCTGTATTACCTACATTGTTCATTCCTTTGTTTAGTGTTTCGTAAACTTTTATTTGCCTGTATTTTATTTTGGAAATGTCGCTAGCAGTTACTATAAGTCATTGTATGTTTCATTCATCCCTTTTTTTCTCACCCTAATGTAATACTGCCTATGGTGACAGTAACACATGATATGAAATAATTAATGATGATGCTACAGAGTCAAGCACACGCTATTTTACACCACGTGAGCACAAGCATTGATAGTGACACTTGCTTATGTATTAAATTTTAGGGCGTAATATTGCCCCACCACTATTATTGGGGACACAATTTTTTCTGAAGCTGAGTACCGGCTGCTTTCTTGTGAGCATTGCTGTCCGCTGCAGTAATGATTGTAACAAGGATGTACATGGTGCCCGCAATGCTATCAAATTGAAAAGAGTAAACACTGGTGGCTATGCTTCTATATAAAAGTATTCCTTCAAAACTACAACAGTTAGAAAGCTGCTCCCCCATATAATGCTCAAGTTATGCGCGTATTTACATCATGAGAGGTGTTTTCTCACGGGGCAGTGTTTTCTTATTCAGTCGACATGAATCACAAGACACTGAACTTCGAAGGACATAGAGCTGAGTGAGTTGCTAACGATTCAAGATGTGAAAAGGAAATGTTAAGGACACGAGTAAGAAGAACGCCATCTGTGGTGTCTTTCTCGTTATCCTTATGTCCGTTGTTTCCATTCCGTCTTCTTCAAGTATGAATTTGGAATAACTTGGACCATGCCACAAACTAGGGCGCTCAACATAAATATAGATGGTGCTGCTCACCATTACTATTACGTGCACTTCCGTCCTCGAACTCGGATATCGTGCTGTCTTCGTAAAAAAAGAAATTTAGACGACTGGAGCTCCAAACTATAGCGAAAGCGCTCATAGGCGTGGACTCGTGATGAGCTCCAGTTCCAGGTATGGAGCCATGCGGCCCAACTCCGCCAGCGAGGACTAATCGTTATGGCCTGGACAAACGTCTCTAAACCTACGATCGCAACATAGAGAGCCACAGACATTGCAAGTAAGATTGGCAGCCTACTCAGAACTGTCAGCCTTCCCCACACCCACTGCCGCTGTGCGCCATTCGCTGTCGTCGCTGTCCCCTGGCGTCGCGGCACTCTACGGCGAAAACTATATATAAGCATCACGCGGAAACGCGCTGTAAGCACCGGTGCATTGTCGTTGAAGAGAAATGGGTTGCGTCACTCCGCGGGTACCCAGTTTCGTAAGAGCATTGCAGAATAATGAGCTTTCCTCTCAATACGACTGAAACAATGGGATCCACGCGAACGAAAGAGAAGTATGCAGGCCCACGCTAACCTTTTGTAAACGTTGACACACATACAGCGACAGTCGTCGCAAAGTGATCTAATCATCGACTTATTTGTCTTCATCAACACATGTACATGCTAGATCACATATAGTTCAGCCGCAGTCCTTTTTAGAGCGGCGTTCCATCTGACGCCAGCTCTCCTGGGTTAGTATGGAAACACGTAATTTCAAGACGCCGTCTCAATAATACCCTCCTGTCCATGTAGGTACAGAGATTTACATACCTGGCCAATGGGTAGCGTTCACTACAATGCAGCTCCCATGAAAGCGTTCATGTCTTTAGAATCCTCTGCGGACAAGCACGTAATCACCAATGTTAATGTTAGGTAGATTCCACGAATGTCTACGATCGTGATACTCCTTCATGGTGGTCTTATACAAATGGGACATGACCTTCAGATTGTTTTCGTTCGTGTACTGCCAGCCCTTCGGTAATTTCCAAAAGTGTGATTGGTTCCCGCTGAGCCATTCCTTACTTAATTTAGTATATTATAATTTATTTAACATTATTTAAACACTTAATTTTACATTGTTTAGCATTTGTTGATTTAGCAATTAGGCAACGAAGTTGGAATTCTCTTTACCTGACATGGACGCCCTCATACTTCAGCGCTAATCAATGGCGAAGTGAAACGCTTGAACACTCCTCCCCTTTTCCCCTTTAAATCTGAGCTTCACGAATGTGAAGTACACAGTATGAAAGGGCTTGTCTGGGTGTCGTGCAAGAATCATTGCGCTGTCACGGGGGCATAAACTACAGTGTGAAAATTTCACCCTGAAGACACGTTTTGGCATACTAAATTATCTGCTTTACCACACTTCAATAAAATTTGTACGTTCCTTTCCACTAGTTCCCTTACAATCCTTCGTAAGCACCGGAATCTTAAGATTCTTTTATGAGATTTATAGTAAAGCTCCACAATTTTTGGCACACTCGTTCTAGGCCTATGTGGAGTAACATTCAGGACCATGTATTGCGTGATGTTCCACTAATATGGGCAACATGCCCGTGGCTTTCTTGATTTGTTTTCGTTTAGGGGCCTCTCGAGGGGTATTACAGGTATTCGGGGCATCCTGGTTCTCATTTCCAGTCATGGCGTGACATCTGCCTCGAGGTCCTTGCTCGCCAGGCCTGGAAGCGGTGTCCAAAGCACACTGTCGTATTTAACTTATCCATCTATAGGTATACTCTAGCAAAAGGTAGCGAAAGATTATACGTATGCATATCAAGGTCTAGTAATCAGCGAATACACTTAAGTCCGCAGCTTCTATCCGCACCGCAAAGTAACAAGTTCCCATCAGAACTACCAACGGCGTACTTCAAGTCGATGATTCATTTTCATTTTGCCACAGTGAATGTGGAAGTATAGTAACCAACAAGTTTGACTCCCCTTTGGATAGTTTTCCTGTCAACGCTCTGATATTTCGCGGCGGCTTTATAGCAAGTGCCAATGTGTAGTTCGAACGCATTTGAGAAATCCGGGATTGCCAGCAACAAACAGGTCAAATTATGCAACATTGAACGAGCAGTTATAGTTCTTCACGTTGTAGTTCTTCAAGACACGCAGTGGAGTGTGCTACACGATCAGGTGCAGTGAGGATATAAGGAAATATGCGTGTACAGATTGGAGATCGGTTCACAATGAACAGAAACAACTGGAAAACTCTCAGAGAGGCCTTCGTAGTGCAGTGGGGTTAAGTAGGCTGATGATGGTAAGACGTTTCAGACACTTACAGTCTTACGGATGCTTTATGCCTCCTTCATTACGCCTCCTGAAAACTTGCATATACTGCATTTGTTTTACCAGAGTCTGTGTATGTATTTTTTCTTTTTTTAGCCGCCGTGGTTGCTTAGCGGCTATAGTGTCGGGCTCCTTGGCACGACCTTGCGGGATTGAATCCCGGCCATGGAGGTCACATTTCGATGGGGGCGAAATGTGAAAACACCCGTGTACTTAGGTGCACGTTAAGGAACCCCAGGTGGTCCAAATTTGCGGAGTCCCCCCCCTCCCCTCCCTACGGCGGGCCTCCTAACCAGATCGTGATTTTGGCGCGTAAAACTCCATAATTTAATTTTTATGTGTTCTTCGTAGACAGCCCTGGCGGCGCGTTTTCACACAAAACCAAGAAACATAACATTTATTCTTCATTTTCTTTTCTGCGCTAGATAGGGATGAAGGTGCTTATAGGTCCAACGTCTGCCATTCCCTGAACGGGAAGACGCCAACAAAAAGGACAAAGGACTCGGACTTCAAACATTTTGTTTCGGTTCTGCAAGGGAGTGAAACGAGCAGCTCAGGAACGCAATGACGCGCACGATAGGGCCGGAAAAGTAACTGCAGCACTTCTTTCTGTTTGTCCAGACACGTAGGAACGCCGCCGTCAATTCTTTTTACTAGACTCAGTCGGAAAAAGAAAAGAAAGAAAGAAAGAGAGAAGGAAAGAGAGAAAGCTATGAAGAAAAGCCAGAGAGAAGAAGCGAGTCAAGGAGGCCTGATTGTTTCCCGCGGAAGGCCCAGCGGTGAACTTGCCCGTGCTCTATGGGGTGCCGCCGAACGCCTCGGGAGGTGACTGAAGAGTCGGCGCGGGATCTCGAGGAGTAGTCAGTGTTGACCAAAGAGCAGAAGCTGCAAAGAGAGAGAAAGAGAGAGCGAGAGAGAAGACGATGCTTCCTCTCTTCCTTTTCGCATCACTGGCGCGCGCGCGTGCGCGTCCAGTGGGCTTTACCTGGAAGGTGCTGGTTCCGAGTACTGGTTCCGCGCCGCCTCGGCCAGCGTGAGGTGTGGAAAGCTCTAAAAATCGGCTCCCGCGGCTTTCGGGGCCGACTGTGTTTGCAGTAGACGCGGTCACGGCCACGGTCGCGCGCTGCATTCTTTTGTTTCTTTTTTCCGATCTTCCGAACATCGCAGGGGAGTGGTCGTGCTTCTGGCAGCAGTGCCCGAGGAGCCACTATTTAGACGTTTTCTACGCGGCGTTTCGCCGGTGTGGAGCGGGAGATGAAAGAGAAATGGAAGCGGGCGAAGGCCGAGTGGTGGGGGAAATGGACAAACACGTTCTTTAAGTGCGTCGCAAAATATGCGCGCCACGTGTAACGGTCGAGGCGGAACGAGCTCCTCGGCTTGGCCCCATTGAGTGCGCTTTCGCCGAACGCCGGGGTTGTGCCCTGGCTGTAAAGTCACGCATAAGTTAGAAAAGCGAAGAGTCCGCCCTTGGCGGTCGAGACGGCTTGGCTGTTGGCGGTGCTGTTGGACGGCCGCGTCAAACTGCATACTGTTCGCCATGTCCGCCTTGTCCCTGTTCACACTTTCTTGCCTTCACTGAACGAAGGCGGGCAGGATCTAAATTCACCGCTGTAGCGATAATATGGCGACCCTATATAACATTTCACTGGGTGCCGGCTAACGTGGACGGATTGCCGTCGGTCTCATCTCGTGCACCATTGATGTGTGATGGCTGCAACGCCACCTGGCGACGCTCGTCATCGGGAGTGCGTTGTGAGACGCCTGACAGCTGCCGGGACGGTGTTCCTTCTGCGGAGAACGATTTGCTTAGCGTGCTTCGTCGCGCCAACATGGCGCACGCGCATGTATTTAGAGCCGCACGCGAGTACTGTGGAAGCATGGCGCTATACCTTGCTATCGCTGTAAACTTCTCGCCCTTCGGGCGACACTGTGAAGTTGCTTTGTGGTTGCGTATGTTATAAAGGAATCCAGCACAATTTAACTGGCCGAATTAGTTATCGAGTTTGTCGCTTGCGAAGCGCTTCAAGCCAACATGACTGCGAATAGCACTGATTACTTATACCCCTGTCGCACTGCAAAACTTAAGTGCACCTTGAGCGAGTGCCCTTCGCCGCTGGTGTCATTCGCAGACACTTACTGCAGAGCGCACTTGTCGGCAAGTGTGTTCGGTGAAAACACTTTGCTGCGGCCAAGTGTGTAGCTTGGCCGCAAATAAGGAAAGTAATATTGAAAGTAGTCAGGAGTAATTTTTATTAACATATTATTTTCAATTCTCAACGTTACAAGCTAATAAAATGTGCCACACTGCAGAAAGATTTTAAAAAGAAACAGGAAGAAACTACTCTGGCTGTTTACGGCCGATAATGGCCGCGCAGTTGTCTGGCGTAACGCGTCGTTTGCACTGGTACTGATCAATGGCGCTGTAACGTAAAACTTTCCCAAACTTTTCTATTCCAATACTGCAATCAGCCCTGCGCGATTGGTTAAAAACTTTTTGGAATACCCCCACTTCACCTGGCTGTCGAGGGACGTCACGAAAACCACGATAGCTCCCCAACTGATATGACGTGTTCACATTGATTATGCATGATTTGAGCGAACAAAAACAAAATAGTTATTTCTGAGTCGACGCATTTTCGTCATTAGCCCATGGCTATTGGTCAATCACTTTCGGGCTGCGCCCACTTCACCTGCCTTTCACGCGACGTCACAAAACCACAAAAACTCACCGCGTCAAAGTGACGTGTACGCGTTAAAGATGTATTAATATGCCGAACAAAACTGAGTTTTCTTCTGAATAGCCGCAGGCTGCCCCGTTCTGAAAGGAATAAAAGATGGCTGCCTCCGATCGCTCAGGCACCGGCTACTCGCACCTACCGGAAAGCATGGGTTTATTTACGTATAATAAAACTTTTTGCGTCGCCGCGTGGCGTTTTCGAGCACTTTCGGCACCCTTACGACCTCGTTCTGCCAACTTTTCTTTGCTGAGGGTCAATTTTAGCGGCATTCTTAACCTTCCGTTGCATGCCGCCGCGATTTTAGACCAGCCACCGCGAGGGAAATAAGGGGAAGCTGACCAATCGCAGACGCCGGCACCACCCTCTTCGCCCGGTTATCGATTTTCAGTGCAGTGGCTCGGCCCTCGGCTCTTGTCAGCCAATTAGATAAGACAAGCCGCTCAGCGTAGGCCATTGTTATTCGTTTGTGAAGCAAACAAAAGTGACCTCCTATGAACGAGGAGAGCGTTTGATTGGTCTGTTCATACAACCCTGTGGGTGACCGCCCGATGCTTGCGTCGGCGGTTAAGCAAATTTGACTTCAGGAGATTGGAATTAAAATATTTTGGTATAGTTCTCCGTTATAGGGCCCCAAGTCTTGTAACCTTGGCTCGTGATGATTCATCTTGGTAATGAGGTTGCAATGAATTACTCCACTTGCACATAAGTAGGTTGTAAATGTTGTTTACAACAATATCAATTTGTTTTATACATGCTTTTTTAAGTTAACAAACATACGCTTTGCGCTGGGACTCGCGACCGGCATTGCCACCAATTTGAAAGAAACACTTTTCTTTCTCGTGTAGCAGCGTGCCACCAAAATGACACTCAGCGCGCTGAAGTGCACTTGCTTAAAGTGCACTTTAGTTTGTCCGTGTGACAGAGAAGTTACGAATGCACCAACTATATACTCATTAACAGAAGGCTTGATGACATAAAGTTTGAGACTTACCGTCACAGCAAAGTTCTCTGCCAGCTACTGGACGCGTACGCTTCATCCCGGACCCACTCATGCGCAGAGCGCGCGTAATCACGTGATCAGAGCGGTAACTCTATACGCTAAAGACGCATAACCTGCAGGAGCATGTAGTTGACTTCCGTAAATTCTACAGAATTTCGAATTCATTCCGCGACAACGACTTTCATGTTCCAGACGGCGCGCTCGAGCCTCACGCCGTCTCCGCCAGGTGTACGTGTCGCGTTCCACTACACGCAACATTATGGTGTGGCTGGAGCCAATATCCGAACCTGTCATCTACTGTACTCGCGGACAACTTTCTGTGGCAATGAAGGGAAAGCTACGGGCGCGTGGCTGCTGCACGTGTGTTACGACGCCAAGTAGTACGCCAGGTTTGTCAGCGCCTTTGGTTGCTCGGAACAGACGCTGATTCGACGCAGTTTCACATGCGACGGTGTCGCGTTTACCCAGACGCGGAAGGGAAAAGCCGCAAAATAAGTAAAATTTCCCGTTCAGTGGTGTGTTCTGTCTTATTTAACTGTTGCTAATAATGTGTTTATGTATTCTCTTCCCCAGCTTAAACTAACGTGGATGAAAACACGGGACCCTTTTCAGAAGCGCTCTCATTTGTGCGCGCTTCACCTCAGTAGCCCTCCGTTCATTGAGACAGAAGGTTGTCGGCGAGTATAATTCAATTTAGTCGCGGCTGCATGTATACCGGGCCTTAGAAGTTTGGACTCGACGAAAAGCGAGAGGGCGTTCGCAAGCGAGAAAGAGAGCGTTTCATGAAAGAGTTTCCGCTTTAGTTGCACCGTTACGAGACGCTGCCGAGAGGTGCCGCCTGCTCATGAACCCAGCAGATTAACACGTAATAATGTTTAGCTAAAGCAGACATGGGCTACCATGAAAAAAAAAAAAAAAAACGTCTAACAACAGCAACACTTCTCCGTGGCGCGACTCAATGATTCCACTATATATTTTCAGTACCATGCACACCGCCAAATGATCTGTACCTTCCCCAGTCATGCCACCGAATGATGGTACATAATTCTTCAAGGTCTCACTTTCACGCGATATTGGGCCTGCGGTGACGAAACGGGAGAAAACCAGGCGCAGTTTTATTACTCGGTTTGCCCCACTCGTAGTTTTCAGACCTCACAGGCTTTCATATTTTCTAATGCATGTTCATAACAATAAAGGTCTCCTCCTTACGTTACTATACGTAGCTCCACAGAGGAATAGCCACATAGTCGTACATAAAATATGACGTTCATAAAACTGTTTATGGTTAGCAGTTCATACACGTTTACCGAACGCACTATAGTTTCGACATCCCGCCACGAAGGACGCTTTCGGGAATCGATAACCCACGCGACCCGCCTCTCGCTTCTTAGACGAGTGAATGGAGCATGCGTATGTAGTGCCGCGACAAAGTCGCCAGAGCACCCGCGGGTTAAGTTATACGTCGAGTCCCATTCAGACGCCCGCTATAGGTTCGCAGTTCGCCTCTACGCGGTGGCTGGGCCAGTGTGTCTGTAGCACTGCCATCGCCGCCGCGTACATCACCGGCACGGTTCGTACGGACACGCGGGGCGCACGGAGGTGAACAACGGTGCGGCGGCAGCGCGCGGGATCTGCGTATAGTGTGTACACACATACACGCATCCAACGCGCTGCGGGCCGCTTCGATGCGAGCGTCGCTCGCAGTCTGGAGCCTCGAGACGTGGAGCCAGACGCACACGTATGCGAAGCCCGTTCATTGTCTTCAGCAGCGGCGGCCCGCGCGAAGCGTGCTTCCCCGCCCTTGGCGATTTATGAACCGGATCTGCCGCCGCTGCGGCGGCGGCCGCAAGCGTGTATAGTCGCCCGCCGAGCTCGTCGGCGCGGGGAGCTCCCGCACGTGTTTCCTGCACACAAACACATACAGACACAGGGTCGCGACAAAAAAAGAAACTTGACGCGTTATGTGAGCGAGAGGAGAGCAAAAAAAAAAAAAAAAAGCCGATAACAAAGAAGTATAGAACGAGAACCGCAGGACAAAGACGAAAGCCACGGGCGGTGGATTGGGCTTTCGAGCAGTGCGCGCGTGGTGTGCTGTTGGTGCGCGTATCGAGACGACGCTGCAACTCCGGTCCAACAGGTGTGCGGACCCCGGTGCAGCAAGTATACAAGGCATCGCTGAGGATTCAAGAGTTGAGGACAAGGAGCTGAAGAGCTGAGGCGTTGTTCCTCTGTAGCAGTGGGCACGGCCTTGCTGTTGCGTAAGCAAATCCGCGAATTACCAAACGCGGCTTCTAAACGACACAGCGAACCTTGCGTTACACACACCATGCTTTCTCGGCTGGCAAGCCCTTTCCCGCAGCGGCAGCACATGGGCTGCTTTTCTACTTAATGCCCGAGACCTGCTCGTACGCCAATATATACCAGAGTGCCTACAGCTTGTGTTGGCTTGGTAAGGTGGTCCACTCTTGCGTTTAAATCTACATTTCTACAACATCGACCTATTGGCTGATGGCGTGTAACGCCCCAAACCGAAATAGTGGCTGTGGGGCATTTGTTAGGTTACCGATAACTTTTATGCTTCGGAAGTGTAAAGACTCGCACCTAAGAAACACGTTTCTCGCATTCATGTCCCATGTATATATAGCGACACCGTCGCTGAATGCGAGGTTGTAGGTATCGTAACTAAAACCTCTGGTTTAGCTACACAACGCCATATTCACTGAGCAAGGCTGTGAATATGGAATAAACACAGCCTTGCCGCTGTGAAAACACAGCGGCAAGGCTCTGTTTTTCATTCTATTTCCATATAAATTAATGTCTATTTTTGCGAGCTATTCGTGACGCATAATCATTCGTACTTCAAACGCAGCACTGTGCATGCAGTTTTCTCTATAGCAGCACTATAGGTAGCTATGGACGACAGAGTAATAACGCAAAATAACCACACAATGAACACAGAAGCTGAGATGCATAGGCGCGGTGTTTTGCCTCCCCTGTCACTGTGCCTATTTGTTCCCCTTATTGCACTGTAGTCATGCACCAAGCCGCAACTCTTCTCGTCAACTGTAATCTAGGCTTTTTGCGCGGTGCAGAGCTTTGTCGCAGTTAGAATTAATAAGTCAGCATTTTTTTTCTTGTCACTCGTCCTCTGCAGATATACAAGCCAGTTGCTAGGACTTATCAGAAAATACGTGGACAGCTCATGACGTGAAGTGAAGAGTAAGAAGTCTCCATATATAAATTGAATGATGAACGAACCTTAAGTTTTGGGAGAGAGCGACAATTGAAATGCAAAAGAGCTGTTAGGATCGGCCACACAAGCTGTCTCTGCAATATTGAAATAAACTGAATCGAATCTCACGGCGATGAAGACACCCTGTATAAATTATTCTTCTGGCTAAGCCAATAGAGAGAGAGGAAAAAAACGAGTTAATGGAAACTGAAGATCTTAACGCTACTATATGCAGCAAAATTAAGAAATGTGTCGGTTGTCGAAAAATCTAGTAGACATTGCAATTCTCAATCGGAATTCTCTTCGAAAGTTTTCTAGGATGCGCAGAAGCCACAACAACTCATTGCCGGTTCATGGACTCGTGCCTCACTGTAGACATCCTGCTCCTAACTTAGTTCATGTGAAAGTGCGATATAGTCATGTGTTCCCTCTCTCTTTCTCTCCCCATCCCCCTCCACGTGTTGGGCAGCAAACTGGACTCCATCTGGTTAACCTCCCTGTCTTTTCTTCCTCTCTTCTTTTCTCTCTCTCTCTCTCTTTCTCTTACGTGTTCCAGCGTCGCGCCGCGGACCGTTTTACAAAACAGATACAACCTGGACACTATATGGGTGCATCCGACTAATTCGGCAGCAGCGGTGGCACAGCGACTACACGTCTGATTGCAACTCTGCTCTTTCGCAGATGGGTAGTTCCCTCAAAAGCTTTCTTCATTTTAATTGTTCTGCTGCTGCAGCTGCTGCCGCTGCCACCGCCATTGCAATTGTTGGTTTTGCTGCAATTGTTACCTTTGCTGTAATTGCGAGCCTTATCAAACTGCGCACTAATGTCGCCGAAAGTTGTCTGCCTTTTCTGTGGAAATGGCTTCGACACACCCGATCTGCAAGTTTAACTTGCGGAATGTTCTGTTTTCTGCCATATGGTAACCTGATGGAGTGTTGCAGAAAGTCAATACTGAAGCAATAAGGGCAGCAGCCAGGTGGAAGTTGGTGTGTCCTGCGTTTAACGCTGCAAGAAGCAACGAAGGTGCTCAGAAAGATGTGGCTTTGAGGAGCTGGAACTGCCAAATAAGTTTACTTTGGTGTAGCATAAACCATAAACTTGACGGGTATGATGCCGTTGAAGGAGAAAGTGTCAAATTTAGAAGGGCCGTTCGGAACATGTCAGAAAAGTATGATGAGCCTATAAGACGACTGGAAAGGCCGCAAGAAGAGACTAAGGACATTCGAAAACGAATGGGTGCCATTGAGGTGCAATGTAAAATAAATGCTGATGAGCAGAAAACGCTGCAGGTGGAACTAAGTGACCTTCAGTGCTGAAACAGAAATATGAAATTTGATGCATTCCAAGTAACTGAAAGTGAGGACCTGGTACAGAAAGTAAAGAACTTGGTTGATGTAATGAGTGTGCCGAAACTCTCAGAACGAGAAACTGCTGCAATTTACAGTTTGCCAGGGGGACCGTGGATATTTTCAGGCATAATCGTGAAGCATATGAGGAAAGTGGTGGGGGACCAGGGACTGGAGAACCGGCAAAAATTGAAGGGAAAAGGTTGTCGTGTGATTGTGCTACAGAATATAACTAGTCAGAACACGTAGTTGCTTAAAGTTACGACATAAACAAAATATAAACTTTGGTGATTTGCGTGCCAGAACCCCGATCTCGTGATTAGGCGCGCCGTAGTTGGGGAATCCGGAATAATTGAGACCACCTGCGGTTCTTTAACGGGCACCTAAATTTAAGCACACGGGTGTTTCCGCCCCATTCGAAATCCGAGTGCCATGGACGGGATTCAATCCCGCGACCTCGCACCTAGGAGCCCAGCACCAGCCACTAAGCAACAACGACGGGTAACATCGCAAGAGAATGGACGAAAGAAAGTGGCTTTCAGTATGTGTGGCAGAGGAACGGAAAAGTTCTTGAGCGCAGTGCAAACGGCGAGCGTGCTATCGTTCTACGAAATGCGCACGACTTTCCCGTATAGTCTTGTTACGGTCAACTGTAAACCTTTGGCTGTAGCAGAAAATCATGCATTTCTTTCGCAAGAACTAAATGTTATCGGTGCCACTGATTATAAAAAATTCTTGAAATATTTACGTCTCAACATACGTTCCCTTTGGAATAGAAAAGTCAAACTCCAGTCTTTTATCTCGAAATGTTCTTATTTGTTTGATGCCATATTGAGTATTGTAACTTGGGGTTAAAGTTAAGGATGGCGCACCATTGTTCATCTCTTATCAGTCTTTCTTTTTCAATCGTGCAACATGCCGTGGGGGTGGCGTTATGTTACTATTGAAGGAAGACACGGAATTTAAAGTACTTCTCGACTTTTGCATCACATGTGATGATATTGAAATACTTAAGGCTCGCGCAGGTAGACATCTGTTTTCGGTGTCTTATAGGCCACCAGACGGAAACCGTGGCAGCTTTTCTTTTGCTTCTATGAAAAGCTCTTCCGTTTTTTGTCTGACAACCTCCATTGTTTGGTATCTGCAGGTGATTCTAACAAACATATGTTAGGTGACCCTGCGTCACAGCAAACTATGAGTACACTGATCGTATCAAATGGTTTTACTAGTGCTATTGCTTCGCCAACGAGAATTACAGAAAAGAGGGCGACTTTGCTGGACTTGTTTATTACAATTGTCAACAGTAATAACCTTCTTGCCGGAGTTTTGCCACAGGATATCAGCGATCACCTCCCTATATTTCTCCTTCCTACATTTCTAGAACGTAAGAAACAGACGATTTACATTCAATATATCTGTGGGTCTAGTCCAGCGCCTCTTAGAAGTGAATTGCTTGGTAGTAAGGTGAACGAGATTATTTTGATAAAAAATGCGGAGCAAACCTACATTGAATGTCTCGGCAAATTCTCAGACATTCATAAACGCCACTTCCAAGAAAAATAGCCCATTTGAATATTAATTAAAAAGAAGCGTAAGCCATGCATGACCCCTGATATTCTAAGTAAAATTAAACATAAAAATGAACTCTATCACAACTTCGTCGTAAGTAGAAATTCTACCATTCTTAAACAGTACAAAACGTACAGAAATCGATTAAATAAAGAAAAAAGAAGCGCAGATCGGACTGTATAAAAATGAAAGCCAGCACAGATATGACTGACGTTCTGAAGAAAAAAAACTTAATATATTTTTAAACCGGAATACATCACACCAAAGTGTGGAAAACCTTACAATAAATGGGAACAAAACATAAAGAGTTGAACTTGTAAATATATTTAATGACTGCTTGGTGAATGTCACATATGACGTGATGTCTTGAATTGAGAATTGAGTGACGTGAATTGAGTTTACTCAATTTACTCCTGATACAAATTCATATTTCATACTTTTTGAGCCTGTAGGCGGAACAAGATGTCTATCCCATTTTTTTTCGAAACTTAAGAACAGTTCGTCTCCTGATGTCGATGTCATGCAGATTAGTCCCATTAAATATACGATGGATGTTCTTCACCTTTATATTACTCATATAATAAATTTTGTTTGTCGAGTGCAGCGTTTCCGGAAAGAATGCTGGTAACAAAAGCCAGTGTCTTTTTTTTTTTCAAAAAGGGTGATAAAAAAGATGTTAGAAACTATAGACCCGTATCTATAGTGCCAATGTTGTTGAAAGGGTTGGAAAAGTTTAGGCACCTTCAACTGTATGAATTCCTCGAAAAACATAATGGGATTTCACCTACTCAGTTTGGATTCAGGGAACACCGATCTACAGAAATGACATTAATGGAGCAGAAGAGTTTATTCTATCCCAATTTGAAAACAAGCATGTCGTGCTAGGTATGTATGTAGACTTTAGAAAATCTTGTAATAATACTCAGCTTTCTACGTTGTTTCAGAAATTACAATGCTAAGGAAATCGTGGTCATCTGCTAGACTTAATAAAATGCTATTTGAAACATCACAAACAGGTAATCGAGCTCGACAGAACCTGCTCGGAGCTGGTCTATTTCTAAAGGCGTACTGCAGGGAAGCAGCCTTGGGTCTCTTGTTTTTAAAGCCCACATAAATGACCTAGTTCGCATTTATCCGGACACTACGTACTTTCTATATGCCATTGATGTCAACATTTTGGCTTCGGCTGAAGGCAGTATAACACTCCAGGAAACAATGAAGCGGATTCCTGCGAAACTAAAACACTGCTCACGTTTTAATAATTTAAACATAAACACAAGTAAAACAAAGGTGCTATTATTTAGACAAAAAAAATAAGCCAATAAACCATAATTTGCATGTTACGTATGGTGATATTGAAATCGAGTTTGTAAATCATATAAAAATTCTGGGAGTTACGTTTTCAAGCAATACGCTTTGGAACAAACATATCCACAGTGTGCTGAGCCAGTTATCGCGCGTTGTGGGTGTGACATAGCTACAAAACAGTGTTGCCATTTACACTAAAGGTTTTAATTTATAAATCCCTTTTTTTATTCACTCCTCGCCTATTCTTTTTGGTATGGGGCTCCACAACTTCAACGAACTTGAAAAACTATACCTGATGCAATAGAAATACATCAGAATACTTCTTAACTTACAGTATGATGCCAACACGGGCAAATTGTTTCAGAAGGTCGTAACTTTGCCTGTCAATAGCTTTTAAAGCTATAACTTACCGGTAGCGACCAGGCGTGCGGTAAAAGCAATCGATATTTTGTACATGACCTTTCACATCTACAGCAAAACGTTACATCCCTATATACACGGTATAAAGAAACGTGGAAGGCGATAACCCCGAAAACAAATTATTACGAAGATAAATTATCCTACATAATGCCTACACTACTTAACAAATATGTGAAAGCTGGTGTAGATTTTCTGCAGTGCACACCGATTGAATTCCGAAAACTGAATATGCGAAGTCTAAATTACGTTGGCTCTCTGCTCACCCTTATACATGTCCTTGTGCTTTGTCTGTTCTTGAAACTAAGGCCCTGTGTATTTTTTTAAAACAGATTTGCTGTATGGTGCGTGTTACGGTAATTGTCGCTGCTGGCTGTTTTTGTACATAGGTAGCTGTGGGCAGTGGCGTAGCAACGGGGGAGGCCGGGGGGGCCATGGGCCCCAGATGCATGGGGCCAGCAGGGTGGGGGGGGGGGGGGGGTGTCATATACGTCTGAAGACATCCGAAAATTGTCGATATCCTCGCCTTCCTCGACTACAACCGGGGGGGGGGGGGGGGGGGGGGGGACAAAAGAGCAAAGGGCCGACGACCTAGCTACGCCACTGGCTGTGGGCCTTTGCCAAGCTGCCTCTACGAAGAGCTCTTACTGACAGCTCCCTTCATTAGTGTGATGATGAAAATAAACCATATTATTATTTATTCCCCCTTGAATTCCCGGGAATTCAGTCTTTTTTTTCTTGCAAACCCATGTCATCTATATTTTAGCGCCCGACTTCACTGTTACGAGTTAATCGATACATTTAGTAAAGTTAGGCACTAAGATACGGATGAGCTGATACCCCCCCCCCCCCCTTTAGTGAAATCAGACACTAGATCTAAAGGAAACATAGAAGACACTTTTTTGCAAGAAAATGCTGTATTCCGCTGCAAGAAAGAAGCTGTATTCCCACGAATCCAAGACACATGAACTCGGATTGAGAATTTCATTGTCTAATAGATCTTTGCTACCTACTCAATGATCTATTAAATTAGAGGCGCCATGCTTTGAGAAAGGATAAACTAACATTTGCGTGGAAACCGTGTCACGTTAGCTCTTGTGGCTGACTGTACATTGTATAGCCCCACGTTTGGGGCCACGGCGAAAAATCTTAAGAAACCCCGAAGAAAAGCTACTAGAACTATAGCAGTACTTATTGGTTACAACGTTACTCAGCGGTAATCAAGGACGCTGTAGAACTTGCCAGTTGTTCATTGTTCCTATGGCGTTTGCGATGACAGTCACCGAAATAGCCGCCACGGTGGTGTAGTGGGTATGGTATTGCGCCGTTAAAGCACGAGGGCACGGGTTGAAATCCAGGCCGTGGCCTCGCATTTTCATGGGGTACGTTAGGTGCACGTTAAGGAAGCCCAGGTGGTCAAAATTAATCCGCAGCCCCCCCCTCCCCCCTATCCCATGCCTCACAATAATATCGGAGGTTTGGCACGCGAAAGTCAGGAATTTAATTTAAAATAAACAGTCGTCGATATAAAATGATGGCGAGTTCCCAACACTCGGGACTTGACCCCGCAAAGAGCTCACGAATGCGTCCACATGCGTCATATTTTCGCTCTATCGAGTAAATGTTTGAACAACGACGAATAAATAAAAATAAATAAAACCACTGCACTTAAATGAGAGGGCAATGCTACGGGAGATTTGACGAAATAAACATGCCTCTCGTAATATTCATTTATGCTATTAACGCAGGTCACACATAAAGGGATCATAAAAACATATGGCTTCTTTTTTTACTTCCGTCTTATATTATTCTGTAACTACTACGACACACGTTTAGTCTTTCTCATGTAATTGCTTTGGCAGGAGTGCTTCAGGAAATGTAATAACACAGCCCACTTTCACTGGAAGTTTTTCGCATCTTGCTTCCAAGAACAGCATAACGCAGCTAGATGCGGCTACGAGGGATGGCCAACCAAAAGCAGGGCAGCGGAGCGAAACTGCTAACGAAATTTCAGCGTGAAAGTAGAGAGCAGTGTTATTACGCGTCTGTGATTTCGACAGCTTTGGAGCGTGGCCAACCGCTCATTCCGCTGCAATTTTCGCCTGAAGCACCCAACTATAAACAATTGTCCGTGTAATGTTCAGGGGTTGCTTTAAAGTGCAAGCAACGCGGACAAGCCTTAATAACAGGAACAGAAATGAGAGAGGTACGTGTTTAATAAATATAGCGCGTGTCCTGGGAACACAGTCACAATGCCAGCAAGAACTACTCTTGGTGCTCCTAAAGATTATATCACTACATCCTGTGCCGCTCATGACAATCTTGCGTTTTCAGTTCTTAATTTCTTTTCGCGGGCAGCGCTTGCACCTTTCGCATAACGCCTGCTCTAGTTTTGTTGTTGTACTATTATTGTTGCTCTGCTTTCATCCATTCTTTATCCTCATTTTTTTTGCTGGCACATAGATCTGACGTTGCCTATGTTAAATATATTCAATATCATGGAGACCTTTCTGCCATAGACGTGCACAACGCCTTCCAATAAGCAAACCACCATTTGACAGCCACCGCCTGTGTAGCGTTAAGTTCAGTCTTCTTGTTACTCCGCTGTTTTTTCTCGTAACGCTGCTTAACTAACTAGCCAAAATTTGCGCTTTTGTCCGTCTCGTTGCTGCACCTTGAAAACTCGCTTCCCCGCGAGCATGGCCGGTATCACGAGCGAACTAACACTTCTTAACTATACTTCTTGCTATCCTCACTCTTCAAGGTATTCAAAACTCCTATAGCGTCTCGTGCAACTTCAACACCGACAGCTTCGTCAAAGCTGAGTCATGTGACTTTTGTATATGAACTAGAGCACTGCACTGCCATATAATAACCCCAAAAAATGTTTATTTTCTATCTAAATGTGTAAAACACATCAAGAATAAGCATCATCAACACAAAGAAGGAACATTTTGCGCATACTTCTTCAGCAATGAGGGGAAAACCCCAGGAAGGAAACTGGAAGTGGATTTCCCCCCAACCCAACTAGGGCTTCGTTTTAAATTTCTGTAGACAGCTCTCATCACATGCCAATCATAGGTGCACACTTCATTTGCTTTACATCACATGTGTGACACCAGTGCAGCTGGACATCTTGCATCGGCCTGTCTACTCTGACTACTCGCTTTCAAAAGAAAGCGAGTCGCGTGCCAAACTTTTTCCTCGTCCACTGTGCCTTCTCTAAACCAACAAATGACAATTGCGTCCTCTCATTCAGTGTTGTTTGAAGACACTTAGACAGAAAATTCGCACTCAATACTGATTCGACAAGAATTTTATTTCTGGTGTGTTGCCTCTAGCCAACACTTGCCAATAAAAGGTTAAGAGCCTTCTTTTTCAAACGCTGTGACTTTAGCCTGGCACGAAGTGTTTTAATTCTATGCACAACGCCCGTGTGAACTTGAACGCCCGACCTGTACGCGGCATCCCGTCCGAGCTCGGCCGGGGCCGGTCCAGCCAAAAAATGCTTTAACCCCGGCCCGACTCGATCGAGCTGGGCCCGGGCGCACGAATGAGGCTAGGTCCGTGGTATGGTCAACTCCGAACTCTCTCAACGAACACCATAGCCTTGACCAAAGCTTTGGCAGAATGCCTCGGCAAGTGCATCCCAATTGGCTCTTCTGCGAGGAGGTTTCACCAGGGTATCTTCAAGCTATTGCTTGGGGAACCTTCGCTGAATCGCGGCTAGTTCTGCAATCCCTAGAGCAATGTTTTAGGTTTTACGGGGAAAAAAAGTTAACTAATAAGTTATTCATTGCGTTCGAATAAAAGGAAGGCGTTACCACCCTACATTACCTACACATTGAGTTAGCGCACGTTACTTTGTCATTGCTTCATGCTCAGAAATTTCAAGTAGTTGGTCTCACCACGTATGAATTACCAGAAGCAGCAGAAGTTTGATGTGGGCGAGTTGGTTTTGCATACTTGAAGAAAAGAGCGCTACGAAGACGCGGACTAAAAGAACAACAAGCACGACGGACAAGGCGCGTTTCTGGTAATTCTTCAAGAATTACCAGAAATATTGAGTATGCTTCCGTGACGGTGCCTTAGGGTCAGCCTCGCTCGCTGAGGATTGCCCAGACGCGCAGTTTTGCAGCCTGGAGATGAAGTAAAACAAAATTTATTTTCAAGGAAGCATTCGTTAAGAGCGGCAATAGTATCGGCTGATCAACTTTCCAACATTTGCAACGTGCTGTTGAGCTCGAGCAATATCGTCATTTCAATGTTCTCCGCGAACAGGTGGCCTCGTTTCTTAGTAGGTACGCGATGTCTGGAAGTGATTGCAGCCATCTGGCTCAGAACACAAAGCACCACTTCTGTTCAAAACAATAACGAATCCGCCAAATCACTAAATGGCCCCTGCGCGTATTATCAAAGCTACGTCGCAAAGGCTATTGGAGAACATGACGTGCGCCTGAAAAATGAACGCAAGCGTACGTTCACTGAAAACGTGGCTACAGGGTCCCAGAATCCATGTCCATGCGTCATGAGTTCTTTGATGCTCTTGTTAGAGCTCATGCCATTCATCGTGTACAGATGTTCAGTTACGGTACGGCTGATACAGTTCCAGGAAGGTCTTCGCCACGGTGCAATTGCAGCGAGGGACATTGCCACGTTCCCGAACGCGTTCGTACACACGGCTCCAGGAGTTCACACACGAGGATACGAGGCCTTCGCCTCGTAACTCTAATTGCCCGAGCGACAAAGAGCGAACGCGTGCACTCCGCGGGCCAAGCGTGAGTACGTCGTTTATTTCTTTTCATTCCCGTCGACAGAGTGGCTCGACTCCCGGATATTTCCCACAAAGACCGTTTTAGCCGCTCATTGTAGATAGCGCACCGGAGTGAAAAGAAACAGAACATTCCGTGTATCACGCGTCGAGTTTCCAGGACTCATGATCCGACACTGCGTACACAGTAAGCGAAGGCCCGGGCACGCGAACTGCGTTCCCTCTTCCTTTGGATGGCGCGGCACGACCGCTTAGTGGGTCAGTTAAAAACGATTCGCAGTTTCATTGCGGGACGGCCACGAACAAGGCGCGCAGAACGGGTTGTCCCAAGCGCGAGCCCCGCTGCCACCGCGATTGGGACGGTGCACGAAATGGGTCATCGACGCGTTGGCTGCCGACGACAACGCGCGGGGTGCGCGGATAATCGGGGCAACACGCCTGCCTCGCGTAGTGGGTGCGAGCCGGCGAGAAGATTCACTTCTCGCGAGCGGCGCCGTGGGGACACGTGCGTTGCGCTCGCTACTGTTTCCGGTCGCGCTTGCTGCGCGTGGGGACAAACGGTGTCCTTTCAATGCCGTGACTTCATGTGCGTGCGTGGTTGACAGGAAGACGCGTCTCCTGCCGATTCGAAAAAAAATATAGGAAATCGTCGACTGTCACGGGAGTATATGTGTCTGGTATCCGTGCCAATAGCGGAGAGTCGCTTTGCACTGGTCACGACGAATGCGCTGGGCCACATCCAGTATGCCTTGGCACCTGTGAAGATGAACAGCACTCGTGAAACTCCCCACACGTTAGCCGTAGGTGAATAGTTGTCGAAAACATGCGCCTATAAGGATTTTGGCTGGTACTGTTTTCACCGGCACGCTGTTTTCAATCCGCTAGACTCGCGTTTGAGTGGTATGAGTGGCGTAAGGGGCATCTCCTGTTATAATGCCACTGCAGATGAACAAGACCATTCCGACTCTTCTTCTGCATCAGCAAAGAGATAAAGCACTGTCGCTTTTATTTCTGCTCATCCGCGCCTGGAAGACGCATTAAGCAGCATGCTCTTTTAGTAGTCACTTATGATTTGGCGGCGGCATTCTCTGTATACTGCTTCTGCAATATGCATCAGGGCTGCGCGCACACTGTTGTCAGATCTAACATGGCCGCAATTACTGTCTTTCGTCATGCAAGAGTAATCCTGTTGCAACAAGGCTCACGAGCCACTATTACGAAATCCTCGCGAGAGTGTTCATTTAAGCAATTGCAGACAAGTTGATCTGAGGTTGACGCCTCTAGACTGCTGTGTCTACGAATAAAAGGAACGGAAATAAAGAAGGCTATGAGTGATAACGATGTTGACGGGAAGGTGTGAATAAATAATATGTTCCAGAATGACTTGCACGGGCGCAAGTGCAAGCCCCATGCTTTGTACAAATGAGTCTGCTACTGAACTTGTGGTCTGTCGATGGTCCCAGTATAGTACTTCGTCAGCAAGCGTTCGAGTACCGATTTTTGATAAATGAGAGCTTTAGAATAGCGTTTGTCGCCTTACGTACGTCAAACGTAATCACCTTTGCGGGACATTACCATGCGCGTCCTTTCAAGACCTTTAGTTTACCGTACGGGAACGCAAACGCAAGGAAGACGTCATACAGCGGGGCGCTGTCTGGTGCCTCGTGCCAAACATATCCAAGCCAAGACAATGCATTACCAATAATCCTGTTGTTGCTATGCCGACGCGTCTCGTTAGGCGTACGGGCGCCGGAATCGCAGAACGATCTCAGAAATTGGACGCGCTATGAACTTCTAACTAACGTTTCAGGTGAGTTTAGAGAGAGCGAAAGCTCATTTCAATAGTTACTAGCGATCAACGCGAGTCAGAGTGCAGCCATCACGAGAATTCACTTAGCAGCGGGAGACATGGGTGCAGCCATGTTCGACAACGCTATTTCTTAGCGTACGGAAACATTCGAACGTTAAACTCGTCGAATAACGTACGCTATATAGCGCACGTAAACCGCAGAAACCCAATTACGTTCAGAGCATGCGCAGTGATGACAACGCTATTTCTTTACGTACGCAATGCGTTTACGTTGCCTGCAAACACTAAACTAAAACTGTCTTAAGAATCACGCTGCGTTTTTCGTTTCGGCGCGTACTGGGGCCATACACAGAAGAATAGGCCACTGTTTCTGTTACGCCACAATAATGACACAGTAGTTGGGAGAGCTAACACGCTGAAGCATATGCATGTCATCTTCAACTTCATCTTCCTAATCATCATCATCATCCTCATCAGTCTATCTTTATGCCCACTGCAGGACGAAGGCTACTTTAAGCAATCTCTAATTACCCTTGTCTTGCGCTAGCTCATTCCAACTTGCGCCTGCAACTTGCGCCCGCCTAATTTTCTGCCGTACTCCACTGCCCTTCCCTTTCCTTGGCACCCATTCTGTAACTTTTATGGTCCGCTGGTTATCTGCCCTACGCATTACACGGCCGACCCAAAACCGCTATTTCTTCCCCTAATGTCATTTAGAATATCGCCTATCCCCGTTTGCTTTCTGATTCACGCACCGCTTTCTTGCTCTCTTCTAACGTTACGCCTAACACTTTTTGTTTTATCACTCTTTGCATGGTCCTTAATTTGTTTGCGAGCTTCTTTGTTAACCTCCAAGTTTCTGTGCCATATGCTAGCGCCGGTAGTATGCAATGATTGTACCCTTTTCTTTTCAACAGCAATCTTAAGCTTTCAGTCAGCACTTGGTGATGCCTATTGTATGCACTCCAACTCATTTTCGTTCTTCTCTAAATTTCCTTCTCATGTTCAGGGTCACCTGTAAGTAATTGACCTAGCTAAACGCACAGACTATAGATGCTAAATGGCGATCATGAATTCTTGTTCCCTTGCCAGGCTATTCAACATTAGCTTTGTCTTCTACATATTAATATTCAACCCTACACTTTCACTTTCTCGGTTAAGGTTTTCAATCATTTGTTGCACTTCATCTGCGCTGCTGAACCAGACAATGTCATCTGCAAAGTGAAGGTTGTTCAGATATTCGCCGTTGGTAATAATGGCATATATGACATATAGATGTAAACGTTGGTAAATATGAAACTAAATCCCTGTCTGTGCATTATGCGCCCAGGAATTCGCTGAAGGCACTGCGGCACTCGAAGAGACACGGAAGGGTCAATCAAGCCTGTGAAAGCAGCTATGGCGGAGTCCCCTTTGTAAGCTGTGTTCGTTTTTCTCAGTTGCGATATTCTCGGTGATTAGAAAGTTGTATTTTGGTATGGCGAATGGTGAGATAACAAGTATATCATCATCTTAGGTGTTTCTCGCAGGTTCATCAGCAAGTCTGTTTCCATGCGCTCCGCAGTGTCCAGGTATCCATTGGTACCGAATACAATGTCTCTTTACTTCAGCAAGACTGAAAAGCTGCGCTACGACAAGAGCCGCGAAATAATAGGAGTTGCTGCTTATAACGCATTCGAGTGCTTGCAGGGATGGCTTTGTACCAAAATATAATCCATATTTGGTAGGGTATATTCAGATGCCCAACGAAAGGCCTCTGGGGTCGCTACGAGTGCCGTAGGTGTTGTTTTGGGGCCAAGGTTATACCTCTGATTGATGTCAATACTTGAGGTAACCACGGCTGCACGGTTGGAGCGGATGAAGCCACAGAGCCCTCTGTGTAGATGTGCGTAGAGTTGCCGTATTCTCTCAATATACGCAAGAGCCGAGGACAATTTGAGGACAACCTTGGACAATTAACGAGCCGCAGTTAGACAAACGAAATATAACTTGAACTACACTGCCAGTCTGGCAAAGTTGCAGGCAGGAGGACATATATATGTAGGTGGACGAGGCTTCGTCTTTAAGCTACAGTGGATGATCTCGCAAAGCGTCACTCACAGATGTGACACGGCTCCTTCTGTTGCTTGGGCAGCGTTTGACATACCTGCAATGTGTACGGGTGTTCTCACTTTGGTCTGCGAACTGTGTCGTTTCCACAAGTGGGACGTCACTTGAGAGCATACCAGATACTCCCCTGCTTACTGGGTCAAGTCAAATGTGCTGTCGCAGTCCAGGCTTAGGCAAATATCCTGGCTCACTGCAAACTCAGTGCAGGACGAGTCGCCATGGTGGTAATGCATTTTCGGACATTTGTGACTAGATTCGCCGACCTGTGCTGATTGTCTGAAGAACGCAAATTTGTCACACATAAACTGTGATTGATGGGTACGTTATGAGGGATTGTGCTCAACTTTTTCGAACAACACATGAATTGATGGACGTCATTCTTGACGGTTCCGGCTTAGTTAGACCGCGTAATTCCCTAAACTACGACTGATCTTCTATAGAATGTTGTGGTTGCGTTGAGCACCACATCGAAATACGGCTTTCGTGGCTGACAGACGCACTTGCTAAATTCATGCCCAGCAACAGAAAGCCATAGCCACGTTCTCATCTCGGAGTCACTCGTTTTCCCAAGCGAGTTACCTCACTTTTAACAGCGCAACTAAGGTCGTCGCCGACATCACTTCTTTATTGGAGTACCCTTTTCGATCACGTGGCCATACTTGTGCTTCGTAATCTTTCATGTACCATCATGTAAGAACCATTTAACTATTACTTACTGGTGTATTTCTTCCGCTTTTCTTAAGTTTACATCGAGGCTACCTCAATAATACGCTCCACGGTATACCTGAAAAAAAAAAAGAACAAGACGAAGTCTGCGCCATACAGTTAACACGAGAAGCAACCTTACTCTAGAAGGAAAGTACTAATGAAGACGAAGCAGACGTACTCAATCAATGTCATTACATAAAAAAACAGAAAACTTAATTGCGGACCGCCTAGGAAACTGGGAAGGCGACGTGCCAGAACACGGAAAAGGCGGAGGCGCAAGCTCTATTTAGTCGGGAGAAGGGTTGAGCGGGCGTTCGCAAATACTCGCAGCTGCTGGTGCGATCACACTCTCCAGGATCAGTATCCTCCGCGGCTGTAGAATCGGCAAAGTGGCTCGGAGGTAGGATCGTGGGCTGACAATTTGTTGGTCGTAAGTTCGAATCTTCGCACCCGAATTGAAGTCTTAAAAGCTGCAGTGGTATATACAGTTGTCACCGCATCGTTGGCAGATAGGGCGGTCTCGTCAGCGTGGCCTTCAGCAGTGGGTCCGTAATAACTCGGCATTTACTAATGAATGATGCACTGTCCCTTGTTTGCTGAGCGTGGATGCAAGTTTGACGCATGCCGCCATAGACTGTCATATCGGCGAGGAGGAGCGTAGCCTCCAAAGAGCGCGCCGCGCCGCCTTTCTCATCGTACTGGTATCTGCGGATCAACGTTTCTCCCAGCGGCCGCTTGGAGCGGTAGCGGTGTGATTACCAACTACTGCGATTCTAACGTGTTCCGTCTGTGATGGCTGAGATGTCAGATGACTCAACGTCAACGGGCAGCCACTGCGCTGTATTCGGCTGCAAAAATAACTTTCGGATTTTAACATGAAATGTATCTGTAGCCGCGGTGACTCAGTGGAATCTGCCGCTGTGGTTGCAGACTGATATAAGCTCCGGTGTTCCAGCATAAAGAGAAAGGACTTGAGGCCGTCAGCTTCGCCGCCTGCATGTTTAGAAGTACTGTCCTTTTCTTCTTGCGTTGATTGCGCCCCCTTACTCAACCATGGAACCTTACCAACTGTCCCAAACATATAGCTTGTTATACAGCATATCTTGTTACCATTTCGGCACCGATGATCAAACTGGGATGTGAAGGAAAGGTGCGTATTCGGGTCGGTCAACTACTGCGAATGGACAAAGACAACTATTCTTCGTGCACGCACATTAAAGTTAATCGGTCCGACTGTGTTTAAAAATTGTCATGCTTGGCAAGCAACGTTCCGGGGGAAGCTGGCAGGGGATGTAATATGAACATAGTAAGTGCGGACGATGAAAATGAAGCTGTTCATTATTGTTCTGTGACCAAAGCCCTGTGCGCCTTCCGCGCTGACATGGGCTCTGCCTTGCTTCCGAATCTCGCCAGCAAGCTGTCTGGCCGACGCCGCGCCTCGCGACTTCTATTACTAGCAAAAATAGAGTTGCTTTTGTAAAGAGTAGTTGTTGCTTTTTCAGCTCTCTCGAGTCGTCGAGGTGCCTTCGCACAGGCACCGCTCGAGGCCAAAGAGGGCTCATATTCTTTCAATGTGTCGTGTGCGTTGCTCGTGGCACATTCGCGGCCACTTTCATCAGCTCGTCTTAGCGAGCATACTCCATGCTAATGGCCTTCCGGTCGAGTTGTGTTACAGTACTTTAGTTTGTAAAGCTTGTTGTTCGGGTGCCACGTAAGCGATTCTTAGAAGTACCGTACTGCGATAAGTTTAGAAGCCCGGTAGCAGCAAAGCACGTTTCCTCGGAGTTTCGCCATAGTTACCTGGATCGGGGTGTTTACGTTGTTGGCGTCTTATGATATGACTAATAAAAATCGTGCTCCTCGGTTAACCGCCTTTCATCTCGTTTATATATATGGACACCCGCGGTCCGAGGCGTTTCTAGGAAGAATGAACTCCGCTCAGTGCCTTTGTCATCCTGCCACACAGTGGCGCTGCGCAATGTATTCATCGTCTTCGCGATTCACGCGGTAAAGGCACCTCGCAGTTCACGGTGACGAATGCCGATGCCTCGCCCCCATTCACGAGGTTGCCGAGCCAGGCATTGGGTTAATTCTTCCGAGTAACGCATGGAACCGCTGTAGTGTCGCGGCACGCGAAGGGGTAATCGTGCGGCAATGTTTTCCTATTTCGCGCGTTTTCTTTATAACGCGGAAAAAAAATATAATTACGCGAGACAGAGCATACTGAAAACAACTGAAGAGGGTTTTGTAAGACACTATTCTTAATTCTCTATCAGAATTGGCGCCCTAATTTCAGTAATTAAAAGTTTCGTTAATTAATCCAATCTAGTTGTCGATAGTTCCACTATGAAAACAAGTAGCCCTCCTGGTGCGTTACGTCATTGCTGACAGAATGCCATTGGTTGCGTCCACGTATATTCTGTATCTTATTTTTTTTCAAGAGCTTGGCTAACGTTAGTTGGAATAGCCTGCATCAGATGTATAATGAAAATGCGTCAGCACACTATGCAGAGAAGTTCACAGAAGCGGGACTACGACTGTGACAATTCTTGAATAACGATTTCAAGAGCAGCACAGAGGTCTATCACTCCAGTGGCCACTGTCAGTCCAGTGGGGTAAGGCGAAATGCATTGAATAGCTTAATAACTGGATTTTGCGGTAATCCCCACTGTGCCTGCTGCCGAGATTGTGAATGAGGCGGAACCTTTTATAAGAATGCGTAGGCAGCCAGCGTGCTTTTAACGCGACAGCGTTAAGGGCGCTGTGTCGCAGAAAAATGTGGCGTCGGCGTCGGACGTTGCTTCGGCAAAAAGAATTTCTTACCGAACTCAAACAGGCATATTCTACCACAAAAGGTTTCATCTCGGTCAGTGTGACGGTAAATTATGACACCTATAGTGTTTTTTTTCCTGAGATAGTAATTGTAGGGAAACTCCAGGCGAACTTTCCCTCGTCAGCGTCGCCGTCACTGTGATGTCACATATTAAGTCCATGTGCAATAAGGTCCCATCATGCCCCGCGGCGCCGTCTGCTGTAGCTGCGATGGAGTAAGCGTCAGAGGGTGAGGCGAGAAGGATGGTGGCTTGATGGCGTCACCGTTTGCCCAGTGTTGCCGCTCACGCTTTTGTAAGGCGAAAGCCTTAACGTCCCATGAAGTGGCAAATCAGGCGAGCGTCAGGCGTCAATATCTGATAGCAAGAAAACCAACGTGACCAAGTCATGACGTCACGTTCCCGGCGCTTGACCTGCTGCGGCTCGCGCTGCTAAATCCCACGGGCAACAGCCACGGCTCAAACGCACACCGTCGCCCACTCCCAAAACTGGATTAAGGTGGATTAAAGCTGGTACAAATCTGAGTACGGCGGACTAAGGTGGATTAAAGTGGATTAAATTGGGAAAAGGTGAATTAATGGGTTGTACAAGTTAGAGGAAGGTGGATTAAGGTGGATCCACGTGGAGCTTTAATTTAACCTGATAACTTCGAGAAGTCCTAATAGTTTCGCATTTAAATCGCCGAAGGATAATTAGGTGACTCAGTTTTGTCCGCACCCGTCATTTCCGTCTTCCCGCTCGCCCAGGCAGGCGGGTAAGTGCGCGGCCGTAGCTGCGGCTGAACGGAACCGCGAGCACCTATCTCGGAGTTAATTTGCGGCGCGTTCAAAGCTACGCAAGCCGAGATGGGTTGTGGTTTCGTGCGCGCAGTGTTCTCAATCTCAAGTTTCGGAAACGCGTCGAAGGTGGAGGCAGCGTCAAGCGTTCACTCGCCACTGCTGCCGCACTTCGTCACGCCAGCGTTCTGACAGCGAGTGTCCGGGATCCTCGAGTGAGAGCTCTCCTTGTTTGCCGGTGCGTGCGCGACGCCACGGTTAATTTAGTTAGTAAGCCAATGCTTAGCGCAATATATACGACCGACAAAACTACGGACCTTCCTTCGTATAGCTGTCTAATAATTTGCTATCGCAATCATTGATTGGACCTTCGGATGAAACTGATTTTTTTATGCCATTATCGCTCAGATGGCCGTGGAATAGATTGCTTGTACTTTATAATACGCCAGTACCATCAATCCATTCTTCAATTTATTATTATTAGGAATTATCACATTTCATTATAAGTTATAATTAGTTATTAGGGACACCGTAGTAGAAGGCTCTGGAATATTTGACCACCTAGGGTTCTTTAACATGCACCCGAAACAAGATAGAGAGACCTTTCTTGCAGAACGCTGACTCCTCTATTAACGACCATGGCGCATTTGTGGACAAACTTACCAGAGTTCTTTGGCAATAATAACTTACTAACCACAGCCGTAAGATATGTCTCCCATGTGGTACGTTGCACTGAATTATTGGATAGTCATCTGCATTTATTTTCTTGTACTTACAACGCGGCACGGACTTCAGTGTATTTGTATGCATAATTTTGTTTGAAGTACATCATATATTGCTTACTATGTTATGGGATAACTGTATTGATATGTTGCATCGCTTTTTTGCATTTATTGTCCCCTCCCTCCCCCCGCCACGCGCCTTATGTAATGCCTCGATGTGCCTCTGGGTAAATAAACTGATTAAAAAAATTTCGTCAACATCGAAATGCCGCCGCGACGGCTGAGAATAAACCTGCGATCCAAGGCTCAGCTGCGCAAGGCCATAGCCACTGAGCTGTCACGGCCAGTGAACAATCAGTCTCGGTACGTTTGGAAACCAGTGCCGCGGGCGGACGCGCTGTGGCATGTTTAGCTTGATTTTTCCATCTCGCAGGAAAATATTCGCGTTCCTCAATAGCGTGCGCTTAGAAGACGAGGGAGAGAGAATTGAGCCCGGAATTCCCAAGCACTGCTTGTAGAGGATATGGTTTGTTAACACGCAGGCCGGGGCTCGGCGTTGGCAGGTGAGTGCGTTCCACCTCATTAGTCCCCACCGCGGCCGCTAGGGATTGCTGGTGTCTCGTTTGTTTTAGGTGCACGCAACTCGTGGCGAGAACAGGCGAACGAAGACGCGGGAGGAGAGTGGAAGGAAGCGCTCGGAGGGGACAGGCGACGCGGCGGCCGTTTGGCCGGCACTTAGGGACACGACATCATTTCTCCTCGGCCACTCCCCGTAACGACCGCCGGCGAGAACCATTTCACAGCGGACTAGTCTCCTCCACACCACGCGCCGCCACCACCGCCGCCGCTCCGAGGAAGCCGGTGATAACTTGCCGGCGCGATAGACGACGCCCAGCGACCTGAGAACAGCGAATGCCTGAGGGGAGCGGGGAGGCGATGGGGGAGGGAGGAGGGGAAAGAGGCACCACAGTCGCCTCGGCCAGACGCGCGCAAATCACTCACCGACAGGCACTGGGAGTATCTTACTCGCAACCCCCCTCCCCCCCCCCCCATTTCCTGGCTCCCAATTTGTTTATTTAATTTTGTTTTGTTCTATCCATCTTATCCTTGTGCTTTGCTTCTACGCGGTTTTCCCCATGGTCTAGATAGACGGCTGAAAATGAAGGATGCCGCAGCATCAGCAGCATGCACGGTAGCTTCAATGGAGCCACTAGCCATGCTGTTTTTTTTACCTACGTGTGATAAATGTTCATGTTCTTGTGCCCCTATGCCCTGAAGCGAGAGACAAAATGTACGTTTCTTCGATAAAGGGCAGCAGCTGCTAAAGAAAATGCTCCCGCGTTGAAGGCGACGCGTAGTCTACCAAGTAAGCCTCCCAGATTTTGTGGCTAGTCTCCTGCTTCGAGCACATTGACGATCCTTTTAATTCGCAGAGAACAGTTTTCCAGGTACTCGACTCGTGAGAATGGACTGTACTAACGAATAAATTAATATCTGGGCACCTTAGTCGTTACAGCATATTGTGACTGACATCTGCAACATGCGCAAATATTTTTCAAAGTATTTATGCGAGTGTACCTGTAGAGCTGCGCTTTGGCAGCAGATCATTTTACTAAATGGTGTACGCTGCTTAGCAACCAGGAAAGGCAACGCATGGCGTACTCAAATTAAGGTTTCTTATGACTTGCTCTAGACCAAGTGAGACGGCGATAACGTTGGTTATGCGCTGAGTTCTCGCAAATGGCATACCGTTGCGCTGTCACTTTGTGCGTTTAATTTCAATTTGATGACAACACCAGGAATTCGTCCATTGTTCGGCAGTCAACAGTAGCTCGCTTTTCTTTCTTACTTGGCAAGAGAAATAAAGAAACGGCATACTTAAGCGATTCCTGCGGAACCATTTTCTGCGACAGCAGTAGTACGTCCCCGTCGTACAACCTCTGCATACCAGGGCTACTGCAGCCTTGTAAACACTACGGCAATTGTATACAGTGACGACAACGCGATGACGTAGAATAACGACGACAACGATGTAACGACGTCGGCACGATAACAAAGACGACTACGTGACGATAATAACCACGACCTTGCCGAACAAAGAATGGTTAGAACAAACCAGCCTTTTGTGCTCTGTTTGTGCTGGGGCAATAAACGAAACCCGGGAACGAATTGAAAAGCTATTCTAGGAGCCAGTAAAGAAGCCAGAAAAGTAGGAGCTGGTTGATGTTGATGTTGAAGCACTACGCTATGATACGCAAGAATGTCGCCTTTTAATATGTGCAAAGTTTTGGCACATACTCTGAGAGCGGGCGTCTAGATGTACATGTAGTTCAGCGGTCACAACAGGTAATACATACATACATACATACATACATACATACATACATACATACATACATACATACATACATACATATACATACACATACATACATACATACATACATACATACATACATACATACATACATACATACATACATACATACATACATACATACATACATATTAATAGTGTACCAAACAAGGATGACGTGTGCATTGCATAGAACTAGTCCTTGGGAAAATGGGGATGCGTTTGTGCGCAATTCTATGTCGCCAGCGGTATTTGAAACCGTACCGCCCAACGAGTCGTATATGAATGATGATGATGATGATGATAGAAAAATCGCGCGTATCCAGAGTGGAAGACGCACAGGGAATGGGGCGATTGGCCATAGGGGCCATCGAAGGCATCGACAGCGTCGCTCCTGAAAACGACATCGCAACGATGATGACACAAAGGCTTATAGATACTATAGTTGGAATTCATAACGGTTACCTGGTGACAAATATTATATTTCGCCATATTATTCCTTTACATTGTACAGTTTGTTCTACAACCACAACCCCATGAAAATCGATCTATGACAGCTGGCTTTTTGGTCATTCTCCCGTAGTGGATGAGTTCTATTGTTTGAGAAATAAGCGAGCGACAGACGAGATCACAGCCGCCAATATCGCAGATGACCCACCCCCACCTTTCCCCCTGTATTCTAAGACGTTCCTATACAAGACCGTCAAGTACGACTTCATGATGACGATTTCTAATGGCCTCCCCTTTGAAACCTGCGGCGACAAATGGTCACCTATCCTGCTTGAGGCCTTACTATATCTATTGAAATCTAGCATCATTCCTGTCTATGCTTCACCTCGTAAAGTTGTTTTACGGTTGTGAATTCTTTTGCCGCCATCTTTTCAATATTATTTTTCCCGCCAAAACTGTAAATGTTACAGGCTTAATTTTCAACCCTGACTACTTTACTCTGCCATCAGCTTTGAACCCTAGCTCTTGCAGAAGGTGAACATCTTGACATTGCATTGTGATGTCCCGACTCAATGGATGGATGGATGTTATGAGCGTCCTCTTTGGAACGGGGTGGTGGGTTGCGCCACCAAGCTCTTGCTATTATACTGCCTAATGTCCTACCCAAGTTAAAAAAGAAAAAAGAAAAGAAGCACTATGAACTCCCACAACCAAATTTTCTGACCCCCTATTGCGAACTTTGCTTTTGTACGTCTCCGCTTTTTGTCGTTTCCCTACGTTTCTTCCGCCAATCTTCCAATCGCCTCTTACTAATCTATATTGCGGAAGTGTTTACTTTTCCCTTGCCCTCGCTGAACCCAAGGGCTTCAAACTGGATGCGAGCGCCGCCCCATGAATGGAGCAATCGCTGCGCTACAACGATATATCCCGCGGCTATTCCCGAGCGAAAATTTTGTAAGAAGCTCCTGCGGCTTCTTAGTGGAACTGATGCTATTGTGTGTTTCGAATGCCTCGTCGTTGCACGGCGTCTTCTTTAGCTGAAGGGCGGCGCTGCGGTCCGATTGATGGCGTCGAGGAAAAGTTTCGAGCTGAGACCTGCAGGCGAATACCAGGAGTCAGGATGCCATCTTGCCAGGAGAGGCCGACACCCGGAATTCCCATGTAAGGTATTCTTAAGTGCAAAATTTGACGAGCGCAATGAACTTCACACTTTCATCATAAATTCTACAAATCTGCTTCAAAGAACGATGTTGTGCTAGAGCGGTGACCGTGCTTGTGCAGCGGCCAATCGAACGAAGCTAATGATTTAGCGGCTTTCTCCGGTCACCACCAGAAAGCAGACTTCGCCGCGGAATTTGGTTTCCTACCCAAGCTGGCTTCCCATCTCTCGCACGTGGACTGCGACGAAAACGGCGCAGGGCACGGGAAATTGCCACGTGGGGACACGCTCGGTGCATCGGCGTCGTGACTGTTTGGCCATGAAATAGATGAGCCACGCTCCGTCCGGCGACGAGCGGAGCACGAAGCACGCGATGCGGACGACAAAAAGAAATAATAATAACAAAAGGAAGAAAAAGAAAACATCGCCAAAGTTACGCGGAGTGGCGAAGAAATGAAAGTAATGACAAGCAAAAGCAGAGATAGGTCGTTCCGAAGGCGCGGGGCGTGGAACTGGACACGCAATGTGTATGCGCAGGCGCTGGGAGAATAATGCCTTTCGGCAAGATGACTTCTTTTGGGAGACGGTGGTTCCCGCTCGAGGGGCCGACAGGAGAGAAACGAAGGGAGGTTACAGGAGAAAGCCGACAGCGAAAAAAAATGAAGCAATAATAAAATGGTTGCAGAACATGAGAGTTCGCCTGTGGAGACCAAAGCGAGTGCTCACCCCTCCCAGATGAGCCTCTTGCGAGCTGACCGAGGATATGGTTCTCCTGTTGCGTGCAGCGAGGAGCTGCTTGCCGCAGCTCCGTGAGATGCATACCCTCCACTTCGGATCGAGTGGTGTACACAGCCTGAGTTCAGTTTTACGTCGAGTCTTTGAGAAAACCTTCATCTTGGGAAAAAAGAAAGGTATGACGACAGCATTCTTGACGTACTGCAACACCTGAGCGCCCAACATCGTGTGAGCCACCAGGTGCAGGTCTGCAGCCGGCATTTGAGGTTATTCGGGAAAGAAGCGTGCCCACATGTTCGTGCCCGGTTTCGTATACAGTGTATAGATACGTTGCACGCAATTCATAAGATAGCATACGTTGTATTACCAGAGGGCTGCAGGGGCCGTCCAACCACCTTGGCCACCCTGCCAGCGCATTCCAATCAGGGCGCTGTACACCAAGACAGGACCCTTAATGATTTCTTCTCCAAATGCTATTTTCTTTAATTTGTTGCATCAAGAAGAAAAATACGGTTTGCGAGTGGTGACTCGAAGCTTGCAGCTGCTTACCTGAAGAAGCTGGAGAATTAGTGCCTTGTTCTTGATCTCAATAGAAGGAGATTGCCGGCGGCCGTATATTTGTACGAGATGCTCCCTGTTAGCTTACCATTAGCAGCAATGACATTCACAAGTCAATAGCAGTTTCACTATTGTAATGGCTGTTATGTTAACTTCTTAATGCAGCATGCGGCATGCTTAGCCAGGGGCGCCTAATTTTTCACGTTCAATGTTGGCGTAGAAGGCGATGCCGCGATGCGCTTTTATAGATATTTGTGATCTTATTAACCTGGATGTAGATAGGCTTCAGCACATTCCAGCTAAAGCCGTAGTTTACTTAATGTTTATTGAACGCAAGTACAGTCTCGCTTCAAAGCGCCAAGATTTCAAATAGAAAGCAAAAACAGAAGCTCTGAACACTTGCTGCCGGTGCTACGAATAACGCCACAGGCAGTACTTGCAAAGGGTTGATTACAGCAAGAAGAATGCAGTTGTCGAAACAGAGAACGGTTTTTATCAAACAGAATAAAATAACTTGACATCATGAAGTTGAGACCTCGGAACTCAAAATGCGTTGTATGATGTGTTCCTCAGGCCACCGTGTTACAAACAATCTGTGCAACAAAATCTGAAAACAGCGTATACATATATACGTCGTAAGCGCAGGAAATGTTACCATGGGTATTCACGTGATTTCTGCAGTATATTGTAAGCGCTGTCGGCGACAATGAAGAATCAGACCATTGTCAAAGTGTGAGTCCCGAAACTAACCCTGCGAACTTGTGCCCAGAAAAATAAGTTACACTAGGGTACAGCAGTTGTGGCGGGCACAGGCATCTGTCATCGAAAGATGATGTTCGGGCGAAGCGCGTCAGCTATTTTTACAAGATTAGTCGAAGATTCCAGCGTAATCACTGGCGTTCACGTGCATTCTGAAACGTACAACGCTATTCGTGCCGACACACGTTTTCTCTGATATGACCGAGGAAAAAGTAGCAGACTTCAATGATTCTTCCAGCCCCTAAATTACTTAACCCACCCACTTTCAAATGGTGCACGACATTTGCGTGCCAGGAATGTTATGTACGGCAATTCGAGGTCCGAAACGGTCACCCTATTTCGGCCACTGCTGACGACTGCGTTTACTATTTCTTATGGAGCAAGTGATGTGGTAGTGGCATGTGCTATTACAACGCAACTTACGTGAACATTCTCGGCCTTTTTCCTGAGCTCGCATTTGCGCGTTCAATGCTATTCAAGACGACATCGCCTTTCTTTAAACTCATTTGCCAGATGCTGAGAATTTCGGGTTATCAAACTCCTCTGCCCGCGAGGCTAACTTCTCTTGCTTCTCGAGCGCGCAAATTTTCGTCGTGCCTTCTTCAGCTCCAGCTGCGCATGACGACGCCGTTATGAATTCCACCTGCCCTTGATAATCGACTGAGACCTCCTGTTTTGGTGCCTCTAACTGAATCTTTTCAGTCAGCTGTAGGTTCTCGCCAATTGTGCATACTACTGTCCCTCGGCCTCAACACACGCATATACAAGAAAAATGGAGAATACGGGAACTCATCCTACTGTTGCGCTGGTTCCCATGGCTGGCAGAATAGTTCCATCACCGGCGGTAAATCCGTGCCTGACATGTCGACAGCGGGAACTGGTGATGAACTTTGTCGCATGTCTGACGAATAGCTGCATGACACCATAAAAAAAAGACAGATCCGACGCTTATGGGGGAATCAGTGTTAAGCCAAGCTAGTCGTGATGTTTGCGAAAATGGTAACGTAAATCTTATGCGAACGTAACACTTATGACAGAAATTCTTGCGGGAAATGATGTAAATGAATTGTTGTATGACTTAAATAAAAAGTCGCAAGGGCAATTCAATGTTTAACCAAACGTGAAGTTTTCAGGCTATAGGTGCGACGTAATGACACAAATGTTATGTGGGAGACGCCCACTCTATGAGAGCCCAAAGCTCTCGTGGCCTGCAGGACCTTGAATAAAGTTGATTTCCTTCCTTCCTAGATGCAGGTGCAGTCTCTTGAAGGGTGGAGGAAATTCATATTAGGTGCACACGCCCACTACGACGACCGATTATCATGCCAATTGCTTGTGGACCTATATTTTGCCGACTTCTTTACATTTTGGCTGTGGTAGTGGGTAGTGGGCATTGACGGCCAAGGATTGGTAGCGTTATAAAGGTGACAGAATGACCATTGTGGAACCGCAACGGCCTGAGAACCACGTCATGACCATTGCCGAGTGACCACATCTGCAAGACGATGACTGCACGGCGACGATAGCATAATTACTAAGGCGTCACGACTGCATGTCACGAAGAAATGATAATGAAGGAGTTAAATGACAATGGAGTAATGGCATTTGAACGACGACGATGGAATGACGACCACAGAGTGAGCGGCGATAATAAATTGGCGACTGCAGTGCGACAAAGGTGCAAACACGACTAGGCAGTGACCCCGGCTGAATGAAGGTGCAGCTGTGATGTAAACACCGAGGTTTGAGGACCATGGCCCGACCACCGCGGGATGATGACAGGAGCATGACGTTGACACAATTATGACGACAGCGTCATTAAGATGGGGGGATGATGGCATGTCTACAGCACGACGACAAAAGCATAATGGTGGGACGACAACGAAGTGACGAAGACGGCATCTAACGAACGAAAAAATACAGCGAAATGAAGACGATGAAATGATGACGTCGGAGCGACGGCGACACATTGCATCCGGTTCTGGCCTGCACTATGCTCGGACGACGAAGGAATGACAGCGACGACGTGACGACAAAAAAAAAAGTGTTTGTGATTATCATCGCGTCTGCGGTTGCGTATACAATGTGCCACCTCCGACGCACTGCCTCGCTTTGCATTATATTCAGTGTTGGTCTGCACTTCACTCGGGATGTCAATCGCCCAAAACAGTAGCTAACACCTAACAGGTATAGCAGCCAGCAGCCAGCAGCCGGCACATAGCGAGTGGCACACAACCAATGGGCCAAGTTGCTGCATAATCGGCAAGACAGCTGCATCCAGTACCCGAAATCTGGGGAGATAAGCCAAAGGAAACCTTACTGTAAAAGGACACCTTGTCTTTCGGCTTAAGCCACCTCCGTTGTCCGAAACTGCCCACGCCTTCTTCCATTGCCGAGTGTCGCGTTTGTAGCGGTGATATTTCGCTGACCACTTGCGAAATAACTCTGGGCAGGACGACGGTCCTATATTGTAGACACACTAAAGATGACATGAAATCCGCACCGCTCCCACAATAGTTCTCCATATTGCTCGCCTTAACCTCTTCTCCGCTCCGTCTGTGCTTCTCGACCTTCTGACTGGAAACAGTAAACTGATCTCTTAAGGCCTCTACTTCGTACTCCCGCGACATCAAGGTCAATATTTTAGCACCTGTGTTCTGCTCCTCTTAAGCTTGCCTTTGGCGACTACGTAGTACACGCTGCCATTACAGCCCCGAAACCCGTGCGCCACTCTCACAGATGTGTTCGTATTAGCACCAAAATCAATGCTGTCGACTGCGCCAACAGATATTCAGCTTTTGCGTGAGTTAGAGAAAATCAATTAGCTAGACGAGCGCAGGAAAGTTAATTGGTCGTCGATTTGAACAATATATTTAGTGCCAAGAAAACATAGCTGAAAGAGGGAATAGATTGGCTATAGTGGAGAGATTAGTGGGTTCGTAGTGTTAGGAGGAACGTAGCTGATGCAGGAGTTGGGAAATTACAGTGACCGAAGGAGCACTGCCGCCCATGCTCGCGCGAAATCGAGTGACTAGGCTAGTTGACGATTGATCCCGCAGACGCAGCTCAGATATAATAATGATGACGATGCTCGGTAGAAACATTTGGATCGTAACATGTAAACTAGGATTATTTATCATACAGAACCGTTTTTCAATATCTACACTTAGCCGTATCTTCAAGTCAGTACAAATGTGCGCGTCGTAAAAAAGGTGAAAATATTCTGGCGCGTGAATTTAGTGTGTGATGGTGACCTTTCACTCAAATGGTCGGCGCGGAGTAGTGCGGGCGTGCACACAGGCGTCTACTGACATACATACACGCACCCACGTACAGACGTACACACGCACGTTCGCACGTACAAAATACGCGAGCACCGAGACGCAGAACATAGACGTTTCTTTCATGTTAATCCATTATTATGACTCACACCTTCCGAGTAAAGTGTTTTGCGCGCCAGCCACGCATAACTGCGCGCATTAGGAACGAGGCACACAGCCTAGCGCCCACATTATGTGGCAGGGCACGACGTGGCGCGCGCAGGGCGCCCCGTCTTGGTGGCCTCGTCCAAGGACGCCGGCCAGGCGTGAAGAAGCCGCAGCAGCGATAACAGCAGCTGCAGCAGCAGCAGCCGATCGGCGGAGGAGGGTCGATAATTGGGAAACGGTGGTGCTGCGTAGCGTACATCTGTGAGCGCATGGGCACGCGGCAATCTGCATGACCGATGCGATGATTAAACGGCGACGTCTCCATCTGGGTGGCCTCCGCCTGCCACCGGTGCGCCCAACAGCCGAGTTCGCGCGGGTGCGCCTCGATGGTTTCGCAGCGCTTGCAGAAATGGCGGCTATCACTATTGGGTATAGACTTTCGAAGAGCCGGGGGAGAAGTTAGTTGGCTAAGTTTACCGAAGTCTCCCGAGCGAAGTGTTTGTGTTCCTTTAAGAGAGCAGCCACGAGGGAGGACGACTTACAACAAACGAATGAGGACGTTGACAGAGAAAGTGTAAGAGTGGGGTTGAAGATTAATTTGCAGAAGACAAAGGTAATGATCAATTGCTTGGCAAGGAAAGAAGAGTTCAGGATTGCCAGTCAACCTCTAGAGTCTATGAAGGAGCACGTTTATCTAGGTCAATTACTCGCAGGGGACCCTGATCAAGAGAAGGAAATTTACAGAAGAATAAAAAATGGGTTGGAATGCCTACGGGAGGCATTGCCAGATCCTGACTGGGAGCTCACGACTATCATTGAAAATAAAGGTGTGCAATCACTGCATTCTACCCGTGCTTAACACATGAAGTAGAAACTTGGAGGTTGACAAAGAACCTCGAGAAGAAGTTAAGGACCACGCAATGAGCGACGGAACGAAAAATGTTAGGCGTAACGTTAAGAGACTGGAAGCGAGTGGTGTGGATCAGAGAGCAATCGGGGACAGCCGATATTCTCATTGGCATTACCAGAAAGAAGGGGAGCTGGGCAGGCCATGTAATGCGTAGCATAGGTAGCCGGGGGACCATTAGAGTTACAGAATAGCTGCCAAGAGAAGGGAAGCGCAGTCAAGCACGACTGAAAACTAGGTGATGTGATGAAATTAGGAGATTCACAGGCGCAAGCAGGAATCAGTTGGCGCAGGAGAGAGTTAATTGTAGGTCACTGGGAGGGGCCTTCGTCCTGCAGTAGACATAAAAATAGGCTGATGATGAAGTGAGCAGCAGAGAATCACAAAGTGTGGTGCATACAACTGAAAGTTGGAGCTCGCAAACGGATATGACAATACACGAGCGAAGAGAGAAAAATAAAATAAAAAAAGACGGAGTTGCGTCGCTTTAGCTGCGACGCTGGATGAAAAGGAGTATCAGGCTTTCCTTTCCTCGCTGTCATCCCGTGGCAACGAGAGACCATCCATTGTTTTATTTTTCCTATCTCTATCTTCACTTCTCTCACTGCTTACGTGTTTCCGCGTTCTGTTCTTTTTACCTGCCAATAGGTAACGCACACAATATCTGTCTTTGCATTGAAGTTTGAATGAAGTTTCTGAGCTTCGAAAACACAGCGTTATGCATATCGATTGGCATGTTAATTCTTCCGCAAACGAGGCTCCTAAGAATTAGAAAAACGAATTTATCTCTGATTCTTCAAACTCTCCAAACTTTTTTCCCGAGGAACCGAGTCGGCGACCCGTGGTAGTGATGAGGGCTGGACGATAAGCAATCTAAATAAATATTTTTGAAAATAAATTCGTAAACTAAAATATCGGTACAGTGCTCTCTGAAAACTCTATTGGAATTTTAATGGACATGCTTCATTCAAACATATATTTAATTGCGTTAGTTCGGTTTCTTCCAGAATTTCGCCCAGAAGGGACGAGATAAAAATATATTTTAGGATTAGAATATTTTATAAACGCGAATTATCTGTGATTACATCAATTCGAACTATAATTTAACGTTCGTTGTGGCAAGCTTGTTCACATTTCCCGGCAATTTGCAGTTTTGTTGCTTCTTCACAGTCATTCTATCGGCACCATGTAGATATTTGCAGTATGTTGAGGTATATCTGGGAAGCGTTACCATCTTTTTAAAACGTCCTTTTTTTTCTTTGTTTGCCTGGTGTGCCGCGCTAGTGATTTCCCCCCTCGAGAAAAGTACCATTCCGAGCTCTGGCTGTAGTGCAATGTAGAAGCAAGGTAAAACTTGCTGAGCACTACAGCAATATGATTGTGGCTGTAGCTTATGGTCTACATTAAATATTCGACCGATAAACCACGCCATCCACATATAACCGTCTTGACGTCACATTCACGATGCAACAATTTGACGCTGCACTGGCTTCATCTCGTCTATCATCAGCGGCTGCTCCAGATGGCATCACATGCGCCACGCTGCATTCTCTGGGGAAGACGCACACACTGTTCTCATCTCGCTCTTCAATGCATCGTGTAGCTCAGGCTCTGTGCCGCAGAAATAGAAAACCAGTCGTAGCTGTTCTGAAGTCTGGCAAAGCATTTCATGCCATATTTTCCTCCAGACCCATTGCCCTGGCGAGCTTCGTGGGCAGGATCATGGAGAGAATAGTGCTGACGAGGCTAGAGTGGTTTCTCGAGAAGTACAGCCTATACCCAGATATGATGACGGGTTTTCGCCAAGGAAGGTCTTCCATTTACAGCGTGATTGACGTGATGTCAGTGGTCAAACAGGATAAGAAACGCCGAAGCTTCTCGGGAGCACTCTTTTTGGACATCAAGTGCGCATATGAGTATGTGTTGCATAACGCCATTCTTGACGCACTTGAGGAGCAAAGGATTGGAGGTAGGATGCCTCACTGGTTAATGAACTACCTTACAGGCCTGAGCATATTTATGACGACGACAGAGGGGGAGGCCAATCGTCACCAAATCAGCCGTGGCGTTCCTTAAGGAGGCGTACTCAGCCCTACGCTGTTCGATATGACCCTTATTGGACTTAATGATATATTGCCAGAGACTACTCGGCATGGGCCTATAAGCTGGCGAAACCTGCATGTGGGATTCTGGTGTTTCGTGGCCACAACTTTCTGCAAGACTGCAACGTGCATGCTGCAGTGTCGGTAACCTCCAAGTATTTGCAGCAGCGAGGTCTACAAGTGGCGACTGCCAACTGTGCGGCCCTTGCATTTAGACGCAAGGCAATGCAACGCTACCAGATTACAATTAACGGCGCAGCCACACCGCGCGTAACGGACCACAGGTTCCTAGGAATGATGATTGATCAGAACTTGTCCTGCTTTAAGCAACTGTCGAAGCTCAAGTCTAAATTAGGCAGACTCGTGCTCATGATTTAATACAGCAGACATTAAATGGGGCACATCATAGGGATTATTGCTTCAGATGTATGAATCACTTTTCGTAAGCTACCTACGATGCAGCTTACCGGTTATAAAAAAAAAAAAACATCCGCCCCTCCTGCCTACGTACACTGGAGGGCTTGCAAGCTCAAGCAGTGAGAAAATTCCTTGGTCCGCCATGCCTCACTTCGACAAAGGGCATGATTGCGTGAGCACGTGTGCGTACCCCAGACATTTATCTCTCATGCGACTCTTCACATAACTTCGCCTATTGACCCACCATGCACGTTAACCTTTATCGAGGATTTACATTCTACGTCCAGACAGCACATTCTCTGAATCTCTTTTACTGCGTAGCGTCCTTCCCTCAGGTTTTACTACGGCAATAGCAGCGGCCGTGCCACCGTGGACTTAAACAACTTACATTATCCCCTATATCTGAAGAATTTGCCGCTTCCATAGATATATTTACTGAAGGGTCGGTATGAACGACCACTTTAACCACGGAATTCGTAACACAGAATATGAACGTTATTAAGCGCTTCCTTTTCAGCCACAAAACTACATAAACGGCGACAGAGATTAATTGTCAATTGGGAGGCCATTCGTTATATCTCGATGGAGCCACATAATACTTCCAGTATACTTTGCGGTTCCAAGCCGGTACTCCAAGTGATCGATTCTGCACTTAGACGAGGACCTTATTCCTTGCTCAAGAGGTGATCGAATCCCACCATGTCGCCCTCAGAGCTGGTCATTGCCCAAAGTGTTGTTGTTGTTGTTGTTGTTGTCCTATGTGGCCGTGGCACATACCCACAGTGGGGGATTGGCCAAGAATCGGGCGGTTTAATTAGGTGCCTAAAAATAATAATGAAACAAGGGAGTTAACAATTTGGGCGTGTGAGCTTAAAAGTAAACGTTTTATGTCTGGAGAAAAAAAAATAGATAATCAGATGAAAACCGGGTATAAGAAAATAATAATAATAATTACAATAACAATTAATAATAGATAAGAAATAAAAGAAAGCTATGGTAGGGAGGGAGAACGATCAATCTAACATGGAAAACGATTGGTTTCAATTAGGTAATTTTGGATCGCCAAGCAAACATTTCTGTGGCTGAACCCAACAATGGAGGCTCCAAAAGATAGGATCACAGGCACTGATAAAGTTAGACCAATAGAGCGAAGCGGCATTTCAAGTAGTCGTTTTCTTAGAATAGAAAACCGTCTGCAAGACAACAAGAAATGGTCGATTGTCTCCGCTTCGCCACAGAATGAGCATAATGGTGAGGGGACCAGACCAGACCTGTGGAGGTAGAAGTTCAATGCAGGTATACGGCAGCGCAGCTTCGTGATGGACACTTCAATTTTCCGTGTTCGGGAAAAATCTCTGTTCCAAGGGTGTAGGTGATGTCCGTAATCCTCAGAGTTAGTAATTGCGGAGCCTGATACGGACTGTATAATGATACTCCTGCGAAATCTAGCTGCAGTAACGTAAGCAGTCAAAGGGCAGCAAGGAAGAATCGGGCCACTTATCGATGCCTTGGCTAGAGAGTCTGCAATTTCATTAATGATTAGTCCTTTATGGCCAGGCACCCAAATCAAACGCACGCTTCTCAAGTAACCAGGTACCAATGATTGAAATGTCCTCATCACGCGAGAATCACTAGAAGCAGTAAGGGATGAGCACAATGATAAAGAATCAGTGACTATCACGGCTGACGTAATTGATGGTCCTAATTTGCGTAATGCCAGCACCACGGCCATGAATTCAGCTAAAAAAATCGGTATGAAATCTGGCAGCCGAAGAGAAAATGTCCAATCGAGAATCGGGGAAAATATTCCTACACCTGACTTTTCTTCACATTGTGAAGCATCTGTAGCAATTACAACGTTTGTTTGAAGGTATTTCAGGTGATCTTGTAATATACCGTCGAGAATACGGTGTGGAAGTAATTTTGCATTATTAGGAAAGATGTCATCAAATTGAATATCCGTGGCAACAGCTCTGTCGGTAATAGGAAGTACATCGCATATGTGCACGCCCAAAGAGTCAAGTAATTGTTGCACGAATATAATTTGCGGTTTATGCAGTCGCGGCCAGATGACACCAAAAAACAACGCAGGTTGTGAAATAAAGATTATTTGGGTATGACGTAGTGGTGATTCGTAAATCTTTAAGAACGTCTGCACCGTCAAAAGCCGGAACCTGCACGAAAGTGGCGGAACACGGGATTCTAGATAAAGAATAGAATTTGCAACAAATTTAGGTAGACCTAAACACAGACGTAATGCCTCTCTTTCTAAGAGGATTAGAGGGCGGGACATGTAGGCTGGAGCTCCCGAGAAGAGCACGCAACCAAATTCTAATACAGGGCGAACGTACATACGGTATATCATTAGGAGTGTATCTCTTCTCAATCCTATTCGACGACTGCTCAGCCTACGCAATATGCCAATTGCACGGGTACCTTTCCCAGTCAACAGATCTATGTGTGAGCGCCAGTTGAGAGAGGCGTTATAAATAATTCCGAGGTATTTAACAGATTCCACCTGTGGTATGTCTTGAAGGTGGTAAGACAATGAAATGTGCACTATGTCACGTATCGGAAAAACGAGAACAGCACATTTGCTGGCATTGAGTGTGAAGTGACTAGCATCTAACCACCTCTCCAGATCATAAAGGTAAGTTTGCAGTCGTTGGTATAGCGTGTGGATGTCGTTTGCAGATGCAAAAAACGCAATATCGTCTGCATAAACATAAGTAGTTATTTCTTGATGACAAGGTAGTGTGCTCATGAGAATATTAAAAAGTACCGGGGAAAGCACTGAGCCTTGCGGTACGCCTCTCGTTTGTTTGTGTTTAGAAGAAGAAACGCCGCTTTCGTAGCAATAGAATTCTCTTTCACCTAAGAATGACTGAATCCACGCTACTATATACCCAGGAATACCACAGGAAGTTAACCGATTGATCAATATAGTGTGCTCCACAGTGTCGTATGCTTTAGCGATATCGAGCGTCACTAAGGCAGCGTATTGCTTATGACGTCGAGCGAGTTGTATTCGGCTTTCTAAGTCGACGTGGGCATGCCAGATGGAGCAGCCGGCCCTGAAACCAATCTGACAGGGACTAAGAATGGAATTATCATTAATAAATTTCATGATGCCACGGTGAAGAAGCCTCTCAATAAATTTTACTACGTTTGATGTAAGCGCAATGGGCCTAATGTTCTCCAATACATACCTTCCTTCTTGTTTCTTAAGCATCAATATTACCTTGGCAAGCTTCCAGTGCAACGGAATCCAAGCATATTTAATTGAATAATTCACCAGGTCTAAAAGAACGTTAGGTGATTCCTGTAACAATATTTTTAACATTGCATTTGTGACGCCATCAGGGCCAGGGGCTGAATTCGGTAAACATAGTGCAGTCTCATTTAGTTCAGCTAAGGAAATTGGAGTGAAGCCATCCCAAGGACCTAATGTAGAATGAATAGCCGGAAGCCTGGCCGTAAATCGATTTTCTAAGCCTTCGGCAATCTCTTCTAGGGAGGCGCTCAGTTCCTGCGGGGTCAAAACAATTGAATCTAATGTTAAGGGTGTTGGTAGCACCTTCCTAGCACGAAGGAATGCAAATAAAGCACGCTTATTTTTTGAATTAGATAGATAATCGTAATGTCTAATATCGTATTCCTCTTTGGCTCTATTAACAGTACGCTTAAATACACCAGCATGAAACTGATAATTTTTCCAATTTGTCGGGCACTGATTATGCAGAAGCATTTTCCAAGCGGCCTTTCTTTTTCTATAGTCCCGCGTACACTCATTATTCCACCAACGACAAGCGGTGCCTTTAGCCGAAGGGATGACAAATTCAGCTTGCTTCCGGGAATCCTCTAGAATTGAGCAAATGGTTGAAGCGATTTCCTTATCATTGGCATTGGCAAGTTTCGAAACGGCAGAACGCAAGAAAGTCTTAAATTTCGTATGGTCCATAAATGTGCATGCCTGGTATTCTAAAGATGTTATTGGACAATTGATTTCAAATGACACAGGAAGATGATCACTGTTGGTTGCTGATTCAACCGCTACCCACGACAAAACCTTGATGCCAGCGCTACAAAATGTCAAATCTAACACTGAACGGAAGGGTCCTCTAACAAACGTTACTTGTCTTGTGTTCTGACATGAAAGGTGGCTATCAATCGTCCACTCCCATAGTCGCTTACCGCACACATCTGTTTTTTGCCCCCACGACACGTGATGCGAATTGAAATCCCCTACAAACAAAATTTCTTTTCTACAGGCAGCCACAGCCCTATCAAGTTGACGTGTACTTTGCACGCCGCTGGGGAAATAAGCATTTATAATTGAAAATGGATGGTATCCTGGGAAGCGTAAATCTATGGCCAAAATTTCACAGTCGCAGTCCATGATTTGAAAAGAAATTTTTGCCTTGTGACAAATTTTACTGGAAACAAGTATCATTAATCCTCCACCTCGCGAGTCTCTATCTAACCGGAAGGACCGAAAACCTTTTAAATGAAAATTTTTCTCTGGTGAAAGCCACGTTTCCTGAAGAAGTAAGATATCTGGATTGAATTGAATAGATAGGCAAGATAAATCTGTTGAAGCTCAAAATATAGAACGACAGTTCCACTGCAGCACTTTCAACTGTCCACTGGTGTAGAACGCACAGCAGCGGCAACTGCCGCCTTTAGAATACTTTCTGTAAGCACAGGAGTTGGTTGACTCTTTTTTGATTTTGGTTTCATAGTTTTTGAAATTGGGGACCCCATACGTTTGGGAGCTCGAGTGTCAAGTTCCATGTCTGTGGCAATAACAGTGTCTGAATAAGAGGGCTCACCCTCGCGTCTTTGGACTACCGAAGTAGTGTCTGTGGAATATTCTGCAACTGTGGAAGGCGTCTCTACCTCGTTGCTAGGCGTTCGAGGTGTGGCGTTAGTTACTGGGCACTGCAGTGGTGTCTTATTGGGCTGCAATATTTGCATCATGTGGCTGGAAATGATTTGTGCTAAGCAATCAGAGAGACTGGATATCAATTTGTCCATAGCTTTAGCCATTGCTTTTTCCACAGCAGAGTCAATTGCTTCTGAGAGGTTAAGATCCATGCTTGGAGTGTTGCGCGCTGTAACACCAGAGTATCCGAAGGCCCTGTCTTTGATAACTGAAATTGCATCTCTTCGGGAGCAACGACGGCGGTCGATTATTTCAAGAATTTGTATTTCTTGAGCGCGAGCTGAGCAGTTCGAATAGTCTGCTGGGTGTTCTCCCCCACAGAGGCAGCACTTTTGAGATTGAGTAGAGCATTCACTTGAAGAATGACCATCCCCACAGGTGCGGCAACGCAAGCTAGACTTACATCCTCCTGCGCTGTGCCCGAATCTCCAACAATTCTTACACTGGATTGGACGTGACGCAAGCGGCTCTACACGGAACACAAGAGGCCACACCTTTATTTCAGATGGACATGATGTGCCCACAAACGTTGCAATAACAGATTCTGTCGGAACCCTCTCGTTATTGGCCAGTCGATTGCAACGGTAGATGGCAATGACGCCTGCAGCGGATAGCTTGTCCAGGGTTTCAGTAGGACTTAATCGGGAGTCTACGCCCCGTACAAGACCCTTGGTGCACGCAAGGTGAGGCGGAATAAAAGCACTCACCGGGGTGGAAGCGAATGAAGTGCATTTCAAGAGGTCTTCTACACAGGTCTGGTCGGGTGAACGACACACTATACCTCCCCGTCCGAACGCTCGCACATCAGTGATGGTCTGGAAGTGGTTGGACGTGGCCTTAAGTGCCTTCTGGACAGCCTGTGGATTCGTGATCCTGATGGAACCTCCATTGGTAGGCACAAGCGCCACAGGAATGGTGCTGACGCCACTGCGAAAAAATAAATCTATGGGCAATTCATTAGGTGGCAGGGATGCTGACCAGGCGGATCGCGCCTGGCCAGGAGAACTGGTCGACATCAGCTCAAGACGGCTGACGCAAGGAATGCCAATCAACCAGGAACTAAAATATGGTTATTGAGACACCTTAAACCACCCGATACTCAGCCAAAACACCACTGCAGGTCAACGAAACGGTCGCTCTGTCGAGGCCAGCAGGGACCAGGGACCAGCCGAGCCTCGAACGAACGCGAACGGCCTGACGCCTGACGCCTGACGCTCGCGTGGCTCATGGAAGTGTCAGTGGATTCCGGGACACTGTGGATTACATCGAAATGAGCTCGCGATGTGGAGGCAAAGGTGGCCCACAATAATGCCACACCAGAGTCCATCCAATTTTCCCGACCACACACTACTGCCCTATCGCATAGACTTCGGCGCGATAATACCGCGGCATATTGGGCTTCGCCATGTTATCGTCATCGCCGCTTTCACGAACTCGACACAGAGATGAAAATACGGATACCGCCCACCATGAAAAGGTGCAACGCAAGCTTGCTTCACAGATTACGATTAGGTCCGGCCTTAACCCGACACTACTTGTAGGTCATTGGTCAGGCGGACAGTCTGAATTGTGAGGAATGCTGTATTCCTGAGACGGCAGAAAACCTTTTGTGCATCTGTCCTTAATTTCATGTGCGCAAAAAATCGCTGACAGACATCTTGTCGAAATGCGTCGTTGCACCATTGACTGAAAAGTTTCTAATGGCACCTGCGCCTGATCCTCGTGATAAGCCTGATAGTCAGAGGCTCTCAAACCATTTTCCGTGAGAGCGGACTGGACAAGAGTCTTTCAAGAGTCTTGGACCATGCAAGTTTCTCACCACCATCTTCATCCTCATCCTAAACGTCTTCTCTATTATATTTTTCTACACCTATTCCTCTTCCCCCAACGTGGAGTAGCAGGTCAGAACATTGATTCAGGCCGACCTCTCAGCTCTTCTTTCATAATAAGTATATATTGCAGCGACTTGGCCAATGCGAGCTCATAACAGCAGCTGAAACAATAGGTACCAGGACCCAGGGCATATCTATGCGAAGCAAGAACATTTACTTTAAAAAATGCGCGCACTTGAGAAGCTTTCATTATTTGACCTACTAGTTATTCTTTAACACCCAACACATTTTACTACAATCAATTGTGACAGATATTAGTTTGCCCCACTACAAGCTCCACGCCGACACAGTCTTTTCTAATTCCTTTCAGATGTTCTTCCTGGTTACGGGATCATGCATGCCATGGAATGAAACTTGCTGCATGCTATGGACTCAAGAAAATAGGTTTACAGAGCTATTGCTTAACGCCTGCTTCACTTCCGCCGCGGGTCGGGCCGGCGTTGCACTATCTTCGGGATCGATCCACGTATGAAAAATTGTTGGTCTATGTCCGTGGACACGAGGTCTCCCAGAACCTAGCCATAAACAGTTTCGCTGTAGAAAACGATGACGACGCGCTCAGCATGATCAAGTCCGAGTAGCCGATTAGGAAGGGGGGGGGGGGGGGAGGATGAAAACCCGTGCGCAAGAGCACGTCAGGGTGGTGGCCGGCGGCTGCCACGGCGCGTCCACTAAACGTACCGTGCCCGCGCTCCCACACGACGCACGTGCCCACAGTTCCTGAAGTCCGAGAAGGCACGCGATGACGCAGCGGCAATTTTCACGCTCCACACCCGTCGCGCGGTGAGCGTGAGACAGAGAAGAAAGTAGGTGTTGAATCGCGAAATGGGTGGAACGCCCGGCGACGCGGCCGAGGTAAATAGATTAAAGAGCGAGAAAAAGAAGTGGCAGGAAGCCGCGGGGACCCCGTGCGAGAGCGCGCACGCAGCCTTGCAAGAGCATTGCGAAAACCCGCGCTCCAACAAGCGTGTCGGCGAGAACAAACGGTCGTTTCGAGTTTGGCGCCGATCTCCCGCCCCCACGTTGAGCCGGAGTAGCCGTTCCGGGAAGCTTCATTCTTAAAGAAGCGCCCGGGAGGCCGCATTGCATCAGTCCTGACCAACCACCGCACGAGGCGGCGGTCACCCACTGCGCGCGCCCCTCTCTTTTTTTGGAGCTCGTTACGCGAGGCTCCCACGACACGAAGCAATTTCTGCTATCGCGAAGCGCCATTTCTGAGAACATCAAATTGAGAGGTGTCAAGGCGCAAGAACGGCGAAAGCGGCGGCAAACACGCCGCCGCCGGAAGCTTACCCGATGCCAGGTACGTGAGCTCATAAATACGGTGAAAAAAAGCGGGTGGCGAGGCGCTTTTGCCGTGTACAATGGCGACACCACTTACGAGCGGTAATATACACAAGAAACGTGAGTGGCGCTCTTTTGGCGTTGCTGATAAAGACGTTTGCTGTTAAAGCGTGTCCGTGGCTTCTTTGCTCCGCCGTGGGGCAAAGGAAATAGACGTAGAGACGCAAGCCGATTGCGCACGCTTACCGAAGAAAATGGCGTTGACCGCAATACGCGTGCACTAATCGCGAGCTCTTGTTCACGCCGTGCTTCAATAAGCATGCGCTGATTTCGGGCGCAGCTTCTTCGGACTCCATGCTAAGCCTTCGCAGGTTGAATTTTTTTGGTGAGCGTCTTACTATAATCTTTATTTCATGTGTGAAACGCGAACGTTTAGCGTATGCACCCAGAAATAAGAAGACGCGAGGATGAGCGATAAGTTCAAAGTATAGTGGATTATTTTGAGGTGACATTTGTTGATACGAAACCCTGCCGATGAAGCCCAGAAAACCCGAAGAACCACAAAACAAGACGAAGAAAATATGGAAACATCTCAACGTAAAACTATCTTCAATCATTGCAGGCCCATCCCCGTGCGTTGAAAGTTCGTCTTTGTCTAAGATGGAGGGCTCACTCACCCAATCCTCCTTACGTTCCCTCAGTGCAGCTTCAGTGATAATGCTGGAGCGGTCACCTTTAACTCTGCTGGAGACAGAACTACACTCTAACATTAGACAACACCCACAATCTCAGAAATCAAGCGCTAAGAAACCCTCATTTCCGTTTAGCACATATTTCTACGATGCTCGTGCAGTCGGTAGTTCAAACGCCTACCGTTATGATCCATGTCTTTTCGGGAATGGATCAATTCCACTCCAAAAGAAACCACAGTACTTGGAAGTTACCGCTCGTACTCGTGTCTTCTTGTTCCTATGTCTCCGTTAGGCGTTCGCCCTTCGCACAGAAAATGACGCAACACCAACTAGTTCGATCAGTTGCAATACTATAAGCATTCTCTGACATAAACGTTCTTGTTTCACAAACTGCTCTTAAAGAACTGTTTTCTTCCCTCGCCCACTAACTTTCGGGCAATTTTTATGATTTGGATGTTTCACAGTACATATAAGGACACATGATAGCTTTGCTCTCGGTGAAGTAAATTGATTCAGTTATTTTATTCATTTGTTCAATAATTCACTTCCATACTGAGTGCCTACTTTATAATCCAGCGTCCGTATTGACAAAAATCTTACGATAGGATTGTTCGTAGGACAACATTGGAGCCGATTATGATGATGGACAAGAGAGCTTTAGTTTGCCTACCAACACTTTACCGCTTACGGTTCACCGGGTTACCGGAGGCCTACACGTGAACAGCCGGGTCCGTGGCGCCGCCTGTTGGCGTAGATCTCAAACCGACAGACACAGAGCTATTACTGCAGTAACCAGTGGCGTAGCCAGAAATTTCGTTCGGGGGGGGGGGGGGGGGGGGGGGCTCACGTTGCAGCTTGGCCTCCTCCTTAAAGGGACACTAAAGTGAAAAATAATTTCTTCTGCATCAGTAAATTACCGTTCTACAACACCAAAAACACCACTCTTACAACGATAAGACGTTTGGTAAGCCAGAAAAAACGCAAAAACGAAATACGGGTGGCGACGCCTACTTAAGTTCCCGCACCTGGGGGCTGTGACGTCTTGGATTTTGATGGCATCTTCTAGGGCCTACTAGCTATATTAGCGGTACAGATTGACTACATTGTGTTCTAAAGGAACGAAATATTAAACATGGCAAGTTTCCGGAACCTTTATTCAGCCAACGCGGCCCAAATGCGAAAACATACTTTGGAATCCCTGACGTCATGTTGACGTACCGGCACTGGGGTTTAGGCGCGAAATTCAAATACTGATACTTGGAACTTCATTTTCTCATCTAATAATCAAACTATCTTCTTGAAATGACTGCCTGCAGGGTTATCAAACAATGCTGCATTAGTCTAAACTGATTTATTGCTTCGTTTTAGTGTCCCTTTAAGAGGAAGCTTTATCTCGGATGCTCCTATCTAAATACATGTAGAAGGTGCATTAGTTTTTCTCGGCAACCACTGCACGAAACTTGAGGTTTGTTGCATTTAAAAGAAAAACTTAAATTCTACTGTCTTCTGGTTGCGAATTTTTCATTTAGGTTTTAAATTTTTATTAAAAATTGGCACAAATTCCAATTTCACACAAATTTTCAGAAAACAAAACTATCACGTTTAAAACTCTGTAACTCGAAAATGAAAAACAATATCACAATTCTGTGAATCGCATCTAATAGTACATCTACAGCGGACAAAATTGAGATGTTACAAATGAATCTCAAACAATATAGCATTAACGAAATACGGCTTTTGCAGAACCCTTGTGCACCACGTAACTAATTCACGTAAGATACAAATTGACATACCGAATTTGTCCGCTTTGACTCTTATAATAGATGCCGTTTGAGGAACCGCGATATCTGTTTTTGATGAAGAGCTTTTAGTTTGTAAACGTCGTGCTTCTATTTTTTTCGCACTTTCAAGTTTTTCAAAATAATTTAAGCAAAATTCAGGCCCTATATCGAACTTCCGCTTCCAACAGATACTAGAAGTTAACTTTCTCAAGTTCAACAAATTCCATTAAAAGTCATCCAGGGTTTATCTCAGAAATGAATTTCTGAGATAAACCGAGCTAAAGCTTCCTCTTAAACAATTTGTCGAGAGATCAAATACGTGAATAATAACTGCATTGCCATTCTCAAAGATGCTGCAAACGAATTCGTGAACGCTACGCACTGTCAAAACAAGTAATATATGTATTTTTTAATAAAAAGATGTACTCGTATGTGTCAGAAATTGTGCCCGAAATAACTGATATCAATGCTTCCATGTTTTTGTCTATTTAATAAGTAAAGAAAATATCACACAATCCTTAGAACTATATCAGTTCGAAACCAGCAAAGCTGTGCATGCCGCTGATATGAAAAATGTAAAGGCCATCAAATGAACAAGTTGAGGACAAATATGTTATAGAAGCTTTGTCATTAAACAACCTTTTTTACATTTTTGTACATATGCAACGGCCAGTGAAAAATCTCAATGACGCTGTGATTTATTCCAATGTATTACGCAGGAGCAGCAGTCACCGGTCGTGTATCGTGAGTAATTACACCGAAATTATTGTCCCAACAGAGAGCACCTATATAAAGCCGTTCTGCAAAATATACGAGGGCGAGTCAAATGAAAGTTAAAAAAAATTAAATAATGGGGTTTTACGTGCCAAAACCACTTTCTGATTATGAGGCACGCCGTAGTGGAGGACTCCGGAAATTTCGACCACCTGGAGTTCTTTAACGTGCACCTAAATCTAAGCACACGGGTGTTTTTGCATTTCGCCCCCATCGAAATGCGGCCGCGGTGGCCGGAATTCGATCCCGCCACCTCGTGCTCAGCAGCCCAACACTGAGCAACCACGGTGGGGGAGTCAAATGAAAGTGAGCCAATGCAAATATATGACAAACGGGATAGTTAACTTAAAAGTAGTTTCTGAGCATTTAGACATTTATCCCATAGACTAACGAGTCGGGTGATCCCCGTCTCATAAAACTCCTTGGGTTGCTGCTTCAACGAATCTCTAACTGACTCTTTCACGTCATTGTCCCACACGAATCTGTTTCCCTTAAGGTGTTTTTTCATTTGCCCCAAAATTTGGAAGTCGCAAGGCGACAGGTCTTAGCTGTATGGCGGATGTTGCAGCGTTTCCCACTTGAACTTTGCCAGTTTTGTATTAACCACATCAGCGACGTGGGAACGGGCATTGTGGAAAAAATTAAAAATTAAATTATGGAATTTGACGTGCAAAACCATTTTCTGATTATGAGGCACGCCGTAGTGGAGGACTCCAGAAATTTCGACCACCTGGGGTTCCTTAAAGTGCACCTAAATCTAAGTACACGGGTGTTTTCGCATTTCGCCTCCATCGAAATGCGGCCGCCGTGGCCGGGATTCGATTCCGCAACCCCGTGCTCAGCAGCCCAACACCATAGCCAGGTCATGGAACAAGATGATCCCATTCGTCAATTTTCCACGTCATTTGTTCTTGATTGCGACACGCAGCCGATTCGGCGTTTTACAATATTGAAAACAATTGATAGTCTCTCCGGCTTTAGAAAATTCTATCAGTAATGGCCCCTGACGATCGAAAAAAAATAGTAAACACCTTTCCGGCGGAAATGACGGCCTTTGCTTTCTTTGGGGGCGGTGAATTCGAATGTTTCCACTCTAAGCTTTGCCGTCGTGTTTCAGGCTCGTAGTAGTGGCACCATGGTTCGTCCCCGATTACGATTGCAGACAAGAAGTCGTCACCCTCATTGTGATACCGGATCAGATGAGTCAAGGCAGCGCAGAACCTTCTTCTGGCGGTGGTTCAAAATCTTGGGCATCCATTGCGCCCACGAGAGCCGATGACCGAGATGTTCCTGAATTATGATGTGAACCGAACTGCGACTGATGTTCACACGCTCTGCCAGTTCATTAATGTTTATCTTCCGTTCTTGTCTCATCAGCTCATCAACTTTTGCTCTTGTGTGGGGGGTGATTGCACGATGGCTTTGGCCCAGTCTTGGGTCGTCTTTGCAACTTTCACGTCCTTTTTCAACCGTTTGCTCCAATGCTTCACAGTGGCCAATGAAATGCAATGTTCAACGTACACGGCAGCCATACGGCGAATAATTTCCTTTTGGGAAACACCTTCAGCTGTCAAAACATTCACGGCAACCCGCTGCTCAACTTCTGAATTGTCCATTACGTCACGCAACGATGTTCAATCCAGTGTATGAGAGCATTAAAGAACATTTATCCTGACATATGCGTGTCACTTTTGTAAATGAAAGGTGCGTGTGTGCTACGCGCATGCCTCGCAGATAATGAGCCGAACCATCATTGCGCGGGGTGGGTAGGCTCTCTTTCATTTAACTCGCCCTCGTTGATTATAAATGCGAAGATACAATGGAATATACAAATGCTTGATAAAGGGCAAGAAAGTGTCACTGGAAAGAAAGTTCACTGCACGTATACACAAACCTCGCAATAAGATATTTAAATATACGTATAAGTCTTCAATAAATATACGTATCTAAGAAAAAGTCACTGTATATAATGCGTCAAACAAGGCAAATAAACATGTAGCGCAATCACAGATTCACAGAATCCTGGATCCAGTCCCCAATCCATCCACTCCATCCGATGTATCGCGTGCGACAGAAGGCGGCACGCTTGCTCTCCGCTTTTGTGCTTTGCGCACGCAAGACTGAGCCACCATCGTCGCTTCACCCATTCCACCCCCCCACCCCCCCTACTATTTCACTCGCACATACAGCATGCGGCTTGCGGTGACGACGTTATTGCCTTGAGACTTCATACGAAACATGAGGGTGACGGCGACAGCAGGAATATGCACCTGGAGTCTTCATATAATTGCTATGACAATAATATAATAATAGTATCCGGCAACCGAAGCGTGCCGTGGCCGATTACTTCCCGCAAAAGAAGTAACAAACTGTCACCGTGCGACAGTTCGCTGCGCCGCAACAATGTATCTTCTTTTTTTCCTTTTGTGTGGCGGGGGCACTGAAATGAAAAAAAAAAACGCAAAGGAGAGTATGTTGGCCCCAATCCAATGCCTACTTTGGGCACCTAATGTGGCTACCGAATGAATATCGAATATCGAATGAATTACCGCAGGTGGCCGGTCAATGGCAAAAAGCACTTACGAACAAAAACCTAGTGAATTCAGCCTGAGATCTGTGCACGCAGAGCGTAAGTTTAAAAGAAGGTGGCGCAAAGATATTCAAACCAAGTCAAAATTAAACTTCACATTTCTGCGTCAGCTTCTAGTACGGCATCATATATTAGTTGCACACATGTTTATAACTGTTATACAGGTATGAACATGTATTATAGTGTATTCTTGCTGCAGTTGTTCTTGCGAAAGTATTTTTTTCGAACATCTATATCTTCCCGAGAAAGAGAGAGCGAGAAAACAAGGTAAGGTAAATCAGGGAAATCAACGAAACGAGCGTCCGGTTTGCTACCCGAAACTGCGGGTAAGGAAGAAGGGAAATAGAAAGAGAAAATGGCTGAGTATTGAGTGTACATGGGAGGATGCCCCATCAGGGGGACTATAGACGATAACTCAGGCCGCTGTGTACCTTTTCGAAACGTTCATTGTAACAAAGTGTGAGAGCACATGAACCTGCCCATAAGACAGCTTTTGTGCAGCCCAGGGGCACTTCACTCGTCCCGACTTCTCCGCCTATGTGCAATTAAAGCTCTTTTGGCCTTGCCTGACACCCTGATGTGATTTGAACCTGGATCACAGCGTATTGAAATGAAATGTATGATTGTTCGTTTCAGCGTACATCGATGTATGCAGGCGACATATACATTTCCAGCGCGGCACGTTCACGTTACACCACTCAGCGGCGTCTTTAGAAAATGCCGACGAACATCTCCCTCTATTCGTACATAGATGTCGGCAAATACCTCTAGGAATGAATGTCGTCATGAATATTACACGAGAGGACATGAAAAGATGCCGATAGATGCTAAGCGGGCACGCTGCTACACACGTACTATGCCAAACGGTTGTCGGAGAGGTCATTGTGAGGAGCCTGCCTCATTCACACCAGATGAACACGCTTTGTGTGCTATTGCAAATGCGTCGATATATGACTGAATCACGCTGGTGTAGCAATTCTCGCTCAATGGCACTCCTACACAATGTTTATGCGGACGGCGTTCTATGCTACAGCCAGGGATATCGTTAACCAGCAAAAGAAACTCAACGCAGCAGGTAACAATTGCATCTACGCATACGCCTTAGCTTTCCAAGAGGTTTGTCCTGTGTCGCAGCGGTGTCGGGAGCAAATTGTGTACCTACTGATATCTTAAGCGGGCGTGAAATATCACTCACTTATCTTCGACACGTAGCTGAAATTAGTAACAAACTTTCCAGGGGGCACAGCTGAAAACCTGCGCTAACTCTTTGCTTAACTTTGGGTAGGTCGTCCGAGGAATGTCTGCCCCATTCCTGTACAGGTGGAGCCGCTCATGCCTTTGAAATTTGTGGGGTCTTAAGGGTCTCACAGGAGTACCGACCACCACCGGTTCGAACTTAGCGAGCCACAGGGCCACGCCAAGAAAGAGGCACGCTACCGTCACGACTGTAGCCACCAGGGGCCGCTTCGTGACGTCACTAGCTCCGCCTTCACCGCGAGCCATCGCGAGTGGAGCGCCACCGCTGACAACTGGCTGGGAGCGAGGAGACAGCGTGGCTTAAGGATTGCAGAACATAGGGGAAATGCGCCCGCGTAATGGGGCGTCGAATTCCCCAAATCCCCACACATTTCAGCCTTGGACACTCTCCTCCATGGGATTTGTATTGAAAATCCCGGCATCAGCCCGAAGAAAACCACGCCTCAGGCGGAAATCATACAATTTGCCCCTTGGGGGTATAGCCAAGGAGTATTGTGGTGTAACCTATGTCTTGACTTATGTGTCTTGCTTTCATGAGAGTTCATCGACATCGTAGTCTTCTGGTCGGCACTTTTGTTAATTCTAGTCCTTGAGCTGTATTACTCAGAGGCGGACATTATTGGCACGCGGAACGGAAGTGCATAAGTGACTAAAAACAAAAACTCAGCGATTAATTTTTAGCTATTTACCTCATGGAATGTTCTTGAATTTAGGAATTGTAGCCGTAGAGTTACCAAGGATGTTTCACTTGAATGCTCAGGATGGCACCAGTTTCGAGCATTAATTCCTGACGTTGGAAAGACATACACTGGCGGTCCAATTACTTTTATGTTTCAGTGCATAAAACGACATTTTCTTAAAAACGTAAGTGGAACGGCAGTGAATGTTCGCCGCAATTTTGATGGAGCGTATCTAAACAATTACGAACCTTCACCCACCGGGAAATGGGGGTAAGCGAAGCATGTCCTGCGTGCACCTGACCGTCGCGATTTAGTAACCCACAGGTGACGGTGCCGGAATGCTTCCGCCTCCGTCTCCCTCAGCTCGGAATCTTCTCAGGCGGCTCTAACGGCTGGATCGGAGCGCCAGCGGCGAGCCCTTTCACGGGTGAGTTCTTGCCGCCGCTCGTCGAATGCTGCCCTTTCCTTGGGGGAAGGCACAACGCGTGGCCGTCCGATCCGTTTCCCGAGACTGAATTGAACGGAAACGAAGCCGGCGCAGCACGCGCGATACGTGCGCTTTCCCATCCCAGCGGAAGCGAAACGGCTCTGATTGGTTGCGCCCGTGGCGTGAGCGTGCGCCTGTGCAGCGGGAATCCTTGCTGATGACTGACGCTCTGGCGCTAGCGCAGCTGTAAACTCATCAAGCCGCCCTTTCCCGCAACTGCTTTTTGCGTGACCACAACGCCATTTGTGAGCCAATACAACCTTCGCTTCAAAAACACCGTATGTGCATTTATTCATGAGTATGTAATGTATGCAGGGGCGCTATAACGTAAAACTGTTCCAAACTTTTCTATTCCAATTCTGCAATGAGCCCTCCGCCATAGGTGAAAAACTTTTTTAGACCTCCCCCGCTTCACCTGGCTGTCACGCCACGTTACGAAAACCGCGATAGTCCCCATCTGATATGACGTGTACACACTGATTATGCATGATTTGACCAAGCAAAAGAGAAATAGTTATTTCTGATTCGACGCCTTTTCGCCATTAGCCATCGGCTATTGGTCAAAAGTTTTCGGGCTGCACCCACTTCACCTGCCTCTCACGCGACGTCACAAAACCGCAAAAATTCACCGCGTCAAAGTGACGTGTACGCTAAAGATGCATTAATATGCCGAAGAAAACTGAATTTTCTTCTGAATAGCCGCAGGCTGCCCTGTTCCGAAAGGAATAAAAGATGGCTGCCGCCGATCGCTTAGGCACTGGCTACTCGCACCTGCCGGAGAGCACAAGTTTATTTGCGTGTAATAAAAGTTTTTGCGTGGCCGTGTAATGTTTTCAAGCACTTTCGGCACGTTTACGACTTCGTTCTGCCAACTTTTCATTGATGAGGCATCGTTTTATCGTCATTCTTAAGCTTCCGTTGCATACCGCCGCGATTGTAGGCGAGCCACCGCAAGCTAAGCAAGTGAAAGCGGACCAATCGCAGACGCCGGCAACCCTCGTCATCCGGTTATTGATGTTCAGTGCACTGGCTCGGCCCTACGGAATCCCTCTCCACTTGAGCGTGCTCCTTGCCCCTTGTGAGCAAATTAGATAAGACAAGCCGCTCAGCGTAGGCAGTGTTATTCGTTTTTCAAGAAAACAAAAGTGACCTCCTATGAACCAGGAGAGCGCTTGATTGGCCTGTTCAGACAACCCTTCGGGTGACCGCCTGATGCTTGCGTCGGTGGTTACGCAAATTTGACGTCAGGAGATTGGAACAAAAACATATTAGAATAGTTTTACGTTATAGGGCCCCAGTCATCTTTCACGCCACATTGGCTGTGCGGTGTCAACCAAAGTTGTATTGGAGTCATCGAGTGCTGTGCATACATTTTAAAGCCACATCATGGCTTTTTCGCAACGTACTACAGCTTCAAAATGTGCTCAAGTAGAATGCCATGGCACTGACGAAAATGACACCGGTGCCATCATAACTGCATGTTTAGGATATTGGCAGGACATGGGACCTGCTAGCGACTAGTGGGTGATGGTGAAATGAGCCCTCTGGTACCTTTTTTCCGTGATCAAATGGTGATGATGAAAACCCTGTGGTATATGGGCCACGAAAGCCTGAGGTGACCTTTACAAGCATGTATCATTGTGAAATTGCAATCTCAGGAAAAAATGAAGATGCGCAGGACAAATCCGTAAAGCTTATAATCGACGGTTTATTAGAATTATAAAATGAACGTCAAGGAAAGGAGAAGTGGTAGTCTAGGTGCCATAATAAGGACATTTCAAGCTACTAGGGTCAGCTGACGCACAGCAGGTGTAAGTGTAGATCACTGGGAAAGGCCTTCCTCCTGCATATGCATGAGTGGACTGATGATAAAAATCGTTGTAAAAAGAGGCAAGGAAATTGAAATCATATACATCGGAGCCTGCGGACAGAAAGAGATCGCATTCACCGAAAAATATTCTTTCTTAAACACGTCATATCAGTGCCGGATCATGAACGGACTCGCATGCACGCACTTTGTATTTCGTGTCCGCGTTGCAAACAAAGTTGCCATTCAGTGTTGGCGCTGTTGCTTCGAGCGCTCTTGCGCGACTAATCAGCCATAATGTGGCCGCACATTCAGTACAGGGACTTCTCCCTTGCCTTTCACTTTCCCTGCGCCGCCGGCAGCTGCTTGGTCGCGGGATAACGAATAAAGAGTAAAGGTATAGTCGTGCTGGCTCGCAGTAAAGCCTTTCCGCAATCCCGGATACTCGTGGTCATAGGTCGCACACCTCGGAGCGCTGCGAGCGCACCAGCTTGCCAAGCGTGAATGTTCGCGCGGCCTCCAGGCGAGCGTCTCCGCACTCGACACACGTCGATCCGGTACGTCGCGTCACGCTTTTTCGTTACCCGCGATTTCGCCACGGCTCGGCCTCCGGAACACTCCGCGACTGACTGCCCTGTGGAGGCGACTGCATGCGTGTGCGCTCCGGCGTATGCTGCGTTCGCGCATGCGAGCTGCCTCCGAAGCGGCGCGAACGTATCAGCGGTTAGTCCCTGCCGAGCAGGGACTAACCTGGCCTGTTCAGGTTAGTCCCTGAACAGGCCAGTGGGGGCAAAATTTCTCCCTAGTCGCAACTCAGCCAATCGTTTCTCGCGTGAAGAGGCTAGCTCAATAGGCAATGCATTATTAGAGAAACTTAGAGCGCTATAAACACACAGGACATAGAAAAGAAACACACACCACACGCGCTCTCTTACAACTGATGTTTAATGCACGTCTGGAAAAAGTACCTATGTAAACGCACGTCAAGACGAGGTGCAAAGCAAGCGTATACGTCCAAGGCACGTGTTAACGTCGATTAATAAAATTGAATTCTTTGTCATGCAGAAACGAGGATAGTTGGCTTACACACAGTGCGACATTCGTGGTGATACGACAGGCTTCCGAGATTTTTCGTGTGGTTTGGTTAAGGTGACGGAACGAAATGACCGTGTTTTCGAAGATGGATAGTTGCGAGTTGCGAGTGCAGCGAGTGTCATCTTTTCTTGTGTGCCTTTACAGTGTCCGTGTCAGTGCGCTGCTTCACCAGCAAGGTATGATGATTAATCATTAACTAGCGCAACTTTCCACATTACTGAGTTCCGAAGATGGGTTTACACGCACATGATTTACAATGTGCGGCAAGATGAGAGAATGGCACACAATTTGAAATATTTCTGTGCTCTATGAGGCGTAAGTTCACAAATCGGCCTGTTTGGCCAATGTACATGTGACCACAGCGTCGGGGAATTTTAAAGCGAAAGCTTTACTGGCCGCGAACTTGCGATTTCGCCGTGGCCGTGCTCCAAGGAGGCACATGACGTCACACCGCGTTCCTCGTTGCTGCGTTCGCCTCCGCTCGCTTCGCCAGGTGCGTCGCATGCCTGATAACATGTCGGACGATTGAAAAGGAGAGCTCGCGTGCGCCGCAACCACAGTTGAGGCGGCAGTATGGACGGCGACAATTCTGATAAGCACGAGGAAGCCTAGAATCGACATCGCAACGAGATGAAGACGAAACGAATCGCCCAGGAAACAGACGAACAGCGCGCCGAACGACTGGCTAAACGCCGCAACATAGTTAGACAACCAGACTAACCTGCACTTGCAATCAAGATTAACCAAGGCTAACCATGACATGTCTTAGCTTGTCCTGACATAGCCGAGCTGAGCCACTGCCAATTTTGTATACTGCTCTATATACGGTGTCCGAACGCAAACCGAGCGCCAGCCCTCCGCAGGTGAACACCGAACTTTACAGGGCAAGCTGAGGAATTCGATACCTGTCGCCTGAGTTAACATTTTTTAATAAAGGGAAAATCAGACATACACCCGTTCGTAGCAATTGCTACAAAGGAAACTCGTACGGGTTCCTCGAAAGAAAAGCCTCGCAGTTGAAGAAAAATTCGTCCTGGTCCGCGACTCGAACCCGGGACCACCGCCTTTCCGGGGCAGCCGCTGTGCCATCTGAGCTAACCAGGCGGCTAGATGGCAGGGCGAAGTCAAATTTGCCAACAACTCGAAGCAAAGGCAAAAGTTTGACGTGATAGTTCTGCGGAAACCTGCAAGGTGGAGAGAAGTAATTAATAAAGGGATGGTAGCTCAGATTGTACAGCGGCTGTACCGGAAAGGCGGTGGTCTCGGGTTCGAGTCCCGGACCAGGACGAATTTTTCTTCAACTGCGAGGCTTTTCTTTCGAGGAAACAGTACGGGTTTCCTTTGTAGCAGTTGCTACGAACGGGTGGATATCTGATTTTCCTTTTATTAATTACTTCTCTCCACCTTGCGGGTTTCCGCAAAACTATTACGTCAGGCGTTTGTTATATTTGTAGCGCGTTTTCCCCCAAGCACACCTAGGCCATGGCTGGATGGCCTCCATCGCCGTTGTTCTTCGATGGACGAGCCAAGCCAACTACCTCACCCAAAAAGAAGGCGAAAGCAGCGCCACTTTTCGGCTCACTACAAACGAAGGCTTATGTGCACATTGTAAGTCAGAAAAAGCTTATAATAACACAAAGTATACTGCATTTATATACTATAGACCATAAACCACGTTCATTAGTAGAAGGTCACGTGGTGGGCCTCTCATGTACAGCTTCATGTTTTTGCCGCGTGGTGCGCCAAAGGATATTTTCGCGACCTTTAGTGATGAATAAGAAATATAAATCCATGTTTAATGAGAAAGAGATGGCTCGTTTTAGCCACTACGATAGGGGATCAGTCCATCAGCGGGGTTATCTCGATTGATATTCTGAGCGGTTGTCTGTCCCTTTAAGGTCGTCGTCAGGTACTATTCGGACAGTTTAACTGTAGTCGTTGCTCCTGTTTATTTGCCAATGTATGACATATAACTGTGGCCTTACCTCCATGGAAGCTGATGGTTTTATGAATACGGTAAACTGGTCTTCTCCCGTACTATTTGGCGCAGTACTCCACTGTACATAAATTTCGCTAACATATATGGTGAAACCAATGGAGGTTTTGGGCTCAGGAGGGCTAAATATGTGCGGCTATCGTCATTCGCAAACATTAAAATCGTCGCAAAAATGATACGTGGCGCACATCATCGATCGCACAGGTGTTTTAGGAATGCGTCTCCGCGCACTTTATTCCGTGAAGGTATATAGGCGGATGCAGTGCTGATCGTCCTTGTTGCTGCCAACAGTCGCTTGGACCCTCTTTTCGTTTATTGAACAAGCTGGGTGACCCTTGTTTACTTGCATCCACGACGAGAATAACTCTGTAAGGCGACTTAAAGGAAAGTAGACCAATAGGGTGCCATATTCAGTGTGTATGGGCTTCTTCTTGTCGATTATTTTAGCCTCACTGTGCGAACAGCTAGCCGCCTGCTTAGTTCGAATGGCGAGGCGTTGGTTCCGGATTCTATCCCTGGACCAGGAAGAATTTTTCCTCAACTGCGAAGGTTTCTTTCTGAGAAGCCTGTAAAGGTTGCCTCTGCAGCTGCACATACAGTCCGGCGGAGGACAATTTTACCGATGATGTTGATGATGATTTAATGCCATCCACTTTGAAACGGGGCGTTGATAAATAGCCACCTAGACTGCTTTGTTTAATAAGATATGCTATAGATGTTTTCACTTATACATCTCTTTAATCTTTTTTTCCTTCAAAATCTACCTTGTACAGCCATGACTGTAAGAGATTCGGTCGTATCAATCTCTTCCCTGCTTTTTTTTTTCACCAATAGTTTAAACGTCTCTTGCTTATCTCGGCTGCTGACAGGTTGACGCTTCCGTCCACTTTAAGCCCAAGCGCTTCTGGAATGTGTAATTTACCCAGAGTTCTCATTGGGTGAATCTCTTCGCATTGCATTAGGATGTGCTGAGTGGTCTCCGGAATTTTGCTGCAGCATACACATGCTTCCTTTATATCCTAATATTTGCTCCGGTATGTTTTTGTCCTTAGGCAACCGGAACGAACCCCAAATAGCAAGGCACCGCCCTTTGTGTTATCGTACAGATTTTCCCTTCTATAGCTGGATACAACTTTAGAAAAAAGGGGAGGCCCCGCCCAGATGACCGAAGCGCGGCGTCCGATTGCCTCCGCGACTAAAATAATCCCGCTCAAAAAAACGTGCTTCTGAAACGCGCAATTCTCGGTATAAATAAAGACTTTTGTATTTTGATGACTGGTTTAGTAGAGCTCTCATGTGCTACAGCACATGCCAGATCGCGACAGAAAAATAACCCCGTGCCTTCCACAACGCTGCCCGTCGTCTGCTCTTTAGCTTCATTGCGCAACTGACAAAAGTAGAAAGAGCAGCTCTTGCGCTTGTTTACATGTACACGGCACATTTACTACTCCTGTTCCGAGCTTCAAATGAATCAGTTGCTATTGAACAAGTACTTATATAAAACAATGCATTTACGCGAAAATCAACGCGAAAATGACAGCCCCTGTTGGCAGCTTGCATGCAAACACACATTCATGTGGTGGCATTGTTTATTTTGGTTACCTGGCCCAGGCAAGTAATGCGAATAAGAGAACAAATAAGAGAACAATTATCAAAAATCATTAGCTTAGTTAGGCCCAAAATACTCATTCGGGTAACTATTAATAGCAGTAGTCGAGGGCACGCTTGAAAGGCACCATTAGCAGTCTGCAGACAATCGCAGTCATGCCGCAGCCATTGTATTTGTTTATCTGCCCGAGCAAGTAACACCAATGTAAACACAATTATTGACCCTGCATAGCTCTGCTAGCATTGTTTGTACTAAAAATGCTGAGTGAAGTTGAATGTGTTTTATTGAGGCAATTATTTAATTCACAAGCCATCGGCATAGCGATAAACGGCCAGGTTCAGACAATGACATTTTTGAAATAATAAATGGTAAAGTTGCAAAAACTCTCTCTGCACTGCTTTGCTGGGCTCCATTCACTGAAAAATGTCTTTGCAACAACGAAAGCGTCAGACAGGAAATGACACCCCACTGCACAATGTTATTCGTGTTGAAAATTTTTACCATCATATGTGATGGGCAGCGAAACCCTCTGTTCACTAAGACTGAATGCATGAAAAATGCAACAGCATAGCAAGGTGTTGTTTTGCAATATGCAGCTTTTCATGTGCACTTCTGGCTAGCTGCCACATGCACTGATGCATAAACATGAACAGAGGTAAGAGGCAAAGTTACTGTGCAACCCACATGACGCTTTTAAGAAAATGTATCTCTAAACCTTTCTGTTTTCATAGGAGATCAAAATTTGTTCTGAGCAAGTTGGTTAATCACATTGCAGCAACAACACAAGAAGCAAGGACAGAAAACACAGTGAGTAGGCAGATTGAGAAGACGAGGTAGACCAGTGAGAAAAGTATTAATGAGATGGAAGAGGCCAGCCCTGCAGTGTACAGGGGTTAGTGCTTTGAATGAGATTGGTTAAAGAAAATATGTAAAGACTTTGCTGAAAGAAAACCAGTAAAAACAAATGTTAATATAATATAAAAGGACAGAAATAAGAGTAACCGCAAACACGCATGGAAGCAGGCACGTATTCACACACAAACGCGAAAACTAAGAAAAACTCAAATATAAAGAAATGTGGGAAATAAAAAAAAATTGTCAAACGCAAGAAAACATACACACATTTACAAACAGACGCGGGTAGAGGTATCATAGGAGCGGGTTCACAAGTTGCTGGGCCTACCTTCTAGTAAGTTTTTTTTTTTTAATCGTTCTCTTAACACTGTCTTGGGAATTTTTAATTGCAACATATCACGAGAATCGAAAAGCAGCGCGAAGCTGTGTTGTGGGAAACCATATCGAGCGCTGTGAACAGAACTTATGGTTACTAGCTGTGCCACAGCACGCATTCTACAGCTTGCGCGCGCTGTGAGCACTGGTGGAAAGCAATCAATCGCCGGTGCTACACAACGCTCGAACACCGCCGTTAGACGCTCGGCTATCTCACTGCTGACAACGATCGTTCACGCTAAGTTCATGGCGACAAATCTTTGCGTTGGAGGCTTCTTTTACAAACATTTTCTGTTGAGACGCTCGTAGGTTTGTTTCTGCGCGCACGCTTTTCTCATTTCTCCTTAGAATGGTTTTGCTCCATCACTTCACCCCGTCCGACGAGAAACGCAGCGACACAGTACACGAACACCCCCGCCGCTGACAGTAGGCACCAGACCTTGGCAAACTTTTCTCGTCGTAAGTTCACTCGGGAACGAAATAAAAAAAGGCAAGGAACAAACAGGCAGGATGTGTGTTTGCAGCGGTCGCCGTGGGATCCTGTTTTCAGGCAAAGCGTAGCGCAGCGTCAGCGATGCTCGCTGCAATGTTTCTTCGCCGGATCACGACTTAGGATAAACGCACGCGGCACAAATGCCGCATCGTAATCTCGCAGTAATATTTCCGGCATGACAGACAACCACAAACAGTTTAGGAATTCACTGTGACGAGGCGTTGACGCGCACAGCTGACGCGACTTGGCCCAGTTCGAAGCCCGGGCGGCCATCTTCTCCGACGGCGGGGTCACCGGCCGTCCGGCGCATGACGTCGGTCCAGAGTGCGCGCCCATTGGTGGATGCCCGTGTGCATCCGCCTCGGAGGAGTAAACGCCCCCTTTTTTCTAAAGGTGGATCCAACTATATTTTCTTATTCTTGTGAGTCGCCATGCTCCTTTTTGTTTCCATTCTTTGCATCCAGTTAACTGCATCTGTATCTCTCACTTTCTTCCTGATGACTCCTGGTTGACTATTTACAGTTTCAATTACTCTTTACTTGGTTGCCAACTTTCTTGACCTCTTCCTCTATTCTGTGTCCACGCTTTTCAAGTACAGATACTTGTGTACTTGAACTGTCCATTTATTTTCTGATATCTCCAGTGGACTTTCTCTTTTCTTTTTAATCTTTCCGTCCCCCTTTCCCTTTCCCCAGTGTAGGGTAGCCAACCGGGCTCAGTCCTGGTTAACCTCCCTACCTTTCATTTATCATTTTCTCTCTCTCTCTCCATTTATTTTCGATCATGCTCCTGAGCTTTTCTTCAAAACTAGTTTTGCTCTGTGCTTCTCTGACTTCAAAAGAGGCCCAACCCATGTCACCCTGCACGGCTTCATTTGTGGTTTTACCGTGGGCTGTGAAAGCCAACTGGCCTACTGATCATTGGTTAACTTCTAACCCAGACAAGATATCACATTTGAATCATAGAATGACTTTTGCGAACGTTTGCGCTGGCACCATTACTCCTTTCCAGATTCCGTGCGCGCCATATTATATTTATTGTAGCCCCACAATGGTCTGTGTTTCATTATTACAGCATTCCTATTCCCCTTAATTTTCAGATTCTGTTGGCAGGTGTTTGAGAGCTTTTCCTTCGTTTATGTAACATCGAGGTATTTATATTGCTTTACTATGGGTACGACGCTGTTGAATTGACACCACGTAATTACTCGTACCTTCATTAAAGATCATAATTCCTCATTTCTCTGTGCTAAACTTGAGGTCTAGATTTTTCGCTGCATTTCTACAGATGTTTGCAAGTGTGCGCGGCAATCTCTTTCATTGCCCAATATAAGCGCTATGTCGTACGCATACATGAGACCAGGGATCTTCTGCTGCATCAGTTGTCCATTACGCATGTAGGACAAATCAAACTCTACTTTGCTGTTTTCCAATCATCTTTCTATGCTCTTAACATGAAGCGTGAACAACAATGGAGATAGAGGGCATCCTCGCTTCAGGCACTGGTGATTTTCCGCCACTTCATTGCCTTTTCGACCTTCCCATGCAACTTGGCTTTCTCTATATATCTTCCTCGGCAGCTCCACGAAATCGCCTTCTATGCCTTCGGGCTTAAGGGGCCCCTCACCAGGTCTGGTCATTTTGAGCTGACAAGCGCAGAGCGTACAATTCTCGATTACGATCGTGTCTGCAAAGTATTACATCGCTACGCGCCACGGAAAGATCTGAAATTTCAAACCGAACGCCGTTTTCCCGTCTCCTCGCCGAATCCGTGCTCTGAGCCGGTGGATGACGTACACGTGCTAGTTCGCCTACGTACATGTGTTCGCTCTGTGACGTCACTCGTGGTGACACGGGACTCCGAGAAATATTCAACCCAACGTCTGCTTTTTTGTGCGATATATTGCTAGAATAGACGAATTAAAGCATAGAGAAATAATAAAACACACAAACCAAATGTCTGCATGTTTTTGTTTTACTTCGCACCGCAGCAAGAGAGGTGTACTTCCGTTTTGTATGCTTTTTCCCACGTCGTGCAGTAGTCGCTCGCCTAGGCACTTAAACAATGTCATTTTCTACCGTGTTCCAGCGCGGAATCATGCTCTGTGGTGTTTGCCTCAGTATTCGTGTAGCACAGACTTATACCGCTAGTCAGGTGTCCTCGTGCACAGCGCGTAAAATCGTGTGCTGTGTGAAACGAGACAATCGCAACAGTTCGAACGCGACACTGTCAGCGGAAGTGCGCCGTGCCGCAAAAAAGCGAGGAGAAAAAAAAGAAAATATGAAGCGGTGCCCGTGACGTATGCGTCACTCTATCCTCGAGGTCCCGTATGGGATAACGCAGGGAAAGAATTTCGCTTGCGGAGGCTAGACGGGGCATGTGGAGAGATCGCCGTTGTGTGCGGTGAATCGTGGGTTCGCGACACTGAAATATTTCTATCACGGCTATTAACGAGCCGATTAAAAAAGAAAATTGCGGTAGGACGCTTCCTAGAGGACACGTAACAACTTCCAGCGTATAACCAAAATTTGCTATAGGGCCTGGTGAGGGGCCCTTTAAGAATATCGTATAACAATTACCTGTTTAGGTTGTCATAGTCTCCTTTAATATCTAGAAAGACTATCGTTAAACGCCTATTATGAGCTACTGAAATCTATATGCACTGAGTTAGTATCAACAAATTATCCTCTAAGCGTCTACGTGGCCTGAACCGATTCTGCAGTCCTCCTTGTTCCCTGCACTTCCCTTTCATTAACCTTTCTCCACCTTGAGGGCTTAGGGCGAACTAATTTGCCATGATAAGTTGAGGCAGGTTTCGCCAGTGGTCGCGGCTCGCTGTGGCTGAAAATGCACCACGGAACCATGACTTACAGCTACTCGTCCCATGACACGGGCTTAATGGCTTGTCGAACACCTAGACAGTTTTCCTCGTAATTTTAATGCCGAAAAGGAATGTCAGTGCCAAAACTTTCGCACCTTCCGCCTTCACCTGTTTCAGGGCCTGCACGCCAGGCGTCACAGGACGCACGTAAAAGTGACATGTCAGCGGAAAAGCGCGGCCCCGGAACTTAAGTCGATGCACTAGCTCGAGGTGCGCTGCCCGGATCGTCTCTCGTCCGCTTATCGTGCGTACACCCCGAAAAGGGGGCAACGATCACGGCGCGTTCACCGCCATCGGCTCGGCGCGGATCCGCGTGGTCGTCATTATAATAATTGCCTCCCGATCCTCCCACGAGGTCAGGCGCGCGGCCCGCATAGCGTCCGCCGCCGGCGCGCATCGCCTTTCCATTGGCGCGCGCAGCCCGTGACGTCGTCGTCTCATCGATTCGGCGCACTTTTTTTGCGGTCCGCGCGACATCCTAATCGGCGCGCGCGCGCACCGTGAAGGCTCGCACCTCTTCAGTCATGCTTCGAAGGGGCCTCGCTTGCATGCACGCATTACCGGATTCGTGATGGCCCGCCGCCGCGCTGCACCAACAGGCGAGGGAGGTTTCGGGCACTGGGGAAACTATGCGCGCGGGACGCAGGGGGGGCGCTACGCGCGCACTGTGTCTTACCTTCCGCTCAGTGTGTGGTTAGGGTATTGCGTGTGCACGACGGGCGTCGCGCACTTTGCAGCTTTCTCGCGAGAAACGGAGGGAGAGCCGCGGCAGAGAAAGGGGCGGTGTAGTTAATAAATGAGCGTGATCTTTTAAGCAGGTGGGGCGGTGTCACGTTTTAGAACGCTTGTTACGCGCAGCCAAAGCGTGAGACGTGGGAGGAGAAACCACGGGGGAGGGGGCTTTTGTCTTTTGCGCGCACGCTCTCTCTCTCTCTCTTCAGCCGCCAGCCCGGATCTCCTGGACGCGTTCGTTGTCCGTGGTCGCCGCCGCTACACAACCGCGGAGGAACGTGGCTCAGCCATTGTTGTTTGCGGTACGGCGCGCCCACCCACAGAGAAACAGAAGACGCGGCGCCAAGCGGCCGCCCGAGCGCAGGGCGAAGAACGAAACGAACAGAGGGAGAAGAGTAGGAACGTGTTGTCTCGAAGCAATTATTTTAAATTTTCTTTCCCGCACGGTGCGACCCCTCGGCACGACCTCGGCAGCCTCTTATTCGCGCCGCAACGTGAGATGGCTCAATTTGGAGTCCCCGCGCGTTAATTTCGATCCCTGCTTCTTCAGCTGCCCACGGCTCTAGAACTCGCAGACTGTGCTATTATGATGGCCTGTAAGAATGCCTGTGGTATAAGACTGAAGCTGCTTTTGGAACAACAAAGCGTTAGGGGGTATTTGAAACCTGAGCTGCTTTCTCTGCTTACCAGCCTTTTCGTTCTTCTCTCTCTCGTGGTCTCTTGTCTCTGCCTCTCTCTCTCTCTCTCTCTCTCTCTCTCTCTCTCTCTCTCTAATTTTTCTCATTAGGCGTAGCTTGCAGAGTACGCAAACTGCGCGCAGCTGCTGAATTCAGTGCCTCCAAAAGATGATCACCCTATGTCTTCCCACAATGGAAACGCGTTATTGTTTCCTTCAGGCGAAATATGCGCGACATTTGCGCGCCACGCCAGCCTTTACATCAGCGCCATACAAAGAAAGAACTACGCAATGGGATGCCATAAACCGGGTAAAACAGCGCACCGAACACTGGGGCACGCAAGCCCTCGTGTCAGTTGTGTCGCGTAGCCATCGCCATCATCCCTATCTCGCACACTGGGTCACTAATGACACATGCTTACTCGTTAACTGCTACGCTACTAGACAAAGCAAGCTGGCAGGTGCAGCCATATTCAAAAGGGATAAGTAACCATGGCTCCCCGTCAACGAGTCCACGAATGGAATATGCGGGGCGACAACAACGACGAACGATAAAGACAAAGGAACAAGGATGGCGGAAGAAAAAGAAGCGGCCGACAAAGGGAAACGCCGTTGACAAATGGTGGGTACTGGAGCCGCGTAAATCGTCGCCGCGCAGATGGCGTGAAACAAAAGGCTGCTCCCGCAGCCGTTCGAAGGCTCCGTCGCGAGGGCTCATTGATATACGACCCGCCGGGATGGCACCCCCCATGTCGGTACCACACTCACACGCCCGTTCGACAGCAGCTGATAGTGGATGAGCCATCGCGCACGCATAGATGTGAGACAATCGCAACGCAGTGGGTAACCCCTAGGGAGTGCCGTGGGATCCAACGCGTTTGATTCCGGAAACACCGAATGACTGAGACCTTGGCTATTCAGACGAGACTTCAAAGAGCCTCGCGGTTTAAAAAAAGAAAAAGATGCTTGCACGCTTCTTGCTTCTCGTTGTGTTATTTAATACCTTTAGTTTCAATTTCTAAATCGAGTTTTTCTAACCAGTCGAAAGCATCAATCCTGCGCAGATACATAAACATTGGAAATAGTTCCATTCGTCACGCAATATCTTACTGACTACGATCAATCGCGGGGCCATAAAGCTGTTTGAAGCCATGCAGAAGAACGAAGTTTAGGCAAATGCATAAGCACCGCCCATCATTCCAATGCTTGCTGAATCAGAATTCCAGCTCCCGTAAAGATTGCGGCCACTATACCCACCGGTAATTTTTGTAAGAAAGAAAAATAAAAACCGTCAGCTCCTACGCCCTGTGGGAATCGATGTTATACGAAGTGTGCGGGAAGCCTACCAAGTTAACGGAACGAGCATGAAGGCACCAAGATGTAGGCGGCGGTTTCATGAATTACATGACGCGCATGTCATGACGTTCATGCCATGACCAATCATTTATGTTCGTCATACACCCTTGTCATACTATGCCAATTTTGGTACCTACAAAGTTAACGAAATGACCATGACAGCACCAAGACGTAGATAGATAGATAGATAGATAGATAGATAGATAGATAGATAGATAGATAGATAGATAGATAGATAGATAGATAGATAGATAGATAGATAGATAGATAGATAGATAGATAGATAGATAGATAGATAGATAGATAGATAGATAGATAGATAGATAGATAGATAGATAGATAGATAGATAGATAGATAGATAGATAGATAGATAGATAGATAGATAGATAGATAGATAGATAGATAGATAGATAGATAGATAGATAGATAGATAGATAGATAGATAGATAGATAGATAGATAGATAGATAGATAGATAGATAGATAGATAGATAGATAGATAGATAGATAGATAGATAGATAGATAGATAGATAGATAGATAGATAGATAGATAGATAGATAGATAGATAGATAGATAGATAGATAGATAGATAGATAGATAGATAGATAGATAGATAGATAGATAGATAGATAGATAGATAGATAGATAGATAGATAGATAGATAGATAGATAGATAGATAGATAGATAGATAGATAGATAGATAGATAGATAGATAGATAGATAGATAGATAGATAGATAGATAGATAGATAGATAGATAGATAGATAGATAGATAGATAGATAGATAGATAGATAGATAGATAGATAGATAGATAGATAGATAGATAGATAGATAGATAGATAGATAGATAGATAGATAGATAGATAGATAGATAGATAGATACTGTCCAAGTGAGAAATGTTGTCCAAGAAATGCTTCGCATTTAATATATGGCTGTGTTGATTGACGCTCATCTGAAACGTCAGGCTGTACGCACTAGCGTGAAATGCAGGCCTTGCGCGTTGTAGTAGTTGAAACGTTGAAGACACTACAAAGTTTAGCATGTTTGCTCATCTAAAGCATTTTCTGTACACGTGTTTCATTCATGTGCATCACCGTACAGATTGGAATATACTCACGACAAACACTTTTGATTTCAAGCAGCAGTTCAAGGGCTCCCATATAGCAACATGAAGTTAGTATTTCATTAGCAGATCAAGCTTCTCACTGTATCACTTTAATTGTGGATAATGTTGGAGGAACAGCTAACCATTTACGGTTGAGTTTGTCTGCTGGAAGCGTCCAATAAGCTGTTAATACTTGAACGGATCGCGCCAGCTCCATAGATAGTGTTCTCGTCAAAATTAGAACATTGCAACATATCGGGTACACATCTCCCGAATATAGAGCACATCGAATAACAAGCTCTTCTTTGTGTATTCGAAATCTGGCGTTAGCATTATCATTAGCATTATCTGTTCTGCAGGTAGCTTCTCCCTGTGATAACCAAGCATTGTGTTAAATTGAAAGGAAGTACATTGCTTTAAAGGAATGCGTTAACGGTGCAGACGGATCCCTTTAACAGCATCGCTTCTGATATTTAAGTTATTGCACTCAATGCATGATCATCATCGGGATCATCATCAATGTTATAATAATAATAATAATAATAATAATAATAATAATAATAATAATAATAATAATAATAATAATAATAATAATAATAATGTTAATAATAATAATAATAATAATAATAATTATTATTATTATTGTTGTTGTTGTTGTTGCTGTTGTTGTTGCGACAAAGATGGGCACCTGCGAAAAATGTGGCAGAAGACAGTTCCAGTTCTCGGTGCTCGCATTCGACCCGTTTTGCCGCTGACCGAACTGTAACCGCCGTGCCTTGTTGCAATATAGAGTACGCGGGCACTCGGGGCTCGTTTGCGCCTTCGCCATTAGAGTTGTCACCGGCGTTGTCGTGCTGTCCTGCTACCGACAGCGCATGCGCGCGAGCCCGCGCGTGGAAGAGTAGGTGGTCTTCATGAGACGCGAAGCGCGTTCTGTTCCTATAAAGAGACGGAGCCAAGTGGACGCCCCTCCAACGATCCGCTCAGTCGGCTCCGCGGAAGCCAGATTGGTGTCTCGATCTTCACTGCTGGCACGAGCGTGGCGCGCGCGCACGTTCTTGCCATGCTGTGGCGAGCGACAGGCAAAATTTATGTAATTCTCTCGTTGGACGCCCACCAACGCCGGCGGTTTTCCTTCGTCTCCTATCGTGCGCCATCGAGGTGCGACCTCCTGCAACGCCGCTGGCATGCTCCTCATTATATGTCAGTGTTCTACGAAGCCTTGCACGCAAAGATAACCTTGCCATCACTTGTAATGCTTGGCCTGCGGGCGAAACGGACTATTTTCAAGCCAAGCGCTCAGACCACAGCTACGACAAAAGCACGTGCTAACAGTTGCTGGAGGTGAGGGGAAGGCCACATGTCTTCGCTGTCGGCAAGGGACCGGGCCAACGGGGGGGGGGGGGGCTATGAATACAAAGCTGTGGGCAAATCGATGAAAATAAGAATGGACCGATTAGATTGCTGAGTTGCTTTATCCCGGGTCCGTCTGGGAAACTCGGTGATGGCATGAAGCTTTCTTTGTGGGATCGGGAGGAACACCACGCTGACATTGTTAATATTATTATTAGCAGTAGTAATATTATTTTTTTATCCGTGGATAAATCGAGTGCAGCAAGCGCAGTTACCCACTACCAGAGCATATCATTCGTCTACACCGCGCGTATAAAGTATTTGAATGTGTATAACACTTCCCTGTTTCGGTTAGCCCTAAGAATATCTTAATAGATCACCTACATGACCTTGTGTTAGGGCACTCCACAACAACTAACTTTTTATTAATGCGTAAGCATTCTTTCGCGAGCTGCCCGAGCCCTGTCACGCGAGAAGTGTAATACCTTGCATCAGCAGAAAAATGCGTAATTTGCAAAGTTAAGGCATTTAATCGCTATGATAGTGTAAATATCCATGACTTGTAGCTTTTAAGTGATAAGAAACAATGTAAAGCAAAAAAAGAATAGAAAGGCACTACCCATAGAGATACATAGGGCTCCTTTGAAAGTGCATGGGAAAGGTTATAGTAGCTTGGGCCCACTGAAACATGAGCGTAGAATAAATTGAAATTTCGGGTTGGGTCAACTTGAAATATTGGAGTTGGGCCAACTGAGATTTGGGGGTGGGAAACCGAAAATTTGGGGGTGGGTCAACTTAAATCGGGAGGGGGGGGTGGACTTGAACTTTATTGCTGGGCCTACTTGAAATGTGGGGTGGGCAAACTGAAATTTGGGGGTGGGCCAAGTTGAAATCTGCTCGTGGCTCAATTTAAATTTGGGCGTGGGCCAACTTGAAATTGGAGTGTGGCACATTCCCAATTAGGGGGTGGGCATACACAAATTTGGGGGTGGGCGAACTTGTAATTTCCGGGTGAGTCAACTTAAATTTGGGAGTGAGCCAGCTTGAAATCTGAGGAGGGCCAAGTTAAGTTTGGGGGTGGACAAAGTTGAAATTTGGGGATGGGCCAACCTAAATTTGGGAGGAGGGGGAGGCTAACTAGAAATTTGGGTGTGGGCCAACTTGAAATTTTGGTCCAATGTCCAACTGAATGCTGCTGAGCGTCATTCAGGTTATGCACATCTCGCAGACGAGCGAGCTCGTTAGGAAGCTTGGCGCGTTTTCATTGGGCCTTACCAAGGCGGAGTCAGAACGCAGGCGAGGGCTTGCGTGGACTACAGAACGCGCGCATAGCGCAGGCTTGCGAGAGCGACAGGGACCCTCACGCAACGCCTCACGCGCTATTCACGCCCCTTTCTACGGCACTGCTCCGTCGGGGCACGCTAGGGCCGGGTGTCGCGGCTGAATTGGCGCGGTTACATTGAAGAGGCTGGATGCTGCGAGGAAATCTGACAATCGTCTGCTAAAGCCTAAGCATTTTTTTGCCACCGGAAAGGCCATGGGTAGACGTGCACAAGCTAGGAAAATCAAGTAAGTTAAGCTAACCAAGAACGAAGTCACAGCCAAGCCAAACAATGCATATACGCATTAGTAGACAATTGTCAGAATTTCTGTAGCTGTTTTCATGTCGCATACTTCCAGGGTGGTGCGTAGTAGCGGGAAATACAGCAGCCATTTCCTTAGACCTTAACCAAATCATTTGATGTCATTTGCCATGATATCATTACAAAGCTAACACAATTGAGTAGGCCTTCCCTAGTGAAAATAGTTTATGAATTCCGGGTTTGCTCCAAATTCGGTCCTTATAGGTAATCAGAAATCGGTAAGAAACTCAACGCAACATGTGTTTCAGCATTAGCTTCGCAACAGGTATTCTCTTGAGAATACACACAAGATTTTCTTACTGGACAACTATGCAGACTTGTCTGTAGCACCTTACGGGTAAAGTAAAGATGTGTTTAATTATTAGCTTCACAACAGGGATTCACTTGAATACAAAACAAGGGTTTCTTGATGGATAACTAAGCACACTTTGTGTGTAGTACCTCATGGCTAAAGTCGAAGTGTGTTTTAGCATTGGCTTCGCAAAGGGCATTAATTTGAGAGGAGACAGAAGGTTTTCTTGGTGGACACCTAAGCAGACTTTGTGTGTAGAATCTTATGGGTAAAGTCAAAATGTGATTCAGAATTAGCGTCAGAACAAATATTCACTTGAGAACACACAACGTTTTCTTGGTGGACAACTAAGCAGACCATGTGTGTCGTACTTTATGGGTAAGTCATGGTGTGTTTTAGTATTGGCTTCACAACAGGCATTCGTATGAGAATACACACAAGGGGCGCTATAACGTAAAGCTGTTCCAAGCGGTTCCAAATGGTTTCTATTCCATTGCTGCAAACAGCCTCCATGATAGGTAAAAAAAAATTCGGGTTACCCCCGATTCACCTGTCTGTTCCGCAACATCATGAAAATCTCAATAACTGTTCATTTGGTTTGGCGTGTACATGCTGATAATGCATGATGGAGCCAAACAAAAGAAAAAAATAAGTGTTTACGATTCTACAGCTCTTTTGTCCGCAGCACTTCCAGATTCGACAAAAAGTTTACGGGTTGCGCCCACTTCGCCTGTGTGTCATGCAACGTCACAAAACTGAACTCCCCACGTCAGATTGACGTGTACACGTTAAAGATGCCACTAATATGCCGAACAAACCTCAGTTTTTTGCGGAATAGCCGGAGGCTGCTCCTTTCCGAAAGGAATAGATGATGTCTGCCCACCGATCACTTGGGCACTGGCTTTTTCAGAGCAGCCGGGCAGCATAAAATCATTTGCGTATAATAAAACTTTTTGCACGACAATATAACGTTATCAAGCCATTTCGGCACGCTTACGATATCACTCTGGCTACACTTCTTCGCTGAGGATCCGCTTTATAGTCATTTTAATCTTCCGTTGCGCGCCACCGTGATTTTCGACGAGCTACCGCAAGCAAAGGGAAGCGGACCAACAGCAGACGACGGCACCACCCTCCTCATCCAGTTACCTACTTTCACTGCGCTAGCGCGGCCTCACTAAGACTCCCTGCAGTGCTACAGGCTTCTCGCCTCCTGGCAGCCAGTTCGATAAGAAAAACCTGTCAAGGTAGGCAGTACTATGGGTATTGAAAACAAAGAAGACTGACCGCCTATAAACGAGGAGGGCGCTTGATTGGTCGGTTCAAAGAACGCTGCAGATCATCGATTCGATCGATGCTTGCACCCGAGCTTACGCAACTTTGACGTCAGGAGACTAGAATAAAAACTGATCGAATAGTTTTACTTTATAGGGCCCAATGTTTTTTTGGTGAAGAATTAAGCAGGCTTTACATGTGTTTCCTTATTAGCAATGTCATGACCAATTTGAACATTAGCTCCACAACAGCCATTCACTTGAGAACACGCACAAGGTTTGCTTCATCCACAAACCGTACTCATATTATTCTCGTAACCTAAGAGTGTCACACGGTGGACAGTACATATCTAACTTCACTAAATTTTCAATTTAATTTTGCAAGCAACTATGCTTCAGAAATTGACACAGATTAGCGTTGCTTTTACAGACAACTAATCTATGGACATTTAAGCATATTTTTAGTTGAGAAACGGTGACGATATGATCGTTCGAGCACGATCAAAACTATCCCGACATAATCGCAGCTGCGGTAATGTTGCAGCTCTTAGTTGTTTGATTTGCACTCAGAATGAAATGAAAAAGGCTTCTGAAGCTCAAATGCACAAACTTCTGCCTTCGCCAACTGCTATAGCGCCGAGTTAGAACCAGTATTATTCCATTCGACCACAGGTTAGACCCAGCGAATCGAATGAGTTCGTGATGGGCGCATCTTGTCTCAAGCATAAACAATTTCGACAATGAGAAATTATTCTAGATTATGACCATGGTGGTTTCCGGTGAAGTGTTTGTCTCTACAATATCCTCTTAGCGCTCAAGAAGCTGTGAGTGCCAAGATTTTTCTTTAAAGTGGTAGCAAATATTCTAGTTTCCAGTTGTAGTGTGTGAAAGTTCACTTGCATTTTCAATGCGCAAAAGATAATCAGAAGCGAAAACAGTGCGTGTAGGTAAAACAGTACTAGCTAAAATATGCGGAAACTACCGTGTTCCGGCGTGGAGTTATAGTAAGGTACTGCGTTCTTGATCTAAAGGTCAGACGCTCGTGTCCTGGTTGTGGCCCTGTTTGCTGGATAAAAGACCCCATGATGAAAAGTCCCCAACCTTTCTTTATTCCTTTTCCTTTGTTTTTATTTATTTGTACTTTTTTTCAAAGTTAACAATGCAAAGTTTGGCGGAAATTAATCTAAAACGCATTGCTTATAACGAGAGAACTCATTAACCACTGAACAGAAATTCTGGTGTCTACAAATTAGGAGCCCGTTTTAAACACAGAAGAAACTCGCACATCATATAGAACGAGACACACGGTGGAAAATTCCCTTTGAAACACATTACGTCCTCAGAAGACTCACAATAAACTGCAAGGAAAATGTGATGAGCTTAATGTGAAAAGGTATTAACATTTCATCAGACACGTGCAATATGTTTTCATAAAGGCTCTTTGATCGCTGTGCTGTTTTCTAATTACCTAAGCAACAGGCCATATCTAATGAGCATCAGTGAACAGAGCTCTGCGAGCTACGGGGTCACTAGCGGTGTTGCTCATGGATCTGCTCTTGGCCCTCTCCTCATCTTACTATTTTCAAATGAAATTTCGTCAGCTATTCAACACGCTTCATTCCTAGTATATGCTTGAGACCTAAATGTATTCAAGGCCGTCGACAGTGTTCATGACTGGATTGGCCTCCAAAAAGAAAGTTTGTTTCACTCTCTAATTGGCGCACAGACAGTAAGCAATTAGCCACGAGATGTTTGAGGGACACCCGCTCTGGTTTGATGACAGCGGGGGTGGTTGTGCCACGCCGCGCGTGCCACGCGAAGGCAACTTGATGGTGTCCGCCGACCTGCTCTGCTCGAATTTTTGAAATGTCAGTGCGCACGTTTATAGAACAGTACACATGGAACGCTCCAGGACCCTATTCCCTGCGAAATCGAATAGGGTCGCCGTCGTAACCATGCTTAGTGTGGATTGCTCCTGGTACCGTGTGCTAGTGAACCGTGCGTGTATAAGGCGTTGGTTTCTCCTCACTGATGTTCCGTGGTTGTGGCTAACTCATAATGATACTTCAGCCCCTTTTTTGATGACGAACTGCAGCATTTGGCATTCAGCTCTTGTGTCGGCGCAGTAATACTGTTTCTCTGTCAAGCGCGTGCGGCGTGTTCGCCCGCTCAGTTGACTACAGACATTCCAATTTGGTTGCTACTCAGCGCGTTAAGCATGTCACGAAAGACGTTTGATGCCATTCTCAGGAAGCTAGGTGTTGGCTGCAGTGTGTTAGTGTATGCACTGCTTCTGTGCCATTGCAGCCAAATGAGGTCTGTAATGCCTGACAGGAGGGTGGACAAAATAAGTAGGCCAAACAAAATTACGCAGTCTTGTGCTCGTTGTGGAACTCCGTAATATAACTTTATTTCACCAAGATTACTTTCGTGACACAGCTTGCCCCTGCGTGTTAGTGAGCTCAACGTAACCCTTTCTTTGTCTGCTCGTGCGATGGGTAGCGAGCACACTTCGCGGACGAGGTTCGCCCGGCGATGACAATTAGTGCTATCGCGTGACAAAAACAGGCGACAAGCTTTGCTTGGACCACCGTTTTTATGTATGTTGTTCTTTAAGCGCGTGATACACGTTTAAAACCAACAGAAAAATAAAATTGGGAAGCTTATATTTGCTGGTATAATTGATCGAGCTGAAGCCGTAAGCATACTAGAAAAAAGATGGGGGGAGTGAGAAGGGCGGAGGACGTACAAAGGCACGGTAACACGTTCACAGGCTTTAGCGTGTGTTCTGTTTTTGTAACATAATATTTTTATTCTTACGCTGATAAAGTCATGTGTTACAAGTGGTTTCCGCTAGCCAGAAAATGGGTTGAACCGAAATAGCCTCACGCTAACCTAAACAAATATAACATTTTTGCATTCGGAAGTGGTATTGAGATTTATTTGATAGCATAAAACAAGCTTGAGAGTTGTTAAACATGATAGAGCGTGTTGTAGCGAATGTTCGAAATAAAGCACTTTTCAGTGAAAAAAAAAAATTCGATTTTTCTTGTGGAAACATTTTTATATATGCGACATCAAGCGACTATGATTTTGCGCGAAATGTTACATTCTTATTCAACTGCGACACATATTAGTCAATGCGAAATTTTGTGAATGAGCCCTGAGATCGTGCTTCATTTGCAGAAAAGTTCATGAGCGGAAATATCCACCTCAACGTAGGTAGCACGAGGGTTTGCCTAGAAAGAAAGCTTCGCAGCTGAGAAAGAAATTCGTCCTGGTCCGGGATAACGGATGAGCGGCTTGCTACGCGAGCACGCAGCATGAGTGGGAGGAAACGCATGAACATGAAGCTACTCGTATTTTACTCGGCGCGTAGCAGCCGACAAAGGTGAGTCCCCCGTTTGACGTACGTGAGGCACCGTTCGCAGCGTCATCGGACCCACACGAGCCTAGTAGTCTTCAATGCTTCCAAAACTGTATTGGTGAGTTAGAGGCTGAAAACACACGATATATAGCCAATGTTCGTACACGCTTCGTGATGTTTCATTGCATAGGGTTGATGGAATTATAGACTTTGGTGTGTATTTCAACAAAAGTTTATGCTTGTCTCCACGCGTCAGATATGTGAAACAGCACACCCTTCGATCCCTCGGCATTGTCTGCTGAATATAAGCGGACTTTCATTACCCTGCTGCCTTCCTGAAGCTGCATACGAATGTGCGCCTTCCGATACTGCAGTACGTCTGTGGTTAGGGGCACAACATGCATATCTAATTCGACCTCATTGAGCGCATGCAGAATGAGTTTACATCTGTTTTTAAGCCCCACTTTTGCCGTTCCGGTTCCACATACAGGTGTACCTCAACTTACCCCTCTGAAGTCAAGACAAATTAGGTAGGTATTTTGCTCCTATTTAAGGTGGTTCGTGGCAATGCATCGTCTTCAGCTTCTTGACCATGTACAATATTGAGTGTCGCAATAATTTGGGACAGTATTCCGTCTTTTTTTGCGCTGCCTTGTTGCAGTAGTCCCTATCCTATATGGCTCGAGTTCAAAAAAAAAAAGAAAAACACGTAATGCGCATTTTGCCTTATAATATTGGCATTCTTCGCAGTTGATTTCCTGCGCTCTGTACCAGTATAGACAATCATGTTTCATGATGAAGTCACTATTACACCTGCCACTACATTTTCTTGCTGTTTGTTCTCTTACCTCGTATTTTGTACAACAGTTGCGTTTCCGGTATATGCCTTGCCCTATTAGTTGTACATAAGCACAGAGGCTTCATAGCTATGCCTGGGGACTATAATAGACGTTTGTTTATTGTTATCTTAATTATTTCATTAAAATTCTGGGGTCTTGCGTGCCAAAACCACAATTTCATTATGACGTACGCCTCAGTGGCGGACTACGGCTTAGTCTTGACCACATGGGGATTTTTAACACTCTGCCAATGCATGGGGCAAGGCCATTCTTGCAATACACCCTAGCCAAAATGCGGCCGCCGCTGCCGGTATTGGCGACCTCGTGCTTAGCAGCGCAATACCATAGCCGCTAACCCACCACGGTGGCTATCAATGTTATTAACAAAATTGTCGTAACTATATTTATAATAATTACCTTTTGCACTGCAGCATCTGTTCAGAAGGAATGGAATTCAGAGGCTGGCATCAGTTTGGAGATATGAAGTCCCAAATTGTGCGTCCCAATACATTAGTGTTCCAGTTTATTTCTCACGCACTGCTTAAGAATCCGTTTCAGTAAAAAAAAAATCTTGAAGGTACTGGAACAAAAGGCATTTCTGTGCAAGTTTGACAGTGCTTACCACAAGACTGGTCGTTCCAAAATTCGTTCAACGTGCACATGCCTGGAAAACTCATTGGGTTTCTGTCTGTCAATCTCAACATGTGCAGTAAAGTCACAGGACAAAATTATTTATTCAAGTTTGCTAATGAGTTCGTTATTATGATTTCTCCCAGAACCAATCGCCACCTTCTCGGTAATCTCTCTCAGGCGGTATGAAATTGCGATATCCACCACAGGCGATATCTGAAGTTACTTTAGGATTGAAAAGAAGCAATTGCTTTTATTTACAAAATTGACACGACTTTGCTCGACAGCACAAAGAGCAATTAAATTCGGAGCGGCAGGAGTCTCGGCCGGGCAGCAAGCAAGCGTATGGAAATTACTCGTAGGATACGACGCGGCTCCTGTTTTCATGTGCGAACGCGAGCCTGTGCGACTGCGCTGAGATCCCGCGACGCTCCCAAAGCGGAGGAAACGCGCCATCGATAAATCTTCGGTTCGCCTATTTCCATCTCCGGACGAGTCGGCACGTTACGCATGGGCCATTACTCAAGCGTGCGGTGCGTTCTCCACGCCCGCGTAATTTCGCGTTCGACGTGGCCGCCACAGTTTTCGGTGCCACAATTACACGGCGGAGCTGAGAACATCAGCGCCGACCCCATCGCGGAGCATATGCGATCCCCGGGGCGCCATCGATATACAACGGAGGCGAATAGTATAAGTAGGCTGCGCGGTGCGTGCCAGTGGGCGTTGCATGTGGAGCTGTCGTTGCCGCGGGAAGCGCCCTGCACTGCCGATAGGGGCGAATTCCAGGGACGGGCGGCGCCTAAACATGGTACCGCCGGTGCACTGCCAGTTGCATCGTGGAGCTAAAGTTGGGCGCAGCAATGAGTTTTGTGAGGCTGACCAGAAGATCGGCGCGTTGCGACGACGATGCGAGATATATAGTTGACATTGTACACGGGAATGACAGTGGATGCGATGTCACAAGCTATATATATATATTCCATGTTTTTTTTTTCACGCATACTAAGCAGTTGATAGTTTGTGCTTGGTGAGCCGTGGCTCCCTTATAGTGTGTATTGTGCAGGTTTTCTTTAATGAAACTTTGCTTTCTCATAACTTTCGCACGCAAATATAATACGTTGTACACGCTTCAACAGAAGTCGTTTTGCATAGTAAGGCAACGTCTTATCTAGAATTTACATTCTGAAGCGCCTACGGGGCTGTAAATTTAGGTATGACGAAACTGTTTGAGAAGAATAGTGAGAACTTCTCAAGGAGAGATGGGGCGGGAAGTGACAGATGTAAATGGGCAATAAAAGAAAACTAAGTCCAGATAGATAGAAAGATTAAAGACAAATTCGTCATTTTTAACGAGAACACAGCTTTTGTAAGCGAGGAAATATCGAAAATGAGAAATCTGAGTGGCGCCACCTATTCTTGACTGCGGTACTTCTCGTGTGATGTCAGCACTAAATGATTTACAGAGTGTGGCAAAGAAGGTCGTCACGTGATCATTACGTTATCTCGTCCGTTTTGCATTTGGGCGATTAAAATGGCGGGTCTTAAGCAGCACCTACAGAAGTGGTAGTTTATTATACAATAAAGTCATATCTGGACACAAATAAAATAATGCGAGACTTCTAAACGAACACTCTATGAATATAATTGGGTCTAATGTTTTCGTTTAGTCTTCCCTTAACCTAAACAGAGTGCAATGTGATGGTTATATTCGACAGAAAATGAGTCTAGATTATGTTTAATTTAAAGTTTAGGAGAACTAGTGAAGTAGGAGAGGACCAGTAATCGGTAGAAGTGACACTCGGTGGTCCCTCAAGGTGTTGCAACGGGTACCAAGCGAACAGAAATACAATCTAGAACGGCAAAGTATTGGTTGGTGCGATGAGACCAAGAATAGCTTAAAGAGGAAAGACACGCAGAATAGCGCCAGGAATGTGAAAATAATAACTAGAATGAAGAAGTGTACAAGAAAATCACGCGTTCGACCCCTTGTCTCTTCATGTCGTCATTACAATGCCGCCGCCGACAGGATTCCAGGTACCCGCCGTGATTGCTCAGTGGCTATGGTGTTGGGCTGCTGAGCACGAGGTCGCGGGATCGAATCCCGGCCACAGCGCCCGCATTTCGACGGGGGCAAAATGCGAAAACACCCGTGTGCTTAGATTTAGGTGCACGTTAAAAAACCCCAGGTGGTCGAAATTTCCGGAGTCCTCCACTACGGCGTGCCTCATAATCAGAAAGTGGTTTTGGCACGTAAAACCCCCATAATTTCAGGATTCCAGGTATTGGATTTAATCGATCGTTGCAAGAACTATGCAGTTGAATATTCACACCCTGCAGTGGAGAGAATATAGGCTGGTGATGATTAATCATGAAAAAAGAAAAAGATTTCTTCGCCAGCTCTTACATGCCGAGATCAGTGTTGCTGTACACTCTCTAAATTGGTATTTGTGTGGTGGGGGAGTCCACAAAAATACAAGCATCACAAGACAAAATTGTTGGGTTGTGATGCTTTGCTGACTTAGATTCTTATGAACTGTGGAGTAAGACTGAACGCGCCAGCGTGAACGTGGTTACACTTCGCCGCTTTCGATTCAAAAAATGTGGCCTCATTCATGCAGCGAAAGCGTGTTTTCTTAGACAAAGCAAATGACACACCAAAAGTGCGCGCGTAACCGCTGTATCAAGTAATCTTTTGGCCCCAAAACCTACTGCAAATTCCACCGGCTGAAACACAGTTATGCAAATAAATAAGAACACTACCTGGCTAACCGCGTGATCTGTATGCGTTTCCACTAGGTTTGCTTCTAGAAAAACACTAGTCGGGCAAGCGGATAGCGTTGCAGATGTTCTCACAGGGACCTGAAGGCAGGCACACGGTTACTTTCAAAGTAACTCAACAGTATCACGTCACACAGAACGCTACCTCGACAAGAATGACATTATCGGTTCCGAAGTACCCGCTGAATAACACGTATAGCCTGTTTCCTCCCGTTGCTTCACTGTGTAGCCTGTGCACCCCCTGGGATACACAGAAGCTCGCAAAACGCTGCATTTACCTATACAATGTGCGCATGCAGGAAGGCGGCTTCTGTGCAACGCGCACACCCCAGGTCTCCCTTCCTAATGACGTCGTTGTTATCTCTACGAGGCAACGGAACCCACGAGGCACCCGAGAGGACACGTGTGCAAACAGAGAGAGGGGGATAATTAAGCCACACCGATCAACGGGGCCGAACCGCGCTCCAGGAATTCGCAACAACCGCGCGCCGGCTTTTCCGAGCTGCCCCTTGCGAAGAAATTCTCTGGAACGGCGCCCCGCGCACCCGTCCGAGTACGTACAAAGCGCCGTGGGCTCAGCAACACCGCATCGGGTGTGCATTTGTGTAGCCGCCGCAGCCGCCGCCGTCGCCTGATTACGGGCAATTTGCGACTGCCGGTTTGTTTCAGATCCCCGGCCGATAGCCTTTGCTGTCGAAGTTCGCGTATATCCGCTCTCACCTGCACCGTGTCCACGACGCAACGCTGCGAGGACTCGCGGGCAAACTCCCGTTTTTTTCTCAACGGTCATTAGTCACGCCGAGCGCCGTTTGTGCTGCCCCCTCGGCTACTGGCCTGTCGACTTGAAGGCGTCCGTGCTGGCAAACGGGGCCAGGCGGATGCTAAGGTCAGGTTTGTTTATTAAGTCGTCACTCGCGGCTGTCGGGAGCAGTTTGCGTGTTCGGCGCTGTGAGTCCGTGCCTGTTGCGCACGGTCACACATTATGCAGGCGCCGCGCAGACAACTCGTATACGAAACTGCGCGCACATCAAGATAAGGACGAGAGGCTGTGACGTTCCCTATGTCTAACTGCACTTATTTATTCTCCGCTGGGCAATTGTTTCGGGTATTCGGAGAGGCACGTAACACATACAGCTGCTTGAAAACTCAAGCCTTGTTACCTTTCTTTTCTTGCTTCTTTCTTTCTCTCTTTTTTTCTTGCTTTTCTACTTAACTACTAAGCAAAACGGATTAGTAAGTGAAGTTCAAGAGAAGCTTTGCTAAATATTCAGTGAGCTTGTTTGCTGGTCTCTAAGATCAAGAACAAAACGACTGCTTTTCCCGTAACTACAGTGTAGCCAAACTCGGTCCGTTACGAGGCACGCAAAGAAAACATTTACGAGAACGCTCGCAAACATTCGGTCTCGTTTCACCTTTCCTTCGAGACGTTGGAGGGGCTGGAGCAGTGATGATCGCAGCTGACACCTGCTTGAGGCGCCACCCGTCAACATGTTGAATGGAGGTACAAGCGCAGACGGAGCGCCGGTCTCTTAAAGCTGAACCTCGTTCTATTGTCTGTATGCCGATCGTCATATAGTATACCTGGCTTCTTCTTTAAGGTATCTCGCCAAGTAGAAAACATTGAAAAATGTTACTTTTTTGTTTTGCCTAATTCAATGTGCGATTGCTTTGAAAACATATTGCAGGAAAAATTGTGTTCACTTGTTTTTCATTTGAAAATACGCAGAAAGTTGCAACCGCATCCAGTGTCGGTGAAACCGAAACTGGATGTATTGGTTTCACGTGTAACCTATAAATTCTCGTATTATGTTGTATTTTCATGTTTCTTTCACGTTGATACGAAGTTAAAATAAGTGATAAGCGATTAAAAACATTTGCAGCATGTTTACATATATGATAAACATAATATCTCACATGAAAGATGCACCGCATTTGGAACATGTTGTTTACGCTGTGCAGGCGTTTTGCATATTGAACGAACAGCGGATTGCCTTTCTTGGCTATGATTGTACGCTCTGGTTGTCTCATTTATAGTAGTAACTACAGTCTGGTGGAGTTCGGAGTGTAAAGCTGAGGGTAACAGATGTTGGCAGGGAATGATTACACAAATACCACAAGGCCCCGCCAACGAAAGTTGTTCAGGAAGTGTTTTAAAACTTGGCAATTAATGTGCGGCGAGGATGCAGTATGCCGGAATAAAGATCTACGCGCTGGAAGGAGACAACCACAGTTCTTGGCATTCTGTTAAACGTTACATTACCCAGAATTAGTAGTTTCACAATACGAATTGGCATCGCGGGCAACTGAAGACACATGTCATCCTTCTCAATTTCAAGTGTGCTATTTGTGATATCAGAAATGGCAAGGCAGGCGCACTTTGTGTACTGATACAAGATACGAGTGGTGCTCAAGTGAGACCTATACCTTTTTCCCTTTTCAGGATTCCGAGACATACTTAAAACGCGTGGAAGTGATCTAATTTCTCTAGGTGATCCTCCATTAGAAATAAAGCACTTATCTAAGCGTTTCAGCAGCGCATAGTAAAATTTCTCTTTGTGTGGCAGCCGTGAACGACCTGCTTGACCTCGCCGTCACTGCTGAAGTGCTGGCCTCCCGATAACACTTTCAGTGGTCTCAAAACGATAGTCACTAGAAACAAGGTCGGGACCATATGGCGGATGCGGCAGGACATTCCAACCGAGATTCCACCAAGTGCACATTGTGCGGTGCACTGTATGATGGGGCACATTGCCCTGGTTGAAAAGAACGCCCATGTTAATCAAGCCAGGATATTCCTTACTGAATTCACTGTGTACACGCTGGAAAACCTCTCAACCGTATTCGACTTGAACGGTCTCACGACTAAGCAGGAAATCAACGTACATATCGTGCTGCACTCATCTGAAAAATCGTCACCATGAGTTTCGCTGCCGATGAGTCGCCTCGTGTGGCACCCATCCACTGACTTCGGGCCGTCTCAATACTGCTGGCACCACTCAGATGTTTGGCATCTCGTCACCATGCTCACCTTGAAATTTATAGCGAATTTTATTAGGTTTTAGGTCTTCGTTTCTAAGAAATTCCTATTGTGCGTTGTTCCACAAATGCGTTCACAGGCCATGCCTCCTCTGCCACCTTGTTCAAAAGGGTATTGACATGCCATTATCGGCTATTCAATTTTTTTTGCTTTGAATGAATGTTGTAAACCCTAGAAACCCTAGAAAAAATAGAGGCCAGCCTCAGAGCACCGAAAGTAGTTTAATATAATAGCTTTATTTAGAGTTAGTTTCGGTTTCCTTTCCCAAGACGATACTGCGTTTCGACGTCACGACGCAATATGTGGTCACGTGGGAGCAGGCCATTGTGAGGTATTAAGCTCGCTCTGGCTCACTTGGTCGCCTCGTATGCTGCTACTCGTTGTGAGGACCAGTCTGGAAACATAACGACGAACGACGTCCGAACAAGCAGACGCGAGCGTTAAAACGTCGCAGTGAGCTGCTTCCACGCGACCATATACTGCCACGTGATGTTATGACAGAGGAACTAAAACAAAACTGGCTGTAGAAGTCATTATGATAATTGTTTAACGGCGCTGTGAGGCTTCACAGTATTTTCTCAGGAGTTTTTAGGGGTGCCCTACCTTCGTTTAAAGCAAAAAAAAAACCATACTAGAAAATATCCTGTTACCGTCATCATCATCATGACCCTATTTTATGTCCACTGCAGGACGAAGGCCTCTCCCTGCGATCTCCAATTTTCTCTGTCCTGCGCCAACCAATTCCAACTTGCGCCTGCAAATGTCCAGGACCTCTTTATGACGTCCCTTCCGGGGCGAAGCAACATTAGTGCTTCTGGGCGTAATACCTGACAAATAGCTTGTGAAATCATGGCCAACGAATGGTGATACTGTGTATGTGTAAGCCTTTAATACGAAATACCCGGGTTCCACTTAAGCGACCCTAGTAGGATAAACCGGACCTTTACGCAATCAAAAATTGTCCCCCAAGCACCCTATGCTAAATGCGAGCCCCACCCCCCTCTTACTGTACCGATGTTCAACAACAAGCTAGAGACAGAAATTCGGCAAAAAGAAAGAGAATCGCATGGAGACGAGCTATGAAGGCGGGAAACTTAACTATCATGGATGTTTTAATGCAAAAGCATTATATGGCTAAGCGCAAAATCCGGCGGCGTGGTCGGAGATGTACAAAAAGCCACGCGGTCACAGAGACAAACTCGTGCCACTGCTCGCGCTTTCGTCGTCGTATTCTTCCATAGCTGGCTCCTGTGCCGCTTACCATGCCAGCAGTCCCGTATTGACCCTTCTTGCGGTGATCCCGTGGGCACTGCCACGTTTGATCACGCGGTAACGCATCCATTGCTTGCAGGGCCGGATTAAGAAAAATGTGGGCCCTGGGGCTAATGCGCATGCAAGCCCCCTTTGTCTATACTGACCCCTCCCCGTGTCGCATGCTACGCTACTGGAAATATGCCATGTTTCATTTTAATTCCACCAAATTAAATAGAACGAAGCGCGATCAACGGGATTATTATTATTGTTATTATTATAAGGAAAAGAACAAAACTTGCTTGAAACGCGTGCTGTTGTAAACGCCAACACATATGTTCATTTTGTGATTAATCTGCATTCTGTTTTCAGCAAAAGTTAGGCTTTAAGAAAAAGTTTAGTGCACTGAAGACAAACAAGAAGGTAGAGAAGACAACACAGCTCAGATGCTGATCCTTTTGAACCTAGGCTTTGCTTGCATCATTAAGTTTAATCCCGTGAGGAGACGCGTGGTTGTATCCAAAACATTCTTTATTGAAATTCAAGCATCAGATTGCAGTAATCATTATACACGTTACTCTATATATATGCAATAGATATATACAATACTTAAGACAATACAAACACCATAAAGATGCACTAGAATACAGATGAAAATCACCAACTGTAATTACAAAACATTATTTAAAAATATTTTCGTTAAAGGTAAGACAAGCAAGGACGACACCAAATAAACGTGGCACTATCAAAACCAACAAAAATACAGTTCCTTATAAGCACACTAAATATCACAAGAAGGACAAACAAGGGACGAACAACGAAGATTCGCATATATTGAATTACACTGCGCAGCGTTTCTTTGGCAACGTGGATGCTCGGGGGCGACACAACGAAATTATTGGAACTATTCATGTATAGCACAAACAGTCATCTTTTAAAATGGCATCTTTCGAGCCTTCGCTTTGGCGAAATCAGATCTAGTCTGTTCGAAGGATAGATCGCGGAGGAGGTCACTTTCAATGGACATGATAGCAAGCGAGTTCACCTTCTCGTCAAGGAGGCTCGAATGAAGGCGATTTTTTATCAGCGACAACTTGGAAAACGATCGTTCGGTCTCACAGTTTGCCACGGGTATGCTTAAGTACATTAAAGGGACACTAAAGCGAAACAATAAATCAGTTTAGACTAATGAAGCATTGTTTGAGAACGCTACAGGCAGTAATTAAAAAAAAAAATAGTTTGATTATTAGATGAGAAAATGAAGGTCCAAGTAACAGTATTTGAATGTCGCGCCGAAACCCCAGTGCCGGTACCTCAGCGTGACGTCAGGGATTCCAAAGTATGTTTTCGCATTCGGGCCGCGTTGGCTGAATAAAGGTTCCCGAAACTTGCCATGTTTAATATTTGGTTCCTTTAGAACACAATGTAGTCAATCTGTACCGCTATGTATAATTAGTAGGCCCTAGAAGATGCCATCAAAATCCAAGACGTCACAGCCCCCAGGTGCGGGAACTCAAGTAGGCGTCGCCACCCGTATCTCGTTCTTGCGCTTTTTCTGGCGTACCAAACGTCTTATCGTTGTAAGAGTGGTGTTTTTCGTGTTGTAGAACGGTAATTTACTGATGCAGAAGAAATCATTTTTCACTTTAGTGTCCCTTTAACTACATTCGCAAAGCAATAGAAAGGTTCTGAAACACATCAATAAGCTTTCTTTCGCGCAGCAACTTCATTATTCCCCGGGGACTCGAGTCCTGGCACACAGAGTTTTGCAGAAAGTCCGCAAACTGAACGATTTCCGCGGAAAATGCTGGCTCCAAATCATTTTTGTAGGTTTTCACCAACTTCTGAGCCTGCTGTGCCAGAAAGGCCTCGCTCCCAGCTTCTGTCAGCAATTTTAAGAATCCGAACCTTTCGCAGATTTCAGTGTAGGCAGCCATTCGCACTCGCAAAGCAGAGCCTAGACTGTCAAGTACAACATTGTAGGTCTCTACGATAAACTTTTTTCTACCTTGTAGCGTACTATGGCTTTTTCGTCCGGGTGCTTACTCAAAACGATACGTTTGCCCTCATCCTGATCACATTGTCTAGTACCTTAGCGTGCGTGCTCTCTCTTCGAAGGTATCAAGGAGAGGTCGCAAAGAATTAACAAAGCCTTCTAAGAGCTCAGCAGGTCTACACCAGTTGAAATGTTTAGGCCTGGTTTCTGATGTGCTACGCTCCTTTTGTCAAAGCGCTCCAAGATTTCACTGTCTCTAGTTCTGTCATTTTCTTGAAGAGAGAGTGCGCTTCGTTCCTAGTGTCACCGTTTTGTTCCTCGTTCTTTGATATAGCTTCAAGGCAACTCAAGACTGCATTGAAATTTTCAGAATGGCCTTACATGATTCAGCGTGTCTTGACCACCTGGTCTCAGAGAGACTTTTCAAAACAAGCTGCTGGCCAGTTCCGCCCATGCTGTCCAAAAGATACATCCATCGCTTAGGTGAGAAGAACACATAGTCTCTGAATTACAGTGAAAAATTTGACTGCCTCAAGGCAACTGTCAACGCTACACGCGCCAACTAAGTTCAGTGAATGACCAGCACACGGGACGTAGACTGCCAATTAGTTCAGGTGTTTGATTTGAGCTTGCAGTCCTTTGTATTTTCCTGAAATATTAGTCGCATTATCATAAGCTTGGCCCCTATAATCATCAATTGAGATGCCATTGATCGTCAAGAGGGGCCTCACGGTATCGAAAAGATACAAGCCGGTATGCGATTCAATTGGAATAAATCCAAGAAAGCGTTCGTACACTTTCCAATTTAAATAGCATCGTAAAACAACTGAAGCTGATCAATGTGAGTAAGGTCTGGAGTCGAATCAACTATTAAGGAGAAGTATTTTGCGCGTTTCACTTCGTCAACGAGACGTTCCTTGACAGCCTTTGCCATATGCTCGATAAATTCATCACAAATGATTTTTGACAGCTACGATGGGTGACATTTTCCGTTCTTCCCGTAGCGTTTGATGTGCTCCTCTAGAAAGGGATCAAACTTGGCAATGGCCTCAAGCACTCCCATATAATTGCAATTTCTCGGTGAACCAAAAATCTCCTCACTGCCCCTAAACGCTAGATTGCGCTTAACTAGAAGCTCAACTACAACGACGACACGCTTCAACACCTCTGTCCAGTAAGCGGTCTCAGTGACAAGATGCTTAACCAGCTTCTTCTCAATTGTGCTGCTCGAGTGAGAGCAGGCAAGCCATGCTGCCACGAGGTTCCGGTGCTCGACGCTATATTCTTGTGCTCAACCCTTTTCTTCAGCTCTTTTCCAATCAGAAAAGCCGTGCGTGGTGAAAGCACTGGAGTTGCTTGAAATCGAAAATAGTTTGCACATGAAACAGCAAACGGAATCTTTGGAGTCCGAGTACATTAACCAGTCTCGCTCGTACGCCTACCCATTTACAGCCTTTCGCACGAAAAGATGAGGTGACATATAGCGTTTCTGAGTATTGTATTGCCTTTCGGAAGACGGAAAATTTTCTGCCCGATTGTGAACATACAATGGCCCTTTCTGAAGGTATACACTCCAAAAGCTGTCAGTAATAAGGTCCGGCCACTTAGCAGGGTCACTTCGGAAAATCTCGCAATGCACCTCTTGCTGCGGGAGTGTCTGTACTTCTCCCTTGCCGCAACGAGAAGCCGTCTCATTCGTCCTCTCCAGGCACACTTTGTGGGTGGGACCATGATTATTTGAAGCCCAACTAACAAGAAACAAGTGAGTCGGTTCTTGGAATGTTGTTTCCTGGCGCTCGTCTGTAGAAGGAGGCTCATCGGAAGGTTTGGCACCTGTTGATCAGCAGTAGTAGAAATCGGGCGTGGCGGACCGGACACCTGGAGCTCTGTGGCAGGGGCCCGGCCAAGTAGCATAGCCGTTGCTGACTCAGGAACAGGACAGGGCTCGGTTAGCGTCGGTTGCTCAGAGATATGAATGACCGAGGTTGGCACCGTTTTCACGGGATCCAGACAACCAAGATGAGTCAAACCTTGCTTTTTGCCATGAAACCGTGGTGATGGAGTTGGCAAGTCCTCCACAGGAGCAGAGTCGGTACTATTTGAGTCATCTTTTTCTACTTCTTTCTGGAAAGTTCAGCGGCCAGTCTGAGCTACTTATTCCTTCGAGCGCGCGCCAGGGTGCGAAGCCACTAGGCAGGAATGGGCCTTAGAGACAGACCTTTGTGTCCAGCTCTCCAACTTCCCCCTTCACTCTTCCACAACCCTAGCCCGACCAGTGAACATTCCATGCCCCACGGCACGCGGACAAAAGCACGTGTGTCGTCTTCTTTCCTTTCCTGCCTAGACTCTGCCATCAGACTCATCATCATCTGCTATCGGACTCATCCTCCCCGGCCCAAACTACCATCACGCTAAGGAAAAGTCGAATGGGAGACACTGTTGGGTACTACAGCACATCCTTTCTATGAGAAGGACAGCGGCGGAACTATTTGAAAGGTGCAGGGTGGCGTGGTGGTGACGAGGGGCAAGGGAAATTTAAGTCCTCATCTCACATTACATGATTTAGGTGTTTCCCCCTTGCCCCTCCTCTCCAGACAGCACTGGACAGACAGACTGACAGGAAACCACGAAAACTCTCCAAGCAAACGCACGTCGCATCGTAAGCAAGAAGGGCCCCGCACGGGTGGCGGGGGATTTCTGTTTTTGCAGCTCGACAAGCTTTCCCCAAATGATCCGGCTAAACGCATGCTATTACATTAGGCGGGGGGCCCGTCTGCTCGTTCTGGTTTTCTCGCTTCATACATGTCGCTCGAAGTTGTGTTTTCCATGGTTCCATATACTAAGCAGGTTAGAATAAACGTGCCCCCTTCTCCTACTGTGCGAGGTGAGGCCCTGGGCTGCAGCCCCCTTAGCCCCCCCCCCCCCCTTAATCCAGCGCTGCATCTGCTGCCGCAACCAACACACCTTCATGGACACCCGGTATGGACACTCCTTTCCAACCTGCACGTTTCTTTTCTTTCGGGGGCCACTAACGTGTGGCTGACACTTGGTGTCCCACTTTGTCTCGATATGGACAAGTCGCTCTCGTGGGCATCACCTTCGGGAGTCATCTTTACGGGCCTTTTCACCCATGTGGCTATCAAATTCATACACTTCGAACCATGTAAGCACATATGCTGGTCTCCGTTCTGAGCAAATCTTGGCCCAGGTAGACCACAAGCACAATTTCCGCATGGCTGCAACAGGACAGAACGAACGGAGAGCAGAAGTTACAGTGCCTGTATACTGGGAGTCTATGTCGCTGTGCGGGCTGCAGGAGCAGATGCTTACCTAGAGAAACTGCTTACCGACGCAACTGAGGAGGCCCCCACATCCGACAAACGTAACACGGCAACCACAACCAAGTGGGGCAGCAAAACGAGATTCTGCAATCATTCACTTCAGTGTAGCTTGCGCAAATACCCAGGCTATCGAGGGAGAATCATCAACGAGACTAGGAATATGGTAAATAAGAAAGTTTGCATTCAAGAGAGAAGCCACTCTGCTCTGCAAGCATTGAAGGCTAAAAACACCAAGAAAATGAAAATGGTGCATAGCACACGGTGCGTAGGTTAATGCAAGACACATGCTGACGCTGCATCAGCTATTTTAGGAGAGGAATTGTGCATGACAACATACACTAGAAGATACTGCTACAGATATGGTACGCTACGAGACAGTGAGTGGTATTAACTATCAGTGAAGAATCCGTTGACCTTTAATATGTGGATGAGGATGAATTATCTCTAACGACAATGGGCAATGAAAAAGCTTGCATTTATAGAAAAAAATTACACTTGGCACAAATAGAACTGACATGGCGAGAAAGCTAAGGGCAAACTGACGGAAATCTTTTGGCCAGCATTGTCGGTGCTTGGTCAGAAGTTGCAGGTGCATCTGAAAACGGAGAATTTCTAGAAAGTCCTTTTTGAGTTACCTGGATGACTCAGCCAAATGTCCGTGGTAATGGAATGGTGGCTGAAGCTCTTTTCAGTCTTGACACAGTCCTCTGCAGACTTAATATCCAAATTCTTCTGCTTGCACTTCTTTGTTCATGGTTTAAAAGCCTTGCAAATTCGGCTCCAGCCCCTTCCTGTTGGTGTAGATGGGAGCTCCTGCGATGACCAAGATGTGGTTGGCATAGACTGTCGGGGCGGAACAGTGACACATGAGATACAGCACAGATTAGCCAAACTCGTGTGGTGTTTTCTTTTACGTTCGAACCAATTATACTGAACCATAAATATGAAACATTCATATCTGCTGTAAACAAATTACATGTATCTCAAGTCTAGGAAGCCAATACAGCATATATCAAGCATATTTATTTCTGAACCAGGTGTTGTTTACCTTGTAGTAGCAGCCCAAGTCCACACAATGGCCTTGTTGTAGCAGGCAGCAGCTTCTGTTGACTGCGTGGAGTGTATTGCTTTATACTGGTGCCGTCCTCATTACTGCATGTCTGGAACAGAAATTTTGACAGCATCAGAAATTGAAAACACATTTTTGCAATATGAAATGGACAAAGGTGTGACATATATATTGTAATTGTTTGCGACTACAGAACACGTGCAAATGTACACTGTCTGTTCTAGGGTGCTTAAGCAGCATGTTAAACAAATATTGCTATTGTCCATAAAATTGATGTCTACCTAACTACAATGCATGTCAACAGCTGAAGTATTATTAAGATCACAAATGAGAACATTTGTGCGCTCATTTATACACTGGATGAGATCACACTGCTGGTTCCACGAGCAAATGTATGAAAGTCATGAAGCTATTGGAACTGATGCATTATTTTTCTGCACGATGTGGAAACTCGGTGGGGGGGGGGGGGGGGGGGGGTCAATCACATCGCTCGTAATCAGTTATCAAGATTGGAGTCGGGCATGAATTAAATGGTAGCTGGCCCATGCCGTCGTCCAACTTATCCACGCTAAGGACGTTGTTGAAGGGAAGGACTGCATCGAAGAATGATGGGTTTATTTACAGTATCTACATCAGGACGTTGCCGTTCATCAGTCTAGCATGACTGCGAGAGAAAGTGCACTGAGCAGCCGCACAACAGCGGTTTATAAACACTCGGTCCTCCCTCAACCCAAGGTGAGGGAAACGTTCGACCAGTCATCGCAAACGAGTCGCCTCTCTGCACGAGGGATTACACACACACACTTTTTGCGCGAGGTTCACGGTCCTCAACCGACGTCAGACGGCCTTCGCAGAACTCAGAGCTGACGTCAGGAATGGCGCCTTTTATTCCCCGAGCTGACCCCGCAGCGCGGCCGCCAGTTGCCCATTGTCTTGCGTTTTGAACGGTGCCCCCGCAGACGTTCCCTCGGCAACTCCCCCGCTCATAGCAGATCGGGTCGGTCGTGGCCGGTGCAGGCACAAAGCCTGCTTCGCCGAACTCCTCTTGGCTCCAGCGATGGAGAGTCGAGGGCGCGCGTATTGTTCTCCACACACAGTCCACTCAGTGACACCGTGGCTAGAGCGTTGCGGTGGCGTTCCAGAAAAGTTGACGCCGCTGTCGCAACTGGCTGGCAAAACTTGCGCCTCAGCTGGGACGTTCTTAACAACGAACGTAATGCACCACTTCACTACTGAAAAAATAAATGCCCTGCGGTAAACCAAACTGAACAGCAAGAACATTTGGAACCAACAAGTACGAAATATGGGCGAATTATTATGCTTGCAACTGTTTAATAAATTAAATTCTGTACTTTCACTTCATTTTACCATAGGATTATTCAGTTTTGTGGACAAAAGAAGTTCCTGGCGGACTCTAAAAACTGTTTTATATGTATATTGATAAGACTACTCAGTCACCTATGGCCACGGCTACAATAAGATGAAAAATTCGACGCGCGTTCTGATATCGCACTCTCTTTCCTAATTGTGTGTGTAAAACGACAGCCTCGCAAGTAAAGGTTTATGTAGGAAACAGCAACGGAGGATTGTGACTGTCGATATGTAATGCAGGATCTAGTTCGTTAACGTGTTTCCGCCTGTAAGTTAATGAGACGAATATTATATAACGATTCAAGCAGCGGTGTTAAAAGGCTCACCGTTATTGCCGTTGCCAGCCGCAGCAGAATCCAGCTCTCGTTTCGGTGCAGGCGTGTTCCGAATGGCTCACGACCGAAACCTAGTTTTCGGGCTTACATGTCCGCTTGCAAACACGTCTCTTCACCCCTAGTTAAATAACGCGAGTTATCGAAGCGCAATGAACTAGATTTAGCAACAAAGAAGCAAAGTGTATGAACGAATAAATCCGTGCCTCCGTGCACTCGAAAATACCGGTCAAAAGTTTAAATCCAGGCCAGAGGCCACGTGAAAGATCGATGACGATGAACGCTATTTGCTTTGATAGTGACAAAGAAACAATAAACCCGCTAATGAATAGTGCAATATCTAATTAGCAATGATAATTTGGCCTTCTTTCTTATGTAATAAAAATGCTTAGGTTACTGTAAGAAAAAGCTTGTAAAATAAAATTGCGCTTATTACGGTGCCTCTAGCGGGAAATATTGGAACTAACGTAAGCATCGCGAAGTGATTGTACAATGCTGGTTTTATTACCAGCGGCGCGCGGTCGATCTTTTCGCCTTCTGTGGCCATTTGTTGAACTTGAGAGTGTGCGGGCCCTGGGGTGGTTACGCACCAATTCGATGAGCATTTCCGATGTCGCGACGCGTTCGAAGACTACGATATGACGAGCGCGTCGGGCTTGGTCGCCATCTTCCGAATTGCGGAGTCGCGCCCCGATTGGTCCGTGGTGAGGGAACCCGGCGGCAGCTGCCGCAGAAATCGGTCTGGGAGAGATCGGCACGGAAGGGTTTATTCTGGCAGATCTCGCCGCCACCGAACTGGGTTCCGCGTTGCTCCAGACGCCGAATGTCTCAGTGTGAACGCGCCTGTATACCTAAAGCGTGCGCGTTTTGTTGCGTTCTACCCCCCTCATAATCTGGCCTACGCAAATGGGAATCGCACCCGTGACTTCATGTTCAGCAGCATAATGCTGTGCTCTGAGGCTCGACTCTTTCGGTGTTTCGCTACATATTATTTCTTTAGGTAAGTTTGTGGGTTCTTTAGATACGGCCCTGAACGATGAGCCTACTAGTCCTTAGGTTACGTCATGTTTCAAGTGTGTCAAGTTTTATGTGCTGCCGTTCTTCGTGGAAATGTAGGCTTTTTTTTGTCTGCGATAATGATCACACAATCGCAGTGGCTCAGTGGTCATCCCGTTCTGCTACGAAACACCAAATGGGAGCGCCCATTCCCGGGCGCATCGGCCTGGTTCTGATGCGGATGGAATGAAGACAAGCTCAAATACTGGGCTTTGGGAGAGCCCGTTAACGAACCCCAGATGGTGAAAAATTACCCGCAACTTTTAACTATACGTTGCCTCTCATAGCCCCTCTGCAAAACATTGCCCCAATGCATTATTGGGAAAAAGACTGGGCGTGTCTTAAACGTCAAACCATATCAATCAGAGTTAATTAATGAGCGGTGCATCAACATCAATGGTCAGCCTATCGAGGTCTGCGCGGGTTGCTGCAGAACATCGTACCGGAGGGACTGACATCCCACTGTGGTAATGTACACAGTGAGTGATTTGCTGGATTGGCCCAAAGAAAGCTTTGAAAACAGCTTCTGGTGTCTTTCTTGAGAAAAAAAAAAAGAAAGAAACAGAATACACAGCTGTGTTGACGCTTGCATGCACCGCGGCGAGGCGCTCGCAATCCGTTATTGTAACTGAATCAAAACAGCAGTGTACAGACCTATTCACTTGTTTACTGCGGTAGCAGTTGAGGTGTAGAAAATGAGGTGCGGCTACCCTTTCCATAGGTTGGCCTGTCTTTGCATCGAAGTCCAGTGACAACAGAAACATGTTGAATGGACCTTTTGGCTTTCTGAAATGTGGGCATAAATTTAAGGCATTAGAGGGCTGAGTGTTTCTTGTGGCTTGCCTCGTGCCTATGGAACATTGCCACAAATTGTGCAAGAACCGATATACAGGTTGATCAAGCCTAAGTTTTATGGCTTTTTTAAAGAATAGCGTGTAGCAGATAACATAATTATAGACATTGAACTGCATTATTTGGAGAGGCCGGCATTATTTGTGAGAGAAATCGAAACACATATTCATCTAATTAACAAAAACCACTAATTATATTCGGAATTAGATACTTTGCAGCACATATTGCAACTGACGAAATGTAGCCGGTGAGTTTGCAAAGCGTATCCACTTGGAATGAATTTGCAGTACGGATATATGCCCTAAAAATGGAAACTTGCCGTAAAAATGGACTGTTATTCCATTTACTTCTTTAACAAACTGCTTTTTTATGCATTTAAGCACAAAAGTAACTGGAAGGCCCATGTGTTTCGTGTTATACTTTGGCAAATATCTCGAAGCTAGTGTCACCCTGGAAATGAATTTCAAGTGGATACGTCATGCAATCTCACCGGTTACAACTTGTAATTTGTAACATGTGCCGTAAGGTAACTAATTTAGAATTTAATTAGGAATTTTGTTAATTTCTTGAATATGTGTTTCGATTTCTCGTGTTACTAACGTTCGCCTCTTCGAATAGTGCAACTCAAGGACAAGAATTGAGCTATCTGCCAGAGGCGATTTTTAAAATTCCATAAAACTTAAAAATGGCCACCCTGTAGACCCACGTTGTAGGGACGGTGAAGGACACAGTACAGCGAAAATGTGAACCCCAAAACGTAACTTTCTTATTGGGGGAACCTGTGCCCACAAAAGCAATTGACACTCGAAAAACAATGAAAGTGGCGGCACATTCGGCGATCGTAGAAATCTGAGCGGTTCAGGCGCGTCGGCTTTTATAGACGGGTCGTCGAAGGTTACATCCCAATCGCTGCTATCGGCGTGTTTTTCGGATTGCAAAAGGTTCGGTGGCAACAGACAAGGGATAGAACCAGCGATATCATTAGAAATACTTCCGATTCGTGCAGGTTCCTCGTGCGCCAAGGGATAACATTGAACATTTGTTAGCCGGTGAAAAGCGGTCACTGAAGATAAGCAAGTACACTTGTAAATAAACAAGGCGAAAATAATGGCCCGTCTCTCGCAAACTTCGTAGATAGAATGAAGAGCCGATGATGACCGCTGTAGAGGCATTCAGGGAGTACACAATTATATGCAAGGAAAGAAGGTGCGCATTCACCTGCATTTTAAGAAGTAGAGAGGCATTGCAACGCTGTTTAGCAACTTTGTTATAGGAACTTTGAACTAGAGGGTATTCAAGATATATTTTTCACTGGGTTTAACCTTCCCGGCCCTGAGTTTTTTTTTAGGCAGAAATTTTCTTGCTTGACATATTTAATTTGAAGAAGCTTTCAAAATCAAGACACAGCAAGAATAAAATTGAAATTTGACAGTTTTTAGGAAAGTACTGGATATGGTGTCAAATGATGACAGAAAGGATTGACGGCTGTGAATAAACAGATTGTGTATTCTTTGAAAAGCCTACATCTTAATTATATTTTACGTTGCAGGGACTGAAAATGTTGAATTTAAATTTCGTAGAATGTTATGTTGACGGTTGTAATATTCAAACAAAGAAATATAGAGGTACAAAATAAAAAGAATTAAGCTCATGAGAATTGCTGAGGCCTGCTGTAATAAATAGTATTGCGCGTCAAGTGCCTGATATTCGTAGGCCAAGCTCCTCGAAGCGATCTGCAGCTTCTTTTTCATTCAGCGAACAAGTTGTGCGCCGGTTTTCCATGAGCCTTTTCTCATTTTCATTGACTGATTAATTAATTTTTCGGGGTTTACGGGCCAAAACCAAAATCAGATTATGAGGCACGTCATAGCAGGGGACTCCAGATTAATTTCGGCCACCTGGGGTTCCTTAACATGCACCCAATGTATAACGGTACAGACGGATGTTCTTGTATTTTTGCCCTCTTTGAAATGCAGCCGCCGTGGCTAGGATTTTGTCCCACGCCCTATTGCTGTTCACACTACCATTGACAGTCATCGTGAGATGAGTTCTGCTGTAATATTTTTTATTTATGAATAATCTACATGCCCCTGACGTAACTTGAGGTTATATCCCATTTTTAGCCAAGGAACCGTTTCGAACAAGTAGTTATGCCGATGAGGAACAAAAACGCGCACTATCATTTTAGAAAGCACTTCGAGGAAATATAGGAAAGAAAACGAAGTAACTAGTATCAATCTGGATTTTACAACCACCGAGCCCTGATGGTGTCAAATTCGTACACCGCAAAATGAGGTATAATATCAGCCACGGAAAGCATTTTGCTCATATTAGTCAACTTATTTCAACCCATTTTCTATGTGCACTGAAATTATCAAGCCGCCTCTCCAGTTGTTTGGCACTGACGACGTCCTGAAATGAAACGGAGAGTGTTGCCGCTACTATTGATTTTTTGTCTTCTATTTTGCCACAGAACAATGCCTCTGCGTTCCCTTTCAACCTAAAGTTCTCGCAATTACGTCAAGACTACATTGGCTTCGCTTCGAAAGCTTCCCTTTAAAAACTAGAGAGAGTATCACAGGAGTAAAGGGGTCAATTTACTCTCAAAAGCATTGTTTTACTCTCGCAAAGTATTGAGTGGAGTGAAATGCATTGTTCACTCCATCAGCAAGGAGACAGTGAAATGTTATTTTCACTCTGCCCTTCCGAGAGAGAGTAGAATGCCCGCTGAACTCCTGCGGTAATAGACAACAAAACGTAGCGTAAGTTCCAGCTTCAACAGGAGGAGGCTGGCCCTGAACATGGCGATGTATCACTCACGCAAGCTGAGCAAAGAGCACACCGTCTTACTTCTAAGAGAAAAGGCAGCAAAAGTGCAAATTCTTCATGTGTGGTGCAATGGCAGGGGCGCCCGCGCTCTCCTTTTTCACTCGGAGTTGCCCCACCGCGTGCGCGCACTACAACAAGGAACCGCACAGCACCGCAGAAAGCTGATCCATCCAGCGCGCAGGGGCGAAGGCCATCCAAGGGAGATTGTGTGTCAGCCATCTTACGCCGCCGCAAAAACAGGACAGTCGTTCGTCATCCCTTGCATACAGCAAAAAATCCTCCACGGTAAGTGAAATCTGACCTACCTGAACATTCTGCGTATATGAAATTCTATTGCCTGGAAGTCGTCGCGACGTTTAGCTGACGCGATTGGCAGCGGACTAAGCAAGCACGCTGCGTCTCGATGTCAATAGAAAAAGCCAGTCGTTGCGATAACTGTGTGTGATTTTATTTCTTGCCACTATGCGTAAGAGCTGTGAAAATCGGAAAGGCTACCAGAACCACGGTATGTTGAATAGGACCTGAGGCGAGGGGACCCTTAAAATGGTTTCTTTACCAGCCCACGATTCCGAGCCTATGCGGAGCGTGCTTGGCGTGCGTTTTGTGTGTTTGAAATTAGTAAGGTTGGCTGTCTACTGTGTACCGAACGCTATTGAAATAAGGAGCCACATAAGAGAAGGCGTCATTTCGCTGGCGCCATGCTTTCGTTATAATAACCCGCGCGCTTGACGGTGTCTTTCGCCCACGGGCAATCTGCAACCACTGATGTTACGTGCAGCGCCAGCGCTAGTTAGAAACTTTGCCGCAGGAATTCAGCTGCGTGCTGCGAGAGCTCACTTGGGCGCATTATCTTAAACTGACTGGAAACGCATGAGGAAATCATATCTTAGGCTGAATAAGACTGAGCTCTTATTGCTAATTTATGGAAATGGTGTGATTATATGTGTGATTTTGTCTCATGTTTGCGATTTTTTAGCACGGTGCGAATGTGAAAGGGCGTTATGTGTGCGAACTCGGTGGATTGCCAAGCGGCTAGTTATGCATCGGAATCGAATATAATGGCTGCTGTGTGGAATTAGAGTTGGAGTTGATTTTACATACGCTTACTGTCCTGGACATGCCTGTGCATTTGCTAATATGAGTTGACGCTTCAGAGTAAGGCCATATGAACAGTCAAATCAACCTTCCTCTGAAAGTTACAAGCGTAATCTGTGCATTTCGCTATTGTATGGCTGATCAAAATGTGTTTATCGCTTTATTATCTTTAGTGGAGAAATAAAGTATCAAAATAAAACGTTGCCTTAATTCTGTATTACCAGTCGTCTCTCAACGAAAGAAAGAGTTTGTCTACTAAACGAATGACTGTCGTCTGACTGCAACTTTAAATGCCTTCAAGAATGAAAAATGTCACATTTCAAATTTGAGCCATAGTCGAGCCTGTCAAAATTAACCCCGATGTGTACTTCATAAATGAAAATAATATCATGCCGTTTAGTAAGCTTAGGTGCAGGCCGGCGTGAACTGTTTCTTGTTAGTCTTGAAGTGTGGGTAAGAGAGAGAGAGAGAAAATAATGCAGAGAAAGGCAGGGAGGTTAACCAAAGTGTGGGTAAGCTTGTCATAAGAAGCCTTGTATCCCATTCTTGTGGGCACACGCAGTAATACTCATTGCACTAGAGGATCAAATTTTCATCCCTACTGAGCATCATGTTTGCAGATAATCCTCGAATTCTAGCTTGAGCAGTGGCACAACGAGACACGGTGGAAGTGGGTGCACACTGGGCAACGTGCTTAGGACGCGTTAAAACTGGTGCTTGTGGCACACCGGACTAACGACAAACTTATGGCGTCTGACAATGGCCAATATTCTATTTATTAGTAGGAACATTGTAACATTGGTGCTGAACAAGGATGAACTGTCGGTTATTTCTTTTTTCTTGAAATATAAACATTAAAGTCAGTTTAGGAGTTGACTATTGCTGTCATTTAGATGTTCCGCATGCATTTCAGTTGGAAGACTAAGATTGGAGACTTTCTTTTAGTGCCGTGACTTTATTTCTTGACTGTCTTGATGTCGTTTTACACCATATCCTCGTGTTGACTTCTGCACACGATTTGTTTTCAGGCACCCGGTTTATATAACGCATGAACGCCGCTGCAAGGACAGAAGGATGTCAAAGAGCCAGCCCAGCACGACTCCACATGGTGCAGAGGAGCGCACTTGAAGAATCAAAATATATTGCCATGCAATTTGGACGAGAAAACAAGAATGTCGGTATATTGGGTGTACTAAATGTCACCAAAGCTTTTAAAAGACAGTATGTCACACCAAGATGAAAATCCTCACGTGCTCTAGGAAGTCATCTTGAGAGTATGTCTTGTAATGTTTCTGATGGGAAAGTCAAGACTATGCTCTCTGGAGACAAAAACATAGGAGCAAGTGTCAATGAAAAGTTGGAAAATTTGCTGAAAAAAAAGCTGATTAGTGTTCTGCGAAGTGACCGCTTTTTATCGTGCCTCTGAACAGATATATGTGAAAAATGAATAGAAAAATAAATAGAAAAATAAATAGTGGTACAATAGCATTGCATGTTTGCTTAGTGACATAATATATACTTGCAATGAGCATGGTACCTGTGTTGAATATAAAGAACAGCTGCTCATGCTTGGTTAGTTGCTCACATAATTTAACACCACTTACATGCAAGGGTGCAAGTACAAACCGTTGCCATTCTGTATTTTAAATACTGACATGAAGCAGAAAAATTTTCATGTGTTCTCTTTCATCTATCTTTTAGACCTAATTTTAGAAGTATGACTTTTTCCTAGGTCCCAGAAAGGGGAAGCATTGGAAAAGGGAAGCACGTTTAAGAGGTCATTACCGTATGCTGAAGGAACCAGTTCATTAGAACACTCGCGCCTCCCGAAGCGGGAGCAAGGAGCAAGGCCTTTATCTGTGTGCACCGTGGTGTAAACATAACGTCTTAATTAGAAGCCACAGAGTCGCTTGCAATCGAAACATTAATTTGCCATATGTAAAATTATGGTTTCTCCTGTGAAATAGTTATATATGTGCTTGTGGCAGGTATTTGAGATTCTGATTAGGGTGACTCAATCTACTTGCCAGCCAAGTATGCTTGTCGAGGCAGGGATGTGTTCAATGCAAAGAACTGAGAGCATCTGCGTGGAACACTTGTTCATCAATTGGCGGATGCGAACATATAGTACACTCTAAAAACAGTCTGCACCCTTTGGGGTGTATATTTGTCCCACAACAATAATCGTCATCTGCCTTGCTTGCGTTTCCTTTCTTGAAAACTTGGCGCTCGCTACTCTCCTGTCGAGAATGCTGCGTCACACTGATAACGCGCATGCCGTTCGTGACTGGGAAGTACCGGGCTCGCAGCGTTAAGGAAAGGAAACGCGGGCAAGACAGATGGCAATTATTGTTGTGGGACAAATATACACCCCAAAGGGTGCAACTGTTTTTAGAGTGTATTATCTCAAGGAAAATACTCGTAAATTCATGGCTTCTGCAGGCATAATTTTTATAAGGCAAAATAAAGTTAAACCACTTTTGCACATAGTAAATTTCAGGACTTGAGATAGAGTGCACAGTGAGGCACTGTATTAGTATTCCCAGAGACTTATATACCTGTTTTCAGACGAGGACAAGAGTCTGTGAAACGCGATTGTTTTTCTTGCTTAAGTGTACGTTAACCACTTCAATAGAAAAAACAAAAGCTTTGTTTTCAGGTAGTTGGTTCATTGCACAAGTATATGCATAGCGCCATGGAAAATCCATGGTCTAGGAAGGGATCTATAAAACAGGATGGTGCTTTTCCCCCTTTATGATTTGCTTTTTTGTCTTTTTCGTGCACTGCCCTGCCTATACTTATGCTTATGTCGCCTTTGATGCATCATATTCCTCACATCTTATTGTTGGTTCACATCTGAAGCCATGCTATACTAGTAGTATAGTTGTAAGGAAGAAGAAGAAGAAGAGGGAAGGTGGGGGGCAGGAGAGGAAGAAGAAGTGAGAATAAACATGGATGGCTACCTTGTCATATTGACGCATCTCAGTTTTATTACAAATTTGGCGCGGTCGACAGGATTCGAACCTGTGTTGTGCACCTCATCCGCTTCGTTTCACCGAGGGACATTTGCTTGGACGTTATGGAAATCTGCGCGTACGGTTGCAGACACACGAGCGTGGCAGACCTTTTCCACGGAGGACGGTTCGCTGTTGCTGGTGAACACTGATCCCTTTTTCAAAACGTTCACGAACGACCTTTTGCTATCGGGGGTACAACGTAACCGTGTACGACCAGCATGAGTGACCAAGGCCGAATATATGAAAGAGCGCTGTTACGTTTCGCCTACAACGCGCGGTAATGCCGGCGCGGGTGCAACGGACGCCGGGGCTTTGTTCAAAGCGGCGGACATTTTGGCCGTTCGACGCCGCCGCAACGCCTACCCGCCAAGCGTGTCCAGGCGTGTTTCAGTGCCACGTGTCTTCGTGTGTGCGTGTGTGTGTGTGTGCCCTCGCTTGTCAAAGCGCGGCAGCCGGGGAGCGGAGTTCCCCGAATGAGGAGCCTGGAGGTCTCTCGGCTCAACCGTTCGCGCCGTCGTGTGGGCGGGTTGGCGATGCGTCACTGCACTCGGTTCAGCAGGTCTCTCGGCTCAACCGTTCGCGCCGTCGTGGGCTCATGCTCCGCCGTCCCGTGACCTTCATCCCGTGACCTTCATCCCGTGACCTTCCCTTTTGGACCGCGACGCCAAGAGTATAAGAGCAGCTGCCCCCGGACGCCAGGAGAGAGGCTCCGATTTGTACTGTTGAGTTACGTGCTCTCCCGTCTCTCCACTTCGGTCGACCTGACCGGCCGCTCTTTTGCTATGTTAGAATAAACAAGTTGTTCTGTTACCAGTCTTCTCTTGCTTTGCCGGGACCTTCGGATGCTTCCAGTGCCCCAGGCCGCCAGGCCAACGCTACCCTTGGGGCTTGCGACCCATTGGCAATAACGGGCGTCAGCACCGAGACCCCAACAACTCGTGCCAGCGGTACGATTCCAACAGCGCAATACATTTTTCATGATATAATGGAACTCGAGCAGAGAAACAGTGAACACCAACAACAAATGCTAGAGCTCGTGACGAAAAACGTCCTCCAGCATTCTTGGAGCCCGTCGTTGGAAGAGGTAAAACCGGATATTTACAACGGTTCGTCACCTGCAAACGCAGAGGCTTGGCTGAGATTTTATGAGTACGCATGCGACCAAATGGTTGGCGACATGACCTTGACAAGGTTATGAATATGCGCTTGTACCTAGGAGGCATAGTAAAAACCTGGCATGACTTGAGAATCACCCAAAGAGCGCACCGGCCGTGGGCTGAGTGGAGAGACAGTCTTTTCACGCCTTTTTCCGAGAATAAGCTCTAGAGCTGGGACAGCGCTATAACCTCTAAATATGATTCCGGCACTCTGGTAGAATACTTTTTTGAGAAGAGAAGGCTGCTACATATTGCTGACCCCACGTTATCGGACTCGTCGCTCGTACCTGTGATTATATTGGGACTGCCAAAGAGCATGCAGCGCGAGGTACAATTACGAACTCTACATACTGTTGATGACTTCCTTACAACAATACAAAAGTAGTTTTATTACAGTAGTATGGCTATACTAGCATCTAGTTGCCATTCTTGGCAGCAGTAGCGGCGTGTCGACAAGCGCTAAACCTCTGTTCTGCAAATTGCAGGCATCTACGGAGCATCGTTGAAGCACTACGGAACACCAGAGCAAGCCGCCGATTTCCAAAGACGGCATCATCGGACTGGGAAAAGCCTGCTATCTGCTGCACTATCGTCATGTTCAACCGGGACACGTGCTAAGCCAGCACCGACAGAAGCGACGCCCAGCATTGGACGCTACCAAGTGTAAGAAGAGCACCGGAGGCGATGTCCTACCATTCTTGGCAGCAGTAGCGGCGTGTCGACAAGCGCTAAACCTCTGTTCTGCAAATTGCAGGTTAGTTCGAATCTAGTTTTCTGTAGGTTGTACTTAGTTGCCTCTTGTTTTTGTCGCCACTGCTGCTGCCATTGTAGTATTCCTGCTTTTCTTTTTATGTGGGTTTGTTTTCCTTGCAAACATGCCACTTTCAGACGACGATGCATGTCCTGGTTGTAAGGAAAGTTGTGAAAAAGGGCTGGTGTGCGGAGAATGTTCCTTCATGTACCATTTCGGTAACTGCTCAGGGGTAGCTGAATCAACTTACAAATCAAAAAGCGAAGCATAGCGGAAGGGTTGGCTTTGCCAAACATGTAAGATAGCTAAGCCGAGAGGTAGCCAAAGCAACAAAACAAAAAAGAACAAGATGCAGACATAGCGATTGTGCTTCAAGGTATTCATGCAAAACTAGAAAGCCTCATGACATTAAAGGACACAGTAGAAAAAATTGAGCACGCAGTGGAAGTGATGTCAGACAAATATGACGAAGTTCTGGTACACATGCGCAATCATGACAAAGAAATATCGCAGCTAAAAAAACGAGTCGAATCGATTGAATTTCAAGACCGCGCAACTGAAAAACGACAGATAACTCAAGATCTAAACAACCTTGAATGGCAAAGCAGAAAACTAAATCTCGAGTTCCATGGCATACCCGTCAGTGAAAACGAAGACTTGTCAAAAATCAATGAAGTGGCAGCCGAGCTTCACATTCCAGAAATAACTAAATACGACATTGTCGCTTTGCACAGACTTCCAGCACCTAAAGATAAGATACCAGGTATCATAGCACATTTTACAAGACAGGATTTGAAGGCACAGTTTTTACGAAGAAAAAACAGAACTCAACCAGTCAAAAATGAGCTGCTACATTCAGGAAAACTTGACGAAACACAGCAGGGTATTGCTTGAGGTAACCAGGCAATGGGCTAAAGTGCACGATTTCAAATACGCCTGGCATCGTAACGACAAAGTGTTCGTCCGCCAGAAAAATGGAACAACAGTACATCATGTAAAATGCAAGGAGGACTTAGCCAAGATTAAATAGACTTAAGTTTCTTTTTTTTTTCTTTTCCCTATTATGGTTTCATGCAAAGATTACATTACACCATCCGAATTTAAAGATGTTTGTGGTCTGGACTATGCCAGTTCACTTAAGCTGTTTCACCTCAATGCCCAGTCAGCTAAGAAAAAATCCGCTCAGTGCGAAATTTTGTTCAGCAAGCTTGATTTTGCTTTTGACATCATTATGCTTACGGAGACCTGGTACACAGAAGAAGCTAATACATTATGCTTACCCTCCTACAACACCTATTTGGTGAACCGAACTACCTCTCGTGGAGGAGGTGTGGCAATGATGGTGAAGAACCATCTTGCCTGTGACCAAGTGCCGAATTTTTCTTGCGTGCATGAAGACTATGAAATTTTATGTTTGACTGTCGACAAAAAACTATTAAGCGTAATATACCGGCCTCCGAGCGGAAATGTGCAAAACTTCTTGGCATTTCTAGATTCTTTGTTTACTTTTGAAAATGAAAATAAGCTATCTGTAATCATCGGCGGAGATTTTAACATTAATATGCTTGGAGATCTGCCCGCAAAACGGGAATTTGAGCAATTAATTAAAGCCTATGAATGTATGAATGTAATTAACAAGCCTACCAGAATTACTCCCACATCTTCTTCGTTGCTTGATATGTTTATAACCAACTTGCATGCATCTAATATGAAGGCTGGAATTATGTACACACATATAAGTGATCACTTCGCTATATATATGTGTTTAGATAAGCATATGCGTAAAACGAAACCCACACAGCAATACTTTCAAGACTTTTCGTCAACGAATATGGAAATTTTCAAATTACAAATTTCTGGTGTAGATTGGCGTATTGTGCTGAACGAGACAGATGCTGAAAGTGCATTTAATATCTTTCTGAGTCTGTTTTTAGATGTATACAATAAATGTTTTCCCAAAAAAGTCTTTTCGAAGCCAAAGAAGATACGTAAGCCATGGATAACGAAAGAACTTCTCAGACAGATTGACATTAGAGATAAATTGTATGCAAAATTCATGGCTACACGCGACCCAGATATACTAAAGACGTTTAAAGTATTCCGCAATAAATTAACGAAGGAGATTAGAGGTGCCAGAAATGACTACATTTGCAATTTCTTTCAGAGTTCTGCAGGAAAGACAAACGAAATATGGGAAAAACTAAATACAGTTCTAAATCGCCACAAAAACTTTAGCTTTGTTACAAAGATTGAGCGTAACAATGAAGAGATCACAGGTGCTCGTTTAGTGGATGAATTTAACAAATACTTTGTTGATATTAAAGTAGAACGTCCGACTGAAGGAGCACTCGATTATATTAGAACTAAAAACCAGGAATCCCTTTTTTTTTAGTCCTGTAATAGAGCCTGATGTTATTTCGGCGTTCCGAGGACTAAATAACAGTAAAAGCAGCGACGCAGACGGTATAAAAGTTGCACCTGTCAAACATGTAATAGAACTAATTTCACCGTGCCTAACGCACATATTTAATCTGTGTTTTTTACAGGGAGTGTTTCCAAAACGATTGCAGGTTGCTAGGGTGACAGTGCTCTATAAAAAAGGCGATAAGACTGACATAGGAAACTACAGACCCGTGTCCATACTCCCTATTTTTTCTAAAGGGTTAGAAAAAGTAATTTACGCCAAAATAATGAATTTCTGCGATAAATACGGTATACTTTCCCAGTCACAATTTGGCTTCCGTAAACACAGGTCGACGGAACAGGCTTTGCTGGAGCAGAAAGAATTTATTTTAAACGCCTTTGAAAAAAAAGAAGTAGCCTTGGGTATTTTTGTAGACTTCACAAAAGCGTTCGATTTTCTTACACATTCAATCTTACTCAAAAAGTTAGATACATATGGAATCCGTGGTAATGCACTAGCACTTTTAGCATCTTATTTAGAAAATCGACAACAGTATGTCTACCTCAATGGTTTCTCTTCCGATAAAAAAACAATAACATCTGGAGTACCTCAGGGAAGTATCCTTGGACCACTTTTATTTAATATCTATTTGAATGACATTATATGTATTAATCCGAACGTTAAACATATCATTTATGCCGATGACACGACTATGCTGTTCTCAGCTGCATGTCCGAATGACTTAATTTCTGAAGCAAATAGCTCCCTATCGCGTTTGACTGAGTGGTCAAGTGCTAATGCATTAAAAATAAACACGGCCAAGACGAAAGCCATATTTTTCCGTCCAAGGAATAAGAGCGTTTTTATAAATACAGATCTTTTGTTGGGCGATTCAAAAATAGAAATACTCCGCGCATTCAAAACTCTTGGCGTTGTGTTCAACGAGAACTTAACGTGGGAAGACCACGTGGAACACGTTGTTTCTAAGATTTCAAGTGTCGTAGGAGCTACGTACATTAATAAGGAGATACTGCCTGTGCAGGTCAAGGTTATTCTTTACAATACATTATTTCACTCTCATATTAATTATGCACATTTAGTTTGGGAAACTACGGCTGTTACAAATTTACGTAAAATTCTTACAATGCAAAAAAGAATGTTGCGACATGTTCTCGGTGTTCCTCGAGATCATCCGTCTCTGCCTTTGTTTGAAAAGCTGGAAATTATGAAAATTACTCACATGTATCCATACCGTCTGTGTTTAACATATAAAAAGGATGTGAAAGAAAACAAACTTTTTCTCAGCTTTAGCTTCTCTGTCAAAGAAAGCTCCTTTATACGATACACGTAGTAGGGAACTTTGGAACGTAGAGACGTGTAGAACAACCTATGGACAGCAAATGATGAAAACTGCCAGAATTATTAAATTTTTGTCACAGACACGCTATACAAATAGAACATACATCAAAACAGCAATTAAAATTATTCTTTTCTGCCTCAGTTGTATTTCCCTGAACATTGTTCTCGTATGTATAATTTGTATGCATATCAAATTTCTTTTTGTCTTCTGACGTGCTTCCTGAACTCCTTCTTTTTTCTTTGTGAAATGTAATGACGAATGTTCGTGATATACCATTATGCAGATGTTAATAAGCCGTTGTTGTGTGTATATGCTGTTTACATATGTCTTCCAGCAGTGTCCTGTAAACACAATGTCATTACTACAGTTACATGTTCACATGTTTGGGAATGTGCATATTTATACGCCACAAAGATGCTTGTAGTTATACGTATTATTTTTGTACAATCAAAAAATGTGTTTTTTGCTGTCGATAGCTGAACTGTCTGCCTTTATGGAATGTGTTTTATTTTTTTTTGGGGGGGGGGGGGCGGGAACTAGTTAAGATGTCTGTTACAGCTTTTTTTCCCTTACCTCCCCCACCACGTTGATGGAAAAAAATAAATGTTATTATTATTATTATACTATACTCCATTCTAGTAGTCAGAATAATTGATAATGCAATATGCAAGCTTGTCCTCAGAAGTATAGCGTTCATACCGTAATGCGGAATCAAAGGTACCATATATGACAAGAAATTTGATGCGTGAGAAGAGGTTTATTAGCGGCTCCTTATGCAAAATGACACAGCGACCGGAAACGGCGAGGCAGCCCGAAACCCGACGCAGCTCGAAGCAAAAAGATGCCAGACCCCAGCGCGAGCAGAGCGGAGCCAGCCGCGCGTTGGCGATGCGGCTGTACAGCTAGACGCGTCTTCTTCACGTGCGCAAGATTTTAACGGCAGTGCACCTTGCAGTTTGATACTCATTTGCTACGCACTAGATAATCGTGTAAAATATTTTTTTTTATTTCAGAGAAAGTGCAACGGATCTATTCCCACAGCACCAGGAAACCACTTTCCTGAGGATACCAACCAAATAGGAAATATGAGATGCCTCTGTACCGCTTTGAGACAACGCGAGATATTGCTGCAGAACCACGGCAAGACACACACTTAGAAACAATGGTGCGCAGCCCATACATGAATAACTTTGTGTGAGCTAGACCTGCGGCCTCACATGAGAATATACAAAACATTTCTAAATGCACTGTGCTCTCAGTCAGGAACATACATACGTTTAGCAGGACATTATCAAATGAGCTGCTGTTTTAGAATATGGCAAAAAAAAGTTACTTGCACAAATTATCTACGTTACGAGCCCCTTGCTTAACAGCTCATCTGGTAACCTCTGTCACATAAGTGCATGCGTTTTGTGTTAGAAATGCATTTGCTGGACACTAATGTGGCACATATTTCTCTTCCATCGTAGTGTCAGTACTTTGTGAGTTCGCGCTCATTTGTTCTGTTTAATTTTCGATTGTATGCTTTTTGAAAATAAAGGTTATTTCTCCACTGCAATACCGATGAAACTTAAGAGAATCTACTTATGTTTTATTACAAGATGTGTTCATGGACATGATGATAATCTGATTTTATGTGTCAGTATGTTTCTTAAATTATTATTCAGTTTCTCTTGTGCCTGATCAATAATGATTTTAGCCTTCTAAGAGAAAAAAATTATTTGAGTAAGTGGGCGACTACAACGGCGCTATAACGTAAAACCATTCCAGACTTCTATTCCAATTCTGCTTTCAGCCCTCCACGATTGGTCAAAAACTTTTTTCGACCACGCCCACTTCACCTGTCTGTCACGTGACGTCACGAAAACCGCTATACCTCCCCATCTGATATGATGTGTACACACTGATTATGCATGATTTGACAGAAAAAAAGAAAAACAGTTATTTCTGATTCGACCCCTTTTCGCCATTAGCCCTCGGCTATTGGTAAAAAGTTTTCGGGCTGCACCCACTTCACCTGCCTGTCACGCGACGTCACAAAACCGCAATAACGCACCTCGTCAAAGTGAGGTGTACGCGATAAAGATGCATTAATATGCCGAACAAAACTGAATTTTCTTTGGAATAGCCGCAGACTGCCCCGTTCCGAAAGGAATAAAAGATGGCTGCCGCTGATCGCTGAGACGCTGGCTACTCGCACCTGCCGGAGATCATGGGTGTATTTGCATATACTAAAACTTCCTGCGTGGCCGTGTAACATTTTCGAGCCCTTTCGGCACGTTTACCACCTCATTCTGCCAACTCTTCTTTTGCTGAGGGTAAGTTTTAGCGTCATTCTTAAGCTTCCGTTGCATGCCGCCGTGATTTTCGACCAGCCACCACAAGCTAAGTCGACCAATCGCAGACGCCGGCACCACCCTCTTCATCCGGTTATCGATTTTCAGTGCACTGGCTCTGCCCCAGTGAATCCCTCTCCACTTGAGCGTTCTTCTCGCCTCTTGTCAGCCAATTAGATACGACAAGCCGCTCAGTGTAGGCAATGTTATTCGTTTTTCACGCAAAGAAAAGTGGCCTCCTATGAACGAGGAGAGCGTTTGATTGGTCTGTTCAGACAACCCTGCGGGTGACAGCCCGGTGCTTGCGTCGGTGGTTGCGCAAATTTGACGTCAGGAGATTGGAATAGAAACATATTGGAAAAGTTTTACGTTATAGGGCCCCAGATTACATTCAATTCACCAAGCATAAGTGCAGGAGCTGCTTATGAAGTGATTAAATATTCCTCACATGTAATTATTGCGAAGCCCTTCTAACATGGCCATGGCTCTACATCGCGAGTGTTTGCACACTGTTTGGAAGAGTACTAGCACTCTTTTCTGAAGGAGTGCAATCCCTTTTAGGAGGAGCACAAGTACTCTACTTGGAGTAGAAGCAATCCGTTTGGAGGAGTAGAAGCACTCGGTCTGAGTGGGTACAATTACCCTTGTGGGGAGAGTATTACACTCTGCGGAAGCACTCCCTTGTGCTGGAGTAAGAAATCTTGTCGGTGGGAGTTATTCTGCTCTCTCTCAAAGGGGGTCGATCTACTATGGAAAAGAGAGGGAAATATGGGACAAGCAGATACTCCCTCGGAGAGTTCCCGGAACTTTTTTAGAGTGTTACCTTTTTCCACTCGGTTTCATGAATTGTGAGCAACGTTTGCCATAGTGTCATCAACTGACACTATCAGGGCCTAAAGGTAATGAAATCACGAGATTTCGGAACATTCAACTAGATATGCACAACACTGCGTGCAATATAATAAGTCTGCATTTATAGTTGCTGACGCTGTAACAAAGCCCACGGTCCGCAGGGAATCATGGCAGTTTTATTCATTTCAGTCACAGCAGTCACTGTATTGCGACACTAATAATACGCACGCTCTAGGTGAACTTCTGCCGCCTTCGACGCCACCACTGCCGTCGTGCTCTACTGCTAACATGCGCGGATGTGAGGCTCGCGCGCGGTGATTTAGAGGGTTTTCAGGGATGCGGAGTGCGTTTGGCTACAAAAATGACGCAGCGAAGTGGGCGCTGTGCTCATTAGGCTCGGTGGTGCTACCATCAGGACAGAGTTTTGGGCCTCCTGCTGCTGCCCTGAGCGGTGTTTGCACGAACGCTACAACCACACTATAGTGTGCTTGCTGAGCTGAAGTGGGTGTACTCGATCTGAGTGGAACAAAAAGTAAAGGTCAAGCTAACATTATGTAATGTTTCACTGACGTAATATTTCGAGAGACCAACGGTATCCCACTGAATTTCCGCCACAGATCACGAATTCAGCTGTGAGACGCATTGATTGTTGACCAGGGCTGCCTGTGCATCCGGCTTTACGAAGGCGATTTCGACTTGCATTCGGGATGCTTTCCCTAGGCATATCATAGTAATTAGCATCAGCCCTGCGTTATTGTCCATATCTTGCCAATGCAGTTCGTTCCGCATGTTATTTCTTTAGCTACTGCTTTTAAAGCTCCCAAGAAGCACGATAGGCTACATGTCATACAGCCGAACCGCTCTACATCTCATTCAATACGTTGTCGTTCTCTTTTTTTTTTACTGACATGCAACACCACAGGTGAGGTGAAGCTGCTCTCGCTAAGAAAAGAAATAAAAATGGAACAAACACATGGACATAAACGAACGACGCTGAGTTCACTGTACCCTGCGTGGTTCGAGTTACCGCGTGACGCGCACTCGCGCTTACAACACTTGAGCGCCGACCGTTTTACAGTCCTTATCGAGGCAGCAGTAACACCTAAGTTTTTTGTTATATCCTTGCAGAACAGCTCCGGCTCGGTGCGAATCCTGCGCAGACATTAGCGGATACGAGGAGACGGACGTGATTTCTCGCGCCAAGCCGACGCTCGCTGCTTCATGCAGACTTTTAATGACGGTCTCGCGTTTCAAGGCGCGCCTTCGAGTTCGAGAACGGGCTGATTGGCGAACAGAAAAAAAGGCGCCACAATCGACGGCTCCGCTCAACAGTGGGCGTCCGTGCTACGGCGTTGCCTCGTATATCGCGGGGTGTGAGGACATGCGCGCTAGCCAGGCTGCATGTATACGACTCTCGCGAGAATTCGCCCAGCCCGCGTGCGCGAGCGGGCGCCGAAGAGGCCGTTAAATCCACGTGAATCGTGAGCGGCTGTTTTATGACGCAAAACGAGCCCTGGCCCGTGCGCACACGTGTACGTGCGCGCCAAAAGTCGCCTTTTTTTTCGCCGCAGTTGTGACAGCGACGGTGGGTGCACAGAGAACGTCTTGATTGTCTTCGGGGCGCCGTTAAGCTTGGTGGAGCGTGCAAAAAAAAAAGAAAATGGCCGCAACGCGTGACGGTGCGAGCTCGAGCCGGGGATTAGCAGTTTTCCGGGAAAGGTTGAACGCCTTGGGCAACAAGCGATACTAACCGACGACACATAAAAAAGAAAACGATATTGCTGTGCGGAGTCTTTTGAGAAAACCACATCTGATAGTAACGAGATGCCTTTTCCTAGACTCCACCTTCGATCTCTCTCTCTCTCTCTCTCTCTCTCTCTCTCTATATATATATATATATATATATATATATATATATATATATATATATATATACATATATATATATATACAGGCGGCAAAAAAAATTTCTGTTTCTCACTTTCCAAATTACTAAGAATAAATTATAAGAAATAAAGGGGCCGAATGTCGCCTTCCAACACATCTAATACGTTTACGATTGCTGATGAATGCACTAGTCATCCAAACGTAATTGCTACGACTTTTAACAGTCACTGTCCTTCAGCGTTTTCAGCAAACAAATATCGAAATTCCTCCTTTGAACAGTAAGTGTGACTGTTCAATCATTGATATAATTATGCTACGCGAGGCGTCATAAGTTTGCTTCTTAACATAGGTCGTAAATATGCTGTGGTTATGATAACACAACCAATACTTTTCTGCTTTGGTATGCCACTTGGTTTTCAGAGATCCTTGCTGACATCATCTATTCGTTCAACCTGTAAAATAGAAATAAAGATCCCATTGCATAAGTCTGGAGGTAAACATGACCTTTCTAACTGCACACCGATTTCGTTAGCCTCTCAATTCAACAAGCTTCAAGAGCATGAAAACTATAAACATATTGTTGAGTTACTCGAAGCTAAAGAGATTTTATCTGCCTGTCAGCATTATTTTTTGTAGATGAATAAGTACCATCACTCAATTATATAAACTTGCTCATGATGCATGCCAATCTCTCAATTTAGGTTTTCAAGTTTACGCCATATTCATTAAGTCTTCTAAGATTTTCTATCAAATCAAATCAAATCATTTTATTTCCCAGAAAGAAAATGTTCTCGAGAGGGTCTTTGGATAAAAGCTGCTATGGATAGCTCGAGTAGGCCAATGAACCCTTTACTAGGCGCCTTTACAAAGCAGTTGGGACTACAACAAGAATAACTGAAAGGTATAATACATAATATCGTAAAATACAGTAACGAAATGTCTACGATTTCCTAATACGAATACATAAAATAAATGAAATGAAAAAATTACGTCAGTACATCATATGCAATTACATGTCTCTGGAAAAAAAAGGCATAGACACCACAAAATACATAGTAAAAGGTTGAGATACAACCATAAAAAGAGCTATGATTGAAAAGAACGATATATCACAGCCATAATATACTTATACAATGTCAATTTTCTTGCTATGTGTTTTGTGCTATACAAAGTATAATAAAGTGAAAAAGCTACACACAGAAAAAAGATAAATTTTTCAGACTCTCATGACAGCAAAATTATTTCATATTTCCAAAAAAAAAAAAAAAACCCGCAATTCTTTGAGCGAGAAGTGGCTTATATGGCTGTATTTATTTATAATCACGGCAAATGGTATTGAAGCGTTTGTAATTTGCAACTATTGCGAAATATTTGAATAAGCCAGTTATCAGCGCTTCTTGTTCGTGAGGTAACATCTCTGGTATTTAGACGTGCAGTATCTTTAATAAGTTGTTTAGAAGAATCAGAACAGAAGTAACAGCATGGCAGAATCCGAAGAACGTACATGTTTTCTACTTTAATAATATTATAATCCCGACATGTAAGTTGCGTTGATGAGAGGTAATCTAGATTAACTACATGCCATATGATTTCCTCTGTAACGTATGAAGTTTTCATATATTAGGTTTTTTCGTGGTAGCCCACGCCAAACTGCAGTAAGTTATGTGAGACAAGAAAAGGACGTGGCGCATTTGTAGTTTCATCTTCGTGGGTACGATATATCGACAACAAGCTAGAACACCAACTATACTAGAGGCTGACTTAATAGTTGTGCGGAAAGCCGCAACGTGGAGATAATTATTAAAGGGAAAATGAGACATCCACCCAAACGTAGCTCAGTGCTACAAAGGATACCCATAAGGGTTTCTCGAAAAGAATGCTTCGCAGTTGAAGAAAAATTATCCTGATCCTTGTCACAAAGGCCTCTCTTGTGGACTTCAACAAGCTATCAAGGAAATGGCACAGACGGCCGCGCGCACACTCACATGTTCTCCAAGGTACTCTGAATTCGACCTGTAATTGGAGTGGCTTCGTGCGATTCGCCGTTGTGCTGAAAGAAGTTACGGACGTACTAAGTCAATTGAGGATATAAGGACAGCCCGGCGAATGCAAAAGAAGATAAAACGCCGGATTGATAAACTAGAGGCACAGCGGTGTTCGAAATTTTGTGTCGCTAGATCCCCGCAAACCGCTATCTCAAATATGAAGAACTGTGAGAGGTCTACGTTCTGTTTCGGAACAGCGCTTTCCCTTTAAGGCCCTAGCACCATTCCAGCACCGACAAAGCATTGATGTGGCGGAACACTTCTGTGCTACGAGTGCGGACCAGCCAACTTGCACAGGTTAGCTTACATTGAATCATATTATTATTATTATTATTATTATTATTATTATTATTATTATTATTATTTGTTTTGAACCCATATATATAATTAACAGGAAAGGGAAAGCGAGGAGCAGGCTGGCAACTTCCACCGGAAGGGGCACAACGCCGTGCCTACTTAACCATATTCCAGACTCACGAGATCAAGGCATGGATCGGCCTTTCACAACTCAAGAGCTTGACGCGGCGCTCGCCCTATGTCATTCGTCGTCCTCGCCTGGTCCGGATGACATATCTTACCGCATTCTGTCTTACCTTGGTGAACGAGCACGAAGTGCGCTCCTTAATATATATAACGAGTCCTTGCAGGACGGCAAAGTTTCTCAAGATTGGAAGATCGGCCGCCTGCTTCCGCTTCTAAAGCCTGGCAAGTCTCCCTTAGAAATTACTTCATACCGACCAATTGCGCTGGGAAGTTGCGTTGGGAAGGTAATGGAGTGAATGATCCTTGCCAGACTTAAGTGGTACCTCGAATACTACGAAATCTACCCAGGCACCATGGCCGCCTTTCGACGTCACCGATATTCTATCGACAATTTTATCGATCTGGTAACCTATATTTAACATCAAAAGACGTGTAAGAGATTATCTGTCGCAATGTTCTTAGATACAAAGGGAGCCTATGACAACGTTCTTCATGACGCCATACTTGAAGCACTGAAATCGGTGGGTCTAGGCGGTCAATTATATTGTTGGACACGCAGTTATTTACATTGGCGGACTATTTGCTGACACTGAAGCTGGCCTAACCTCGCATTATTACAGGCACCATGGAGTTTCGCATGACGGTGTCTTGAGTCCCACGCTCTTCAACCTTGTACTCATTGGTCTAATGTAACGACTGCCGAACGCGGTCAAAGTATCAATGTAAGCCGACATCTGCGTCTGGGCATCTGGTGTGACATGGCCGCAGGTACGCGCAAGGCTTCAAAAAGCTGCCACGTTAACATCGACCTATTTTAATGAACAAGGCCTCAAGATCTCGCAAGAAAAGTGCACATTGATCGCATTTAGCTGAAAGCCAATGAGATCATACGATGCCTGTATCGACGGTCAAACCAAACCTTATGTCAGGACGCACCGATTCTTAGGCGTATTCATCGATCATGGCCTCTGCTCGAGTCGTTATTTGGCCTACCTAAGGAAGCGCCTCACTGATGTTTCTAATGTTTTCAAGTTTCTTGGAGGAAAAGCCTGGGGTACTTCAGCACATGCAATCATGCAACTACACAGGACGCTCTTTCTCGAGTATGTGCGAGACAGCTTGCCTGTGCTGACCAACACCTGCATAAATAATATTCCTACACTCGAAAGCGTACAGGCTCAGGCACTTAGAGTGTGTCTTAGATTGCCGCGATGCTCGTCAACAGCTGAAACAATTGCGATTGCACACAATTTCCCAGCTAAGACTCATATAGTCATGAAAGCGCTCAGAGCACACGTAAGATACCTTGCTCGAGCCCCTGCCCATCATCTAGCCTCACTGCTAGAGGATCGACGACGTGGCACCGTTTGTTAGACAATCCTGTCCTATCCTGGGAACCTTCCATCAGGTTAGACAGCTTCAGCGAGAGTTCCGTTTCCCTCATGGTGCTTGCCTAAAGCAAAAGTTCGATTAATGGTACCAGGAATACGAACAAAAGCACAATGCTCGTCTCCAGCACTCAAGCAGCTTTCGCTGCTCTTGCTGTACGAGACATACAACAAGCATCACCATCCATATGCTGACGCTTCAGCCGCCGTGAATGGGTCTGCAAGATCGGTGATCTTTCCTGCGAAAACCTTCGCCGTTAAGATTCGACTATCTCACCAGACTACATCGACTGTCGCAGAACTCGCTTTTATTTGCTTTGCGCTTCGCGTAATTTCTGGTGAGCTGCCGCAGAAATGGAGCGTGTTCAGTGACTACACGGCTGCTCTTCATTGTTTGGTTTGTGCCTTACCCTGCGGACCCCACGAACAACTAGTTCTAAAAATCAGACTGCTGCTTCACCACCTCGTCGAGCAAGTACACGACATCACGTTACAGTGTATTCCAAGCCACTGTGGCATAATGAGAAATGAACATGCTGATGCAGCAGCCCGATCTGCACATGGGGAGGGCATGGAAGACTCCATACCGTTCTGAAGAACAGACTCAGCAATTAAAATTCGTGTGCTTGCAAATGAAGCCATAAGATCTTTATGGAACACACCAAGCTTGAAGCACACACGTCTGCACCGACTGAGCCCATCCCTTCGACTTCGACACCGATCTGGAATCTTTCGACTCCAGACAATAGTACTTTGCCGACTGTGACTTGGTGTCGCTTTCAAAATCTTTTGCCTTCCGAGTCGGTATGGACGAGAGCGCGGCTTGCAGTCACTCCGGCAGCGAGGAGGCTATAGACCACGTACTTTGCCACTGTCCTCAATACAGCGCGCACCGGCTGTCCCTAGATGCCGTGTTGGCACGCCTTGACGACAGGCCACTTTCGGAACAGAGAGTCTTGGAATGCCGACATGAACTGTCGTCGCACCGAAAGTCGGTCAAGGCTTTGTTGACCTTTTTTACGTGGCAGTGGCCTATTAGAAAGACTATAATGATCTCGTCCTTTATTTTACGCCTTTCTATTTGTCCCTGCTCTTGTTTCCGTCTTTACGTCCCCTTTCCCTTCCCCTAGGGCTGGGTAGCAAACCGGAGGCTTTAACTCTGGTTAACCTCCCCGCCTTTCTTTCATTTGCATCTCTCTCTCTATGGTGGAACAAAAAATATTTAAAAATAGCATTTTCCCTTGGGCAGTCCATTGTTGGTATACGTGGCTCTCTGATGTTACGCCCTTGTTGCTGAAGGAATTTGTGGCTGCTATTGACAGCTGATCGTATTGTCCTTAAGCTGATTGAGTAGGTAAAAATGCTTTTCGCCCCACAGCTGTGACAACCCTTTCAAGGGTTGCAGTAGATAAAAATAAAAGTAATAAAAACAGAATATAGGGTCTTTATTTGCCGGCGCAGTTAATCTGCTGGTGCGTCACTACTACATTTATATTGGTACAATTTCAAAACGTTAATTTATACAGGTGGGGGGGGGGGGGGGATTTCACAACGCTTTCGCGCGCTCGAGCTACATGTTATTGGCTCGCAGGCTTCTTTTGCTTATAGTCCCAAATTGTGGGTACCTGTTCATGCGAATTTCTCTTTATAGCGTAGGGACTATTTCCTGAATTGAGGCCCGCATATTCACTACATCGTTTATTGGTCTTTTCTGCTGGCTCAGCTTTGGGCTGATGGAGGCCCGTATTTACAATGCTGTTATTATCCACCACCGCGGTGCTGTTCTTTCGTAAGTGCTCCTTGTCACTGATCTTCCGCCTTCGCTAAAGAACATATCGTGCGTGAGAATTGGCTAGAATTTTTAGTAACAAACAATTCCAGCGTCAAAAAGTTTTATTAATACGGGCCCTGTTTATGATGCCGATCACTGAGGGCACAAGAAGCAGTGTGACTGATGTCTCTACACCGATTTCTGAGGAAACGTTCTTATGCATATAGAAGTGTTGTGAACGCCATTGATTCAGTTGACAAAAAGCTGCAACGACAGCAACAATAACTATAACAATATCCAGGACAATGATGACAACAACGACAATAACAACGAGAATGGCACATACAAAATTTCTCGCAAGCAAGCACAGTGCGAAACCTCGTGAAGAACCGAGAGTAGGTGACAAGATAAAACGTTAGCAGTGTGTTCAAAGCGGCCGGTTGGTTCATCTTCAGAATAAAAAAAAAAAAACAGAAACAGCGCGACACAGGAGAAGCGAGTAAAGAGCAAAGGACAGAGCGCTGACTAGCAACCAAATGCTTTATTTGCAGAAGCAGCATATGAAGACATAATTGAAGGCGGCATAAAGAACAGAAAAAGAAGGATAAGCGTTAGCGACGGAAATAATGGAGTTATTTTGTTCATAGCGTGAGGGACGAAGAACTGACACATGCGTCGCCCCTTGTGAATATGCAAAATGTCTCAAAGATTTCCCGCGCGCGCTTTTCACTATATTTTCCAATTATTTCGCACTTCTTAAAGATCAGGGTGCAACTACACGTGTTACAGTGGACAGCCAGATGACTGTACAGGTTCTCTTCTAGTAAAGTGGCATGCTCGCTCGTCTATAAAATCGCGCTCGATTGTAAACGTTGCTATACCGGGCAAACAGGAAGGTGCATTAATTATCGCAGAAGGGCAGCGGATTGGGCGAGTTGGTGTTGCATGGTAACTATAGAATTCAAACAGCGCTCAACGACAGGACCAGAATGAGGAGGAGACAAACACGGCGCTGATAGACGCGGCGCAGCGCCGTGTTTGTCTCTTCCTCATTCTGGTCCTGTCGTTTAGCGCTGTTTGAATTTTATAGTTAGCATTAATTATCACTGTTGCCGACTGTTGGTAACTTTAAGTCTTCATTTTGTCGTAATCTTTCAGTCCCCTTTTTAGAACTCAGAAAAACGAGATTCAGGCCGTCAGATCCGTCTTGCCCGATAAGAGTGAAGGATGGCGTAGCTTGATTTCTTTTTGGGAGGAATACCTGCAGATGGTGCTCGCGTACGCACATTTCCCCAACATTGCCGGTCTTATTTACAAGATAATGCAGACAGGCATCAAACCGTGTGCACCTCAAAGGCTGAGTATTTCATACAGCTGCTCTCGTTTGTGGCTTTTCTTTTACGTGCCTACCAACATTTTGTTCGAAATTTCCCAATGCGCAGTTCTCGAACGCGCTGAAGATACCATTCAGCTTTCTTCAACGAGGGTCGGAGTCGAGCTTGCGCAATATACACTCCGATGCTCCGGTCTGAATACACGTCGCCGCGAAGTCCGCCACGCGCGCACTTGGTGGCGACACCGCTAGGTGGCGCCGCCTGTACAGAAAGAAGTGCGAGAGAGGAGTTCGGCTGCATGCAGGCCCCGCACGTGACGTGCTTTGGCATTGGCAATACGATGTGACTTGCTTTCGATGCTAATTCAATTATTGTTTACATTCACTGTGTGATGGGTTCTGCGGGAATTTTAAGTTGAAGCCTTGTCTACGAAACCTCCAAGACTTTGTTGGCCGTGGCTGGTAAGTTTGCTACTGACCTGCCGCATGGCTCACGCTTAAATCAAAATCCCAGGTGTGTTTAGCTATCGCCTAAGTGACGCGAAGGCGAAAGCCTATTGTAATTCACCTTAATCCTCTTTAATCCTCCTTATTATACCTTAATTCGTCTTAATTCACTCTAATCCACCTTAATACACCTTTATCCACCATATCTACCGTGATCCTCATTAAAACACCATAATCCTCCTTAATCTACCCTAATCGACCTTTAACCAATCAATAATCAATCATTGATTAACTTTGCTAATCATTAACTTTCTCCTACAGGTGGCTGGACCTGTTTTGGTTTGCTTCTGGCCTTCCGTGGGTCACATGATATTTCCTGTACCTCACAACGCGACCTTGAAAGAAACCTAAGGCTTTCGCCTTAAATATGAAAGTACGTGCCTGACGTTGGAATCAAACCTCGGTCCTTCAGCACAGCAGCCCTATGCTCTATAACTGTTAAGCCACAATCGCAGGTAAGCTTGTATCTTGCCAACGCCAACTAAATCCATAAGATGAACGCCGTGAGTGTGACACTGCGTACCACGGGTGTGTGAGACCACATGCGCGCGCTCGTTTCCTTTACGCCAAAGACGCAGTAATAAAATGGACCAGTCAATCGCCTTCGATTAACCGCTTCACAAAAGTCTCGCTTCACATTGATTAAAAGATGTGAGTTCGTGTTATGATATTGCTGTATTCTTAGGAAAAGTACACTTGACTTGCACAGTAACAGTGCTGCCCTACTTTCATGTGCGTTTTCTTCATGTATTGCATTTAGAGCTTGCTGGGTGAGGCCCCACGGACCGTTACTAGCTTCAACAGGCCCAAATTTTAAGCGCTATATTGCGAGATAAAAAATGTAATCATTGTGATTGCTAAAATAGGGATCCATGATAGAGTGTATAAGCGCGACTAAACGAGGACGTAGAAACAAAAAGAAAAACAGAGACAGCGCTTTTTCTTTCTACGTCCTCGTTCAGTCGCGCTTATACATTCTACCGTAGATTCTAACCAACTAGTCCGCCAACGTGTTTTAACTAAAATAGGCACCTATACAGCACCGGCGACAAGGAGAGCAGAGCAATAATTTGCTACAACCGCAGTCACAAGTAAAAACAAAAGCACCAAATAATAACAGGAGGTGATTCCATCAGTGGCTTTATTGGTGTTTGTAGTATTCCACAAATAGCAATTAAAGAGGCCACGCGCCGTTAGAAGAGCAACTTAAGAAAAACGAAAGGCTATGCGCTTTTTGACAAATCGGTTATTGCTTCCTTTCTGCAAACGCCGAGCGCAATGAACCACTAATAACAGGATGCCGCTTGGTCTATAACGAGCGCCCTTTATTACTTACGGAGGCAATTAAGGGGCGTTTTGTACAAAGCGCAATAACGTTTCAGTTGGGGCATCAAGTCAGCCAAACCGCCCAACAACGCAGCCACAAGAGAAAAATCATTATAAAGCCGAAGTTTCCACGATTCTGGAACAGAACAAGCCAGTGCGTGGTTCACTTAACGAGCAAGAATACCACGAATTAGTACAGGTTTATAGGGTAACCAGATTTTTTTTTGCTCCTATACGCCCAATCCCGTCGGTGGTAGGAATAGTAAACGAAAGATAGAGAAAGCCCGATTTATAAGGCAGTTATTGCGAAGCGGCTGTCGGAGAACTGCACGAGCCCCATAACTGCGATCGTGTGGTGCGCTCAGTCCACTGTTCTCAGCAAGGGGACAACGAGTAATTGCGGAGCCGGAAGACGTAAAACAAGGAGAAGATGAGCTCCATGGTCTGCGAAACAAGCTGCATCTGACTTAACGACTCTCTACATGTATAGAAGAATAATTTCGTGCCAGCAAAAAGAAAAAGAACAAAAAAAAGTAGGGAACAAGAAGAAAGGTCGGAGATAACAAACAATATGTAGCATACGCACATGCGTGTCCGCGAACGCCCCGCTACCTCACCCCCCTTATTCACTCGCGTACAAGGCGCACGTAAAAGGCAATCCGAATCCGTTAATGACGAACCGCCCCAATCGCGCCATCTCTTCTCGCTGCCGCTTGTTGCCGTCGGCCCAAAGTGCAGGGCATTACATGGGCGCGGGATTAAGCCGTTCACCTTAATGCACACGCCGAGATTGGTATCGTAATAATAACGGTCGGTGGCAATTGCTACCCTATACGAACGAAATATGACAGCTGTAGTCGCCGCACCCGGCCAGGAAAGGCAGAAAGGGAACTTTGGCCGCGCGGAGCGATCGAGCGATCATTTCAAACGGGTTCTTTCGCAGCCGTGGCGCAGATCAAGCAGCGTAACAGCGCGGGCAGGCCCAGACAGGCGTGCGCTGGCCACTCAAATAGCCAGCTACTAGGCGGCACAGCTATTGCATCGCGATTCGACACGGCTCATTCTCGGCGGACGGCTGGCGAATCGGAACAAAGTGATGCCGAAGGATGCGCGAGCCACAAGCGCGCGCTAGATTTGTTGTGCAAATTGTCGGGCACGTTCGCTACGCCCGATCCTCAGATTTTGATTCGTCGAACCAAACAAATAAAAGCATATCGGTCTAGGCGTGCGTCTGCCAGCCTATCTACCTCTTACAACAGCTTCCATGCGCCACGCGCTCCTCGAAGGAGATATGCGCTATGATTGGAAAGCGCACACTCTGAAACGTCTCTTATTTCACGGCCCATGATGCCAGTTATCGAAAACATGAACCTAACAAGAACGACGAGACTATAACGATAACATCTCAGAATGTTTCAATTCGTTTCCGCTCTTGCTATATACCATCCGATATGATCACGCATCGTATAGGGAGAGAAGACAGGCAGAAACTATAAGATTGTGCTCTGGGTGGTTATTGTACATGAGAGGGGGAGGAGGAAATGGAAATGAGGGAAAGAAAACTAAGCAATGCATGAAGAAAACAACCACACGCATCTACACGCACCCGTGAGTGTTCGCCTTGTGTTGGGAAGCAGCCTCACAGCGCAATTGTATTTTTTTATATAACCATGCCATCCAGTTTGCGTTAAGCACGTACCCACATCACACGGAACTTAAAACATGTAATACGCTGGGACACCTTGGTGTTTAAGACGCCCGAAATAGTAGGAAGCGACGAACTCTGTCAAAAAGAAAGGAGAGCAAACAGAACTTGCTCTGCGTTTTATTCCCATATGAAAAGCCGCGCTTCAGAAATTCGTTATGGAATATTAATCGGACCTACCCACCATATTAGTCATATATATTCATTAATGCTGTTGGAGCTGCGCAATGTTTATAAAGGCAGTCCTAATGTGCAGACCACAGAACCGCATCCATATTTTACAGTGATAAATACAAATGCTAATTAACACGTAGATATTCTCTCAGCAGGGGTCTGTCTGTTCTACTGGATTTATATATCAATATTAAATTCTTCTTTTCTGAAGAACAATGTTTTATTGGGATTTCCTGGAGCACCGAGTTCTGCTTTAGTTACATAAAAGCCTATAGCCCAAGCAAGCGAAAGCTACATTCAGGGATTTTAAGTGTGAGAACCATGACATGATTATGAGTCACTCCATACTGGAGGACTCCAGATCAAGTTTGACCACGTGAGAATCCATAACGTGCAGCCAGTTAATGCTGGGTACACGAGAGCATTCTTGCATTCTGCCCCCATCGGATCGCACCCGCCGTTGTCGGTATCGAATCCGTCACCTCGAGCTCGGCAGCGTAAATCCATAGCCGAAAGCTGCCGCGGTCGTTTCAAGTAAGCCTTGCCTTTCGTAGTTTGTCAGAATCGCGTAGCTAGCTGGCATAAAGAGTTCTCAATCGCGCCCTCCGCCCCAGCCGCTGTGTTGGCCACCGTGCACGTCACATCCTATTGAGAGCACCAAAAGTCTGCCTTGCAGTGGCACCCCTTTTTTTTCTTTCTTTTACTTTTTTTGTGCTATAGCAGAAGAGCGCAACCAGAACGTGCCCAGGAGGAATTGTTTTGTTATATTGAAAACCATTCACGTTTCTGGCGTTTTCTGGAGAAGTAGCGTTTTTCTTTCATAACTAGAGCTAGCATGAGCACACTGCAAGCACAATCACATGCCACGCTTTCGTCGCGCTCAATTTTCACCTGAAAAGGTGCGGCTGAAGCCGACCTCCGCAAATGAGGGACGAATCGCAAGGACTGCTGACAGAATTGAGAGTCGACGTCCGAAGCAAGGTACCCGGGCTATCATGCTGTCGGACGGACATTTGCAAAATTTTGAAAGCTCGATCTTGGAAGCACGACCGTATTTTTGAGCACCGGCTGAGGGCGGTATGTCACTAATGAAAAGACGTCGGAGCCAGCGGCATTGCGTTACTAAAGCAACAGCGGACATCAGCTGCAGTGACAACTGAGTTTTAGAGAGCAGCTCTTAGGCGGCCGTTTCTTGTTTGAGCGTCGGCGTCCCCCGGCAACCGCGAGAACGCGCTCGTGACACTGCTCGCTAGGGCTGGGCAAAGATTCTTTCAGTTGTATCATGATACATGACACACGCGCAACAAGTATTTGAGATAAAGATAAAAGATACTACCACAGTTATTGTATCCGATAAGACACTTTCCATATGTATATTAAGACACTTCTATACATTCGCAAATTTATTATTAAGGATATACGTTGATAATGTAACAAGAAACGCGTAAGACAAACTATTTCCTTGGAAATGTTTTAGCTGCAACCAACCTTCTTTCATTTACATGAAATATCTCTTAGTATCTCAAAGCGTTCGTTTTTCTTGTTCAAACTATACTAGTTTCATTCCGAAAGAATTTATTGTGATTGCTTTAGCTGCTTAACATGAAAGCTCTTTGTACGCTGCGCTGTCAGTCGATTTTGCTTGTAGATTTCGTAATGGATCTGACTCACTGCTCTGCGTGCCGATAGGCTAGCGGGTCGCCTTCAAATTACAAGAACGTCAATAAGAAGCCTCTGCACGATGACGCAAATACCGCTGAGGAGGTTTACCTTGTCGGTAAACGAATTAGCGTTCACGCAATACCGTTTACGCGCCGACCTTATGGCCTGCCCTCGCTGAAGGGTTCTGGCTGAAAGAAGAATGTCGCTGCCCTTAGTTTTAGTGAGGTGGCTTAGTGGCAACAGTATCAACTTGACAAGTGGAGTTCCCGTACAAAAAAATTATAGAGAAGGCATTGAATAATCATTGGTCAATGTTGAGTTTTTCATTGATGAATTGTGGAAATTTTGTTGGAGATTTGTTGGGCTGACTGTTGAGTGGTCTTGAATATTGGCCACTGAAATTTAATTGAAACACCATTGGGTGTCTCAATGTTGCATAATTGTTAAGTTACCATTGAAATTCCATTGCGCTTAGACGGCTCGTTGTGTTAGTTTTGTTGAATGGTTGTTGGGTTACCATTGATGCTGCACTGAACTGATGTTGTGGTAGTTCTGTTGACCTGTTGTTGAGTTATTGTTGTCACAGCACTGAAAAGTACATTGTGGCCCAGTTGAGATGGCATTGAGATTTCAGAAGTCGCCATTGAAATGATTGAGATTCCGTTAGGCAAGTGGATTTTTATTCATATATTGAAATTGCTTTGCTGTTCACACTTACATGCCCCGGTGCCTGCTCATAACTTTCACAAACACAAACAAAAGCAAAGGAGAGACTGATCAATTTGAAGTACCTTTATCTAAACTAAAGATGCGTGCCCATGAAACATTACTACAGTACATAAGGCACCACTACATCGAACCTGGAGACCTAGGCTAGTACCTGCAGCACTCTTAACAGCGTAAATACATCTGAAAAAACCTATACATATGAATTCAATCAAAACTATCATTGTGGTCTTCACTTGCGACTAAAGTTTATGAGTAGAAGGCAAAGCGACTCAAAAGGCAGCGCTTAAGCATACCCTTTTAACAACCAACTTTGAACACATGAACACTTGAAGCTGCTTGCGAGTGAATACACACAAGACATCTGAATACGTTACATTAAAATGTTTCGCACACTAACCCATCACAGGACCAGTTACGGCTGACTGTGAGTAGGCAAAATAACAGACTTGAAACAAATGACTTCACGTAAATATATACAAGCTTTAGCACACGTCTTTCCCCGCGATTAAAATTTAATGAAGTACCAAAGTAGACTTGTCTGATCTTTTTGTCTTCGAGAAGTATCTATTTTCAGGTTGCCCAATTATTTTATAAAATAACATCACTCAACTTAGCTATTATATGATGAGACATTATTTAGAAAGCTGTCGGGCATGGTGAACACCTTAATCATGTTTCTGACGAGCCAGGTTGGCAACAGTACACCATTTGTATAGGTTAAATTGAGGTGCAGAAGAGTTTGTTGGTGGTACTTCCTCAATTTAGTGAGCTCATTTTCAGTTAATTTTTCTGAACTTGCACAAAGCTAATTAGAGCACTTCTTGGGGCCTTTTTCACTATACGCAGCAACTAAATGGTACCTCAGTCAATAAAGAGATACGGCAAGGCTATAACCTTGAACGATAAGAGAAAAAACAATTATTTAGCACAGAAAATTGGTAGTAACACACGGCTAACACAATTCCAAAGAGCCAAATAGATGGTCACCTGCACTTGCAATATCAAGTACCCCAGAAATAGTCATAAAGGATGGGAAAAGGTTTCAATGACTGGACAGCCAGATTGGTGAGACATTGAAAAACGCAAATAAATGCGTATACGAAAAACCAATGACCTCAATTGCGCAGGTAAAATGTTATTAAAATGCTACCAGAATTTTATTGCATAAAATACATCAAAGTTGAATAAAAATTGGGACAAAGCAGTAACAAAGACGAAGGGAGATAGAGCACCCGTGTTGAAAAAAAATTAGAAGTGATACACATGCATATTTAAGCTCAAGACAATTTTTTATCCAATATATACAAGAAGATCACACGCACTGACGGCATAAAAGAAGGTTCCTGCGCCTGCAGAATGCAGCACAGTACAAAGCAGCGTCATGAGAACCGAAAACTAGAGCTTAGTATGTTTAAAAAGTACGAATACTTGCATACGTACAGGCATGTGACATGTCATGCCTTGAATGGATGAAATTAATAAATCTTAACACAAATGAAGTTACCATCACTTATTGGCTTCCTCAGGGGACTCCTTGAAGTTGAACTAGAAGAATGTACATCAGTGTTACAAACAGAGAAGACAAGACCCTATAGTTCTTCCCGAAATCAACAGCGCAAATATTTCATGTATCAATTCTATGGACACTTCGCCAATTCGGTGTACATCTATATTTGACAACCACCCAAACAGAGACGAGAAGGATGAATTAAGGTAGGAACACACATGAACGCTGACTCAACTAGAAGTTTATTCGTGAAGACAAAGATTTTAAACACACTGGCCAACTTCACGAAGAAAAAGCCATGGATGTGCAGCAGAAACAGCCCGGCACAACAAAAAATGACCGAAAGACATGTCCTGTAGAACAAACATGTGCGTCAAAAACAAAAAAAAAACGTGAAAACTGAAAGGTTTGTCCTGTAAGTGATATTAGCGAGAAATACTGCAGCAACTCTTTCCCACTAAGGGTCACAGAAATCTTGCTTAGGAATTTTTTTCGTGATCAACAAATAATTCTTCCATAAGTCCTCTTGTGTTCTGGTCTTTGTGATGAAACAACCGTTCTTTCTGCTCTATACCTCAACACCAGAGGAGTTCCAGAAGCAATATTTATTGATCGCAAACGAAACAAATGCATAACCAAGATATCTGTTGCCTTTAATGGGAAAGACTTGCAGTTCTCAAGAGCGTTTCTCGTTGGGTAGTAACACTCATCGGACAAATATTTCGCATTTTCGAAAAATTTCTCCGATAGTTCTAGTTTTTCACGCGCGTTTATTCTACATGACATGGCTTTTTCATGTTTTTTTTCTTGACGCTCGTGGCTGTTTCTGCCACGCATGCACGGCTCTTTACCTTTGTCAAGTTTACCAGCGTCTTTAATACCTCTGTCTTCAAAAATAAACTTGCGCTCGTGTGTGCTCCTACCTATTTTGTCGTCCGTCGTCCGCCTATGTTCGCACTGCTGTTTCCAGTACGCACTTATCACTTGGTTAGGCTGGTAAACATTCGCGCAAGCAAAAGGAAATACCTCCCCTCAAAACGTAGCCCATCCTTCAATAATAAAAGCCAGAGCAAATCGAAAGTAAGCCTTCACACCGTCCATGTGGCAGCTAGTACACCGCACAGCAGCACTAAACATAGTTAAAAATCCCACTTGATGGAGAGTGGCAACAGAGATGCGAGCTTGCTAGTGAATCAGCCACGTATCAACGGGTGTCTCTTGCACGACGCCAAGCTGCTCTTGATGTAGAACACTTTAGCATCTGGGCATTTGCTGCATGCGTAACCTGCGAGAAGGGAATGCGGACAGAAAATGAGATTGCGCGGCTTAAGGATCTGCCACACACTGTACTAGCAAGTAAAAATTTGCGACTCTTTACGAGCGCTGTCTACAAAAGGAAGAAATGGGTTGCTACGGTAAACGTTGGCTAAGACACGCAGAGCGATGTTTCACAGCGCGGAGAAATATTCCCGGCTCTCTCGCAGAACCAAACACCACGCGACAGTGCATAGCCGATACCAAGCAGATATCGAATTTTTGGGTAGAAGTCCAGCAGCAGGAATGACCTAAAGATACGCCGAGAGCGATGCGAGCGTGAGCGTGCCTGTACGAGTGAGAACATGCACCGCTTCTTTGAAGCTAGCCCCTCCGGCGTGTCTCCGATCATCCCACGCGATTTGTGTGCAGAACGTCGCGTACACGCCCTTGCGCGTTTTGCGCGGTAGCGTCTGCGCAGTGAGCTAGCTTCATGCACGCGTCATTCTTCACCGCGCAAACGGTGCTCGAGGCGACAACGCGCCGAGTGGCGCTCCTTTCGCTTCTGCAAGCAACGCACATTCGGATCGGTCCAGCTCAAAGAGGCAGCAGAGAACGGTGGCATGCTTCGGTTATCGCCAATTAAAATTGCACAGTACGCCTTCAACGTAAACGCGCCGCGCTAGATAAAGATGCTTACTGCGGTAGTTTTGGCGGTGATAGGCGATAAGGCGAGCCCGTCGGCGACTGTGTTCTTTGCCGACGTTGTCATAACACCGCTGTTAATTTGCGCTGTGTATCCGTGTACAGTCACCGCGCGGAATCTGTGACTAATCGGTTGGCCGTTCTCCGCAAATCCCAAAGAGGCGAAATATATATTGCGGTGCGCCGCATCATTAGCCGCAACCTAAATCGAGGCGCGCTTAACCGCTAAGGCATAAAAGGTGATCACACTAACCGTATGGTATACGATGAGCCACTACGGATAAAAAAATAATAATGTTGTCCTACGTGCGAAACCGACGATCTGATTATGAGGCAGGTCGTAGTTGGGGACTCCGTATTAATTTTGACTTCCTGGAAATTTTTAGCGCATATAATGCACAATGCACGAGCGTTTCTGCATTCTGCTCCCTTGGAATGTGGCCGCTGCAGGGATCGTATCCACGACCTCGCGCCCCAAATTGCCACGGCTGCCGCCATAGTTACGAATTGCGTAAGCGTGACGTGCAACACCGCCTTCCTGCACGAGTGTGGCACAAAAGTAGCACAGCTGCACACCTGCTGCACGATTATTTGTCGCGGTTCTCCTAAGCTCGTAGTGTCTGCCTAAATACCTTGAAAGGCAGCGTGGCTCTCACGTATCGGAATGCGATAACAAGCGCTTAGACGGCCCACGTGAGCCCCTATGAAAGATAGCGTGGCCACTGTACAACATTATCACTGCTCAGAGAAGCTGATCCTTATGTTCCAATTGTGTTCTCTCATACAAATTAAGGAAAGGTCATTAGACAGGAACAAATGAAGCAATGCAATTTTACGCGCGTGGGGCGCCGCTGACTCTTCGCCTACTATTGTTTCAAACGAAGTGACGGCGGCAGCGTGCGTTAGTATCGCGCGCTTTCGCTCCGGGTCATGCGGTTTGCTTGAAGAAAGTGAACGGTGTGCTTCACATCTCACGCTTGTCAATGTCAAAGTAGAAAAAATGCTGCTTGCCCAAGAAAACGAGATTACTTGCCTATCTGCAGAAGTTCGGCTGCACTGTTTTGGGGTGCCTTCTCTCCAACAGGCATCATGACTTCTGCCGCGCAGCTCATCAAAACAGCCAGGCTCGCACATCAGTCGAAGACTAGTAGCTGGGTCAGCCAACGACTTCAACGGATAAACGTCCCACTTATCGTCGTTAAAGCATTTCACTAAAATGTGCGTCATGATGTCCGAACAGCAAAAATACTTTCATCAAAATGCACGAGGCGTGAACAACCGCACAACTGCAACTAAGTAACTGAGTTCGAAAGCCGCTCACAGCTTCACTATCGTATGGAGTTATAAAAACCTTTCAAACACAAAATAACCGCACGAAAAAACCACTAATTAATTAGTAATAATTTTTCATCTACTAACCTTCATAATGTTTTTAGAACAACCTAATTTGTAGCGTAAACAATAAATACTACGACCAAACTATGCGACTACGAAACTAGCGGTAATGATGCGTACTGTTGCAAAACTGTGCTCAAAACGAAGCCAAGGTCGATTGAAATAGATCGCGAAGCTTCGGGCGAAAAAAGGTTCAGTACAGATTGTCACCGACATCAGCATGGGGGGTTATGGGAGCCGCGATTGAAGCGCGACTATGTTTGGAGGGAACAAACATTGGGAAAGAAAAACGCGTTTTTTAATTCAAGTGAGACACAGTTAGATTCATTCAATGAAAATAAAATTTCTACTCAATTTTATATATTCGTTAAGAGTTAAGAAAATACAAGTTTTTTAATTTTATTATTATTAGTAAATGCATTTCTTTTCAGCGCCCATCGCCACAGGGGGCGTTGACGCCACTATCACTCGCAATCACTCGAAATGGGGAGAAAGGCGCACTCGTAAAGTTCACCTGTTGAAATACGCCCCCCTCACAGTTTGTGCTTTCTTGCGTGTCGAAGTTTGTCTGAATTTGGTGACGCGTGTAGCTTCATCGCTTCTTAATCGGTTCAGTCAAAAGTAGTGAGTTACGACCGCCAGATAATTGTGTAGTTGTTTTCGCGCGACTGCGCTGGCCGACGGGCTTGGCATCTTACAATAGAATCAGCACTCTACACCTAAAGCTTTCGTCGGCCTCCAAAGAAAGTATGTTCTGGGCAGGGATGCGATTTTGACAACCGTACGGCTGGCCTTTTCCTGCATCGCTTTCCACGCTGAAAGCTCGAAACGCCCATCAAGTCGAATGGTGGGACATTTGAATATATAGCTCCAAAGGCAGGACAACAAAACAAATTTCGCGCCTTCGAAAACAACATGACGTCACTTCTGCTTTTAACGGATGTGGCGTCACATTATTTTTTCTTCCGCCGGAAGTGTTCCCACCACATACAGATGGCGCTAAGCCCCATGAACCGCCGATGGACCGCCATGTTTTGAACGTATGGGCTCCTATGGAAGCTTCTCTACCAGGTATATTTACCTTGACGAAGCTACAACGGTTGGTTGCAACCGCGTGCGCACACACACACACCCGAACGCTACCTTGACGTTCGTAGCGCCACCTAGAAATAAAAATTACTACTACTTTTATTATTTTTACAAAAGTAACGGTATTAGAATAGTTTATAGAACCTTTGCAGAAGACGAGGTGACAAGATGATAAGAGTCCATTACCTGTATTTCTTTCATTTCCCTTTGGTGTTCTTCTATTTAACTGAACATACGGGACCTGTCCTGCAGGCTTGGGAGACGAGAGGACGACAGTTCGGCGAGGCGCAAACAAATCGCATGCTTCTTGCAAGGCGAGAGTCGGGAGCAGCCGCAGATACAGCAAATAGCTGCGAGCTGTTGCGGCTGTTTCTGAATCAGAAGCTCTTTGAAGTCAATGGTTATAGCGGCTGCGCGCTGTGATCTGAAAGCGTGTTCGTTGTTTTATCTAGTACAACGGCCGTTGGATAAAAAAAGGCTATATTTGCTTTCCGGACAGAGGGTGCGTTGTAGGAAATTCGAAGATCTCTCACGTGTATGTTTGCAGCGTATGCGCCGCTTGCATCCTACGGTTCCCACAGCGCGTCGGATGCTCGAAGGCAGCGTCGTCGCGTGTCGGCGCCTGTCTTATAGCCGGCCGCGCTGCCACCATGTCTACTTTTGGGGAACTCCACATGCGCGTAGTCACCGTGCATGCTTGTGAGTGAACTTCGCATTCTTCTGCTCCCCGAAACGTCCTCATTTTGAATCGTACCAATTGCTATGACACCTAGTGTATGTTAAAACGACGATGGCATTTGCACACCGGCGAAGAAATAAATCGTTATGAACTTGGGCGGTCATTAGGCTAGTCTAACGCTGCAGTTTTTACAGAATGAAAACGGCTACGAAAGTGGGGCGCTCCCGGAGACAGGCGCTTGAAAGCGCCAGCTGTAGCGATAGCATGAGGAAGTGGCACGCTGCGCACGCGCCAAGTATTTCAGAACTTACTGGCTTTCGAACGAGAGGAGCATGCGCGCGTTCGTGGCCTAATGGTTAGAGCACCGGGCTCGACGGCCGACGTTCAATGCCACCCGATCGGTCGCACATTATTTTCTTTTTGTGAAAACGAGGCGAAATAAGAACCTACCTGCCGCAAAGTGACAGGAATGAGGTTGGAACGCTTCGCATTAAATTTTTGGAATGTCTTCATATGCGAGTCCTAATTATTGTATACTGGACTCAACTGCTACACAACAAAAAACAACTACAGAAATCAACACAAATTCCCCAATAAATTGTTTATTGAGAACACTCAACGGTAATATTGTTGTGCAAGTGTTAAGCGAACTCAATCGCTTTTGAAAATTTGTTGAAATCTGTTGTTTTAACAATGTCCCAACAATATATCAATAGTTAATCAACAGTCAGTTTTGTACGGGTTCAGCGAAAGTTTATAGTTTCGCACGGTGATGTAGCGATAGCAGTATCTTCTTTCTTACAATACACGATACATTATTTCATGTATCCGAAATACAGATACTGATAAACGCCTTGCCAGACGTGTCATGATGCAGATGCCCGATGCCAAAAAGTATCTAAACCATTATCTAAGATGCATGTATATTTGGTACTGCCCAGCACTGCTGCTCGCGCGTTCGTCGCCGTCTTCTTCCACAGCTGGCTACAATGCCGCTCATTATGCCAGCGTTCCCACATTGCCCCTCCCACTCCGAAAGCGCTGAGGGCACTCGCCCACTGCCAGTCGGTGCAGTGCTTTCGGTCCCCAATTATTTGTCTTAATTTATTGCGAAATGAAAGCACGTATCGAACCGGCCTCAAATTTCGCATCGCCCGGCACTTTTTTATTAGCTAATGTTGTAATTCATACATCAAAACGCAGCAGGTGGTCTTCATAGAATGGGCTCTTGGTGAGGCGTCAGTGCCAGCGGTAGATGAAAAAATGTTTTTTGAATAAAGGTCCCAAGTTTGGCGTACAAACTGCAGCACCAACCAGGAGCTCTTCGCCACAATACACACGGTAGCAAACAAAGCTCCGAGCCTGGAGAGCCATTATGTGATGCGGATGTGTTGACGTCCTCGGGCGTGTACCGCGCCGCACGGTCTTTAACCGTGTCGTTCTTAGCCAGGTAGCGGACTACAACAATTCGATCCTCGAACATGCAATGTGAAAAAGAAGGCAGATTTACTGTGCTTTCAACGTCGCAGTTCAAAGAAAAAGCAGGCTCAGCCATAGCGAAGAATTTCGTGCTGGTGGACACCACCCCATGGGGTACGACTTGTAGGGTAATTGCCCCTCTAAAGCTTCTGCCGCAGAATGCAGACGCTGTGAAGTACTGAAAAAGCACAATGACCAGCTGGTTCGTGAGATAATTGAAACAGCGGAGATTGCCAGACTTCGTGACCAATACGTTTGCACACCGTCCTTGTTACTAGCAAAAAAAAAAGAAAAGAACGTGAGCTTTTGCACGTAGAATCATTATCTTGAGGGCAAAAAAAGTGCGTGTTTGACAGGATGTGCAATTACGTGGCTGTGACACGTGTGCGCTGACGTATAAGAAGCCGTGTTTCTTTCAAATAAACGTTGTTGAAAGCGAGCGCTTGTGATGTCGTCTTCTCGTCTCGTGTCCCGTCTACGTTTTGCGCTGTTAACAGCAGGGGGGTATCTTCATTGATGTAGAGGAGCTGTTCTGCGTTGTGCCGCACGATGATTTGTTGAGTCCATGATGCGATTGGCTTTCACGGAGTGGTTTCTTTTCAAAATGCTTCACTAATTAATTTTCAAAATGACTCGTCAGGTAGAGCTGCTGAAAAGTTAACGGTGCTCGACTATTGTAATGTTTGACAACAAAGCGTATCTACAATAGAGGGGAATACGCATTTGCTCTTGTGTTGCGCCTGTACTTTTTGAAATGTTTTTAGCTAAGTCGGACCCGCAGCTGCAACCAGATCTGAAAAATTATGGGGCTTTACGTGCCAAAAGCACTTTCTTATTATGAGGCACGCCGTATGGAAGACTCCGGAAATTTTGACCACCTGGGGTTCTTTGACCTGCACCTAAATCTAAGTACATGGGTGTTTTCGCATTTCGCCCCCATCGAAATGCGGCCGCCGTGGCCGGGATTCGATCCCGCGACCTCGTGCTCAGCAGCCCAGCCACGTAGCCACTGAGCAACCACGGCGGGTGCAACCAGATCTTGAATAAAGACGTGTTTTAAATGTGTACAGGTACGTTGACAACTTTACTTTCTAGTTTTTTAATATGTACCAATATGTACTAAATGCCCACATCAGCAGCTAATAGCGTGTTAGAATATTTTAATCATTGTCCACGTTCATCGTCTTTTACCCTTCAACTCCTGCCAGTGGCGTGGTGCAGTGTCTCTAGCTCTTGTATTTTAACCCGCAGAACCACGTAGGGAATATTTGCAACGCTCTGAGAGAAGCCTTCTGCTATGTGACTCTCCACGCACCAAGCTTGTCACTACGAGCAATAGCTTCGTCGTGCCTCAATTCGGCATTGAGAAAGTATTTGGTTGCACAAGGAAGGGCACTGTTTTGGCATGCAGATGTCCCGTCTGAATGCTCGGGTTTGCCTGTCAGTCTGTTTGCAGTTGTGGGAGGTTAGTCTCTAAAGAAGCGAAAAGTGGCACACGCCGCAACCAGACATGTAAAGGGGAAATCAAAAAAGGTTGTGGTATTGCCATACAAACACGCTGTTTTGCCCAACCAGAAGAAAATGTGACATAAGCATCTAATGGACGTTGTTTTCAAAGCCCCTTGAAAACTCTCTAGGTTGTGCTGCCTACTACGTGGCCAGAACAAAAAGAAAAGCGACATGCATGCAAAGCCCTTTGTGACTTGCGCCACTGAAGTAATGTACAATATTCCGCTTAGCTACGGTTTACATTGGCCAAACGGGTCTATCGATAAACGATCCACTCGGGGAGCATTCATGGTCTTTGAAGGCAGCAGCAGGTGGTATGCACCTAGCTGCGAACATAAAATATTGCCGTGAAAAAAAAAACGACTTGACATACGCGGTAACGTGCCAATACTATGAATTAGTTGAAGTGTTCAACTGTATTTTAAATGAGCACCAAATTTAAGAACAAGCTTTAGCTCGGGCTCACTCCCACGCAGCCTATTCAAATACATGTAAAGCGCAAAAACATTTTTCTGAGATATCCCCTGGACCGATTTTAATGAAATCTGTTGAATTTGAGAGAGAAAGTTAAATTCTAGTTACTGCTGGAAGCGGAATTTCGAATTAGGACATGACTTTTGTTTTCAATTTCAGATTTTCAAATATTCGAAAGTTTGAAATATACAGAAGCATGAAAGTTACAAATTAGTAGCTCTGCAAAAGAACAGATATCGCGGTGCTGTAAACGGCATCCACTAGATCATTGAAAGCGAACAAACTTGATATGTCATTTTATGTCTTGCGTGAACTTGTTAAGTTGTGCAGAGGACTTCTGCAAAATCTGTATTTCCATATTACTGAGTTTTTCATATTCAGGTGTAACGTGTCAATTTTGTCCGATTTATATGCCCCATTAGATGCAATTCACGTAATTGTGATATCATTTGTCATTGCTGAGTTGCAGAGTTGTAAACTTCATAGTTTCGTTTTCTGAAAATTTTGGATTTTCGCTATTTTTTAAGAAAAATCGACGACTTGAATCTACATTTCGAAACGAACAGTCCCTAGATTTCGAGTTTTTCTTTTAAATGCAAGAAACCTCGCCAAATTTGGTGCAGTGGTTGCCGAAAAAAAAAAAAACGAATTCGCCTTTTACATGTATTTAAATAGCGGCACCGGAGGCACGCCGTCCTTGTTACAAAGCCACGTCACCTCTTGCATTCCTTCGGGTTGCTGATCATATAAATTTTCTCCGTACTTCCACTCGCTTTCTAGGTTCGTATTGCAAGACATTCTAAAATGCCGTCTAAAATTAAGTTAGGTCATTGTGATAGTCTCGTAATTAAACTGATCCCTGTTATGACTGACATTGACAGGCGGGCGAACTCCGGCTGATGACAAACCGCTCTTACGCATCAAACGTTTCCGTGAATACGCGCTCTGATAAATTTCACGTAATATTATCAGCTTTTCTGTGCAGCCTTCTCCATTACCTCTGCCCGAACATATTGCATGGGTTTAGGTCTTCAGGGCTGTGAATCGCACATATCTTGTTTCATTTGTGTTTGATCCAGCGTCCTAGCTTTATTTCGCACCTCTATTTAAGAGCGCAGCTCTTAGCCGGCCGTTCCTGAGGCGACCGTCGGTGTCACTTGTAACCGAGCGAACGAGCACAGCGAAAGATAAGAGCGAACGCGGCGCGTACCGGGGGATGAAAAGAGTGGCGGAAGCGGAGAGGCGCGAGAAGGATAGCGGAGAGGAGGACGCAGCAGAACAATGAGGCTCGAAGCGAAGAAGGGTGAGGGCAAAAGAGTGAGGAGAAAAGCGGAGTGCCGCGGGGATCAGGCATGCGGCGATGGCGGAGAGAAAGCGCTGGCGTGGGGTTCGGACCCCTACGTCTTCTCTGGACCAAATAAAGTTATTTCACTCACTCACCCACTCACTCACTCACCTACTGCGAATGCGCTCCACGCGAGCCACGTGTTCTCGTGTTGGCGCTTTCTTTCTGGCCTATGAGCGACGCAACGGGTAGAAATTCTTCGTCTGCCACTGCTGCTAAACCATCTGCCCCAGCAGAGGCTACGCGATGAAGGTTAAACCCCATGACAGCGATTTTGTGCGCGACGGGGACGAGCGACTGCTGAGAGCGACAAAACGGGCCGTCGCTTGAACACATCGCCCGGTCTTGTCGCTCGATCGCTCGGTTCTAGAAATGTAGAATTCGTGGCTCGTCGCCCGAAACTGCTATGAGTGACTAGACAATAGCGTGAAGCCGGAACTGCATGTAGATCACTCAAGTACTACCGATTGCCGCACGGAAGGGGCAAACGATTGAGTTTTTTATACGTGCAATGATAAGAACCTACTGCAAGACCCTGAGAAATATTTTATGACGCTTTTTATAGTAAAATACACCAACCTAAATTAATAAAGCAAGCGTCACGCTAGTTTCAGCGCCTATATTGCTGCCTTCATACTGGCAACACCGGGGAGACGTCGCTCGAAGTCATCGCTCGCATGGGGTACGACTTGTAGGCGACGAGCGAACGCGACAGCCATCTCCATCGCGTCGCTTGTCGCTCTCGCGCGCAAGGTCGCTTGCATGGGGTTTATACTTAAAGCTTTACTGCGCGCCGCCGACTAGAGCACCTTCTCGTCCAAAATCAGATTCGTTCGCACAATATATCGCGAATTCAAAACACCTAAATATCTGCGCTCAAAATTTTCATTAGGAAGTATCGTAATCGTAGGTGAAATCTTTTCATGTAGTGCTGGTTATTTACCGACGATTTTCTTTGCTCATTTCTAAAACCTTCGGCGTCTATTCGCCACTGTACTTATAGGTACACTGGGATTGTGTGCCTCATGTACATAAGAAAACTCGAATATATGCGTTCTTTGAATCGAGGCAACGACGCTTGAAACCTTCACGAACTAGAAGTTACCGCAACCCATTGGTTACAAGAACTTAGCGAGTGGCTCTATCTAAATACACTTGACTTAAATGCAAAAAAAACGAAATTTACAGTTTTTTATTCCAAGACTAAGCAAACAGATTACGACGTAAAGCTTTTTTATTCTGGATCGCAACTTGAACATGTCTCAAGCCATTCGTTTCTGGGTGTTACATTTCACAAAAACCTAAGCTGGACAGAGCACATAAATTAGGTACGCACTAAGGTTGCACGATCTGTTGGCTTGCTACAACGGATCCGATGCTTCGTGCCAATCAGGCTTCTCATACAATTGTACTTTTCGTTTGTGCACTCACATCTTAGCTACTGCCTCTTAGTATGGGGAAACGGTAATAAAACAGATCTAGAAAAATTGGCAGTTTTGCAACGGCGAGCTGTCCGGTTGCTGAACTTCTCGAAACAATACACAGGATCTTTTATACTAATGATGCGCTACAACCTTCCTAATATTAGAGACTCTTACCAAACAAAGATCTGCATACGGCTATTTCAGGAGATCTCCAACAACAGGGAACTATTTTCAACTCTTTACCTGAGTAGAGACACAGGATACAACCTACGTCACACATCAATAGTAATAAAGAAACCAAGGACAAAATATGGCACGCAAACGATCGAATATGAAACCATTTCTTTATGTAATATGTACCCTAACATTGTTGACGAAGCTTTAAATTCTAGAACAATTCACAAATTTAAACATGCAATACAAAACATAATATTTTCTGATCACAGTGTGTTTAACGAATGTTAATAAAGTTTGTTTGTTTAATATCAATAGTAATGTTATTAAAGCTCTATTCTGAATGTATAACTTTTGTTAATAACAGAATGTTCTTATTTTTCCTGTGCTGTATTTATTTAGTTACTTGCTATTTGGCAAACGGTGGATACTTTTCATTGTATTTAAAATTTTGCTGTAAATAGTTTTGAAGTTTTGTGTCTTATTAGTTGTACTTTGTTATCAGTTGACTGCTACTTCTGCTGCTCCAGCGAGGTAAAGGCCTTAGTCAGGAGGTTTACGCCCTCCTTTTGCCTTACCTTGCGGGCAAACCTTGTATTTATGTTGCCCAAATAAAACTTTGTACTTTGTAAAAAAAAAATAATTGAGCCTTTAATTTTCAGGTTCCTTGACTTATTCTTTTTGCCTGCTTGGAAGCAGATCGTCCCTAGATGTGATGATTCATGAAGCATGACTGTTGTCAAATCGCGTTCTTTCTTGCACTGGCCTTATGTTGGCTTATGGTCGTTCGTCCGGCTTTAAAAATTATCTACTTATTCTGTTTTGCAAGCATATAAGTTCTAAAGAAAAAGAGTTGACTTGCAAAGTTAAAGACATCGGAAGTGTCCGTTATTTGTCATTTAGCTTTTTGTAGACATGCATGTCATCCTTCAGTTTTCTCCATGCGGTTATCTTTTTCATTAAATGCCGCCTTTTATGTCACATTTTACGCGCGCATTTTGACAAAGCGAGGATGTACGATGACTTCATAGACTATATTGTGTCGTGACTGAAAGAACAATACTTCAGGAGCCTGACTAATGAACTTGAGTCACTTTTTCACCTGAAGATGCTGAACTGACCGCTATCATGAAAGAAACATGTACATTACAAAGCGCTGAAAGCGTCTGAACATATGTTTAAAAAGACTAATTGTCCATCGCGCATATACACCACCGCAACAACCTGTCTGTTGCATCTGTTGCATACAGAAAGAGATTCGCCGTTAGGGCGTTAGCGTAATTATATAACAGTGTAACTGGTGGCCTCACAAGGGATGACAGCACGTCTTCTAGCGTGTCTGTGAGAAACCCAAATGAGACTGACCGCCTTGAACAGGCCGCCACAAGGAAACAGTTGTTGAACTGCGTTCACTCTTACGTATATGATATTGCGCCCGATTGAAGTTTTGAGTGCACAACAAGACGAGGACGAGAAGATGTATGAAACACGTACTAATTTTGTTGTGCGCTAAAAGCTTCATTCATGTCATACCAACATGCACAAACAGCTACGGTATGTCCAAACATGTATTCACTTAATATTTACTCTATCCATTGCAAGCCATTTACTTTTGTGCACGGGTGTGTTGGTCCGTGTGTAAATGCTGATTTTATTATTTCACTTTGCAAGGCCTGACCTTTCTATATTGTTAATTGTACTGTTGCATGCATCGTCGTTATTCGCATTCTAACCCGACACCGCTGTCCAACTTCACGATGTGTGTGATGTTCATGTGACATGGCGTCTGTTGAACTACGTCACTGAGAAGACGAGAGTTTGATTTCAGACCACCGCGGCCGGCTCCCAATGTGAGTGGAATGAGTAGTCGTAGGTGCAATAAGATTTTGCTATACATTAGAGAGCATCCGAAGGCCCCGATTAGAACTTTGATTTGAGCGAGTTGGTTTATGGCTATTCGAAAGGCGCAGCGCGACTAGGGCGGAGACAAAGAAACACAAAACCGCATCATAAGCGCTAACAACCGATTTTATTTGCATTGAAGCAGGCCTATTTATGAGCAAAGGCTTGCCACGTGACACCACAGTTAACTCAGATATGGTCACACATGATATATCAAAACAAGATACTGCAAACGAATAATAACACATTGTGCTAAATCCACAGAAACAGTAAGAACAAGATATGTTAATCGAACTTGGTTTACCATCCCCCATAGTCTCAATGCTTAAGGCCAACGCGAAGTCACTTTTCTGAAAAAAATATATAACGAAAACAAGGAACATGCACACGGAACATGGAATCCACGCACTTGGCTTTAGCAGGCGTCTTTGAAAAAAATGTAAAAAAAAAACTTTAAAAGGGGGAAACATCTAAGACCTATACTCTAAAAACAAAGAGTTCCGAGAACTCTCTTTGAGAGAGTATCTGCTTGTTCAATATGGCACTCCTTTTCGAAAGTAGAGAGAGCAGAATAACTCCCCCCGACAGAGTTATACTACTCCACCGCAAGGGAATGCTAGTACTCCCCCGGCCGAGTGCTTTTAGTCCTCCAAACCGAGTTTCTACTCCCCCAGACCGAGTGTTTCTACTGAACCAAACCGAGTACTTCTATTCCTCCAAACCCAGTGTTTCTACTCCCCCAAACAGTGCTTGTACTCCTCCTAACAGAGATTCAACCTCTCTGAGAGAGAGCAGAATAAGTTCCCCGACACAGTTCTATTACTACACCGCAAGGGAGCGCTAGTACTCCCCCATACCAAGTGCTTCCACTGCTCCAAACCGAGTACATTTGCTCCTCCAAACCGAGTGTTTGTACTCCCTCAAACAGTGTTTGTACTCGTCCTAACAGTGATGGTACTCCTTTAGAATAGAGTGATAGTACTCTTCCCAATAGTGTGAAAGCACTCACGATGTAGAGACGTCGTCACCTTAGAAGGGATTCGCAAATACCTGCTTGTAGGGAATATTTGATTCCTTCACAAGTAGCTCCTGCACTTATGCTTGGTGAATTGGACGTAATCTGTAGTCGCCAAGTCACTCAAAGCAAACATTATTTCTTTTAAAAGGTAAAATCTTTATTGATCAACCACAACACAAACTGAATAATAGTTCGAGAAACATACTGACACAAACATAAAATCGTATTACAATGATGTCCATGCAATTCGCAACACATCTTGTAGTAAAAATTAGTTATATTCTCTAAAGTTTCATCAATGATGATGATGTGTGGTGCTTTATGGCGCAATGGCCAGGTTTGGCCAAAGAGCGCCATGACAAGTGGTAATGTAGACGATGTATTATGGATGGCGTGCACAATGAATTCCTCATGATAGATGTCACATGGCTGTAAAAGGGCCTAAAATCTGTAGCTGTAAGTGGCGTAGAATGTATAGTTGCTAAAATAATGACGGTGACTAGGCAGTGATGTGGGCTATGGCAATGGGTTGTCGTTAAAACATTATGCAATAAAACAACGCTGACACCTGAGCTTCAAGAGAGCCCTTGAATGCAGGGCTGTTAGTCACGTGCTAAAAATTGCCTGGCCAAATGATTTTCAGAATGTCGGTTTCGGCTAAAAAATCTAAGACTATTTGCAGTTTAAAAAACGGTTCGTGACTAAGAAAAAATGCAGGATGGAGAGGTATATTTTCCCGATATGCCGAAGGGAAATACTTTTTCCTCTGCGTTTCTATTGCAGGGCACTGGATAAGAACATGGAGGACTGTCCGGTTATTGCCGCACCTACTACAAGAAGGAGGATCCCCGCCAGTCAAGAGGTAAGAGTGAGTACTGTAAGTGTGTCCTATTCTTAATCGGCAAAGAAGTACTTCCTTGTACCGTGCTGTTTTGTCACTTATCCAATTCCGCAATCTTGGTTTTATATTTATCTTATTGAATGTTTGTGTATCCCACTCTGCTTGCCAATGATTCCTCAATTTACGGCGCAGAAAGGGCTTTAGGTCTGTGGCAGGAATGGGGATATTTCGATCTGTGTCGCTAAAACTCACTAACGTAGCATTTTCGTCAGCAGCTACGTTGCCTTTTATACCTTTATGGCCAGGTACCCAGCATAGGATAATCACTTGGTTGCACATATATGCGAAGCACAGCAAACTATACAGCTCATTCAAAACGGGATTACTATGCTTTCGTAAGCTAATTATAGCTCTCACGACACTTAACGAGTCTGTAAATACAACAGCCTTAACGACATTTCTGCGCCTGATGTTTTTAATAGCTGAAAGTATAGCGTACGCTTCTGCCGTGAAGATACTGGTGTGTGGGTTTAGTGGCGCAGATGTTGAAAATGAGGGTCCGAGAGCTGCGTAAGCAACACCAGCGGGAGACTTCGAAGCATCTGTGTAATATTCGTCACAGGAATACTTCTCTTGAAGTTCAAGAAAATGAGATTGTATGTGAGCCTCAGGTGCTTGTTTCGATATTTCTAAGAAAGAGATGTCACATCTTATAGTCTGCCACTCCCAAGGCGGTGGAAGCCGCGTAGGAGTCATTAGGACATTGTAAAAAAGAGGGACCCCTGTGTTTTCTGAGTGCTTCCAACCGGAGGGACAGAGGAGGCCTAGTGGCCGGGCGGTTACGAAACAGCCTAACAGTGGACAAGTCGCATATAGTGGAATGACAAGGATGTTTCACATCTGAGCTAGCTTTCAAGGCGTAGGAAGGTAAATATGTCCTTTGGTAGTGCAATGACCATTCGTTTGACTCGACGTAGAGGCTTTGCACAGGGCTAGTCCTAAAGGCGCCTGCAGCAAGGCGGATACCTAGGTGGTGAATAGGATCTAGCATTTTCAAAGCGCTAGGCGCAGCAGAGTTATAGACTATTGATCCGTAGTCAAGCCGTGTTAATATTAGACTTTTGTAAAGTTTTAGAAGGCACCGTCTGTCGCTTCCCCAAGATGTACGTGATAAGAGTTTCAGAAGATTCATAGTCGTGAGGCATTTTGATTTCAGATACTTCAGGTGTGGTACAAAATTAAGCTTACTGTCTAAAATTATTCCTAGAAATTTGTGTTCATGGCTCACAGATAACCGCTCTCCATTTAGATCTATTGCGGGGTCCGCAATTATACCTCTCTTGTTAGAAAACAGGACGCATGTACTTTTTTGTGGGTTTAGCTTGAAACCGTTTTTGTCCGCCCACATACATAATTTATTTATGCAAAGCTGTACTTGCCGCGCGCAGATAGTTAGGTTACATGATTTGAAACCTATCTGGATGTCATCCACATATACAGAATAAAACATAGTATGTGGTATGGCAGTCTGGATCGAATTCATTTTGACAATAAAAAGAGTGCAGCTCAGCACACCACCTTGCGGAACACCAGCCTCTTGCGTAAATGGACGAGACAGAACGTTACCAACTCTAACACGGAACGTGCGATTGGAGACGTAACTCTGAATCACGTTCAGCAAGTTGCCTCGAACTCCCATTTCAGACAGGTCACGGAGGTTTCCATAGCGCCAGGTTGTGTCGTATGCCTTTTCCATATCTAAAAATACTGATAGAAAAAATTGTTTGTGGACAAAGGCATCTCGGATATTTGTCTCGATGCGGACAAGGTGATCTGTTGTAGATCTACCCTCCCTAAAACCCCATTGAAAGGGATCGAGTATCTTGTTGCTTTCAAGAAAATGGATGAGGCGACGGTTGATCATTTTCTCAAATAATTTGCATAGACAACTTGTCAGAGCTATAGGCCTATAACTGTTGGGTGAGGAAGGGTCCTTGCCCTCTTTGAGAATAGGGATTACAATTCCTTCTTTCCAGGCAGAAGGAATGTAGCTGGCAGAGAACATGGAATTGAAGAGTGACAGTAGTGTTTTTTGGGTTTCAGGGTGTAAGTGTCTGATCATCTCATACAATATTCTGTCACTTCCTGGAGCGGACTTGTTGCAACAGTTCAGTGAGGCCTGGAACTCAGGCATTCCAAATGGACGATGGTATGCTTCATTGGATGTGCCCTTCCGACTAAAATGCAGCTGTTCTGCTAGTCGCTGGTATTTTAGGAATGTATCTGTATAATGAGATGTACTGGAAATGTGCTCGAAATGTGCTCCTAGACAATCAGCCTGTTCCTCAAGAGTGTCTGCTTGTGTGTTTACTAATGGTAGAGGATGAGTTTCACGGCCTTTTAATTTGTTTACCCTGTTCCAGGCTTTTCTTTCGTCTGTATAAGAATTAATGTCGGAAATATATTTTTGCCAGCTATCCCTCTTGGAGCGACGGCGCGTTCTTCTGCCTTCTGATTTTATTTTCTTAAAGCTGATAAGGTTTTCGATAGTCGGAGAGTCACGGAGCTGATTCCAAGCCTTATTCTGTTTCTTTCGTGCTTCCTTACATTCATCGTTCCACCAGGGAACACGTCGTTTATTAGGCGATGCATTTGTTTGCGGGATACATACTGTCACGTGGTCGTGACGGCAAAGAACACAGTAGCAATACTGTGAAAGGCAAAACTAGCTTTTATCGGGCGAACCTGTGCCCACAAAACAGGCTACACCTAAAGCACAACGAGAGCGGCGAACACAGTCGGCGATCGTCGAAAATCTGATCAGCGGGTCCAACGCGTCAGCTTTTATACAGCAGTCATCGAATATTCCAGACTAATCGTTGGGACCCGCGTGCCTTCCACAAAGTTCTACACCATTCGCGTCACGCGATGAAATCAGATAACACAAGGTCCGGCGACAACATACAGCGGATAGAAGCATCGATAACTTTCCAGAAACTTCGGATTCATGCAGGCGCGTCCCGCGCTGTGCGATAAGATTTGTTAGGCGGCGAAACGTGGTCGCCCGATAAATATAAGTACACGTGTCAATACCCCCCTCTTAAAAAGCATCGACCCGATGCTGCAAACAAACGAAAGTAATAAGGAAAAGTACTCGTAGCAAAGAAGACAACAAAATAAGGAAGTTCGTCAGCGTCCGTAAAAGGGTTTAAGGCGCACCACGTGGACCACTTCAGATCGTGCGCGGCGCCGCTGTGAATGCGAAATGCCGTCTCGCACGACCTCATAGTCCAGTGCGCCAATACGTCGGATAACCTTGTAGGGTCCGAAATAGCGTCGCAGTAGCTTCTCACTTAGTCCTCGTCGGCGTATCAGGGTCCATACCCAAACACGGTCACCGGGCTGGTACTCGACGAAGCGTCGTCGCAGGTTGTACTGTCGGCTGTCGGTACGCTGCTGGTTCTTGATCCGTAAGCGGGCGAGCTGTCGAGCTTCTTCGGCGCGCTGGAGATAGCAAGCGACGTCAAGATTTTCCTCGTCAGTGACGTGCGGCAGCATAGCGTCGAGCGTCGTCGTCGGGTTCCTGCCGTAAACCAGCTTAAATGGCGTGATCTGTGTTGTTTCTTGTACCGCCGTGTTATAAGCGAATGTTACGTACGGCAGGACCGCATCCCACGTCTTGTGCTCGACGTCGACGTACATTGCTAGCATGTCGGCGAGGGTCTTGTTCAGGCGCTCCGTGACACCATTCGTTTGCGGATGGTAGGTAGTTGTCCTCCTGTGACTTGTCTGGCTGTATTGCAGAATGGCTTGCGTGAGCTCTGCTGTAAAAGCCGTTCCTATGTCGGTGATGAGGACTTCTGGAGCACCATGTCGCAGCAGGATGTTCTCGACGAAAAATTTCGCCACTTCGGCTGCGCTGCCTTTCGGTAGAGCTTTAGTTTCAGCGAAGCGGGTGAGATAGTCCGTCGCTACGACGATCCACTTATTTCCGGAAGTTGATGTCGGAAACGGTCCCAACAAGTCCATCCCGATCTGCTGAAAAGGTCGGTGAGGAGGCTTGATCGGCTGTAGTAATCCCGCTGGCCTTGTCGGTGGTGTCTTGCGTCGCTGACAGTCTCGGCATGTCTTGACGTAACGGGCGACATCGGCGGTTAGGTGCGGCCAGTAATACTTTTCTTGTATCCTCGATAGCATTCGGGAGAACCCGAGGTGCCCAGCGGTCGGATCGTCATGTAGGGCGTGCAGTACTTCTGGACGCAGCGCCGACGGAACAACAAGAAGGTAGTTGGCGCGGACTGGTGAGAAGTTCTTCTTCACGAGTAGGTTGTTTTGAAGCGTGAACGAAGATAATCCACGCTTAAATGCCCTAGGGACAACGTCGGTGTGCCCTTCCAAATACTCGTCTAGGGCTTTTAGCTCCGGGTCCCCTCGTTGTTGTTCGGCGAAATCTTCCGCGCTTATTATGCCAAGGAAGGCGTCGTTATCCTCGTCATCTTGCGGCGGCGGGTCAATGGGGGCGCGTGATAGGCAATCGGCATCTGAGTGTTTTCGTCCGGACTTGTATGTTACGGTGATGTCATATTCTTGTAGTCTGAGGCTCCACCGTGCCAGCCGTCCTGAAGGGTCCTTTAAGTTAGCTAGCCAACACAACGCGTGATGGTCGCTGACCACTTTGAATGGCCTGCCATATAGGTAAGGGCGAAATTTCGCTGTAGCTCAAACGATGGCGAGGCATTCCTTTTCGGTTGTAGAATAATTGCCTTCCGCTTTTGACAACGACCGGCTAGCGTAAGCTATCACGTGTTCATGTCCATCTTTTCTCTGGACTAGGACGGCACCGAGGCCTAGGCTACTGGCGTCAGTGCTCGTCGAAGTGCGCAAGTACGGGCGGCGACTGCATGCGTCGTTTGAGTTCTTGAAATGCGTCGGCCTACGGCGTTTCCCACTTGAACTCGACATCACATTTGGTTAGATGTGTTAGCGGCTCCGCGATGCGTGAAAAGTCCTTGACAAAGCGCCTGTAGTAGGCACACATGCCAAGGAATCTACGCACTGCCTTCTTGTCGATGGGCTGCGGGAACTTTGCGATGGCAGCTGTCTTCTGCGGGTCGGGGCGGACTCCAGATTTGCTGATGACGTGGCCTAAAAATAGAAGCTCCTGGTAAGCGAAGTGGCACTTTTCCGGCTTCAGAGTAAGTCCTGATGACATGATGGCCTCTAGTACTGTTGCAAGCCGCCTAAGGTGATCGTCGAAATTGCCGGCGAAGACAACGACGTCATCCAAGTAAACGAGACAGGTCTGCCAGTTCAATCCTGCTAAAACCGTGTCCATCACCCGTTGGAACGTTGCGGGCGCCGAGCACAGTCCAAATGGCATAACCTTGAACTCGTAGAGGCCGTCCGGGGTGATGAAGGCGGTCTTTTCGCGATCTCTTTCGTCGACTTCTATTTGCCAATAGCCAGACTTGAGGTCCATCGACGAGAAGTATTTAGCGTTGCAGAGCCGATCCAATGCGTCGTCTATCCGTGGGAGGGGGTATACGTCCTTCTTCGTGATCTTGTTCAGACGACGATAATCGACGCAGAAACGTAGGGTTCCATCCTTTTTCTTCACCAGGACAACAGGGGACGCCCACGGGCTTTTCGACGGCTGGATGATGTCGTCGCGCAGCATTTCGTCGACTTGTTCTCTTATAGCTTCACGTTCTCGCGGCGAAACTCGGTAAGGGCTCTGGCGAAATGGTCGAGTGCACTCCTCGGTGATTATGCGATGCTTGGCGACTGGTGTTTTTCGAATCCTCGATGATGTCGAAAAGCAGGCTTTGTATCGTCGGAGCAGACTTCTGAGCTGTTGCTGCTTGCCCATGGGGAGACTTGGATTAATGTCGTAGTTTGGTTCGGGAACCATGGTCGTCGGGGCAGATGCGGCGGACTCCGAGAGCACAAACGCATTACTGGTTTCCAGAATTTCCTCAATGTACCCGATCGTCGTGCCCTTGTTGATGTGCTTGAACTCCTGGCTGAAGTTTGTCAGCAACACTTCAGTTTTCCCTCCATGCAGTCGAGCGATCCCTCTTGCGACGCAAATTTCACGGTCTAGCAATAGACGTTGGTCGCCTTCGATGACGCCTTCTACGTCAGCGGGTGTTTCTGTGCCGACCGAAATAACAATGCTGGAGCGAGGCGGGATGCTCACTTGATCTTCGAGCACACTCAAGGCGTGGCGACTATGAGGGCTCTCCGGCGGTGTCGCTTTATCTTCCGACAGCGTTATAGACTTCGACTGCAGGTCGATGATTGCGCCGTGTTGGTTCAGGAAGTCCATACCGAGAATGACGTCTCGTGAACACTGTTGGAGGATAACGAAGGTGGCAGGGTAAGTCCGGTTATGAATGGTTATTCTTGCCGTGCATATTCCAGTCGGCGTGATGAGGTGTCCTCCAGCGGTCCGAATTTGAGGGCCTTCCCATGCGGTCTTAACCTTCTTCAACTGGGCGGCGATGTGTCCACTCATTACGGAGTAATCGGCCCCTGTGTCCACTAAGGCGGTAACTGCGTGGCCGTCGAGAAGCACGTCGAGGTCGGTGGTTCTTTGTCTGGCGTTGCAGTTAGATCTTGGCGTCGGATCACGGCTGCGTCGCGTTAAACTGAACCTGGAACGTCGCGTCGTCACGTAGTCTTTTGTCGGTGTAGTCTTGGCTTTCTGACTTCGTCGGGACGGCGGCGTGTCATTATTATGTCGTGGAGATGGTCTCTTCGGCGTCTCCGTCGGCGTCGGAGGATCTTCGTCAGTTCGACGAACAGCAACCGCACCTCCATCGGTTGCTGCTTTTAGTTTTCCGGATATGGGCTCGCAGACCGGCCCCGGGCTGGGCCAGTGTATGGTCGGCGCTGCGGCGGCGAACGGGACGGTCGTCGAGGGCTCCACTGAGTGGCGGCGAGGTAGTCGGCGATATCGCGAGGTCGTTCGCCAATCTGTGGTCGCGGCGCGTTCACGGCGAACCCTCGGAGTCCCATCTCCCGGTATGGGCATCGGCGGTAGATGTGCTCGGCTTCTCCGCAGTGATAGCAAAGCGGGCGATGGTCAGGGGCGCGCCAAACGTCAGTCTTCCTTGGAATGCCGTGTGGGGTGACGGGTTGGCGTGCTGGCGGCGGGGTTGGTGGTGGACGACGGGACTGTGTCGTCACTGGGCCCTGCCGTGGGCGCGGAGGGGGAACGTGACGGCGGGCTACAGCGGCGTATGTCATCGCTTGCGGCTGAGGCTGCGGCGATTCAGGGGCTACTCCGAGTTGTTGTTGGAGCTCCTCACGTACGGCGTCGGCAATCGAAGCCACTTGAGGCTGCGGTGACGGGAACAGCTTTTGTAGTTCCTCCCGCACGACCGCCCGGATAGTCTCGCACAGGTCGTCGGTGGCCAGTGACTGAATTCCTGTGTAGTTGGTAGAGTTCGTGCGGCGGTTGAATTGGCGGTTCCGCATTTCGAGTGTCTTCTCGATGCTGGTGGCCTCGTGAAGAAACTCTTCTACGGTCTTCGGTGGACTTCGTATCATTGCGCCGAAAAGTTCTTCCTTCACGCCACGCATGAGAAGGCGGACTTTCTTCTCTTCGGGCATATCCGGGTCGGCGTGGCGGAACAGGCGGTTCATTTCTTCCGTGAATATGGCGACGTTCTCGTTAGGTAGCTGCACTCGGGCGTCCAGCATAGCTTCGGCCCTTTCCTTGCGCACGACGCTGGTAAAGGTGCGCAGGAAGCCGGTACGGAACAGGTCCCATGTTGTCAATGTCGACTCCCTGTTCTCGAACCACGTTCTCGCGGCGTCTTCTAGGGCGAAGTATACATGCCGCAACTTGTCGTCGGAGTCCCAGTTGTTGAAAGTCGCGATTAGCTCGTACGTCTCCAGCCAGGATTCCGGGTCTTCAGTTGCTGCTCCATGGAAGGTCGGTGGGTCCCGAGGTTGTTGCAGGACAACGGGGGTCGCTGGGGCAGCCATTGGGGTTGTCTTGGCCACGATCTTCTTGGTCTTCTCAGGTAGAAGTCCGTGTTCCGGGGGCAGCTGTTGTAGACGACGGCTTACTCGATGGTCCGTGACTACGTTGGTGCTCTCTTTACGGTCCGGGCTTGGATCACGGCTTCTCGGGGGCGTCCGGTACATGGACCAAAAGCACCTCCACCAGATGTCACGTGGTCGTGACGGCAAAGAACACAGTAGCAATACTGTGAAAGGCAAAACTAGCTTTTATTGGGCGAACCTGTGCCCACAAAACAGGCTACACTTAAAGCACAACGAGAGCGGCGAACACAGTCGGCGATCGTCGAAAATCTGATCAGCGGGTCCAGCGCGTCAGCTTTTATACAGCAGTCATCGAATATTCCAGACTAATCGTTGGGACCCGCGTGCCTTCCACAAAGTTCTACAGCATTCGCGTCACGCGATGAAATCAGATAACACAAGGTCTGGCGACAACATGCAGCGGATAGAAGCATCGATAACTTTCCAGAAACTTCGGATACATGCAGGCGCGTCCCGCGCTGTGCGATAAGATTTGTTAGGCGGCGAAACGTGGTCGCCCGATAAATATAAGTACACGTGTCAATACTGACGCTACGTCGAGAATAAATGCGGTTAGATATGACACTGCATCGTCAATACTAAGCGCACGAACATCATCCCATGTGATATATGTCAGCTCTCCGTATCGCTGCCAGTTCGCTGAGTCAACTTTCCACTGGGGTACATGTGGAGAACATTCGTCCCGTTTCCTTAACTTTAAAACAATCGGGAAATGATCACTCCCGTATGGGTCCTTATGTACTTTCCACTCCAAGTACGGCACGACTGTACTTGAAACATTGGATAAATCTATAGATGAAAATGTCTTGTGCGCAACGCTGTAAAAAGTTGGCTCCTTCTTATTTAGCAAGCATGCGCCCGTACTGAAGAGGAAGTTTTCAATCAGACGCCCTCTGGCATCACACCTAGAGTCGCCCCACAAGGTATGATGGGCATTTAAGTCTCCAACGACAATGTAGGGTTCCGGGAGTTGCGCAATAAAGCTTTCAAATTCAGTTTTGGAGAGTTGACAGTTGGGAGGAATGTATAAAGATGCAATTGTCAGCAGCTTACTAAAAAGCACTGCTCTGACTGCCACTGCCTCTAGGGCCGTTTTAAGGGGTAACTGCCGGCAAGCAACACACTTATCTACTATTATTGCCACACCGCCCGACGAGGCAAGGGCCTCGTTGCGGTCTTTCCGGAAAATGGCATACTGTCGGAGAAAGTTTGTTTGTGAAGGTTTAAGATGTGTTTCTTGGACACACAGCACTTTTGGGGTGTACCTATGTAAAAGTTCCTTAATGTCGTCTAGGTTGTGGAGTAAACCCCTCACATTCCATTGTATTATCTGTGTATCCATAATGTATGTGTTTTGTGCTGTGTGTCTAAGAAATGTAGATTAGATTACCTCACGAGACCTTTCCAGGCCCCGTGAAACGAGATCTCTCTATCTTGCGGACGCGCTCAAGGGAGCTGCGCCGTTCCTTGGGCGTCTGAGACGCCGGATTTGTGTTCGTATCCATCACCTCGTCTGAGGCGGTGGATAGTGCCTGCGCAGCGGGCACGTTCGTGGGGGTGGTGGGCCTATCTGCACGCGCAGTGGCCCTGGGTTCAACAGGCCCAAGGGTCTGCTGTTCCTCCTTTGAGGGGGCCCGAACAGCGCTGGCTGTTCCGGCCGGGGGGGGGGGGGGGCTGGTGGCGTGACCACCGTCACACTCCGTGTGACTTGAGCGGCCGCCGAATGATGTAGCGCTGCCCCCCGGCGCGCAACATTGGTGTAAGATGGACTAGATTGATTCATCGAGAAGCGCTTGCGCGCCTCTTGGAAGGAAAGGTTCAGTTTGATTTTGATTTCGATGATTTGTTTTTCTTTTTTCCAGGATGGGCAAGAACGGGAGTACGCTGGGTGATCCCCGTCACAGTTAGCACAATGGGTGGTGGAAGTGCAAGTGTCAGATGAGTGCTCGTTTGATGCACACTTTGCACAAGTAGGGCGCCCTCGGCAGCTTTGTGAACCGTGCCCTAACCGCTGACACTTGAAGCATCGGCGTGGGTTAGGGATGTATGGTCTTACACGGAGTTTGCAGTGTCCTGTTTCTATTGAATCTGGTAAATTGCTAGTTCCAAAAGTTAAGATTATGTGTTTTGTGGGGATTTCCTTGCCGTCGCGCCTAATCGTTATTCTCTGGACCTTTACTACATTTTGATCTTGCCATCCCTCAAGTAGCTCACTTTCACTAAGATCGAGCAGGTCATCTTCAGAGACGACACCGCGGACAGTGTTCAAAGATCTGTGTGGGCCTACTGAAACTGGAATGTCCCCAAAAGCAATTAGTTTTGACAATTCACTGTACTGTGTCTTGTCACGAAGTTCAAGAAGAAGATCGCCGCTTCCCATTTTAGTTACTTTGTAACCTGGGCCGATGGAGTTTGCCAATGATTTTGCCACAACAAAAGGAGATATTGTTCGGACTGTCTTGCTTTCATGTTGACTGTGAATGACATGGTATTTTGGGAATGTTTCTTTGTGACTCATGAAGAAGTTGAAGGAACCTTCGGTGCGCCCCCTCTTGAAGGAGCGATCAGGGAGTGGAGGGAAATTTGATTCCATAAGTAATAATAATTAATATTCGGCAGGGATGGCCGCCACCCACCATGGAGTCCAACCAGGGGACGACACAGGACGGGAAGTATTCAGTTCTGCGCACGCCAGCGGTACATCCCCACTATAACCAAATACCTATACCCGAGGTTGGGCATAATGCACAAGGTTAACCCTTGCCGCCAGGAAATACGGAAGTAATAAGAAGTGAAGAGAAGACAGGAAAGATGGAAAAGTGGGAGAGAAAGACGAAGATTGGAGAGGAGGACAGGAAAAGGCGACTGCCGCTTTCCTCCAGGTGGGTCAGTCTGGAGGTGCCGTCTATGTGAAGCCGAGGCCGAAGAGGTGTGTTGCCTCCGCCGGGGGGCCTTAAAGGTCCAAACACCCAGCATCGGCTCAACCCCCAGGATCCCCTTTTCCCCAGACACGGCTAAGCCGCGCACGGCTACACGCGGGAGGGTCCAACCCTCGTGTGCCCGGGTCCGTGGTGTCGCAACACACCAAACGCCTGCTGACGCAGACGCCCCTGCGGGGTAAAGTTTCATCAATATTGCAGTGTAGAAATATCCTTAATTTCAATTGACTGCATCTTTTCAAATATGAAGTTTGCAAAGGAAAGTTAAACATAGAACAAGCATGCGTAAACTGGCAAAGTATTGACACTACCATCGAAGAGAAATATGTGCGCATTACTGGCCAGAAAATGTATTTCTAGCACAGGACACATGCACTTATATGGCCGAGGTTACCAGATGAGCTGCGAAGCTGTGTTGTTGGGATTGATCCGTCGCACTTTTCAGAAAGAAATAAAATCAAATTTACGATATTATCTAGCGTGTAGCAAATGATTATAAAACTGCAAGGAGCATTGGCATTAAAATCATCCACATCAAATTTCTTGTCATATATGGTAGCTTTCATCTGCATTACGGTATGAACGCTATACTTCAGAAGAGCAGCTTGCATATTACATGGCAGAAGCCATCAATCAAGAGGCTTTTTCTTAACACTATATGTTCAAATCCGCGAATTGATAAACAAATGTTCCATGCACATGCTCTCAGTTCTTTGCATTGAACACATCCCTGCCTCCACAAGCATATTTCGCTGGCAAGTAGATTGAGTAGCCCTAATCACAATCTCAAATACCGGCCAGAAGTACACACACGACTATTTCACAGGAGAAACCCCAATCGCGGAACAGCGCGCACAACATCGCTGTCCTGCGATGTTGTGCGCGCGCACGGTGGGGCAACTCCGAGTGAAAAAGTACAGCGCTGGCTCCGCTTTCATTTGCACTGTGGCTGTCTCTTCTCTTGGAAGCAAAACGGTGTGCTTTTTGCTCGGCGGGCGTGATTGATGGATCGCCATGTTCGGGGCCAGTCTCCTAGAGTTCAAGCAGGAGCTTAAGCTATGGTTTGTCGTCTGTTGCCGCAGGAGTTGAACGGCCATTCTACTTTCTCTCAGAAACGCAGAGAAAAAAGAACATTTCACTCTCTCCTTACTGATGGAGTGAACAATGCATTTCACTCCATTGGACATTTTGCGAGAGTAAAACAATACTTTCAAGAGTAAATCGGCCCCTTTGCTCCTGCGATACTCTCCCTAGAATTTAGAGTGTAAACAACACCTTCAAGAAACTGGATCTCAGTGTCATTTAATAGAATGGATTGCTTGCTCACACGGTTGTCCACCAATCTATTAATAAAAAAAAGTTCTCACAATTTCTCGCTCAGTTCTATCTCTTGCTTTCCTCAGAAGTTTAGTCTCGCGAAATCTTGGGTTGCACCCGCACAGCTTGCAATGTTCAGCCAGAAAGCCATGTGCCTTATTAAGATTATGCCCCCTGGCCCCCTTATTGATACATGTCCCCGTTTAGCCTATATACCGGCGACCGCAACGCAAAGGCATAAACATTTTTCATACAGTCTGTGAATTTATTTCTGTGCTGAGTAGTGCATTGCGGCATCTTCTCTTCGTTTGTCATTGCACAAATTTTTGACAGCTTACGCGGCTCTGAAAACACGATTGCAAGCTCGTGATTCGAAGCCGTTTTCTTGGTGCTGCGCGGCTGCAAGCCAAAATTTCGCGACACTAAGTTTCTGAATAAAGCAAGAGGTAGGACGGAGCGAAAATTCGTAAAAGTTTTTTTCTTAATAGATCGGTGGGCAACATGAGTACGCCATCCATTTTAATAAGTGACACTCAGATCGAGTTTCTTGAAGGTATTATTTAGCTCCTAAATGTTTCCCGCTTTCAAAGTAGTTTTTTTATTTTCGTCGCAGACGCCTGCTAAATCCAAGTGTCTGGATTTTATGTTCTGTGCGCATGTTCCTTGTCTTCATTAAAATTTTTTGAGAAAAATGAATTCGCCTTAACCTTAAGCATTGAAACACGTGGCGATAGTCAACCAAGTTCGATGGACATATCTTTTTCTTACAATTTCTGTGGATTTAGCAGAATATGTTCTGACTCGTTTGCAGTTTCTAGTTTTGGTTTATCATGTGTGACCATATCTGAGTAAACTGTGGTGTCACATGGTGATCCTTTGCGCATAAATAGAATAGTTTCGGAGCAAATAAAACCAATTGTAAGTCCCGATTAGAATCTGCCATTACCATGTACACCGCCACCTGCTACTGTGACTGCAGAGGCCAAGGATGTGTATTCTCGGTCGGTCAGTTTTGGAGATAGCGCGTTAACTGCGCCCTGATTGGTTGTATGTGAGCGGACAGGGTGCCGGTCTCTCCAATTAGGTGTCACGCTGTAAAATATTACGTTGCGCAGAAATGAAAGTATCCCCGAAAGGTGATGGACCAAGAACGCTTCAGCTGCAGCTGTGAGCATTCGTACGCATAAATTATACGTTACGAAGCATTTAACGCTGAGTGCCAGAGGGTTTGCTAGAGCGGACTCCGTCCAATCGCTGTCGACAACGATACGACAGCGACGGTATACGGAGCCGGCCAATGAGAGGCAGCACTTGCGAGCCAGAGGGCGAGCGCGCGTGCGGCCTCACAGTCGAAAGCTGGTAGCTGGCAAGTGGCGGTGGTTAATACCCTCGCCGCGTCGGTGCTTGTCAAAAGGGACTGCATTTCCCTTCTCGCCCGTTGCGCGGCCCCGTGGCGCAACATCGCCGAGCAGCGAAGCGAGGCGGCATCCATCAGCGCGGTGACAGGTCGCGCGCTGCCGACGGCGGATATCCGACGAACGACTGTACGCGCACGGCGCGCTCGTTCCGCGTGATCGCCATCGAGGCCAATGAGGGAACCGCCGCCATCACTTCCTTCGCGGGCGCATCCGACGTAGGCGAAAGCGTGGCGTGACCATCGCGGAACATGTCGGCACTCGGGGTGCGCGCGCGCGCGCGCGATGGGCGTGGATCGTATGAGATTCCATTCTCGATTTCACGAGCGTGTCGCTCACTTGCACGCTTGCATGCGCGCACTTTCACCGGATAAGTGTCGGCGGGATGTTTTTTGAAGCTACGCGACAAGCACATTTTTCTTCTTCCTAGGCATTTCTTTGTTGTTGTTGTTGTTCAAGATTGGAAGGAAGCATTTCCTTTGCCGGCCCGCCTTTGCTCCCATGTGCTATTAAGTACGCGGCAGCTTAGCGACGGGAACCGAGGTCTCGTGCCTGTCGGATGTGCGCGGCGTTGCCAAGGTCGCGTCAAGTTGACTCAGCCTATACTTTCCACACCCTCCTGGCATTCGCGTCTTTTCATATGTTAAATTCGCTCGTTTAACAGTGCACTGCAAGCGTTAAAATACGTCTTAACTTCGTCCCATCTCGCAGGATTACGAAGGGAAGATAGCCTCTAGGGCCTGTAATGAATGACTGTCTGACGCTATAATTCTTCTTAAAATAAAATTCGAGCCAATTCAAGTGCTGTAAAGATTATAAGCGAAGGAAATACGATAACAGAAAGAACAGTTAAGAACGAAGAGCTTCTTGAATTTAACTCGAGGTCTATTACAAAATTGCTGCATTCGAAGGAGGAATCAAGCAATTAAAAAGGAAAGGCAATTTCTGCGTCGCCCACGTTTGGTGCCCGTATTATGAATGGTCTTCTGGCAATCCTATAGTTAAAGCCCCGGCACAAGCTATCTGGGAGCATCCATTACGTTTGGCTGTCTCAAGCCTCTTAAACGAGTCTACTCGCCGACTAATTTAGAAGTCGTCCTTTGCCCGGAGATGACCTTTCCCCAAGCAAAAGAGACGGGACGCACAAAACGACAGACAAATGAAAAGCAAAACTGCAGCTTTGGGAGTCGGCCGCCTGCACTCCTCTGCATAAGAGCGAGGCTATATAGCTAAGCACCGCTCTCGCTCGAGGCATCTCGTCCACCAGAAGGGCGACATCAATCATTCTGCGACCATTCGCACCTGTCTCCCCTGATATCCGAGTGGCAGAGCAGAAGCGCGCCACGTCGAGTTATAATGAACAGCCACCACGTTTTCTGGCTGCTCGACGAATACGCGTGCACTAGAACAAGCGGGCCTGGCTGCCCCAGAGTGGTATCAGCCACTCCACGAGTGTTGTTGCTGCTGTCTTTTTCACTCGCTGTTTTGAAGTTTCACGCAGCTATCGCTCCATGGCGCTGCTTTCAACGCAAAAGGCAGCGCGAAGGCGCAACTGTACACAGCCGCAACTTTCTTTTTTTACTGGCTCTTCTCGTGCGGTGCTTGTCCGATACACAACTTGAATTAGGACGGCGCCGCTTGGAACACGATAAGTAGAGGACGGTTTGAGCCCGCTGTACGTGCCTTGCCGCTCCACGATCTGAGTGAAGGCGACGCCGTCGAAGACATTTGACAAATTGGGGCCATGAGCGGTTTCCGTGTTCGCCGGTATCGGCGTACAAGCTCTTCCTTCGCATCTCAACATTGACCAACCGTGCTGGCTGGGTCTAAGGCGGTGTTGTGCGGCGTTCCGCCGTCGACTCGTCCATCCGCCCCCTCTGCCGTAATTCTCGGCATATCTACGAACACGGCGTCCTCGCATAGATGTCTCGTGTCGCGCATTCTCAACAGTTATATCGATACACGTACGCTCCTCTGTGGGGCAAGGCGCATGGCGCGATTTGCATATCTGTGCGAGTTTTCCTTCTGCGTATACTTTTCTTTTGAGAGCGCCGTGCAGTCGTGCGGCGAATTAATCGACAAGGCGTATCGTGCACAGCGAAGTGCCATCGTAGCAAAAGACAAATTCAGCTGTTTGCGAAGGTTTACGGACAAGTAAAAAAACCACGTCGAGTTGCCGGCTTTTGCACTGCTGTGCATACTACTGCTCTGCGTGTGTGCTTGCTTGTAGGATGTGTATTTTCGTGTCTGCATTTGTTTACGCTCGAAAAGCATCGACCTTCGTCGTGCGGTGCGAGCAGTACCAGTTGAAACAGCAGTCGACATGTGGGTATACCATCATTCATTACCTGTGAAACTTCAAGGCATAAGTTATGAAGATAACAGCCGTCGAGTGCGCTTTCCTGGTAGCTGTGCATGTCCGTATTTTCTTGGAGAGCGAATGGCATAATCTAATGCGATCGTTAGGAATGTTTCAAGATAGTAAAAAATAGCGGAACCAGTTCAACAAACAGAAAAGAATGATAGGTGGATGAACACCCGATCACTGCAGCGCTCAGACTGCCGCATCTTTCAAGAAGCGTTTTAAGCAAGTGGCTACAGCTGCTCTCTTTCATAAGCGAGGTGACGGCAACGAATTCTACTCGCTCTGCACCTCACTGTACTAAAACAATTGTTTTATGTTCTGTTCATTGATATTGGGAGTATATTAATAGGCTCCCCTACCTCGCAGAATAAGAAGTGCCAGCGCTGCGGACGCACTTCGTGACGGCTCTGCCTTTATCAATGTTTTCCGCAGGATTATTGTGTGAAATACCTGAAAACCGACCACCATCGGATAGAGCAAATCGACCGGAACCCAGGGCCACCGAGACCCGGCGTAAGCAGCCTTATTGGAAGATTTGTCCAAGTGAGAAACACAGCTAAGCTTAACGACGACTAGGGCTATAGCGGACCCCTACCGGCCTCCGGCAGGGCGCACAACGGTGTCGCGCTGTAAACCAGAGGATCGGAAGCACTTCCGAAATGGAGGTAGACGCGGCAGAAGTGGGGGAAACCATGAATACCATGTCCAGAGAAGAAAGAAATGATCCCATGAGCCGAGTCGAGGACGGCGACGCGGATGGATGGATCGAAGTTACGCACAAAAGAAAGGGCCGCGCGAACGCCACGCAAGATGCAGACAAGCAAGGCACCCGCTGGAGAGAGAAGCCCGACGCGCAGAGGCCGGACGAGCATAGTAAACAAGATTTTACGAACAAGCAAGATGCCTACGCTACCTAGAGACGACATCAAGATAATCATCAGGCCGAGATACGGGCTGAACATCAGAAACATGTGCAGCGCCAGCCTAGACGAGGCGATACGCAATGAAGCAGAAGTGAGCAGCGGTGAAATCATCACGATCTGTCCCAACCACACGCAAAACATCCTGGTGATAAGTACACCGGACGAGTCGACAGCGACGAAACTCGCCAAAATGAAGGAATTACCAATCAACGGGAGGAAGCATACGACTAACGTATACGTCTCGGCTCCAGAAGCGATGGCCAAGTGGATAATCCACAACATTCCCCTGAATTACACACAAGACCAGCTCATGCACGCACTGGTGAACGTGAGGACCATTTCCCTGGCGTACGCCAAGAGACTGGGCAGCACGACCCCCGTGATACTACTGTACGAGGTGAACAGGGTCCCCGCGTGGGCACACTTCAGCAGCATCACGATGAGAGTATCCCTCTATCGGAAACAAATAGACTTTTGCAAAGAGTGCGGCAGGCTCGGACATAGACCGTATGTGTGCCCCAGACCGGACGACAAGCTCTGCCCGGCCTGCGGTGGCAAAAACCCGGCCAAAGGCCACGAATGCACACCTAAATGCAAGCTCTGCGGAGACGCTCACCCTACGGCGGACCGGACTTGCAGGGCTAAATACAAGACGCCATACATGGTCAAACTAAGAAGATGGACAGCGAGAAGAAACGAGGAAGAACTCTTGCGGGTAGCCGGCTCACAAGACCCCGACGGCGGGGAAAGCAGCCACACACAACCATCTCCCGCACCCACATCCAAGTCCAGGAAGAGATCGAGATCCAGGTCCAGGCCGGGAGCGCGCGGACGACCGACCTCGAGGTCCAGGTCCAGGAACAGAGACAGGACCGGGAGTGGGTCCATATCCGCCTCGAGGGCGAAGAAGCCCGAAACGACGCCAACAAACAGCGACACCAGCAATTAAAGGCGAGCTGGTGATACGTAATGGCCAATCGCGAATCGGGAAGGTCCGGCAATGCCAGTAACGATAGGGGCAAGTACGAACACACAGAGGAACGCGTGAAGGAATATCGAACGCAAAACCAGCTACTCAGGCAGGAGCTAGAAAAATAAAAAAAAAACAGCAAATTAGCCAAAAAAATTGACGAACTACAGAAAACACTTAATGAAATACTCACCAAAATGCAGACACAATCGTCGACCCCGTCAGCCACCCTCGCCTCCGTTTCCACCCCATCCACCGAAACCATGGAGGAGGAAGTGGATATGTTAGCAGATGTAGCACACCCACTGGACACCAAGTGAAAAATTCCGGAGACCAAGACCAACGAACAGGTCGGTTCGATACAGGAGGTCAAGAGATCCCGACCTAGCACACACACACACACACACGCACAAAAGAAACAGACGTCCTTGAGGACATGCTCAACCAGCTCTCGGACAAAATGGAGAAGGCTTTCGAGGTGCTGGCGGCGCGCATTAGTGACAGCGAGGCAGAGAGGAAGGCGCAGGCCCTAAAGTACGACAGGTGGCTCGCACAGCTGGAGAAGAAGATCTCGTAAAGATGGCGGGCACAAAGGGAGGACTCGTCATCTGGCAGTGGAACTACCACAACTTCTCAAACAAAAAAGCGACGATGACACAACATATTAAAACGACCGCAAAACGTAAAAAAAATCCCGACGTAATCATTCTCCAGGGAACATTCGACCACTCCAAAATTGCCGGGTACGCCACCCACAAACAACGCACAAAAGGGACGGGGAGGGACATAGTCGTGACCACAATCGTAAAAAAAGGTCTGGTCGCGATCCCGCGAATTATGAGAAAAATTAGGGATATTAGCCACATCCTCATAGAAGTCGTGCCACGCAGCAAGAAGGAGAGCAGCACTTTCGTCCTGAACGTCTACAGCAGCCCGTCCAAAAAGGGCCTAACACACAATTTCGAAGACTTAATTAACGAAACAATGACCATCGCGGGCGACAACAGGCTCGTCATTGGAGGTGACTTCAACGCACCACACACGCAGTGGGTGTATGGACACTCGTCCAAGAAGGGAAAAGATCTGGCCGACCTCATAGAAAAGGCCGGCCTAACCCTTCTCAACGAGCCGGCCTCACACACCAGAGTGGGTGAGAGAGGGAGGGAGAATCACCTGGGATAACACCTTCGAGGACCTGCGGAGCGAGCACAGGATACAATACTCAGTATAGCCCTAGGAGAGGCCCGCGTCAAGAAGGGAATAAAACATAAGTTCCGGCTAGTAGACTGGGACGAATTCCGCAATATCAGAGATGAAAAAGAACAGGGGCCCATAAGAAACAGAATAATGGAACGGGGAGCTGCTACGGGACGTAGAAAAGGCCACGACCGAGATAGAGTGGGACGACTGGAGGGCTCGACGCGAACACGAAGACGACGACGACGGTGGTGGTCACTCTTCGCGGATGGACAGCAGGCTCGCACACCTCGTACAAGCTAAAAAATTCATCCGGAAACGTCTGTAAGGGCAAAAACACAATAGAAATCTAAGGCGCAAAGTCGCGGAACTAAACAAGAACATCGAAACACAACTCGCCGACTTATGCAATCAGGATTGGGACGAGATATGCGACGCCATGGACGGCAAAATCAACACGGGCAAGACATGGAAGATCCTCAAGCACCTGCTCGATTCGTCGGGTCCGAAGACAGTCGCGAAAGTGGAAATGAACAAGCTTAGACACAAGTAAAAGGAAACATCCGTGAGATGGGAGATGATATCGTCAAAGTGTACCTTGAGAGACCTCCAGCCGTTGAACATCGGAACTACTCGGGCTCTCCCAACGAGGACCTTGACAGAGACTTCTCCCAGCAAGAAATCAAGGTGGTCCTGCAGACCATCAAGACCAAGTCGGCTCCGGGCCCCGACAACGTGACCAACAAGATGCTCCGGAACCTGGACGACTAGGCAGCGAGCCGCTTGACAGACTAAATCATCGAGCGCTGGCGGAACGCCGGTATACCCGACAAATGGAACAGGTCCGACGTGATCCTCATCCCCAAGCTGGGTAAATCCTTATAAATACAGAACATGCGGCCGATCTCTTTCACTTCCAGCGTTGGTAAAGTGATGGAGCACGCTTACCTGAGTAGAGTTAACGGCTACCTGGCGTCAAACCACCCGTACCACAGAAACACGATTGACTTCAGAAGAGGTCTCTCTACCCACGACGCCATGATACAACTCAAGGAGCAAGTCATAGACACCACGGGGCGAGGCTTGAGGGCAATACTTGGACTTAATCTAAAGAAGGCCTTCGAGAGGGTCAAGCACGCGGCCATCCGCAACAGAATCGCGCAACTCGGCCTGGGCGAACGAACGTATAATAATATATGAAATTTCCATACGGGAACAAGAGCCAGAATCAAACTGGACGAGGAGGAGAGCATCCAGGTGGACATGGGCAGCGCTGACACAGCGCAAGAGTTCGTCGTGTCACCGATGCTCTTCAAACTCGTCATGATCCGAATATTGGAAAAACTGGAGCGAATAGAAGGCAATAATCACACCGTTTATGCCGACGACATTACGATTTGGACCACGAAGAACGCAAGCGAGGGCGATATGGAGAACAGACTTGAAGGGGTGTTGGAGGCAATCGAAAATCATCTGGAGGGCACCGGACTAGAATGCTCGCCGGAAAAATCGGAACTTCTGCTCTACCGCCCCAGGAGGCTAGGCAAACCGTCCAGAGACGTAGCGGAACTACACAAAAGGGGAATCAGATGAACCAAGAAAAAAGGCACGGAGATACCCATGGTCCAAAAGATCTGAGTCCTCGGTCTCTGGATCGAAGCCAGGGGAACAAACGCGGAAACTATATCGCGCCTGGAAAAGAAAGTCACGGTGACGGTTCGGCTAATACAGAGAGTCTCCAACAACAGAAGGGGCATTAAAGAAAAAAACGTCGTACGGCTCGTTCAGGCCTTTGCGATCAGCTACGTCGCGTACGTGGCGGCATTCCTCCACTGGAACAAGGCTGAGAAAGACACGATTGACGCGCTCATTAGAAAAGCGTACGGAACGGCACTGGGTATCCCCCAATAAACAAGAAACGAAAAGTTACTGCAACTTGGGGTACATAATACGCTGGAAGAAATCGCACAGGCACAGAGGATAGCGCAACTCGATAGACACTCCGGAACCAAGGCCCTCAGAGAAATCATGGAAAAGATCGGCATAAAGTAGCACGGAATGAGCGGCGCCAAGACGCAGATTCACCCAGACGCCCGAGCCGCAATAAACACAGAAAATCTCTCGAAGAACATGTACCCCGTGGATAATGTCGAGAGAAGAAAATGCCGCACGAAAATGATTCTCAAAAACTGCGACGCGCGGGAGGGGGTGCTCTTCGTAGACGCCACCCGGTACGCCTATACCACGACGACAATGGTGGTGTCGGCGCTGAGAAAGGCAACTCCCTCTTCGCAATGGCGGTCGTATGCATGAAAGAAAATACCGTGACTACGGGCTCCGCAAGGACCAGATAATTGGAGGCAGCGGAAGAAACGGCAATAGCATTGACTGTAATTAACGGTCGGGAACAAGACAGAACAATAATCAGCGACTCCAAGACGGCTATTAGGAACTTCACAAAGGACTGGGTCTTCACCGAGGCGGCCAAAATCCTGAACCGCAGAGCAGAAGACTTCAAGAGCGGCAAAATCACACCCAAATACCTCAAACAGATACCGGCACATATGAGCGAAGTAACCACGAATGCCCCTCCTAACCTCAACGAGAAGGCCCACCGAGCCGCGCGAGAACTAACCCACCGCGGCTCGGACAGTGACGGCACAGCACCCCGCCACCCCTGGGGAAGGGGTAGGACTGCGACGGAGGCGATGGAGAACACAGAGGAGGCGATGACGACGAAGTAGCGATACCATACGACAGCGACAGACTGGTCACGTACCACGACATACTGACACACGATGCGAAATAAAGAGAAGCATACCCACAACCCCACAAACAACTCGACAGGTCTCAAGAAACAGATTGGAGAAGGTTGCAAACCAGAACGATCCGAAACCCAGTACATTTAGACAGAATAAATTCAACACAATACCCAGACGCGAGCTGCAAGCTCTGCAAGCACGAACACGCGGACACGGCACACATCTTATGGAAGTGCACAAAGATCAGATAAATATATGTAGAGGACAACATAGAACCGGACCTTCTCGAGGAGCGATGGCTAAGCGCTCTGACTAGCTCGGAACTACACGACCAACGATGGGCTATACAGCGGGCCCGGGCAGCGGCGGAAAGGCTATGCCTCACCTCACATAATACCCGGGTGGCCTGAGCCCAAGCAGGCAACCTCGCAGGTCCTTTTCTCATGAAATTTTTTTTCCACCCGTCCGGCCTCTACCTTCATGCAATGCCGCATTCTACTTTTAGAGCGCTCTTTAATGCATATTGAAAAATGTCCTGGCCACCAGAAACAGCGCTTTTAGCAGGGATGGCCTAAAGTATACTGCAATTCACGTTTAATGGAATGACATTTTTGTTCTTAAGTATACCAGAGCTTCCAGTTTCTGAACAGAGGGCTCTGAATTAGACTGCCTATCCGAGATACTACGCTCTTCCGGATATTCAGTGGCACCTGAATACGTCAAAACAAAAAGAAGAAAATCGCTATACTGGTCCAGCATAGCAATTGCGCTATGTTGGTCCTGATCAAAGGCAATAAAAAGGCCCACTAAGCTTCAAAGAATAGACTCCCTCGCTAGAACAAATATTGACCTTTCTTACGCCCAGTGTATGGCTCCCAACATCCCTCTGAATCTTGGCCCCGAGTAGTCGGTAGCGATTGTGGAGTGCCTAACTAAGGCGGCGTGAGACCTGCTGCATTATAATAGTGTTATTTCGTTAAGGGCCCCGCGTCGCTGAAAATCCGGTGTCGGTGTCGGCGTCGGCGGAGCTGTTCGTAAGCGAACATTTCCGTCTATATTGTTGCACAAAAAACGTACATTTACAATTATTTACAAGTAAGGCGAGCAGCACAGAAGTCACAGACGCCAATATGGCGAGGAGCCACCTCTAGGTCTGCTTCATCGATGCTGGCCCAATGCGACAGACTTCTGTCTCGCGGCCATATTTAGCTGCATGTGTATCCTACGCCTTACTGTATGACATGTGGTATATGTTGGTTACATTGCCGCACCATTCTGTAACCAAAGTAGCTGATACCTTGTCGTACATTCCTGACAATGTTATTCCTCGGAATTTTGAGAATGACAGCTCACAAACAGAGGTCATGAAACAAGACACCGACAGCTGATGCCTTATATGTTAAATATTCTCAAGCGCAAATATTAAAGGTGCAAAACAATAACAGAAACCTGAAAATGATGTAATTTCTTTCACGTGGCATTGCACTACCTCCGGCATCAGTCCACGCAATAGGCCGCGTTTCTACCAGAAAGCTCGCCTTCGGGCACAGCGTTTGCCGCCAGCGTTTCCCGGTAAACATTACGGGCGCATAAGCTGCAGTTGCCGGGAAGCGTGAGAAGCAGTCGGGGATTTTTCAATGCTATCACGTTCCTCTCTTAAGGGCGGAGCTTAAGCATCACCCAAGATCTTGAGGCAAGATTTCCTTCGTCCTGTCTTCTGTATCCACACAAACTAAGCGGCCTCACATGCTACTGCGAAATATGCCTTAGATTTGCACGGTAGCTGTTTAGAGCTGTACCACCTATTTGGAATTTAGAGCAGAGCTTGTATTGTACTTTGCGCGCAGTGAAGGAGCTCTCAGCCTCTCTCTCAGGCGCTGGTCTCGACCAGTCACTTCGGGTACTTCCTAATGTGCTTGCTTATCTACGAGTCAGTTGTGCGTGTGTGTGGTGTTGGATGCATCATGCCATATGTCACCCGTGTCACCTAAACTATATAACATGCTAGTTGTATAGCCATGAAGACATCTCCAGCATCGATAAAATAATGCTTCTCCGTCCAGGCAGCCCGCGCCTGGGAACTTGACATCATTAACAGTCGAACCCCATCGGGTAAAGGTCGGCTTGCACGCTACCTACAGTAATTATTAGGCGTCACCTGTAATGTCGGTTAGAGAGGTAAGCTCTTATGTATATACCGCTGACTACGGGGCGCGTCTTCTGCTGCAGAAGGTTTCATGACAGGAGAAAATAGAGGTTAGGATTTGCGGTAAGCAAAGACATATCTGGAAACTTTGATGAATTGCGCCGGTTAATTCTACAACAGCTGGTGGACAACGCGTTAGAGATAAATTAGGTATAGAATAAAACTAGGGAGATTGCATGCAACAATATCCAGCCATGGGGATGAAATAAAACAGCTGTATAAGGACGCTGAACTGACCATGACCAAGGTCAAAGTTCATTATCCTGTGGTCATGCGTGACCTCAAATCGGAAGTGGAGAAATAGCAGGCTGCATCACAGGCAATTCGCAACCATGTCATCCACTCTAGATACAGTAGAGGGGAGGTGGTGCTAGGTTTCATGAAAAATTACCGAACGCGAACAATGAAGTCTAGTGATAGGAAATAGACGCCGAAACTCTTCATCTTATTTATTGTGCATTATGCACGTGTCACGTGCCCAGATGGCGGCGTTGTGTCTCCACGCATCAAAAAATCCCAGCTAAATTTAGCCTTTCGCTCGGCTTTCAGAGTGGCCTAGCTCCGCAGTACGTTTCTTGATCCGAGTGGGAGCGGTCGCGTTGGAGAGAGCTTACTCGATCACAGCAGGCATAATCCACCGAACTGAAACCTATGCTCATCTGGTGTTATAAGGCTGCAAGTGTGAAATGTCTTGCAGAAATTTCACGCTTGCTAGGCTATGGTTCCCCCACGTTAAACACGCATATAGGGTCGAGAAATGGCGTGTAGAGTATCGGGCAGCAAGACAGAGGTACGTCGATTCACGCCCACCACCTTCGGCCACGACAAGCCCCCATCAAATTGGCAATGAGACGATTGCAATACTACACCGTAGGGCCCCCGCTAACTCTCTCATACGTTAAGCACGGCAGCTTCGTCATGCGTGAACAAATGTCAAGCGCGAGGAGCAACGTAGCCTCGAGCTGACGCGCCGCGCCACTCTTCTTCTCGCACTCGTATGTGTGGATTCCCTTTTCTCCCAGCGGCAGCTTGAAAAGGTAGCAGTTTAATTGCGAATTACTGCTACTCCAACGTGTTCTGTCGGGATTTCTGCGATGTCAGATGACTCAAGGTCAACGGTCTACCACTCTGCTGTATTCGGCTGCAAAAATAACGGTCGGAAGCAAGCGTGAAATGCAACTTGAGCCGCGACGACTTCGTCGACACCGTCGCCGCGATTGCAGAGAATCGTCTGCTTTATATTGTCAGCATAAACAGAAAGGACTTGATGACATCGCGTGCATGTTCGGAAGGTTTTGTTCCCAGTGAGCGCTCGGCGACGAACTGGGAACTCGGCACCCATGACCAAACTGGGATATGAAAGGTGCGTGTTCGAGTCGCTATACTATTGTGAATGGATGGAGTTAACTATTTCTTCGTGCTTATTAAACTTATTCTGTTCAAACGTGTTCTACGATTATCATGCTTGGCAACCAACGCTATGGCGGAAGTTGACCGAGGACGTATTATGAAAACGGTACGTGCCGTTTAAAAGAAATGAAGGTGTGTTGTTTTTCATTCTGTAACCAAAGCCATGTCTACCGTGTACCGGCCGGCACTATTTCGCATTGGCCCTCCCGTGCTTCCGCATGTCACCAGCAAGCTGTCGACGCCGCTGTTGCAAAGTTGCTGTTGCAAAGAGAAGTTTTTCGGCTCTCTCCAGAAGGCGAGGTGCCCTTGAATGCACAGGCACCATTCGAGACGTAAGAGTGCGCATAATCTTTCAACGCGGCCACTGCATCAGCTCATTTTATCCATGTTAGCAGCCCTTTCGATCGAGTTATTTTACAGTTCCTTATTTTATAAAGATTGATGCCCGGGTGCCAGATAAACACTGTTTAGAACATTGTACCCCTAAGATTTTAGCAGCACGAAAGCTAGCAAAACGTGCTGGCTCGGAGCTTCGCAGTTACCTAGATTGGGATGTACGCTGGTGCGGCACACTACATGACACATGCAGATACCTCTGATTGTTTTCGCCTGAGTGATTCCTTAATTTTGTTCAACGCTAGACATAGAATAGTAACACTCTACATGTATACGTTACGTATCGACACTGTTCAGAATTAACTATCCTCCTATTTCGATCGCGGGCAGAGCTGCGGGAGCACCTCTACGCCCGCCGCCGCTCAATATTGCGGCTATATCGTAGCTAAAAGCTTAGTAACGACGCGCTATGAAGTTTCCCGATCCAAAGAGCCGGTTGACGTTTCTCGGGAAAGCGCGTATACTTGCCACTTGTCGTCAACAGCACGTTCGCCGTGCACTCTCCAGCGCGATCCCACATACCAGCATGGTGCCGGATGATAGACGGTGTTGAGATCCCAAAATTCTGGCGCCCTCAATAAAACGGTATATAGACGAAGGAAGCCACCACTCGAACATACACTGTCACGTGCACAGATGGCGCCATTGCCGCACCATGCATGAAGCAATCGAAGCTAAATTCAGCCTCTCGCTTTGCATTCTGAGAGGCACAGCTCGGCAGTACATTTGCGTTCACAAGTGCCACTGGTGTATTTCGTTATATAATTTCTGTACCCGGGTACCCATACACCTTCAGCAGCCCACACAAGGCGTTTCACGTACCGTACTGCGGCTGCCTCCCAAATACAACCTACCCATTTTTTATTGCAATAGCAATTGTGTGGACACTCCAGGCGCAGTTCTGCCGCCGCCTTCGCCGTGATGTTCCATATGAAGTCCAACGGCGATCACATAGTCGCCACGCGCCGTATGCTGCATGTGCGAATGAAAGCGTGCGAGGGGGAGGCGACAATAACTGCTTAAAGGGAAGCTGAAAGGTTTTCCAGAAAAAATGAGTGAACATCTGCACATCATGGTTTTCAACCCTCCGAATTCGAATATCGTATCGAAATTGAGCGAAAGAAAGCGCAAATATATTTAATTTCGACAAAAAGTGCAGCAGCGGACACGCCCAGCTCGCGCGTCTCGTTTCCGCCTGTGATTGGTCGGGCGCCTCGTGACGTCAACACTAGTGTTCGTCCGAACCGACCGCTGCCGCTACACATGAAGCGCGGTGCCAGGTAGTTTGGTGCTGTTTTTCTGAGACGGTAATGGAAAATTTAGAGAGACTGCGTTTTTCTGAGGAGTTCGGCGTTACTCCCTACACGTACGAGCCGATTGCGAAGAGCCGGCCTCTCGAAGAAGCAAACGATGCTGGTGCGAGCAGTGCTTTCGACGCGAACGAAAGCGAAGTCTTGGGATCTCCTCGTGTTGGAAATGCTCTTTGGTGAGTATGTTTTTTGCAAAGCGATTTAGTGATCTCACCGATCTTTCGCCGATCTAGTGAGCTCGTTTCCGGTCAAACAACTGTAGTGTTGTGTTCCTGCATGCCTCCTCGTGGAACGTAAGCGGGGATGCGATCGTCGGCATTTGTGCGCTGTCCAAAGCTGTCGGCAATCTACAAAGACGGTTTAAACGCGTGAAAAGCTTCCCGGTTAATGCAGTACGTGTAGTGACCTTCATCTGTGCGCCGTCCGCACACTACTCGTAACCGAAGTCGTAAAGGCGGCGAATTCCGTCGGCTACGTGAGACGGTCGGTTTCTCGCTGTGCGCGAGAGAAGGGGGGAGCGTAGCGTCCTGGCGTGCGCCGGCTTTCCAGCACATGCAAATTCTACATTTGCACTGCGTTATGGTAGCTGCGTGCAGGCTGTTTTACAACACACGTGCAAATAGAAAATTCGCGGCGCTTTGCGACGAACCCTGCGTCAAGGGCGGGAGATAAACATACACCTTCCGTTCAGTGTGCTAACACGAAGGAGCTCGCAGTAAATCAAAATCCAGGTTTGGGCGAGTTCGTGTATTCATAAGGCCTTCCAACACCAGTTATCATCAGTCAGTCCGCACTCGTGCCGTCTTTGTTTTCGTTGCTCCGATCTTTTCGCGCTGCGTTTAGAAATCCTGCTAGCCTGCGCCTGCGTTTAGAAAGCCTGTTGCCGCGCCAATTTTCTAACATACTTTGGCCACAGAGGACTACACATGAATCCTACAATGCTTGAACTTAAATAGGACCAAGCGAACGCGTCTACGTATCACGTCTTCACACGTACGAACTTTCTGAGTAGAATTACGCGCGGCGCGCAGTCTCCGGCTGGGAATTTCGCTTAGCGTAGCCGCAGTCTTGATATGTGATATGATGGGAGAGCTGCGCACGAGCCTAACCTTGAAACGCTTTTTTAGTACGGTGCCGTTTGCTACCGTTCTCGTACAAGCGCCGTTTAATTCAGGCGTAACGCCTCACTGTTACCAAAAACCGGTACGCCAGCTCAAACTCCATTTATTTGAAAAAAGCATTGTAGCGATCACTAGCTTACACGTGTTAAACTACACTGAACAATGGTTCACGCAGTCAGGTTCTTACCTCAAGCTTCCTTCTTTTTGCGAAAGCTGGCCTTGACAGCGGTGACGAGCTCCTTGTGTACGCGAACACTTGACAGCACTGCGCCGGGCCTTAGACGAGCCGACTTGACTGGCAAACCCAACGCACGCATTAATGATAAATTCTGGTGATAATCGTTGTCACGGAAGTGGTTGGAGCACAGCACTGTTGTTCTTGAGGGCTTGAAATTCTTTCGCTTCACAGCAGCCTCCCACTTCGTTAAAAGCTTCTTGTCTTGTGGGAAGTAATGGAAGACAACATCGTAGCGGCCGCTGGTGTTCGTGCAACCGTAGGCTGCAGAGAAAGCCGGCATGATCGGCCCACCACTTCAGTTGATGCTGCGCACGTTGACTACCACTCTACATACACGCAGACGCACCAACAAAGGAATGCAGGGTCGATCGAAGGAGATTACGATGGCACGCACGCAGAAACAAGCACGGTCAGGCACGGTCGCGGAGGCTGCGAATGAACGAAACACTATTGTTGACTTCACAACACCGCGGTTTCCGGTCTCCGCTCGCATCGTCAGCGTCAGCCGCAGCGCGCGGCATTCGAGGGGGGGCGGAGCTACAGTGCAATTTTAACCGACGATTACGTCGCTCCTAATTGAAAAAAATACCCGAATTTTACCTACATGGTTTATAAGGTTCCCGCATCCGTATATGAGCGTCTTATTGAATTCGACAGACTCTTCAGCTTCCCTTTAATCTCGCACGCGCAAGGGAGGAAAGTTGGGAGGAAGCGTGCCGTTTTTTCTTGCGCGCAAGGCACCGATGGCAGGGGATGGAAAGGGGGGGAGGGTGCTCTCCAGCGGCTGCTGCGGATGGCGCGGCCACGCGGGCCCTCTCTTGAAAGCGGTCTGCGATGGGGACAGTGTGCGCCGAGTCCTGATGGCTTCGTGTGCGCTGTGCTTTCGCCAAGCCAGGCAGCACGAAGGTCAATTCGCTCGCTGCGGTTGCCATGCTTCCTCACTCCAGCGTTTTGACAGCAAGTTTCCGTGGTCATCGAGTGACATGTGTTCATGTTTGCTTGTGCGCGCGTGACAACATGCTTGTTAGTTTGGTTAGTACGAATGTTTAGAAGTTTATACGGCCAATAAAATTACTGCCCCTACTTCGTATAACTGTCTACTAATTTGCTATGGCAATCGTTGCTTCACCTTTCGGGCGAAACTGCGACCTTTTTTATTTCAGGAGCATTTGCCCCAAGTGGTACTTGGAGAAGAAGGTATGAAAGCCCGCAAAGAAAATATGACAAAGATTCCGATATTTGTGCCAACCCAACATGATCCAGGATGTATTAGTGCTGGGCGATATAGGTGAGAGCAATCACAGAATAGTGAGGGCAGGCCTGCAGGTAATTTCACTGGAGAAGGGGATAAACTAGAAAGAAACAGGCCAATATTGTACCAATACGGGAAGAAGAGCATTAATTCCGATATATGCTCCATAACAAATCTGAGGCTTCGATTGGGGGCTATGAGCTATCAATGATGATGACTGCGAAGAGTTAATGAATCAGACATCTACAAAAATAAGCTTTAGAGGCCACATTTCAACTAGGAGATAACGTACCAGGAAATCGAACTTGTGCACTTTTCTTGGGAGCATAGGACTTAACAAAGACAACTCGGGGAATGCAAATCGAACACCACAGGTAAATTCTACATGGCGAAACTGTCTTTGTTTATTAATTGATATAAATTTAAAGGAGATGTCGGCGCTTTTAGTGGCGCTGGCTACTCGTCTCCGCAACGTGCACAAAATTAAATGCATGAAAAATCCTGAAAGCAGTCAAATACTACTAACATTTGTGAAGTTTTACGCAATGTCATAAGTAAGCAACGCGAGAAACTGTATTTTAACCCGAAGCACTCTTTGGCTCTTTCGTCCACTTTGTGGGTGCTGGCGCCTGCCTTGCAGGATCGGTCGATACCGGGGATGACGTGAACTGCGGCATCCTCAGGCGATGGGTGATGTAAGCGTATAGACGCTAGCTCAAACACACAGAAAATAGAACCCAAGCGTAGCATAAGTGCAGGCGAGACAAAGGCTCAGAATCAACGCGTCGAGTGGGGCCGTAACGTCTTCGCAGTGCATAGCGGAGCGTGGTTTGTAAATATAATGTAAATGCTATGTGGAACTCGTCAATGCAATGTGGAACAGCTTCGAGTGGTGGCTCCAAGCACCGAGGGGTACTGCGAACTGTTCCCCCCGTGATGGCCCAGAAACGCGAAGTGTGCGAGCAGCGCCCATACACCGCGAATGGCTTTCAGCGCCACTGCAGAAATTCTCGCAAATGACAAGCTCGGCGGTGTCGAATGGTAGTCATGAGACTACAACAAAATCGCTCCGTGTCGTTAACGGGTTCGAGCGAGTACTTGAGAAGCACTTTGTTCAGAACGACTTTGGTGCGGTGTATAGTGTTTGTGATAGAGCCTGTATTTTGTCGGATGCGTTGTACACGATGTTGGGGCTCCACAAGTTCGCTAACCGATGCACTTCTCGGTGAAAATGAGTTCATCTCGGTGGTGTGCTCTATACTCGCTAGCGGAAACTGAACAGCAACAGCGTTCTTCAAAAACACCAATGAAATGTTCACTTAAACCAATTTCCACAGCACGCAGGACCAGCATAATCTTTTTTTTACGACACGTTCACGTGCACCAGAGACTTGAAAGAATGCTGCAGGAGCAGTGACAGCGTCATTTGTCTATTTTTGGACGAAGGCCGTCATCTCCAATTGCCCCTGAATTAGGTTACTTCCGCCATCAGCCTACAAATTTCGTAATTTCTTCACACCATCTAATTTATTGCTGCGCCTGAGGCATCATGCTTACTGAGAACATCCAACCCTCTCCTTAAAATAAACCTTCTCCTTTGTCTCTTCATTGTGTCTTCCTTCCTTTGGAACCATTTTGCTACTCTAACCGATTACTATTCCCTGCCAACCTACATATCGGTTACCTCTGTTAACTCTGTAACCAATGCTGCTGTCTTCTTGTCTGTTAATATTGGGTCTTTCAACAGGATAATATTCCTTAAAGAAGGACACGTTACGAAATTGAAGCGTTCGGAGCCCTGTTAAATTGTTTGCAATATTCGGACAAACTATTCGCTGAGGCAACTTTGTGCAAAATAATGGCAACATTGGGCTGCAATCTTCAGAGGGAACCGGCTTGCTTGCGGAAGTATTATTTAACAATGGATCGCCTCTACGCCAACAGTCGTGTAATTAGGTACCAGCGCAACACAACCAATATATAGACTTCCCATTAAATAGTAGAAGCACACTAGCAGCCACTGAAGAATCACTCACGGAGTGAGCGACTTGAAAATCTTGGAAAATATATACCTAACCGGTGGTTGTCTCGTTGCGAATGGCTTGAAGCTATTCAAACTTGGCTCTATAAAATGCACGCTCAAGGAGCTTTCAAGACAGAATTGTTTCATTATAGGTTCGGAAAAGGCAAATTTTGTGAAGTCCTGGCCGGTTCGAAGCTGCGTTACCAGTCAGTGGGCATCGACGTGCACTCCGTTTGCGCGCAAACGCTCTCAAGCCTGTACTTCGCCAGTGCCAAGCAAACGAAAAAACTAGCCGAAAGCGTTGCACAGGAAGCGAAACTCAAACAACTACAAATAAACGAATGAGCACAAGTCGGAATAATGTGCATTCATGCAGAAAACGTACATACAAAAGTAAATTCAGAGAAGAAACAGTCTTTAAAAAAACACTTTTCGAAAGCGTTTACACGTTCGGGCCTTGCCTATGAGCAACCGCAACTAAAGCGAAAACCATCGGCAAGCTCAGGCAATAGCCTATCTAGCTCTGAAGCTAGTACACGTGAGAAAGATAGCGAAAGAAATAAAGAAAAACTGAGTTTGGAGAGAGAAGCAGTATCTCGCGGCTTGTTAGCGCCGAGTCGCTGGTTCCTCGTGATTTAGGTTGCCCGGGCAGTTCGGGGGGTGCGCCCGAGAACGGCTAGGCCGGCTCGTCAACCGGCGGGTCTGACGGACTGGGCGCGCGCAGATTCGAGACGCGAGCAATAAGAGAGAGAGCCAGCGAGCAGTTGAGCACCGGAGAGAGCACACCCGTCGGCGACACCCCTCCCCGGTTATCCGATCGAAAAAACGCCTGGCTGCGCCGACGAGATAGACGCCACAAGAAGCCGCCTCTTCTTGGCAGCACTATCTCCTCCGGTCGGCGAGCGATGTCGTCAACAGGAGTTCTCAGCTGGATTTGACGTGCCTTTAAAGAGACAGCGGGAAAGAGCGATTGTGGCGAACGCCAAGCAAGGCTTCCCCCCACTTATCCAGGCATCCCAGCACAGAGTTTTGAGGGGCGGCTACGTAAGTAGTGCAAATTCGGCTGCCGTGACCCTGAGAACGTGATTGCGCGTTCTTGATAAGAAAACGCGTCTTTTCGCCACTGAATGATTCACGCTGTCAACGCGCATGGCTTTGGCCGTAAGGCAACCTGTGTGATGAAAATGGAGGGAGGCTCCTGGCTCGTATATGTATATATCAACGGGAAGAAAGAGAACCGAGGGGCCCGAACTTTATTAATCATATCGTATGAAGCCAACAAGTAAGGACACCGAGGACAACATAGGGGAAATTACTTGTACTTGCTAAGTGCAATAAAAAAATAATAAATTGATGGAAATGAAAGTAGATGAAAAAAAAACAACTGGCCGGAGGTGCGATACGAACCCACGTGTTCGCATTGCGCTTGCGATGCTCTTACCAATTAAGCTACCGCCGGCGGCGTCATCCATGCACTTTCTTGGATATTTACGTTTTGTTACTAGGACTAATCCTGGGAGTGTTAGCTTGCGCCACCACTCGCAAACCTTGGCGGTGGTTGTGGGACATCCTTTCGGCCGCAGGCGTCACGAGTGCGTGATGTATTTGGGTGAGGACTACTGGTCAATTAACCCACACATGCTACCTGAAAGCATCAAAGTCGCCGTATTCGAGAGAATCGTAATGTAATAAACGAGAAGAAAGGGAAACGAGAGCGCGATTTTTATCAATCATATCATAAGAAGCCAATAAACAAAGACACAAAGTCCAATATAGGGAACATTAGGTGCACCTATTTACAATTTCTTTACTTCAATTAGTAAGTACAAGTAAGTATATATATACATACATATATATATATATATATATATATATATATATATATATATATATATATATATATATATATATATATATATACCATCAGCCTGGTTACGCCCAATGCAGGAAGACAAAGGCATCTCCCACACTTCTCCAACTACTCCGGTCATGTACTGATTGTGGCCATGTTGTCGCTGCAAACGTCTTAACCCCTTAACCGTTTTGGACGAGCTGTGCTCGTCCTTGCCAGGCCGTCCCCAAACCGTTTTGGACGAGTGTAGCTCGTCCGCGCTGAATACGTTCTTCCCTCCAGCGTTTCGGACGAGCGGCGCACGTTTGTGGCGTAGCTTGCATTTTTACTCGACAGATGGCAGCACTGACCGCTTAATTTCTTTTTCTTCAACCGCGTAAACTTTTTTTTTCGTAGGGCAACCTTGGTTTTAAAATGGCATCCAGTGGAGGCGACACGTGTATTGCTGGCCCGTCTTCTCGGAAACGGCGCTTTTCTTCGTCGTCATCTTCGTCAGACGATGGTGATTCAGACACTGATGTGTACATTGTTTCAGGGAGCGAGGATGACAGTGATGATGTTGTACTCAGCAGCTCTTCTGATGAAGAAGATGATTGCTCGGAAGCGAACTATGCGAGCGCGCGTCAGTGGATGAAGATCGACGTCACGAACATTCCTACACGACCTCCTCGGTTTCCTTTTCTGGCAGTTCCCGGTAAGACGTTCACTATAAGCTCGCCTGGTGACTTGCTTGAATATATTCAGCGTTTCCTCGATGATGAACTCATTTCAATGGTGGTCGAAGAAACTAACCGCAATGCTGCTGAGAAGGTGAAGGGCTGCGGTCCGTGTGAGCATAGCCGCGTCAAAAAATGGGTGCCGGTGACTGAGGAGGAGATGTGGGTGTTTCTTGGTCTCTTGCTGTTGCAAGGAATTGTGCAGAAGCCACGACAGGATTGGTATTGGTCCAGGAACAAGCTCTTATTCACACCTATTTTCGGAGAGGTGATGAGTGGCAACCGGTTTTGGTGCAAGAGCTGCAACAAACCGCTATGCGTGATCCCTTGTTTTGAGATTTACCACACCGTCCCAATGCTTCCTCGGTGAAGCAATCAACTTTTTGTCACCACAACTCAGTGAAAGAGTTCAGAAATCGGTGGCTGTGGTCATTCTTTAATTTTTATTGTTCATTACCAGCAGAAAGTTCCTTTTCTTTTTTCTGAGAAACAATAAACTTGAATATGCTACTTTGACTTCGTGTTTGCTTTAAATATTTTTTTAAGATCGAATACATGCTTTTTATTGCAATAATAATCGAAATCAGGAATAAAAAAAATAAGCAGTTTTGTGGAGAAATTCGTTGATATAAAAAAACGGTGAAGGGGTTAATCTCATCCGCCCACCTAACCTTCTGCCGTCCCCTGCTACGCTTCCCTTCCCTTGGAATCCAGTCCGTAACCCCTCATTACCATCGGTTATCTTCCCTCCTCGTTACATGTCATATATACATATATATATATATATATATATATATATATATATATATATATATATATATATATATATATATATATATATATATGAGTATTTACGTGTTCTCTGAAAAGAAAAGTTGCAATTTCGGCCGTAAAGCGATGGCGGAATGCAATACGCCGCGATCCATACCTCCGCATTCTAAAACGTCCCTCCACTCATCGCCCCACCTCGACTGGAGAAAGTAGATGGTGGCGCCGTCCCTATACGTAAATGGTCACTTCACTTCTATTGACCCTTTTCGCAGCGATACCGCGGGCGTTGCCATGTTCGATCACGTGGTGACGCGTCCATTGCTTCCCTCAACTGCCTTTGTTGCTTCCGCGTTTAGAACGGGTGTGTATGACGCCGGTGCGGGTTAGCGAAGCGCTGTTTTGGGAGATATCGTAGACGGTGACTGGGTTGACGACACGAATCTTTGGCCACAGCTTCAGTGAACACGGAAAAGCGCTTTGGAAGCTTATTAAGCTACGTTGAAACGGCGAGATCAGCGTATATGGTGGTTGTTTTAAAAGCGAGGCTAAATATGTATTCGAAGATATCCAAACTTTCCGCTCATGAATTGAATCAGGATTAGAGTTTTGCTCTTCGTTCTTTATTTGGCAAATATTTTGAAGCAGCGGCTTGTCACATTTCCGGTTCAGTAAATTTATTTGGTGCGCTCACTATGTGATTATTTCTCCATAATCACTTGCGGTTTTGTTCAGTTCCGATAGATTTGTTCTTGCTACATGCAAAGCTTGAAACGCAGCCGTTTTGTACATTGTAACACCTTGTAGCAAACATGTATTATCTCTTGTAACTCGCCTATTCTTGTGCACCGTCACGAAACATTCACCTTCGACCATTCGTGCGCTGTCGGTGTAATACGTCTTTTATTTTGCCTATATGGTGCGCGTTTATTCGAGTGCGCGCCCATTAACTTATTGACGCGTTTTGCGATAGAGTGGGCGTAAGATTTACGTGACACTTGGGGTATATGTGTGTAGATATTGTGCGCAAAACGTACTATGGCAGGAAGTGGCGCTACACCTTTTGTCATTGTATAACGAGCGGTAGTCACTTTTGCCGACGTTCCGGGGCTGAAGCACTTTCCTTGAATGTTATCGATGCAACGCTGGCGGATGAGCAAATTTCTGTATGCTCGAAGAAAGCAGTAGATCTTGAAGTGCCAGTAACACGTACGGACAGTTGCAGCAAACGTCCGCGAACTTGGCTACACAGATTCATCCCATTCCCTAGTGTGCCAGTCACTATATTTGCAGCCAACGATTGGACACGTCTTCAATACACATGATTCAATCCGACATGGTGGGAACACAGTGCGTTAGCAAAAACTCAGTTGCATTAGCTGATCGCACAGAAGCAAGGTGGAAGCGGTAATGGTTTCGCATTCGTGCACTGCCGCTGAGGCGACGTGCGGATGGAGGCATGGATGAATGTTATGAGCGTCCCCTTTGGAACGGGACGGTGGGCTGCGCCACCAAGCTCCTGCGATTATACCGCCTAATGTCCTACCTAGGTTAAACGGCGCGCCACCGAAAGTGCCATCTAGTTTCCGCAGAACGAACTGCTTCGCGACAAAGGTCAATAACACTGCCTGGTAATTCATGAGAAACGCAGCGTCATCTTCAGTCAAGTGGCGGCACTGTGCTGTATGGCTTTTAACTTGACGCGTTTAGACCTGGTTAATACCGTATAAACGAAGGGTGCATGTTGATGCGCGTCGCCCATAACACAAGACCTCGTGCGGCCAAAAAAAAATTAAACGCGCCTTGTTTTCAACAGCCATGTCTTCTCAGACAACAAGGGATCAGAAAGGGCAAATTGATAAGCCATAACCTAAGGCGCTATACAGCCCGCTGAAAAGGCACGGGCGAGCAACGAGAACAGATGCAAACACTGACTTACGAGTATGTGTTTGTATTCAGTTAGACACACAGAAATTCGTGAACACACGACCGCCTATCGCAAGACACGTAGGTGAAAGGGCACAGGAACTGGGAATTGCACAAAATCAACAGAAACTGCGTTATGTAATGTCACTTTGTAGATATTTAGTTACTTTTTGTTTTGTAAGCTTTCTCGTGGTATAAGCGTGTATATTTTTTCTTATATAGTTTCTTTCAACTTGGCACGAACATTTTTGTTACGTAAATTCTTGTTTATTATTTATTTCAAAGTTCTTTCTTGCAGCTTACGCATTTGGAGACAACAATTTGTTTTCTATAGTTTCTAATGCTACGTAATAAGATACACTGTTGTGCAGAGGAAAGTACTTTTCTTTTTCTCAGAGCGCTGAAGATGGGTGATTTTTCCATGGTAACGAAAAAGTTCATTAACTACCTGGACATTGGGCTTAGTCGTTAAGCTGATGTCCCCTCCTTTAGGGAAGCCGCTTGATCTGGTAGTCTATCGCTATATTGTCTATACATTTTTATATACAACTTTCTTAAGTGAGAAAGCAATGCAAACACTCGGTCTAGATAAGAGATAGGCATTCAGGCTCTCGAAAGTGAGATAAAAAATAAGTAGTCGCGTAGCGGAAGTAATCGAGGGAATTTCTTACTTTTACAGTTTCCTTAAAGGCTAAAAGTAAAGAAAATGTGAGTTTGCCCAACTTGTTATGCAGGAACTAAGCAACTTCGGTGATTATGTATCAGCATATGAAACCTCTCTAAGAGAACGTGTATGCTTAAACACGTTCGATATTTTGACTGCACCCTGACTCCAATGATTCTTAATTAAAACAAAGAATGACAAAAATAAATTATAACTGTAAGAAAGTAAGCCTAACGCAATATCAACGTTCAAGCCTGCATGCTGCCTATGCAGGCTTTTCTGCCATGGAATTTTCTTGGCCTCTTATCTCTAACAAACGCCGGGAAAAGATCGGATAGGGCTTGGCTCTCGCAAGAGGAGAGCGAGCGGGCACCCCGAGTTCCTCAGCATAGAACTGCTGCCCAAGCCGTTGCTGTGCGCCAGGGAGCCGTGAAGAATAGCTTCGGGAGACAAACGTTCCGTCCGACAACTGCAACAATATGTCACTTTCCTTCTCTCCCGTACTCTCCCCAGGAATCGTTTGTTTTCGTCCGGGTCACCGAGTGAGCAACTTGTCTCCGAGCGCACGCAATATACAAGGCTAGAGCGACACAAGGGGGCGCTCGTTCTCGTTCTTTTCAATGTATTCTTCGCGGAAGAGCCTACAGTCATCGCGCAGAGTGCGACGTCATCACATTTGCTTAATGACGTGGGCGATAATGATGGGAGCAGCAGCTGGCTGCCGCCTCCGTCGATCGGCCGACCGGTCCCCCCCCACCCGCACTGGGCTCCACGCTCCCTGTAGCTGGCTCGCCGGGCATTCGATGGGCGCACGGGCTGCGACGAGAAGTCTGCTCATCGGCACCGAATCGAAGACGAGGTGTACGCGGGTTCGCGTGCTCCGGTGATTAATTGGGGCGTCCTCCGCGCAGGCGCCGTGCGCGCGCACGTACAGACCCCACTCCCTGCACGCTTCCACGCCTCCGGGATCATCGCTCGCCACTCCCCCTCCCGATTAAAACGAGAGGAGATAATTAGGCGCGCTTAATTGTAGACGGCCGGGGGTCAGCTTTTAATCAAGGCAGAGAAAGACAAGGGGACGGGGGGGGGGGAGGTTCCTTTGTTTTGCCTTGCCTGTGTGCGTTCATGAAGACGTAACAAAAGGAGCGGGGAGGGGGGGGGGGGGTCACGGTTCAAAGGATCCTCAACAATGCGCAATCAATCTGTGGCCCCAGCGTTCATGGCCTCCGTACGCGCGCGAAAGCAGATCGCGTTTTCATTAGCGCTGCTCTCGTATGGCCCGAGACTGCCGTGGGGGCAGACGTGCTCGGTTTCCTGCTTGCGGGCGCCCTTCGGTTAATAGCTCGCGGCCTCGTGCGTGGTTCGAGCGTTCGGAACCCTGGAATACGCTCACGCTGAGGAAGTACGTTATGTCGCTCGAGTCATTCCTCAAACGGAACCGGAAATGGGATGCGAACTTCTCCTTCGCCCGAAAAGCTCCAGATGCTACACGAACGCATACACGGTCACCATCCCCCTCCTCCTCCTTCACACCCATCAACTCTCCACCTAATTTATGAAGGTGCATGACCATATTTAGCGCTTTTTTTGTTGATGAGGTTAGGGTCAATGCAAAACCTTATGTGAAGGCGCCTGATCGTGGTGGATTTTAATTCTCATGTTTATAATGAGGTGAACTGAGAGCGCACCGGACGAGGCCCATTTTGGGGATCTCGCAAATTTGCTGCAATTAAACTGCGCTTAAAGCGCAACAGGGCGTTAAAAAAAGGAGGGGCACGTGTAGCAGAGAATGACGCGCTCTCACTTTTTTGTTGGCCTTACTATTTCAGGTGACGGCCGTTTTCGCCATACAATTACACAATCACTTCTTTGCTCGATCGCGCACTTGTGAACGCTGACACCATTTAGCGCAGCGTCAGCTGCGAAAACCATCGTAGCGGCAGGTGCTTTTGAGCGGCGCGTGCTGCTTTCCTGTATTGCAGTTTTGCTTTCCATCGGTGCCGATGTGCTGCTGTCTCACGTACTGAAAAGGCGCGATGTTTCTCTCAATAGTATAGACACCGTTGGTTGTATTGTGTGCGTATGCGAAAGACAACCGCGTATGACAAAAAAAAAAAAAGGGTGGGGGGAAGTCGGTGAACCTTCATGGCACGATGGAAATCTGTGCGTGAAAAACAGTATACAATATAAGCGTACAACAGCTAACCGACTATGGAAACATGTGGCACACTCGACTAGTTTAGTGTGTCAATGGGACAATAAGCTCGCTCCTATAGTGTTGACAACGTATCAATACTGCTAATAAAGCCACTTGTTTGTGTAGAGCAGATTGATTGTCTTTGTACGCGGCTATTAGGGAGTTGTCACAGCGATTTCATCTGCCGACGGGCCAATCGAAACCTGGGTACCAGACAGGATAAATGCTGAGCAGTGGAAACATCTGCGCATGGACGCTGGAAATCCGGATGCAGCGCATGTAGATGATAAAAAGAAATTTAAATAAAGTCAGTGAAAACTCATGATGAGTGGACAGATGAATAATTATCATAGATGATGGCGATACAAATGATAGAAACCTGGTAATATTGACGCTCGAATATGATGGACAGAGCACAATACAGACTCGTACAAATCGAGAATGGCGACCTTTAGGTAGTGTATAGAGGTTCTAGAAATGAGACGACAGAGACAGCATATACGGCGAAACGGAGACACATTGTAGGATGCACACGCTGCCAAGAAGACCTATACATGCACTTCAACAGCCCCACAGAGATCTTATTTTGTCGCACTGACAGAAAATTTTCTTGAGACATTGACATCTTCCCTAAGAACACTCCGCGCCATCTAGCGCCGCCGCTACGAAGCCTATACGCGTGGTCTCTAAAACGCAAGATGCGCTGGTGCGCACGTGCGAACGCTTAGAAACGCGTCATGCGGCAGCCGGCGCGTTTCAATAAAGCAAAAAAAGAAAGAACGCTAAGCAGTTATATTTAAGGGTTCTTTTTGTCATCGCAGAGCGTCACGTTTCACGTAACACATACCTAGCTGCCCATGTTGGCGTCAAGGACATTCTTTGAAGAGCGACACTCACCTGTTGACACATACCAAGTGACACACTTTGGTATCAAAGATGTTTGTCGGAGAGCAAAAGAGACCTAGTGGCTATACCTAGTGCTTCAAAACAGTGCAAAAAAGTTTCAAGGAGTGGTACATACCCAGCCTAGAGATGTAAGTGGCAAAAAAAAAAATCGGAAAGCTTTGGCGAAAACAACAGGCCTTCCTTGTTCTTCTCAACTAGGATAAAATTAAAAAAAAGAAACGAAGCGTCCACGCAGAATTCTTCTGTTGCGATGCGAGTTCTTTCGACGTCTCTAAAAGTTTTGTCAAAAGCAGAAGTTAGGGAGACTGCGAAGCACCGGGATCCATCCACGTGGTGGCAAGGACTTTGCTTCAACCAACCCTTCAGCCCCCTCGCCTGCCGTGTACTGCAGATTCCCCCTTCTTCGGCATGCGAGAGAAACTGGTCCGAGTTTGGAAATGTGCACACGAACCTGCGCAACACGATCGCAGGGGATCGCATGCAAAAACTTTTGCACGTGCACTCGAACGTCAATGTACAGAAGGCTTCGCCCGCTTCACAGGGAAGCTGTGCAGCGGACGAAGATTTTGAACCCGGACTTTTGTGATACAATAATCGAAAAATTATATTGACGCGTGTACGCTATGCAGACGACAACGACGATGGGAGCATTAACGGACTCCGTCTAGTGGGTCAGTGTGATTTGGCGAGGACGAAGAAGACGTGTCTCTGTCCTGTTTATTTGAACAAGTTCTCCTGCTGCTCTTGAAGAACGTCTCTCTGTCATTTGTCCGCGTTCTACCGCGACACTGGTGGAGGTGCCGGGGATATTATTGATTTCGACAATATTATTTTCTGTGTTAGAGAAATAAACCTGTTGGGTTTCTCATAGCTCTTTTTCTTCTGAATGAAACGTGAAAGAAACCAGTTTTTTCACGCCCCTCAAAAGTTCATGAAATTTTGCATCTGTCACCGAGTCCCGCCTCTACAGTGACCTATGTCGGCGTGAAAGAGGTTCGTTGAAAAGCCGCACACATGTAAACATTGCCACACACTCAGTGACCCAATTTGATCCGACGGTTGGTTTCGATCTGTTCCGTCACCACAGCAGCCTGATGCACTACTTTTCCACCATGGACTACCAGGTGAACTAAGTAGGCGGAAAACCAGTTAGAAACGTAAACAGATACATAGACAGTTAGCCCTCGCGAAGTGATAGTCGCCTACCCGCCGCGGTGTCCGAGGCGATGGAATTTGCTGCTGCAGCATATAGGCCCTGTATTTGGTTCACTGTTCGTAATGACGTTGTTTCGACGCGTGCGGAATGAATGAATGCTCATGTGCCGATTACTAAGTCACGTTAGAGAATTCCATGTGGTCAAAATGATTCTGCTCCTCTCCACTCCGTGTCTCTCCGTGCCTCTCCATCACTCGTGCAAAGCCCCTGCATGTTTGCGGGAGCTAAGTTCACTCGATAATCCTGATTGGTCGCTCATACACCCTCAAGCGGCGGTGCTGTGTGCCCCGCCGTTTCCATGTTTATACTGGGCAAAGTTAGCATCGTAAACCGACTTTCATTTAATTTCATTTATTATCACCTTGAAGGCCCGAAGGCATTACTATCACTATCATTTGCCTCTCAGAAGTATGGTTGACAAACGCTGATAGCAAGCTATTTGGTATACCCGGATACACAATGGAAGTATGTGTTCGTAAGGATGTTCGGTATGGTGGTTCAGCAATTCTTGTCCAAGATAACCATCCATATCACTGTCGCCATGATCTATCTTTCTCTTGCCCTAACGTTGAATCTGTATTTTTGGAATTCGATAAAACTTTTCTTTCAGCTAACATTAGAAACACAATAATTGGATCAGTATACCGTTCCCCATCATCTTGCTCTGCAAACTTTTGTTCTCAACTAGATGCTATCTTGAACATCATTACAAACGAAAACAAAAATGTTGTCATCCTCGGTGACATAAACATAGATATTACTAACTCCAATGATAGTCACTGCTCTAATTATACCAACTGCTATGCGGGATATGGCCTAGATTCATTAATAACCGTACCCACAAGATGTCCTCCGTACGGATCTCACTCTTTAATAGATCATGTATTATCAAACTTACACCTAGAGCAATGTGCTGGCGTAGTCACTGTTCCCATAACAGACTACTATCCCATATTCGTTCTATTAAAGTCTATTAACACACCGTACCAACGAAACATAAAAACGGCAAACTTTCACACCACTAAGTTCATTAGTCAAATTGCTGAAATCGACTGGAACCCGATTCTTTCTATAACAGACCCAATCCTGGCATTCGAACAATTTAACAACAAAGTTAAAAGCGTGTACTCGCAATGTACTAGCCTAACACAAAATACTCACTGGTTTTCCGCCCCTAGAAACCCATGGATAACAGGATCCCTCTCAAAAAGTATTAAAAAACGTGATAACCTCCATAAAAAATTAAAACGCCAACCTTTTAATGTAACTTTAAAGTCGCGGTACGTAACTTATTCTAACACACTTACCAGACTCTTGAAAGAAGCCAAGCGTTCCTACTTTGAGAAAACGATTGTTAAACACACAAATAGCACCCGCAAAACCTGGGATACCATTAGGTCCTTTCTTCATCTGTCTTCACCAAACCACGCACTGAACCAACTTAATACAGGAACAAGGGTAGTAACGGAAGCCACTGATATCGCAAATGAATTCAATACTTTTTTCTGTCCTACACATGATCATTCACTAGACAGTATACCACAGCCAGTACTCAGGCAAACCCCTTATTCATTTTACTTGTTCCCTACATCACCCAAATAAGTATCCGATTCAATCGCTAGTTTACGAACTACAGGTCCAGGCCTTGATAATTTACAACCTTCTAAAATCAAATTAGTATCATCTCATATCGCCGATGTACTCGCGCACATTGTTAACTGCATGTTCATAACAGGCGTTTTCCCCGATGAATTAAAACACGGTAAAATAACTCCTATATTAAAAAAAGGTAACAGAGAATTAATTTCAAACTACCGTCCTATCTACATGCTATCTTTTTTTAACAAAGTCATTGAGAAACTACTTGTAACCCGCTTAACAAACTACTTTCACAAATTTAATCTTCTGTCGCCTGAACAACACGGGTTTCGTAAAGGTTATTCGACTGAAACAGCTATAACATCATTCACTGACAAAATAAAACATGCCCTTGACAACTCCCATATTGTTGGTTCAGTTTTCATTGACTTCAGTAAAGCATTTGACACCATCTGTCATAACATCCTTTCTTACAAGTTAGAAGCTCTGGGCATTCGTGGCCCAGCTCTTACGCTCATCCGCAGTTATTTGACTAACAGAACTCAAGTTGTAAATTTCGGAGGTTCACTTTCACGTACTAAACCAGTCACTAAGGGTGTCCCACAAGGCTCACTTTTAGGCCCTTTACTTTTCCTAGTGTACATTAATGATCTTCCTCACTGTTTGACCAGTACTTCATCTATTCTAAATGCTGACGACACGACTATATTTACTAATAGCAAATGCATAAATACTGTAATAAAACGACTAAATTCTGACCTAAGCAACTTATCTGCGTGGTGCACAAGTAACAAACTTCACATCAACCCTTCGAAAACTCAGTTTATGCTTTTTCATACACATAAACGCGTCATCGCGCCCGCGCCACCGCTCGTCTTACAAACTCATGTTCTCTCACCTGCACATGAAGTTGTCTTCCTTGGCGTCAAACTTGACCCCCAACTTAAGTTTAACTTGCATGCTGACATGGTCTCAAAAAAATTGCCTTTAGAATAAGAGTACTAATCCTAACGCGCTCGTATTTCCCACAAAACGTTAGAACTTCACTTTATTATGCATTTATGCATTGTCACCTGCAATACTGCATGTCAGTTTGGGAAAACACATATTGCTCGCACATAATACATCTACAACATTTACAAAATCAAGCCTTGAGGATCATCAATTTCTCTAGTTATACGCCACATGCAGTACAAATTTCCAGTTCCTTAAAAATACTACCATTAGGTTACATGCTCCAGCTCAAATTGGTTTTACTAATATACCGCACACTAAATCATGAAATAATTTTAGATGCATTTAATAACTCTGCTCTTACCAACACTAACAATACGAGATTTTCCTTTAACAACAATTTTTTACTTCCTCGAATAAACACTAATTATGGAATGTTTACTTCCCTTTTTACGGCCATTAAATACTGGAACAAACTACCACCCCATATTAAAGCCTGCCGCACAACATTAACATTCAGGAGAGAGACGAAGAAATATTTACTAACGACACTACTGGCTACTGATTCATTACTATAAGTATATATTGTGTACAAATCTATTTCCCAGTTTTCAATGGTTCTGTACTTACCTATTGTATTGATAGCCTTTATTTTTTGGTTATCCTATATCTTCCTTTGTCTTCTTTTTTCTCCTTTCTTAGGCATTTCAAATCTTTTGTCGCATAGTCTATATAACATTTGTGCTTTGCGTATTGTAAGCATATATTTATTTCTAATTATCTGTTACATTAACCCCGTGTTCTTTGACTTGTGTCATTCCTATGTTCCATAACGTGTCAATTACTACATATTTATTTATTCATGCGCTGTATCGGTTTCATTTGCTTGTGTTTTGAACTCCAATCATTGTAAGCAACTTTTTGTATTTGTTTATTTTTTTATTAACTTCGCGTTTTCTGATGTCTGTCGCTGCTGTCTTGCCAAAATGTATTAATTCATGCAATGTTAAATTACTAATAGGAGGTCCCCCTGACAGTTCTTGTAACTCCGGGACCTCCTTCTGTACTAATGATGAATGACGAAATAAAAAAAAACATCGTTCATTAAAAAGGGGCGGGGGGGGGGGGGGCAATACAAACACGTGTAAGAGTGGTTTCGTGCAAAACAACGAAAAAAAAAGAAAAAAAAAGTCATTGCTTATTTTGTACGACTTTAAACAATCAAAGAAAAAATTCGAATTGAAAGAAGTAACACGGCAATACATTCGCAATAAAAGAAACCAAAGAAAAAGACTAGGTGGAAGGGTTGACAAGGGTAGACTATTCCTATTGGTTTATGATGGGTTCATGAACGATGTACACTGGGAACAGAAAGTTATTCAAACTGATTTGTTAGGTATTCACGAAATTTTTGCGGTCAGTACAGGTAACGAAGTTGTCAGGGAGCGCATTCCAATAAACGAGTGCATCAGGAAAGAAGGAAGTGGTCATGGCAGATGAGCGGCCGGGTAAACTTACTTGGCAGAGCTGTGACTTATGCGAGAGGAAGTTCGTTATGGTGTTTTAAGAAGGTGGTGCCTTGAGCGTGGATTGTAAAAAAAGAGTGCAGCAAGCAAAGACGTGATATGATGCGGCGAGACTTCAGTGTTGGCAGACATATCGCTTGCTTCAAAGAAGTGACACTAGTGTACCGTGAATAATGTGTAGTGATGAAGCGGGCGGCTCGGTCTTGAACGGATTCTAATGATGCGGCTAGGTAATCTTGAGATGGATGCCAGACAGCAGAAGCAAATTCGAATTGTGTACGGACAAATATCACGTACGCCAGCTTCTTTACCTCTGGGGATGCCTTCTTTAGATTTTTTGAAGTTTGAAGTTTGAAGTTTATTTCCTTTCTTCATTACAGAAAGAGGAAACAAGAGCTAAAGGCCATTTGGCCTGACAGGGGCTCTTGCTCCTAAGTGCGTTCGGCTTAGATGATGATCCGATGTACGAAAAAGCGAATATAACAAGAAACAAGCAAGTACGATGTACAAAAGAAAAATAAACGAGATAATGTGTACATTATACAATGACTATGTGTAAAAGACATTTATGCTTCAATTTTTGTTTGTGCAATCACATTAGCGCGGAGATTAAGGAATACATATATAGTGCATAAAAAAAAGAATTTCTTTGTAGATACCCGAGTGAGCGCGCAGCTTTGCGACGTATTGTTTCTATATGTGTTATCCGAGAGAGTGATGACGTCAAAATAAGACCCAGGTACTTGTAAGATGAAGTGGCGCTGATGTTGACAGAGCTAATGCGATAAGTGGACTGAAAGGGACTGCGCTTTCGGGTAAAAGACATAGATTTGCATTTCGATAAGTTGAGAGGCATGTGGTATTTTTCGCACCATGACGAGATGGCATCGATGTCACGCTGCAGGCAAAGAACATCGTCACAGGAGTTAACAGTGTTGTAAAGTACGCAGTCGTCTGCGAAAAGTCATAGTTTACAATGTATGCTAGTAGGCAAGTCGTTTACATAGATTAGAAATAATAAAGGGGACAGACAGGCGCCCTGAGGGACGCCCGAAGTCACATCGGTAAGAGGTGAGCGGTGATTGTGGAAGTGTATTGTGTGCGCCCGGATAGGAATTGCTCAATCCATCTGAGTAAGTTATTACAGATTCCAAGTCCAGGTAGTTTTTGCAGTAAGAGCTTGTGAGGCACCTTGTCAAAAGCTTTTGAGTAATCTAAGAAAACGGCGTCGATCTGCAGGTTCCTGTCCATGATAAGCAGAATGTCGTGGGTGAATTCGGCCAGTTGGGAAGCACACGATAAGTGTTTTCGGAAACCATGCTGAAATGGGTAAAAAATATTATTGCTTTCAAATTATTTCATTAGGCTTGAGGCTATAATGTGTACTAGTAATTTTGAGGGGATGCTTGTGAGGGAGATTGAGCGGTATTTGGTAAGGTTCGAGCGGTCACCTGGTTTAAAAATGGGCAAGATATTAGCTTTCTTCCAGTCGCCGGGAACGGTCCCCGTTTCTAGCGATTGTTTTAATAGTGCGCAGAGTATTTCTGCTGATACATGAGAGGTGTTCTTCAGAAGTTTACTACTAATATCATCAGAGCCAGCGGAAGAAGATGGTTTAAGACTATTGATTAGGTTAAATATGCCCTCCGCGTATATGTCTAGGTCTGGCATAGTTTGCAATGAAGCAGTAAGTGTGGGCAGGTCAGATACGTGAATGGGAGCAGTAAATACAGAAGAAAAGTAGTTATTTACGGCGGTTGCGCATTCATCATTATGGATAGGTTCACCATCGAGGTCAACGAGTTCGATGGTGTTAGATCTGTCTTTAGTGGAGAGCATGCATCAAAATTTATTTGGATTTGATTGGAGAATGGAGAGTAGATCGTGACTGTTAAATTTATGTTTAGCTTGACTAACCTCCTGAATATACAGTTTTACGCATGCGCGATACGTTTCCCACACTGCAGTGTTATTATTTTGATTTGCTTTCCTGTAGAGACGTTTTTTACGCTTAAGAAGAGATTTTACACGTTTAGGGAACCAAGAGTTGTTATAGTCTGATCTTGCGACAATAGTGGGTATGTACTTATCTTTTAGCTTTAACATTGCGTTTCTAAATAGCTCCCAGTTGGAGTTCACTGAGCGTGACGAAAAAGCGGTCTGAAAGTTTTGCCAAAATGACTAGTCCACTGTTTATGGCCTCATAGTTACCTCTCCGGTAGTCAGAGATTAGTTTTTGGGTAGATGATTTCTCACTTAGTGGAAGACGAATAACAACATGCAGGAGACAATGATCGCTGAAGCCAGGTATCGCGGTAATGGCGGAAATGTCGTCCGGGTGACTTGTAAGGAGCAAGTCGAGTATGTTATCGCCTCTGGTGGGGCATGCTATCACCTGCTGGAGGTTGAAATCTTCTGTTACTTCAAGAAACTGCCTTGCTTCAGTAGAAAAGATCCCTGTTGATACAGACAGCCTACTCCAGTTAATCTGGGGGTAATTAAAATCTCCGAAAAGAAAAACCGGTGCATTCGGCACTTGTGTTTAATGTTGGCTAGGTATTGGGACAGCAAATCAACGAAAGCTTGCTTTTTATCAGGTGTTCTATATCAAATTCCAAAAACTGTTCTTATCGTATTGTTAGAGACACATACCCATGAAAGTTCAAGGTTACTATCGTGACATATTAGGTCAGATGGTAATGTCTTTCTAACCGCGATAAGAACGCCTCCTCCCCTTCGGCCTTGTCCATCGTTATGGTATAATGTGAAGTTAGTGGTAGATGGAAAAACTTCGTTATCGTCTATGTCCGAGATCAGCCACTTTTCTGTTAGCAAGATGATATCGGATTCTGTGTCACTAATATAGCTGTGTAACTGATGTCGCTTTGGCACTACACTTCGTATGTTAGTGAATGCTATGTTGAAATTCAAAAAAAAACTTAGGCAGCCTTTTGGGGCTGGAACTTGAGCTAGTATTCTTGAGGCACCATTTGGTGAAGACCATGGGTGTACTTACAGAATTTATAGTTCGCGTGTACGCATGACGCATTGGTGGTGTGCATTCCTCAACTTTAGGAGACGCGATGTCATAGAAAAAACACTTACTACCGGTATGAAGTTTATCGAAACTGAGTTTGAATGCACATTTCTGAGTTCAGGCGAACTGTAATAGTTTAGATCTAGATGCGCGCGTGGTAGCCTCAAAGTATTCTTTGATAGTATAGCTGGTATCTTTTAATTTTCGTCCATGAGACAGAATGTTGTCTTTTGTCTTAAAATGGGTGAATTTTACAATGATGGGCCGCTTCTTTGATTCGCAAAATTTACCGATTTGGTGCGCTCGCTTAATAGAGTTGGGTTCTAATTTAATGTTTAGATAATCTGCGCACAATGCCAGTATTTTATCTTCGGGCTCCTTCCAAGACTCACCGACACAGTCGTTTAATCCTAAGAATAGTAGCTTATTTCGTCGCATCCTATTACTAGTATTTATGCTTGCAGTTTTTAGGGCTGCAGTATCGTTGCGCATCTGAGTTGTTTGGGATTTTGAAGAATCATTGCCTGGTGTTTGTCTGGTCAGCAGTGTTACGCGTGATTGAAGGGTCAATAATATCTTGTCTTGGTTTTCTTCAAATGCTCGTATTTCTACGATTTCTGCTCGAATTGCCTCTAAGAAAGGGGTGAGGCCGGTAGCATCAAGTGAGCCTGGATTCAACTCGACATCACCTGACAATAACAGCATAAGTTCTGAAAATAGTTCAAAAGCAATCATGTCACTACATAAACAAATCACAAAGCGCCAATTTACATGAAAGGGGCAAGACACCGCAATGAGAAAGTGGTCACTACTACGAAAATCCTTTGAGTTGCCGAGGTAACAAACCTGGAGCGATACGTGGATCAGCATGGTGTGCCGAGCGCTGTCGTGCCCCAAGCAGGCGCCATTCTATTCCCCCGTTAAGTGGTGCTTGGTGCGGTCCTGTGACAAGTGACGTAGGCGAGGCGGGGTCTTGCCAGACGGGCATTTCCATGCGCGCTGGATTTCCAGTAGAAAAGGTGGCGAAGAAGGGTTGGTTGGTGTTGACGGGTTCAGTTGCGTTGACAGAAGATGGCGTCGGCAATCGTGACGGGTCCGGTAATGTGCACGAGAGGACAAAAGGCCAGCATACGAGCACCTGGAACGATACGTGGATCGGCATGGTGTGTCGAGCGGTGTCGTGCCCCCTTGCATACTTGTTATATCCTGCCTACTCATATAGTCGCAGTGATCCTGAACATACGCATAGTGCTGTGATGGTGACTGAACCTTACCCTGAATGAGCATATAGGGGATGAATTTTACCTCTAAACATTTCTCACCGCACAGCGCGTCTATGTGTGGTTCTGCCTGGGCATTTAGTGGCCCCGCTATTTGCTTGGTCATCGGAACTAACTAAACCTCAAGACCATTGAAGCTTTCGTTATTAGAATGAAAGAAGGCATTTCCGTCTCTGAAGCGCCCGTATCTTTTTTTTTTTCATTGAAGCGGAATTCTAATATTTGCCTAGATACAGGTACCTTCGTCCCTAAACTTAGCAATGGAGGTGCACCTGCAGCTACTTAACTTTAACACGCATCAAACATGAAGCGCTTCTGAAACAAGGCGCATGAAGGTGACATGCTGAAGGCGCCCCAACTAGAGATCTCAAGTACCAGCTTCAAAAGACGCAAGATGACCTTTAAAATGTGTGCGAATGAAGTATGACGATTACGGCAGCTATTGAAATTTTCATTTATCATCTGCAGGATTTTCTTTCTCTTTTTGTCCGCCTGCCTTCGGAAGTGTGTACATGTTTGCATAGTTCAAAAGAAATCTATGTGAGCAGGCAGGATATAACAAGTATTCCTCTCATTCATTTGTGTCAGAGCTCCCATGCAGCTGTCCGAGCTGGTTCTAAATTCTATGCAAACAGCGGTTTCTTGCGTTCTTTCGCGAGCAGTCTGTTTTATTCACGAAAAATTGACGCGATCGTTATAACTACCACGCAGCCGAAACAAGAGCCAACAGCTGCGACCAACAGCCGGTGTAGATGAAGCGACCTTTCTCATCTATTGCGTAAACGGAAAGCTATCGTACGTTCTCTTGCAGATGTTCCAGAACGTATCAGCTTCAAAATTATTCAACGTGCTCTCGCGCTAGCATGTTCTTTCCAGAGCAGGCAAATCAAGAAGGTATATTTTGCAAATCAAGATGATTGTCACAACTCAATGACTCTTTTTTTTTTCAATTGATTTCCTTGACTGCTGTATAGTGAATAGCATTTTTTTTTGTTAACTCAGGCTCCTGTATGCGTATAAAGAGTCCCATCAAGCTGTTGAGGAACTGACCGTTACGTACGCGAAAACATCGACAAAAGTCCAGTGATACCAGGACAACTCCCGGACACTGCTATAACGTGCTAAGAGGCTCCCGAAATTTGAAGAAATGTCCAGTCTGCTCGCAGCAAGAGGCACGCGATATCTGCATCATTATGGATTGGCATTTGGAAAATGCATGACACATGCCGTGTTAGTGAGCCCTCCGCGAAGTCATTAACCGTGCGCGGCAGCAGCCCTCACCTTTACTCGTACTGAACCTTTTTTATTAAGAAATAAAAATGAGGTGTTTGCACATGTGTAACGAGGCTCCCTCAGTTTTTTTTTTTTTTTAGCGAAGCTTTCTTTGACTCTTCCTTCGACTTTTGCGCCGCTGCTGTGGTCTTGCTCGCCACGTCGAGTGAGGGTTGCGAACGTGTATATCTACACGGCAGGAGCGCAGTAGAGGGGAAGCCGGTGTAAGAAAGTGTGCTTTGTTTGGGATCAATAGACCCTAGCAGTGTTTACATGCAGAGTGGTTTCACGCTGATTGACTGCTCCTGCTAGTCGTCTGGTCAGGAACTTCCAGTTTCTTTTGGCAGTCTGTTTTCGGGCACCATTTATCGACCGCACGTGCTTTTTTGGCGAAAGGGAAGTGTTCTTGCATCTATTTTGTGCTTTCTCCAAAGGTTGACTTGAAGTGACTATTTTAAAGGTTCAGAGCGCAATGCGCAGCGTGGATACTGGGAAAAGCTATCGTTTAAATGCTATCTGATGTCTTCATCAATGGTGTGCACTTTTCATACTCGTCCGGATCAACGAACCTCCTGCCTGTGATGGTAACTGGCGTTTTTCTGTATCTTCGAAGACATCTGTTGCTACACAGAGGACGAATTCAAGAATAACACGATGAGTGACGTCCGCAATGCTTGTCAGAGAAGAAAAGTGAAGGAAGTCTTGTCATTCAAAGCAGGCAGACGCGGAGAAGGCATTGTCATTATTTAAACGACAGTGGAGGCTAGCTAATCGCTCGACAAAGCGTACAAGACATGCTGCGTCGTGGACTCAAATGGAGCTGTAATCAGCCGTCATTGTACATGCATGGCTGGGTGAGTAGCGCCGTCTTCTTAGTAGAGCAGGTGACAGCACACCTGTTAGCATTTTACGCACTTATCATGGTAGTGAAACGCTTTTGTTTCTCTTGTTCATGAACATTACTTTGCATCTTCGATTTTTGCTGTTTAGATAAGATGCTTTTACATACTAGCTGTAGCATGTATGTGCTCGGCGGGTTCTCTGCAAACTGAAAACAGCCTGAAGGCGATTTAATTTGGTCGAGCTGTTTTTTTTTTATCGTACCAAATACTTTTTCGGTGCCGTGTAAACAAGCACTGCTCTGCAAAGGATTGCACGAATGATTGGACCATCAGCGTCTATCTTCATTTGGTGGTAGTTGTAGTGCCTTTCTTCTGTGCCAAATAAAAGCTTACGTACCGCGCGAAAAACAATCAGGGCGATTAAAACCCTCAGCGCACGTCGTAGGCAGCGTGGCGCTTTCTCGATAGTATTATTATATATACTTTATTATCAATTTCTAGATATTACAAACTTAAGGAAGAACACTGAAATCAATTATTGTCATGAAGGTGTTCTGCCAACAACTTTGTTTCATTCGAAAGCAACTCGTAATTTCTCGTTTCGTTTTTATGTTGTACTGGCGCGCAAGTTACATATTACCAGCACACCCGATTTCAGTCATCAGCATAGATTTCAGTCATCAATCAATTTCAGTTACAGTATACTTCAGTTTTTTAGAGCTAACGTTCAATAACCTGTACCGTGTGTACGGTACGCAATACTGTGTTGAACTTGAGACTATGCAGATTTGACTAGGTATACTTTGGGCACAACGACGCGAATTTGTCATTTAGCTGCTACCTTGACTCTGTCAAGCCGATGATGGCAACCACCGTTAGTCCCGAGAGAACCTTCCAAAAATGTTCGCAAAATCAAAGGAACCGAATTAACAAAATGAACGCCAAGTACCCAGTATACACGACCCACGACGGGGCCGTTTTGGCAGCTGTCCCGTGTTACATCGCCGCCGGGCCTTCGATACACGTCGGCCGACCAGGACAGGAGCTCGACAGCTGTGAGTCGGAGAGTGCGCCCGCGTCGCCTCTCCAGCTCGTTCGCTGCGGCTGTCAACTGGGCGCGCGCACAGCAGCAGCAGCAGGCAGGAAGAAAGGGCCAGATAAGCCGCGGGCGATCCAGGAAGCGGGCGCAAGCCAAGTGCGTGCTCGTGGGGAAGTACGACGACAACAGGCCGGCGCTGTGTCCCCCTGTCAAAGACAAAGGCCGGCTGCCACACGGCTACTTAGGGCGTATACACGTATCGCAGGTTTCGGAGACGTTCAAGTTCGAACGGCACCCGCTGGCGCTCCCGCTGGCCTCGCGGTGGTGCATTCCGCGAATTTAGAACGCACGCGCACGTACTACAACGAGGCACTTATATGTACGAGTACAAGCCCGCTTGCCGAAAGCACGCTCGGTGCCGCACGACGAAGCTCCCGACGCTCTCTCGACAGCGGGTGCAAGTTCTCAGCGTTCCACGACCGCGCATCGCATCTTGACGTCCGCGCCACTGCAGCGGCCGACTCCTCTTGCTGGAACGCGACACTCGACAAATATTTTTAACTCGGCGTGACTTCTTCGTTGTCGACGAGTGTGCGCTCCCGCCGCGATGTTTGGGCCGCATTCTACCAGCCGGATCCTTTTGCGCAGTCTGAATACCTAACGGAAGAAGTGCACATTTTCGCTTGGATAAGAAGTCTCTAACGGCCTATAAAACCTCGTGTGGGCACTCGGGGAAAGGGAAGAAAAACGTTGTGTGCGTGCATATATGAGAGAGAGAGAGGGAAATAATGCAGAGAAAGGCAGGGAGGTTAACCAGAGGTAGTTCCGGTGGGCTACCCTGCGCAGGGGGAAGGGTTAAGGGGGATAAAAAGAGAAACAGAGTGGAAGGGGGAGATAGAAAGAAAGGGAGACAAGCACGAACAAAGCGCGTACACTACAGAGCGGTAGGGGGCGGCATTCTTAGAGTCTGTCTTGAAGCTCCGTAGACCGCAAGAACCTTAATAGCGCGAGTAAGGCCTTCAACGCGGATATTCTTTCGGAGCATTGGCCTAAAGCTTTTAGTTCTGAAAGTGGACGATTGTCCAACTGGTCCAGTACTCTGCACATCACTTGTCTGTGAGCACTGTATCGTGGGCAGACACAGATAATATGTGCGAGCGTCTCGTCGATGTTACATGTGTCGCACGTGGGGCTGTTGGCCATTCCAATAAGGAAAGCACATGAGTTCGTAAAGGCAACGCCGCATATATTAGTACACCGGTACGCCCCAACAAGGGTCAGTTTGTTTGCTGCCCGATCGTGCGTTGGTGTACCACCCGTACATGCACGAATGCAGACTGGTGCTGCTCTTTGGCACGTTTTGTTTTTTGCTGGTAGTCGCTGATTAAGAAAATGTCTGTACGATTAAGGGAGGGTACGGTTGTGCGACTGTACAACTTGATAGCGTTTTGAGCAGCTTAAACGAAGACGTGCGGTGGAAAACCCAGTGCGCTATATGAGATGGCTGGAGGAACGTGGCAGCGTTGAAGACACCTATGATAACGCTACAGCAGTATGCTTTACGAAACGGACAATCGCGACAAGCTTTACGGTGTCATTGAGAGACTAGGCATGTAGATTTTATTTTATATATATTTTAGAGGCAGTGTCACTGCTGGAATAGTTCCTGCATTTTTCTTAATGTGAAGCATTTTTGGGTGAGCTTCTTCATTATTTATTCCATGACGTCCAGCGAAGGTTGTTCGGAGCACCACGTCAAGCTTGCCACCCTCACCGTCTCTAGTACGAAACAAGTGTTGCGTCTAGTTCAGGGGCGCGTTGTTGTACGCTGGTTTCACTAAATGGCATCCTCCGCGCAACAGCCGCAATGCAGTCGTTAGCGAGTGTTTGAGAGTGTCACAAAGCGTTCACCCCATCGTTCTCTATCGTACAGTGCAGATGTTGCTAGTAGAGTTCTGCGCGCGCCTTTGGGGCTGTTCCCGTGTCCTGATGTGTCGGGCATTGTACATGAGATAGCATTGCGTGCTCTACAAGAAACGCTGTTAATGAGGTTCACGCCACAAACGTTGCAGGTATAAAACCGGATTCCTATATGGAGGATATCCGTCAGTCTAGTTCTGATGCCCGTAAGCAAGTAAACAAATTGCAGAAGGGAAGTACGCACAGACCGTACTGTTCAAGCATTTAATTACTGGCATTTCGCGGTAAGTGCTTCTCAATAACATAGATTCTCACAATGCGTAGTATTCGCGTTGTTAGTTGTTTTTGTTTATTTATTTGGGGGTAGAAGAGGGGGGAGCTTGCTCCGTAGCACTGTTATGCCCTATCTCAGCTGACTGGGTCGTCATGAGCCAAATCTAGGCTTATTCACGAGTTTATACGGTATCCATGGGCTGCAGGGGCTCCAGAGCCAGTGACTGAGCCTGAAGTGTGTGGCAAAAGTACTCACGGTGTCGTCATTCCTGCCGGTCTCCCTACCAGTAACGAGCTACGCGCCAGCCAGCTGGCACCAGCTGGCACCAGCTGGCGGCATAGAAGCGGGAGAGAGCAAAATGCCGCCGAAATTATGTGTACATTACCCGCCTTACAACGGGACTACTGGTGTCCTTAACGGTGACAGCCAGCTGTGCGTTCAGATTATCCTGGGAAGAGAAATCCAGCCACGGCAATAGCGACTTCTTTCACAGGAATGTGCTATTCGTCTCCAAGGTTAAGATTATTCTTATTTCGTCCAAGATTACCATGTGATGTGCGCCGTCCCATCCTCCTTTCCCAAGGTGTGGGATCGATCCTCACCACTGAAATTCCCAGGAGGTGAGAAGATCCGCGATGTTTAGCCCCACTTTGTGTTTCCCGTACAAAAAAAAAAAAAAAGAAGGATAGAAAAGATAGATTGCGATTTGGAACCTGTCACGCCTGTAGCACACTTTCACCTTATTGTATTTCTCGCCCTTTACGTATTACTTGGGCTGGCTAAATCCCAAGGTTTTATGTGGGCGTTATTTGAAGCCTGCTTAAAGCTTGACGGGTGGAAAACTAGATGCGAAGAAATTAAGCCCACAAAAATGTTATGACCCGCATTTCTGGCAAGAAATAGTAGATAACTGCACTAAAGAAGTAAATAGGGTGGCGCAAGGACTAAGGCGACTTGTGTTGAAACCAAAACGCTTGTACTCTCACAGCACGACGTGAAAACTAGTCTATGGCGTTTACATTGAACAGAGAGTAAAAAATTGTATATCATTGAGCCGTTTCTCAGAAATAAGGAGGCAGTATTTAGGCGGCTGAGACGGCGTTTGCGAGCCGTTGGGAGTTAGTACCGTTATTTTGGATGAAGAATTCAAATGTCATCAAAATGGCAAAAAAGGGAAAATCATCGCACGACACAATGGATCGTGCTCTGATATTTTACAAGGCTTAGTAGCGAGACCTGCTAATACAGACAAATGCGCGAAGAAGGAGAATTGATCTGTAAAGAAGGGTTTCAGTTTTTTATTCGCTACCAGTCCAAGAGCGCCGTCCTTTGCCTCGCATTTCTGGGTCTTTAGAGGATTGCACATAGTAAAAGCAGATGCATGTAATCGCTACGGGGTATTAATTTATAAGGCAACTTACTTTAGAAACGCGAAGGGCGAAGTTCTAAACGTTATTTTTTGTTCAGTTCACAAAAAGGGTCGATTGCAAATAAAGGCTACTTACACTTCGATGTCCCGATTTTTTTATCATGCCGGAACTTCAGTGTCCGTATATCGGAAGGACGTCACGAATGAAGAGACACTTTCTCGTACTGCGGTCAATTAGCACAAAAAATTGCCAGTACTGACTAAGCAGAGATTCTAATTTCTTGAAAACACTACGCCATCCTCAAAAGAAACAAACAAACAAAAGCAAGATAGGATCGAATAGAGGCTGCTTAAATATAATAAATCACAGTCAGCTCATGCAGAAATTTCATGACAGCGTCGCCACCAATTTTTCCTTTTGGCACTTTGCCTGGCTTACCAATTGCCCCTTCTTGGTAGAGACTTGCGATCGCAAAATTGTAATTTACATGCAGAGCTGAACTCAATATTTTCCTCAAGTGTACCTTAATGTCACAAATGCCTTTCAGGTTTACGCAACGTTCACTAGCGCACTGTTCTGTCTGGCAACGTCAGTTGAAATGTGAGATCTGAGCTTTCAAGGATTTGCAGCAACTCTCGCGTAACTCTTGCGCTTTAGCGTGCATCCATAGCTCAAATAGTACGAGGCGTCCACTTCCGTCATTCTGTATGCATTCCCCTTCAATCAGCCCATTGCGCACTGTTTCATAGGGTACAATGGCCACAACGCAATCAGTTTTCACTTTAGAGGTAACTAGGTAGTAATGATAGGCCCGGTTCACGGCGATGCCGTGAGCGCCGCCATGTTTGATCACGTGGTGATGCGTCCATTGCGTGGCTCAGAGGCCTCCGTTGCCTCCGTGTTTACAGTGATTGTGCATGAAGCCAGTGCGGCTCACGAACAACTCTGTGCGGCGGATATCGTAGACGGTGACTGGTGGACGACAGGAAGCTTTGGCTGCAGCTTCAGAGGACATGTAAGCACTTCCGGAGCTCATTACGCGTCGTCCAAGTGGCGCGAGCAGCGTATATGTGGAGCTGGTACTAGAAGCGTAGGTAGAAATGTATTGCAAGCTGTACAAACTTTCCCTTTATGATTTAAGTCAAGATCAGTATGTTTTGCTTTTCGTTTTTCATTTGGCTAACACTTTGAAGCAGTGGTTTGTCACGTTTCTTACACAGTAAAGTTCCTCGGTGTGGTCATTACCTCATCGTTGGTTTACTGCCTAATCGCTCGTGGGTGTGTTAATTAGTACCAATAGGTCTTTTTTTTTTCTGCTCACAGTTCTCGGAAAGTAGATGTTCTGTACTTTGTAATAGCTTGTAACAAAGGTGTATTATCGCTATTCACGCACGGACTCTGTGGACCGTCACGAAACATGCAGCTTCGAACATTCGTGTCTTTTCGGTGTGAATTAGTCGTCACTCATGCTTCGGCGCATTGATTCAAGCGGGCGCCCTTCAGCTATAGTCTTAATACGTTGGCGATAAAGCGGGCGAAATATGCGTGGGAGTTGGTGTGGACGTGTGTAGATAACCTGCGAGAAAATTACTATGCCATGAAACGGCGCTACTCGCTTTGTCGCTGGAATACGAGCGGTACTCGCTCTTGTCGATGTGCCGGGATGGAAGTAATTTCCTCAGAGGTTAGCAATACAACGCTGGCGGATGAGAGATTTTTCATATCCTCGAGCAAAGCTGTGAATCGTAAAGGGCCTGCACCACAGGCAGTCCTTATGTACGTAGCAGCAGTCGGTGCACTTGGCCACACAGATTTACTCCATTCTTTTATATATACAAGTAAACATTTTTGCAGCAAGCTGCTGCACACGTCTACTTTCTGGAGCTCTACATTTTTCAGCATAAATGGATCGCAGTGCGTTAGCGAATGCCTGTTTGCATTTCTGGTCGCGCATTAGCAGCGCAGAAGCGGCAGTGGTTTCGTATTTGTGCGCTGTCTCTGAGGCAACGTGCGGCGTGCCACCGAAAGCGCCATCTCATACTTCTAGAACAAATTGTTCCATGTACATTTGCTCCAAGATACATGTAAATTGTTTACAGGAGGTATTCAGTGACCTGGATTGGGAAGAATTGGGGATAAGAGTTAATGGAGAATATCTTAGTAACTTGCGATTCGCTGATGATATTATATATGCCTTGCTTAGTAACTCAGTGGACTAACTGCAATGCATGCTCACTGACCTGTAGAGGCAAAGCAGAAGGGTAGGTCTAAAATTAATCTGGTGAAAATTAAAGTAATGCTTAACAGTCTCGGAAGAGAACAGCCGTTTACGATAGGTAGCGAGGCACTGGAAGTGGTAAGGGAATACATCTGCTTAGGACAGGTAGTGACAGGGGATCCGAATCATGAGACTGAAATAATCAGAAGAATAAGAATGGGCTGGGGTGTGTTTGGCAGGCATTCTCAGATCATGAACAGCAGGCTGCCTTTATCCCTCAAGAGAAAAGTGTATAACAACTGTGTCTTATCAGTACTCGCGGACGGGGCAGAAACCTGGAGGCTTACGAAAAGGGTTCTACTTAAATTGAGGACGACACAACGAGCTATGGAAAGAAGAATGATGGGTGTAGCGTTAAGGGATAAGAAAAGAGCACATTGGGTGAGGGAACAAGCGCGAATTAATGACATCTTAGTTGAAATCAAGAAAAACAAATGGGCATGGGCAGGACATGTATTGAGGAGGGAAGATAACCAATGGTCATTAAGGGTTACGGACTGGATTCCAAGGGAAGGGAAGTGTAGCAGGGGGCGGCAGAAAGTTAGGTGGGCGGATGAGATTAAGAAGTTTCCAGGGACAACACGGCCACAATTAGTACATGACCGGGGTAGTTGGAGAAGTATGGGAGAGACCTTTGCCATGCAGTGGGCGTAACCAGGCTGACGATGACGATGACGTTTCTAAAATAAAAGCGGAAATCTCGGCGCACTGGTGATACCTCATACACAGCCCTAACCACAGTGAAAAAAATTTCGCGTGGCCAAGAACCAACATTTCTGTTTGCGTGAATATTTTTTCGCAACTGACTACTCTCTCATATAGCTCCACAATCCCTGTTCTTAACTCATCTTCCCTTCCCTCATGCCACTCTGCTGGCGGCAGTTCAGGTGTTCGCCAATGTTTGATAGCAACGCTGCAGTAAGCAGGAATGTTCATTCATGGTTTGTTCCCATCATTATGTATGATATACCAACTACCCCAGTCGCAGCAGAGTCCACGTCATATAGAGTACCGAACCGAGCTACACGTGCTGTGCAGATGCCGGTGGATTTGAACCCATTAACGATTACAAATAAGGACATAAAATTAAACCCTTTAAACCTTGGCAAATGATTGTAGTGGTTCACCCTGAGCATAGATGTCTCCGGGTATGCATGTGGAAACTTTTAGACACAGATATGTCCAAATTTAAATAAATTATCTCACTCCTCATAGAAGCCTTCGAAAAAGACTGCTGCGAAGCAATTCGAAAATTAATACGGTGCCCCCAAAGCAGTCCCAAGCGCTCAATAACTTTCTGCCCGTTTTTATGCAACAAATGTTTCAGCTGTGTCAAATTTCAGGCTGATGCTTCCAACAGTTGTGAAACAACGCGCTGAAGCGAACCCCGCAGATCTCGTCACTTCAATTAAATGCAATTTCGGTAATCTTATATAAGACACCTAATCATCCTGCGAACAAATACCCTTGCATCTAACCATCGACCCATCGACGCGTCGAGTAGCCTTTCAGTTTTGTTGCACGGTATTGCGGAAATTTGTTTCACTCACAAGAAATCTTGGTAGACGTTTCGCCTGGACGTTTTGAGGTAACGTTCTGGGTGGACGTGAGCCAGTGCCTCCAATCACCTCCAATCGCCCTGCAGTGAAACTCTTGCCTGAACTTTGTCGCAACGTCATTATTTCGACAGCGCCAGCTTGAACCTGTTAATCAATCATCTCGAGCAGTTCTTGAAGCGCAACAAGAAGACTGATAGCTGCGAGAAACTCGCAATTGATGGTTGCGAGAAAGCACCTTGTCCAGTCGGTTCTTTGTCTCTATTCTTTTTGTTACGCTTCAAAAACTACTCAACGCGAATGTCAACCAAGTAGCCTGTCTGTCCATGCTGCTGTGTTAATCATTCATAGGCAGGAAATGACTGCAATGCATACTAAACGGAGGAAATACCGTAACCTAAAAGTTATGAGATCTTTGATTCCTCAAGACTGGCCCAAAAACACTCGCATATCTCGGATTCTGTGACGTCACATTGTCGCATTTTTTGCTGCGGTTTCGTCGCGAAATTCGAAAAAAAGGAGAAGAAAAAACTACGATCCTTCAACTTTTTGTGTCGTTTCAGTTCCCTGCCAGGACGGTCGCTGGAAATTTCTTTGTGGCATCTTGGCATATCTTTGAGCGCTCCAGTACCACTTCATTTGAGAGATTCCACACAGGCGCAAACTGCAAGAATGTAGACATTACTATGAAAGACTTCCTCTATGACTCTATAGTTTCCTATACAACCCCGCTGGCTAGCTAGTTAAATACATTGCCCATTTTACTAGTTTGTTTAGGTGTCTCATTTCGGCACCTAAATTTATTTCTACTAATGCAAACGAACAAGTTAGCTCATCCGCGTATGACACGGTCGATTACTTTCGATTATATTTTATTCTTGGTTTTCATGTATCCAGCAATTATATTCGAATATTGCACTCTGCCTGCGGCGTACAATCTTTTTTCTTTTTTTTTCGCAGCGCTCTGTGGTTACTCAGAGGCACTGTGCTGTTGAGCACTACGTCACGGATTTGTTTAGAGGTGATGTAGCCGCGTTACGATGAGGGCAGCATGCAAAATGGATGCACTTTAAATCGGTGCACATTAAGCAGTACAGCAGGTGGTCAAAATCCGGAGCCCTGTAGCCATGGCGTCCGTAGTAGCCCACTGTACAGTTGCGAGAGGCGAAGTCCCGCAGTTTAAAAAATTCTCGGCCAGTCCCATTTAGTGCGCACTTAGTGTGCCATTTGTTCTGATCCTTGTTATAACTAGTGCCATAATGATTTGAAGCCTTCCTTGTCCTTCCTTGCAAGTCATAACAGCGTAGTCATTCTCTAGAGAACACTATAACGGTCTTGGTTGATTTACAGTTACTCTTTAACGTCCCTCGAATGTGGAGCCGCGCGAATAATCGAGTCGGCGTGAGGAACCCTCGGTCGGTGGGCGCTGTCGGCGTGGCTGCAGCGCGGGCGGTTATTTTTGATCGGCAGAGCGCCGGTCCGGAAGACGGGCCGTGCCGCTCCTGTGCCAAGAAATTTGTCAACAGCTTCAGCGCGTTTGCGAGGCAGGAAGCAGCGCTGACGAGTGCCAGCACGCGGCGGGAGGCACCGAGGGTGGAGCGATGAGTCGCATAAGTATGCGGGCTGGTGGCAGGCGGAGGGGCGATAAGGTTCTGGAACGTGGTAGGCGTGATATGCGGCGTGCGCTGAAGTGTCATCAGCATGGAAAATCGTTATTTGATAGTCAAAGTTCGCTGTCCTCGAGGAGAAAACGCATGAAGATCGACATTGCGAGTAGCAGATTCAGTCGCTGTAGCTTCGCGAAGGATGTGCCTCTGAGTGCGCAATGCGGCACTCCACCGACAGATGTCAGTTCTGAGCACGCATGCCACATAGATATAAGAAGCGTTGATTTCACTGATGAGGCCTTTCAACTATAGTGCGCTGCCAATTGGAGCTTCGTGAAGCAACCGATTGGTGGCGTTGAAACTTCATACTATATATAGATAGATCGGTGTCGCGTAGAAAGGGAGCCCTCGCAGTGAAGTGAGATTACAACCGCGAATAGCGTAGCCTAGTTTAGAGCGGTATTTGGGGTTTTGAATGTACGAGAAACGCTGGAGGACAGAGCTTCGGTGGCGAGTACCATCATCTCGTTACGAAAGTGATGTTCCCGTCACCACCGCCACCGCCACTATCAGGAAGCTGAAAGATGTTGATTGCAATGTACTATTAAAAAAGGGACAATAAAGAAAAAGAAAGTGTTAAGCTGTATAATCTCCTCAATGTTTTTTTTTGTTTTTTTTCGTTGGGTGGCACACTACTTGGGATGCTGACCTCACGTCTGTACATCGCCGTGCCCATAGAAGCACGTGCGCGTAGAGTTCGCGGCTGATAAATTCGAGAATTTGCATGCAGAGCGCTCGCACTCTTCCACTCGCACTTCGTCCCAACACTACGCTACTAACCCACGTACTAGAGGCGAGAATGAATGCGGTATCTCGCGTGCCAAGGCCTTTGCGAATTTCGCCGCGAAGACCCCCGTCAGTTGACAGATACACTGCGAATGTCTGTATAAAATGCAAGCGTACAAAGCCGCACAAGAGCACCCTGCGCCGTCAGACAGGTTCATCCCGTGTAAGATCCTGTTCCGGACACACCTGGTGCCGGCAACCGTGTGCGCGCGCGCCACACGTGAGCAAAAGAAAAGCCCTGAGCACTCGTGTTTCTAGAAACGATAGTGAGGCCCCCGCTGGTTTCGCTATGCTTCTTTCAGGCGTACAGGGCCGCGTTGCGTGCTCCTTGGTCGTTGCGAACTGGCGCAATCCATAAGGGCCGTTTCTCCAGCGGCGATCGGTATTTGGTGAGGGCGTGGCGATTTATGTCTCAGTTACGTGACTCTGCGCTCGAGCGAGACGAACCGGACCGACAAGAATACCTGGCCAGGTTCACCCTTGGGGGTCTACAGGGTGATAGTTGACGCAAATTCGCGTGCGGGAATCGATTCAATTCGGTCACAATGTATACAGCACGGTCTTTCGATGTTCGCGTAAGCTTACGCCAGGTCGATTCAAAGAGTGCCTAGCGCCATAGGTAAGCGCATGCTTCCACTTCCGTGCCGAGTACGTGCACGGTATACATGGTGCCAACATCCAGCGCTGTTGTCATTATGCTAAATGTGGCAGCGCTGATTAATATGCGCATACGGTTCATACGGTTCTGACATACGGTTCTGTTGCAAGTGCAGTATCGATTGGCATTGTGAAACAGAAGTGGAAGAAAATTTGCGCACGATGTTGACGGAGCCGGGATTTATCCACCCAAGCTGCGGGCCATGTTGGTGCTTGAACGGGACGAGCAAACTGCTGAGTCGTCGATCGATGACCGACAGAGGTGCTTTTAAAGTGGAGGATAACACGCGATGTTGCCTAAGGAAAATCACATACCTTGGGCGAAATGTGCTTAACAAGCGTATTTAGGAAGTTCATACCACAGCAGAGCGCGCGCACAGTAATTAAAATAAGTAAAAAAGGCCAGGACCCGCCACGCCTCTACGTGTCGCAGTGCATGGAATGCCGGCACAACGGAAACATTCGCGACAGTAGCAGCGCGGGCAGCCACGCCTTATGGCCCCTTGTTCGACCATAAAGTGTCGGACACATTTTATTCATTCTGTTCTTGCCGAACGAAGCAAGAAAAAAAGATACGTACACTGCATTCCTGATTATCTTGATGGTGACGAATTTACACTAGCAACTTAACAGCACACGGTTCGTTATTTCATTAATACTTCTGTAAACTCGGGTGAAACTCAACGTTACCAAATAGCGCCTCCATTGCCGTTGCTCACGTCTGCGTATTTGGTGATCCGTTATTCATTCAATGGTCCCACGTTTGCAGACAAGATTGACCTGCCCTTTGTTGTGCCATTTCAAAACCAGAAACAAAGAAGACTTGTACATGTTACAAGAAAAAAGTACCCGATTAAAATTACTATTTGCAATATCGTGACTGATTACGCTTACCAGTTACTGTCCCAGGAAAGTAGTTGAGCAAATACTAAAATGTAATCGATTACTTTAGCGTTAGATTCCTCCCTACATTGAATAACGTTTAACTAGAACGAGGTGGCCTGATTCTCTGAATGCCTCCTCCGCAGCCTTTCACACATTTTCTCTTCGCAAGAGTTACTGCTCAAAATTTTGTTGGGTAATCTTGCGTCGTTTTCTTGTGCAGCCAGTGCCTGTGTAGCGACACTGAAATCTCGATCTACGTGCACGCTGCATATCGTAGCGCTGTAGTAACTTACAAATACGTCGCTCAAAAGAATCTCACCATTCGATACCGCGATTCTGGGGTCTGGGTTCTCTGATGAAGCGCAGCGCTTAATTGTAGGTGAAAGCGCTTCCCATAGGGTCAGTGAAAAACTGAGAAATCGTTTTAGGTGATTCCCTGGCATCAACGTCTGAAGTGGCCATCGATACCGGGCCACGCAAGGAGCGATTGAATTTGTCGGCCGCATCCGGTGGACCTCCTCTCCACGCCTTTCAATCGTTACCCATTTAGACTTAAACGACCAACTGTAACATATGTCAGGAAACGTTCACGTTTCTTGAAAAGGTGGATAAATATGTAATGTAATTTAATATAGAGTGGCGAGTTATTAAGCCTTATAAATACCGTTTGTATGTCGCATGCAGTCACAAAAATAGGCGTTATTGAATCACGTAATACGAAATGGGTAGAATTACATTCGTTTACCGGCGAAAAAAATTCTGTCCTCGTCAAAGAAGTAAAAGCTTGCACTAAGCGAAGAGCGATTGAGCAGCAGCTCTTGCTGCTTCTGCAGAGCTCAGAGGTTGGACTTCCAAGAGGAGTGCGCTAATGTGCAAGCCTGTATTGTTCAGATGGTCAAGGTGTACCTACAGGACGCTGATTGCGGGTAGGAACTAACCCATGTGCATGATTTCGTACCTTAGGATTCTATAGCTCGAGTTGAAGTGTCCCAAACTGCGTCCTCTGCCAGTGCTTGTTTCGTGAGAAATATAAATGGTCACATGTAATTTCTTACTGAAGAAGGTAATTGAATCATAGCGAGTGATAAATTATGGGCTTTTACGTGCTATAACTACGATCTGATTGTGAGGCGTGCCGTAGTGGGGGATTCCGGATTAATTTTGACCACCTGGGGTTCTTTAACGTGCACCTAAATCTAAGTACAGGGATGTTTTGCATTTTGTTCCCGTCGAAATGCTCCCGCCGTGGCCGGAATTCGATCCCGCGACCACGTGCTTAGCCGCGCAACACTAAAGCCACTAAGCAGTTATGGCGGATACAGCGAGCGTTCCCAAAGAATGAAAGTAATCGTAAAATCACAAAAATACCAGAAACACAACAGAAAACAAGTAATTTTTACTTGTAATTCAATACATACAAGTCCAAAAATAACGTACGGCTACGCATTTCGTGTCCGTGCATTGAATGCCAGTGCGTCGTTCTCCGCTTCGTCGCATTCCCAGCGAAGTGCTGAGCGAGCATTACTTTACCGATACGTTCACAATAAGGCCGAAGTGTGCATCGTCTGCGCCGGCACCACTAAATAAATACTGAATTCGCTGCAACGGAGCCTCATGTTTTCAATAAAGGTGACCTTTCCAGAAAAGCGAGTAACGAAATTTGGCGTCGAAGCACCATATAATACGCGTATATGTATATACCAGTACTACACGCATATAATAACCATATAATACGCGTATATGTATATACCAGTACTACACGCATTTAATAACCATATAATAGGCGTGCGATGCTCTCACCAACTGAGCTAACACGGCGCCGTTTTCGCATCCAGTTTCTGGGATACATGCGTTTTGCTGCTAGAACTAGTGGTGGCGCTGGCTAACACTCTCAGGGTTAGTTTTAGCACCAAAATATGTATACCCCGGAAAGTGAATGGGAAAACGGTGCCGCGGCAGCTCAATTGGTAAGAGCATCCGACGCGTAATGCGAACACGTGGGATTGTTCCCCAATTGTGGCAAGTTGATTTTTCATCCATTTGCATTTCCATTATTTTTATCATTTCTTTAATTCAATTAGTCAGTACAAGTAATTTCCCCTATGTTAACCTGGGTGTCCTTCTTGGCTTCTTATGATATGATATACACATGGATATGATATGTACACATACATCGTTTCCCACTTTGACCAATATATTCTAATGCTAACGCATCAGAATATATTGGCAGAACCCATCTCTCGACGGCTGTCGGTGGCAATGCGTTTAGAGATGAATCAATATACTGACATAAAGTATTGACCATCCTACCGTGTCGGTGAAGCAGCGCACTGACCAGGACATGCTGGAGAGACACAAGCATACACTACACTGGCTGCACTCGCAACTAATATATTTTAGAACAAACACCTGATATGCATATACCTGCACATTCTCAGATGGTAAAGATAAGCAAGGCAAGATTAAAAGCACTTTCAAATACACTTGCCCACGCATACTCGCGCGTCAAAGATAGGCAACATATCTGTCATGGTGTGCAATCCTATCCCATTTGAAAGGGCTTTTAATCTTTCCTTGCTTACCTTTGACATATCATGGTGCGCAGGTATATAAATATGAAGTGTTTGTTCTAAAATAAAGCAGCTCCGAATGCAGCAAGTGCCGTGTATTCTTGTGTCTGTCTGCCTTGTCCTGGTCAGTGCGCTGCTTCACCAACTCGGTGCGATGATTAATCACCAACTCGCCCAACTTTACATATTACTGAACGACGTATTGACACCGTCGAAAGAAGTTATGTACCAGGAATGTACTGCAGCGCGACTACTCTTTTGCACTTCCCTAAGAACACTCGTCACTATCCAGCGCCACCTGAGCGTGGCGTTCAAGATGCTTGGCGCACCGGTGTGCGAACGCTAAAAACGCGTGAGGTGGCAACCGGGCTTCTGTCTCGAGCTTCTTTCTGGACACACTGTGCCATCTAGTGGCGCTGCCGAGAAGTCCGCGCGTGGTCTCCGAGACGAGGATCGTGATTGGCCGGTGCCTGCGAACGCTGAGAATCGTTCCCTTATTTGCCGCCCGTGCAGTGGCACGCACTCAGTGACCCAAGTTGTCAAGAGTTCCACGGAAGGGCGACCTATACCCAATGTATAAATGACGCAGTTCACTGAAGCGTTGGTGCGAAATACGTTCATTGAAAAGCGGCCCTTGTACGACTGCATTTGTGGCACAACCTGCTAAAGGATCTGGCTGCTGTACTTGAGGAAAGACTGTAACGTGGACTCGATTCCGCTCAGTGTCGGATAACCTTAAGGGATATTTTTCGTCATTGTAGAGCGGCACGTTCCCACTGTGACATACTTAGTTACCCAAGTTGGCTCCAAATACGCTGATAGAAAAGCGGCACACACCTACGGGCACGCACCCAGTGACCCAAGTTGCCATCAAAGAGGTTCATAGAGGACCAGCGAAGACCGAGTGGCACATACCCAGCGCTCCAAGTTGGCGTCAAATACTTTCATTGAAGAGGAGCGCACACCCAGTCCCGCGTCTACAGTCACCTATGTCGGCGTGAAAGGCGTTCGTCGAAGAGCGGCACATATGTACACATTGTCCCATACTCAGCCACACAAGTTGGTTTTGAACCCTGTTCCTTCAGCAAAGTAGCCCGTTTCGCCACCCAGTGACCCAGGTAGGCAGCAGAGTGGTTAGATGCAAACAAACATGCCTGCAAACATGCATAGACAGATCAATACAAATCCCTGGCATAGGGCCGATACATTAAACGTCACGCATGCAACCCATCACCAGACGCAAGTCTGATTAGATGACTATCGTAACGATGGGGTCCGTTGCCCACAAGAGGCGCTCTATCCATCTGCAGCCTCTTGAAGAAAGGCGCGGAGAAGAACGGCACAGAAAAGAAAGAAAGAAAGAAAGATGGAAAGAAAGAAAGAAAGAAAGAAAGAAAGAAAGGAAGAAAGAAAGAAAGAAAGAGAACGCTTGAAAACGAGGACCACGATAGAAAAGGAACAGGTCACGTGCAGTGCAGGCGCAGAGCGGTGAACTTTCCCAGCGACGGCGCGAGGCACGGCTGAACGCGCGCGAGACTTTCGCGCATCGCTGCCGCAGGTGAAAACGCGAGCGCGACACGTGCAGCCGAACCGTCCGTCGGCTCCCTCACCCGCTGCAGCCCACGAAGACAAACAGCTGTCCGCACGAGGAGGTGCCCGGCGGGGTTGAAGAGGGAGAACGCGCCCTGTCGCCGTCCTCCCGACGCGACCGAGGAGGGCGAAGGGGGCCGAGGTAAACTAGCAGGGAGGGCGGGCGACGTTACGGCAAGGGGTGCGGCGAAGCTGCGTAAAACAAAAGGCGGCCGCTGCTGTTGAGGCGGTGACGACGGGCGCGCGAGAAAGTATTTCTCACCGCTGCCGTCGCAGTCGACGACGACATGTGGCTTCCACGCCCCGGACTGCCGCCATAACTCAGCGCGACACGCCGTGCACGCGACGGCTTCCGCCATCATCGCCGCCGCCTGCCGCGGTGGGTCGAGCACGAGCACATAACGGACGCGCCTTGTGCGCGAGCACCCATCGCGAACACGCACTGTTCATCGGCGAGCCTCGTGACGACGGCTGTTGGCCGTGTGTCGCTTTTTCGGTGAGCCCACGCGTACCCGCGTATCATTGACTCTCCCGCCTGCAACCCGAACGAGCCAGGTGATGAGCAGGGGAGTGACCTGAATTGGGAGCCTGTTGCGGAGGCCGCTCTGAGCGTCGTTGTTTGGGCGCTCTCGAAGAGTCGAGTCCAGGAGGACAGTGCTACAGAAACTGGTGCCGAACTGCAGGCGTGCATTATTCTGCTTTATACAACGGAAATAACATAAATAAATAAATATATAGATAGGCAAGCGCCAATTAATAACCGTTTTATTGACGGTTTGTCTGCGTCATTCCCCGTTCTCGTGTTCATTGCGTTGCGCCCAGCTTCACAATGTATTGCGAGCCACGACATCAACTTGTCCTGTAACAAGTACCTTGGGCATTTGTTGAAAAAGTGAAATATGTCCTGGGAATTTAAAAATAAATGTCTATGAGTAGCTAGTTCTCTGTAGGTGTTCAGAAAAGTAGCTAGAAATAAAGGCGTTAAGCTAGCGCCATGGGCAATCACATTGCTGGGGTATAGTATGAAACAGCTGCCTTAGGAACAAGGTCATTTAATGTACGTGTTTCTTTTCTTTTCCTCTTCTTCTTCTCTCATCAATCGCATCGCTTTCCCCCTTCCCCGGAACAGAGTGGCCAACCGGAGATATCATCTGGTTAACCACCCACTTATTCATTTGTTTTTCCCTTCAAATGTGCGCGCAGGTGTGCTCTCTCTCTCTCTGCTCTATATCTCTCTTTACATCCCATACTCTTCCCCCCGTGCAGGGTAGCAAACCGGACCTTCCTCTAGTGAATCTCCCTGACTTTCCTCTCCTCCATTTTTCTCACTCTCTTTCTTTCTCTAGCGTCCCCCGACTAGTTTATGTACGCGTCTTCGATTGTCCTCGCTCTCCTTAGCTGGAACGTGCAACCAACCAAATCTGTTCAACAGGAACACGTTCTACTTCAGTCCGTGAAACGTCTCCGTTCATTGCTAATTGCTCAGAAAATCACAAGAGGAAGGCATCAGTTCTAATATAGGACCAATATAAGCTGCTGCTCCATGTGGCCCCTGCTTAAATTGAGAGTGTACACTCTAAAAAACGTTTACACCCTTTGGGGTGTATATTTGCCACACAACGATAATCGTCATCTGTCTTGCCCGCATTTGCTTTCTTGAAAACGCTGCGATCGTTACTTTCCTGTCGAGAATGCTCTGTCATGCTGCCACACCGTTCGTGAGTTGGAAGTACCAGGCTCGCAGCGTTAAAGAAAGGAAATGCGGCAAGACAGATGACGATCATTGTTGTGTGGGAAATATATACCCCAAAGAGTGCAACTATGCTCAGAGTGTAATCGTTATCTCTGTTGCCCGCATTTCCTATCGTTAATGCTGCGTGCCCGGCACTTCGAGGTCAATAACAGCATGCGCATTACCAGCGCGACATAGCATCCTCGACAGGAAAGTAGCGAGCGCAGAGTTTTCAAGAAAGGAAACGCAAGCAGGGCAGATGACGATCATCGTTGCGGGACAAGATAAGCCACAAGAGGTGCAAACTTTTTAACAGTGTAGTCACAAAGAGGAAAAAAATATAAGATAAACAAACAGGGTGCAAGGGCCCAACAACGTTCTCCCCGTGAAAAGAGCCTGGTAAATAATCCCAAGGCCTCGAGTGTACGCAAAGACATGCAGGGACTTGACTGTATTTTTGTCACCGTACTGTCGACGTCCCTTTCCGCCGCATATGTGCAGTTACTGCAGTTATCTTACTGTAACGTGAACCACTGTAATAGTTTCGGCACGCATTCACTTCAAAAAGTATTAAAGATAAGTTTAAACTGCTGTTTACATCTTTACTCTGGCAATGTATTCTCTCGCTGCGTCAAGCAATAATCATACACGAAACAGCGCCAGCTTTCGCGTTAGTTGGCGAGTACGTGACTGTGAGAGGCGCGGGAACAAGGCAGGGCTGACGTGAACGTACGTCGTTCGACTCGCAGATAATGTATCAAACTAGCATTTTGATGTATATAGCTTGCTGTAGTACAACGGCGATATCTTTCGGTAAGATTCGTAAGTTGGTAGGGATAGACGAAGCCGAGCCAGGTCCATCGTTTCGACTCACTTTTGCTTAGAAAGCGAAAGAGTACTGTGCTGCTGAGCGGGAATGGATGATAGCTTATAGGTAACGTAGTAGTGAACAGCTTTAAAAGCCTACCGTAGAATACTCAGGAATAAAGCTAATGTTTTAAAACCTGCATACTGAGCCGTGTCATATGCCTCGTTGCTGGGTGCCGGATTGCGTCAAATGGAGCTTCGCAGGCGATGGTGTGTGGACTAGGTACGAAGAAATATAGTTTAATAGCACTGCATACGTGGTACTTGGTGCAGGAATGGAAGCACTACAGCGCTCACACATGTGCGTCCTCGAGCCGTGATATGAAGATCTGAATTGCTTGGAGGAGTGCAGTGGAGGGCTCGCATTTTCCATGCGCATTTTTGACACTACCGCCTCCCTAATTGCCAATAAGGTCTATTTGCCCTCTTCCTTTGACTTCCCTGTCTGATCAGCTGAGTCCAAACGGCCGCACGGTCGACCACAAAAATAAATTATGGGAAGTTGTACACAGAGTGACGTATTTGACCAAATAAATCAAGCATTAGTATACAGGCTTATAATCATCGTCAACGATCGTTCTGCTTAAAAGTGCGCGAGCTTTTTTTCAGCGCGTCCCTTCAACCATGTGCCGCTGAATCCGTCACTGGAACTGCAGAGCCACTTCAATGAGCTGCCGCATGAACGCTGTTCGCAATCGTGCAATGTAATCCTCGCGCAATTATATCTTGTCTGGCGGATTTCCTCGCACCATCTTTCTTGGCAGGTTGCATATATAGTGTAGGGCCCACGACGACTCGAAAGACTCGTGGGCGCGGTGCTCAGTCAAGTGCACTCGGCGGCGGGGCTAAGAGGGCGCCGAGTCGAGCTCGGGGCACACAGACACGCCTCCATTAAGCTCAAGTTAGAAGGTGCTCTCGAGTGAACGCGACAGGAGAGCCTGCTCGTAGAACAAGCGTGGAGGATTTATGTGAATTTATACGGCCGCCGCCGAGCCGCGCTCTCCTTGCAGGACGCGGCGGCGCGCGCTGCTAAGTTTAGTGGCTGGTTGACGCTCCCAGTCAGCGCCTGCCTGGCTGCCCGCGCGCGTTCACGGCGCTTCGGGCGCGCTTCTCTCGCGCTCGGAGCCGCCACGCAGCGCCGTCCATCATGCGGTTCGTCCGTCGGCACGCTGCGCCAGATCCATTCTCCGCACCGAGACGCGCGCGGCCTTGTCGCCAATTCCTCCCTCGTTCGCATCCCGACGCGCACGCGGAGGGGGGGCGAGGTGCTCGTTGCTGTCACTCCGGTACGGACAACATTAGCATCACGTGCGTCGCGACGTCATGTACGCTCTGCAACCTCCCTCTCTCCCCAGTTACACTTCGTCCCTGCGATTTCGCCGCCTAAGTGGCCGAAATGTCTAGATGAAAAGTGAGCCAGTTTTTTTTCTTTCCGTGTAGATGGCATATAGTGCTCAAGCGTTACGCCATTGGGAAACAGCGAGGCCCGAGTAAGCTGGTTTGTGAACTTTGCTTTCGCGTGTAAACGTGTTTCAAGAAGCGCGTGTGCGAAGGAATCACTTGCGTGACGTCATTTACACGGCGCATCTCCCTCTCCTCTACATATCCTTCATGCCCTTTTACCCGCTAGGTGCCGAATTTGCTCAGGGTATAAAGTGGAAACACGCGTCTCGTTTTTAAAACGCTATGACATGGATTAACTGTATTACTTGCACAACTAGTTTGTGGAGTTACTAGGTTGCTCTCTGCATTTAAACGCGTTTTAAAAGGCAAGGTTGAAATCTCTAAACATGTAATTGCTTTGGCGGGCTGACAAAATATTTGATTTGTATGTTTTATGTTCTAATAAAGAAAGAAAGAAAGAAAGAAAGAAAGAAGGAAAGAAAGAAAGAAAGAAATTGTAGTGACAGAATGAAAAAGTAAGCTTATATCCCTGATTATTCCAGTTGGCTTTTTCTTGCGTGTAGTACTTGTCCTTTTGGATGCTGGGAAATACTCTTACGTAAGTTACCATAGGCACGAGGAAGTGTTTTTATTCTGTGGGTGCAGAAACGTCTCTCTCACAAGGCCAGTGAGGCACATTGCTTAATGGAAAATATTCAAGCGCCCAAAGCAGGCATAAAGCGCTGAACTATCAAAAGTGTCTACTACAATACTGATTCCACTGGAACAGAGTTTCGACGTAATGTTTCCGTAGTAATGTCGCGCACGGACATGGTAGAAGTTAAAGCCGGTATTTTTTTAGGACCCACGGCATGGACGCAGAAAAATCTTGAAACATGCTAGTTGATTCATAACGAACTAAGAAAACAAGAAACTAAGAAACAAAGAAAACAAGTACGAATCGAAAAAAAAAGACATTGGAGTGGACGCCGGATGACTATCAATGAGAGAACCAGCTCGAATTCATGCCTGACTTTTAAGAATTCTGTAAATTTTTTGACATCCTGCATGATGTGGCGAAGTACCTGTATAAATATGCCTTGTAATAATAATATTCAGCTACAGGTCAACGTAACAATGTTGACGTCCGTTGGTAATCATGTTGTCCCATGCTAATTACGTGCTATCATTACAATGTTCTGGATTTGATAACTGTGTGTCATTAGTAGGCATTGACACAACAAACGACTCTTGGAGCACTGAGCGGTCTTCCGATTCTAATGAAGTGGTACAGAGCTACTTCGCTTACCTACGCCCGCCTTGTCTACAGCCACGCAGAACCAAATGACTCCAGAACGCTTGGGTTTGCCTGCTGTACCTAATTCGGATTGCGTCTCTGAGCGTTACAACATTGCACAAAAGTATGGCATCGTCATTTTAGTGAAATGCAGTACATGCATTGTGTAGCGCGATTCTCGCAGTCTTTTTTTTTATTATTCATTGAAGATGGTAGTAAAATGTATTTGAATAAAGGGACACCAACAGTGCTTTCGGCTGCTTTCATTATGCATGCAAGAGTTGAAAAAAGGAGGGTTTGCGCGACATGTTAGCTGAAACTGCACCTTCGGGCGCGTTATCGCCAGCAACATTATGAACGAATGAAGCATGGGCTCGTGGTGCTTAGGCTCTGCATTTAGATACGGTGATTCGGTGATGGTCATTGCTAATATTAAGGGTGGGGTTAGGTTGGAATGCTTGCAGCGGCGTTGCTTATCCATTGGCTAGCACACTTACACTATAAGTGAACTTGGCTTGCCGTCTTTTCTCCATATGTGGGCCTTTTAGTTTATAAATTTTAGTTTATAAGTTAATGTGTACGCCTTAACAGGAAACTTGAGCTCGGGCCAAACTCCGATACCACCCATTTAATGCATGTAAAATGCGGAAACGCTTTTCTGAGATGACCACAGGGCCCATTTTAATAAAATTTGCTGCATTCGATGGAGAATTTCAAATGTTAGCGACTGTTGCAAACGGAATTTTCAGTTATAGTACGAACGTTCTAAAAGGAATTTTCAGAAATTGGGAAGTTTTAAAAGGATAGAAGCACGAAGTTTACAAATTCGTAGCTGTGCACTAAGAAAAGATATCGCAGTTCTGTAAACTGAATCGGTCAGAACATCCAAGGTGGACAAACTTGATTTAATAATTTGCATCTCACGTGAGTTTGGTACATTGTTTGCAAGGGTTTTGCAAAAGGCTTACTCACATATTAGTGGTCTGCTTGAGAACCACATATAATACATGAATTTTGTCTGCTTTATATGTATTATTAGATACAATTTACAGAATTGTGATACTCTGTTTCACTGCTGAGATACTGAGTTGTAAACATCATAGTTTCGTTTTCTTAAAACAGACAAACTTCAACATTGTTAATAAAAAGATTGAAGGCCTAGATCAAAAATTCGCTGCCAACAGTGACTATATGCTAACTTTTTCTTTTAAATGCAACAAACCTGATCACATTTGGGCAGTGGTTTCCAAGGAAAACGATTTCTCCTTTTCCGTGCATTTAGATAGGTGCCCCCGAGCTATAGCTTCCTCTTAATATGCATGTTCGTCAGTGTATTAATTTCTATAAGAACTAGGTGTTCAAAACCTGCTACCAAATACAAAAGGGGTGCGGGCCTTTGTCAGGCCGCCAGAACAGCGTATTTTTGCCCTTGTCCTGACATTTGTATTCTTCTTTCTCCAAACAATGAATGCTGAAATAATGGCCCGGAAAGGAATGGATTGTCGTTCGGTATCAAGAAAGCCAGACACACGAGCTGTGCGCAGCAGAGGCGAGGCTATTCTGCGAGTGAGGCTTTGCTTCTGCTGCGTACTTGAGGGCCCCAAGTTCGTTAGGGGAGATGTGTAGCGTCTGCTTGTTGTGGGCTTGGGCATAGACTGGTGTAGCAGACGTGGAAGCAATGTGGCGGAAGAGCGCAAGCTTCTCCCTCGAACGGACGCTGAGCTGGGGCCGGTGTGATTGTTATGAAAGCCTGGGTGCATCTTTATCGACTCTACCCTACCTCTCCGGAGAAGGCTGAAACCGAGGCGTTATAATGAATGCAGGCTTTATGACGTGCAGCAAAGGAGAGCGCCATATATACAGCTGCGCATGGGACTAGTGGGTGGTACCGCGCTGTGATTTCTGCGAACTGGGGACAACATTTTCTCCAAGTAAAGCGCGTTGAGAACACCCAAGCAATATTTCGAATTTTTTTGCAACCTTGCGCAGCTATACACAGGGGAAAAAAATCTGAATGAGAAGTTACCTTTGGCTAGTCGGTTAGGTTCGCGCTTAAGCGCTTAAGACGAAGCATGTGTTTCCTCCTTGTTCGTCTGTTATCGTTCCCGCTGTTCTTGGCAGTGGATGAGTAGCGCGCCGGGCCTGAGATTTAGGCAAAATGTCTCAATGCCCTGCCATAAACAAGGCTAAAGCTCCTAGCCTAACGCAATGAGAAACGACGAATATACTTAAGCGCTTGCGTTTTCACTGTTAGTTAGTTGCTTTCTCACTGGGTGCGATATTATCCACGAGTAGAACTTGAGACATCGATGTACAACACACATACGCTTGTTTCAGGGTTCATAGCGTTTTACTCAAGTTCAGGCTGAAGTCATCGTGTCAAGGACGAGACCAGTAATGCGACCAGAGAGTTGGAAAAGGACCTATCCAGCGCATTTCGTTGAACTTCGGAAACAGAAAAAGTCCTTGTCGTAGTAGGTCGGAGAACACGCAAGAGGAAACAAAGACTTTGCTAACCAAATTATCATCTTAGTTACTAACGTTATCTCTACAAGTTCCAACCCACGTGATAAGAAACTGTTTAAAAATTTTGCATTATTACGACCTCAACGTAATTCATGACAGCACTTAAGAAAACACCAAAACTTCATTTATTCGCTCTCTGTTGCTCTGTATTGCCTAATATTAGGTTGAGTTCAACTGAAACATTATTCTGTGGCTTCGTCGTCTAGGATAGATTTGCATCGGTAGGTTAGGGTAGCAGAGAACAACTATGTGTGCTGGTGTAACCCTGTCCGAGTATTTACGCACACAACCTCTGTAAACCTGGTATTTGGTCAACAAACTATACACGAGTAGAATAAAGAAAGGGAAGCATTTTAGACTGAATGCTTTTGTTAAACACTGTGACGTCAGTCAGCGTCGCTGAATTTTAACAAAGACATTCAGTACAGCTTACCTTTGCTGTACAGAAAAAAGGTACAAAGACGGCAGGACAGTCACTATAGTCATCAGTTCTTTGTTCCATATTCTGATGCCCCGTAAGCATGGCTCTGTGTAAGAGCGGACACATGGCTAGGCCACTTCTACAGAAACGATCCTTTAGTGATGAAGTCATTTACGTCTTTACCATTTGGCGCAATGCGCGATCCTCAAGACGCGCACTTCCTACTGTCGTCAATTTCTTTTTGTATATCGGTTCCCGATTTTGGTCATGTGTCCAATGTCAGCTGACCCAGATAGGAACCAGAAAGTAAATTTTGGGTCACAGAAGAAAACACGCCGTCTCACACAAAAATGAGAAAATAAACAATAAGGATTGTTATGTGACTCTGTGGCCGCACACATTGTTGTTTATTTGTATAGACCTGTGAAGTGACACGCTCTTCTAGCCAGACAACGCTACCCTTTCAAGACACTGGCTATGGACCAGCCCGTTCATGAACCTGGTGAAGTAAATGCTGCAGGGAACTTTTGTAGGACAATTTCAGATGGTGTAAGGCGAGTATCACTAAGCGACTTGCAATTCTACGACGTCCACATCGCGCAAGATTCTACTCTGAATACTGCAGCTGAAGCTTCTGCACAGGCACACATGTCAGCATGGAGAAGTTGGGGGCTGCTATGGCAGACGATCTGTAGGCATTCTTTTTCTCGCAGGCCGAATGATACAGCAAAATCTTCGCTATGGCATCATGGCAGGATCACAGGGAGTGATGCTAGCCATTTCAAGTTATCACGGTCAGATGAAGAAAGCGTAGCAGTCCGGTCCCGATACTAAACAGATACAAATCTCTGTAGAAATTGAGCTAACACTGGCCTATTTCTTTCGTCTGCTGTGTCGACAATATAATGCATAGAATAATCCGCACGTGCATTGACGCGTTTCTTGAACACGTCATCGTCTATTCTTACAAGATAACAGGCTTTCGTCTGAATCATTCGCCGATTGGCGTTATCGGTACAGTTTCTTTCATCCTGCAGGAGAAACCAGCCGAGCACCTCTCCTGTGTCGTCGAAGACTTTCGACGCAGTAATAGGTTGCACCACCTCGTATGTATTGTTTATTGTATGGTTTATTTATTTCCCTTTGTGTAATCACTGCAGCTGCGACGTAACTGCTCTTCGCCGTCTACTGGGTTGGTGCAGAAAGTCGCGCAGATCTCCCCGGATGTGTTTTTTTATTCATCTACGTTAGGATCTAATGCCCCTCGCTTGCCCGGTTGGGATAGCCAAAAGAAGCGACGTGTTTGCTCTACTACGTCTTATTTAGGTGGTGCTCGATACCGCCTCAGCCGGGGGCTGATGCGTCGTCCGTCTCGAGATCAAGCGGCGTTCAAGGATTCGGTCCCGGAACGCCACTCGTCTCGGACGCGCTCGAAGCGAAGCAGCGGAAGCTCGAGGGCGCACGCGTACGTGCACGCGAGCTGCGGACCACGGCGCCCCGCGGGGTCGGCACCCCTGCTACGATAAATAAAACGCGTCGCGCAGCATCACGACGGTGCGCTGAAGCAATGAATGGAGCACCCAGAGAAACACGACCACAGCAATAGCAGCAGCGGGGCAGGTGCCGGTTGACAGGAAAGAAGCAGGGAGAAAGCTTTATACGAGAGGAAGAGGGAGCGTCGCCAAGACCAACGGCCTTACCACGCAGCGCAGCCACGGCAGGAGGGCTCGGTCTTCTCTACGGGAGGGACGCTGGGGACGCGAGCTGCTTCCATTTATAAAAAGCCCGCGGAGCGCGGCTCGCCGCCGGTCCTCATGCAGCGGGGGTTGTTGATGCATCATTCCGAACATGGCTGCCGCCGCTTCAGCGGGAAGTGAATCAAAACAAGCGCTGGACCGAGAAACGACAACAAATGGACCGGATCTCGAGTTCCCCTTCATCTCGTTCTCTCGTGTCTTCTTCTTCATTTCTTGTTTCTCGCGTCCTCCCTTGTTTCGCCGTTTAGCCGAGAGCGGCAACCCTTTCTGGCGCGGAGGCAGCGTTTCCGCGCATGAAGAACGTCGCTGCCGCCTCACTGCCGCCCCGGGGAGTCCCTGCGCGAGGGATGCAACCATTGCATGCAGAGCGCAGCGGCGGCAAGCAAGCTGCGGACGGACGGAATGAGAGAACCGCGCTCAGCTGCGGCGAAAGAAAAGAAAATGGCGTAACCGCCGCGCTCCTTCTATATATAATCTGTCGGGCGGGGAAGCGGCGGCCAAAACGACTTCCACGCGCCGTGCAGATTGAGCTAGCAGCAGCTATAGCCAGCGTTTCCGCGCGCGCGTTCGGCGTAGGACGGGCGGTTAAGCCTAACTGCCTTTCCCCGCCGTCAAACAAACACGGCGGGCCGGCTGCTGCCTTGCCGGCGCCTCTGGGTCTTCTTTCCGCAGGGCCGCGGCGTCCTTTGGCGCTGTCGAAAGACGTTCGGGCCCTTCGGCACGGAACCGAGACCGATGCTACCCTAATGGGCCGCGGCGCGGCCCTTTGGTCGGAACCGCGTGCCGACGGCGACGCCCGCTGACGGCGTGGACCCCGCTCCGGAGACGGCCGCGCACCACTTGCCCACGGCCGGGATGCTGACCTCGCGGCCGGCGCCTCACAAGAGACCCTGGTCAGCGAAACGCGAAGACCAATACGTGGTGCTCGCGTTACCCTGCTCAAATAAAACACATTGTGGCATGTCTCGTATTCTGTTCACGTACGCGTTCAGAGGTAACTAAGAAGCAATGAATTTCAACCTGGGTGACAAGGTAATAACTTTTGCAGGGTTCCGCTATAGACGTACAAATGAAAAAGGATCCAAACCAGAAATTTCCTTTAAACGAGTACTCAGACACATTTTCAAAGTTGTCGCTTTATAGCATGTGGTTCTTGCACAAATAAAAAGAAACAAAGATAAAGCCTACTTAGCAAGTCTGATAGGGAACAGTTTTGAGATACAATTTTATAGGAAATTAATTCTTGAAAAGCGGACATAGCGTCATCTACATTATCGTGACGTTATGGCGTGTAGCAAAACGTGCTGACGCTGTGCAGTGACAAAGCTACCGGTATTACGTTGATGCTCACAAAAAAAAAAAAAAAAAGAACAGATATACAAGAGCGCTGCGCGCATTTCTTTCAGCTGCACCCGCATCCGATATCCACGGCGGTAGCAGCAACGGAGCGAGCCAATCTATCGATGACATCATGACACATAGACTAATAGGTGCGACAGCCGAAACTGCTTAGTACAACTACTGTAGTAAAATGTGTTCGGGCGGCGTACCACGACTGACAAGAAAAAAAAAAACAGGCACTTTCGTCATCATCCCGTGATTTCAGGTAGAAACAACTTTGAGGGAGTTGGCTCGTCTTGAGCTTAACTTTATCTATATATATATATATATATATATATATATATATATATATAAAGTTTGCACTGATACACACACAGCGGTTCATCGCTGAGTCACTCAGACGCGGTCGTACCGGCTGGTGAATTTCAAAAAAAGCAGCAGCGCCTTTGTAGCCTTGCACGTAGCAGACACCCGAGACCACTTGCCCAAGATCTTCTCCTCTTGTAAAGGGCCTGTCATCCGAGTGCCCCAAAGCTGTCCGAAGGCCACTGTTGTCATCTTGGTGTGTGGGGCCGTCACATAACAGATGTTTGCTGGTTGCTGATCACTGGTGCTTTAAATGGACGTGTAGCAGTAATAATTGCGCAGACACCATTTTGAGAATGCTTCTGTGAAACTTCAAAGAAACACAACAATGAGCATGAATTAAAGTAACAACTGAGTATTTTTAGTTCAAGTACTGGGAGTAAAAAAAGAAATCTGAAACATCAAAAATATGCACTTGCTTCCTAGTTCCCAATTTTCAAATTGATATCATGCAAAAAATTATTATGCAGATTTTTTGGCATTGTTACTAGGCATAGTGATGCCCGTGATGTGTGGGAAAGCAGTAGCTTCGCAAATGTGAAAACGAGTAATCTTCCTTTTGTACAGAGAACATTTGTTTTTACTCATTGTAGCAGGCACCTGGTTTCTGTTTTGCTGCATTCTTCAGGCTCGCCAAGGAAGCTTAAAAAAGAAATTTAAATCACCTTGGGCTCGCCAAGCAATGGTTGTCAGGCCAGGGAGCATGCAGAAGCCTGCTCATACATGATTATTTCGTTCGATTGGCTTTTCTGGGCAAGCGAGACAGTCTAGTGTGTGTTCAACTGGCACTGGAGCATCCACGTGCATTGTTCAGTTCCTCTGCAGTGTTCTACAGTAACGTGGAATAGTGCATATCAATGTACCGCAATGAATAAATGCACTTCGTGTTTCAAAATGTAAGAGCTCAGACAGCTAGTCAAGCTTCTGTCGAAAGGCGGTCTATATATAATCGACTGCGTGCTCTTGTGTGAGTGGAAACACTACACGACGGGAAGGATTTCTCGTAATAATTCGAACATTACGCTGTCGAAGCGCTTATGAAAAAAAGCAACCACTCGAGGGGGAGGGGGTAGTAAAATAATATCGCACTTGATATTAGTCGAACACAATTAACAAAATAACACGCACTCACGGGCATTTACCGTTGTTTGCGGCGTCGTTATATCAGCCAATACTTCTTTAGAAAATGACGATTCGAAAAATGATTTGAAATGACGATTAAAAAAATGACAAAGCGAGAGAAGCCTCTCCGTCTTCACCGCTGTTGTCATTTAAAAAGTATCTTGCCGAGTCGACCGAAGCACTAACTTGCAGTCTTTTATTGAGAGAGAGAGAGAAAGATTTATATTATTCTGGCCTCCTGTCCGGGGCTACTAGGCGTTAAAGCGGTGGTGAGGGAATTTCTAGCAGGGAGGCTAACCTCAACGATACCTTAAGTCGAAATTCGATTTTTGCAGACTCCCAAGTCTGCCAAGAATTGCCAAATCTGAGAAATAGCTAAAGTTCACTCATCATTTCAAAAGGTGCAAGATGTTTCTGGTAGAAGAATTCCAACAGAAATGTATTAAAAGAACGTGTAGAAAACCTCGATAAAATTCATCGATTTCTATTGGCGCAGTTAAGGAAAGAGTTAGGTCCATAATATCTGCGCCAAAGAAATTTAAACGCGGCAAAGTGTAGGTAAACGTACGGCCACACCTCACTCGGTGCACCAATTGTTCGCACACCGCGGTCTCCGCGATCGCTGATCGCCTCAACGCGATCGCTGATCGCGTTGAGGCGATCGTTGAGGTCCGGTAGTTGTAGGGCGACCTTGTGGACTTGACGACCGGGAAATATCTCAAGAACACAAAACAAGGAATGCACCGTCGCAAGGTCTAGAAGGGTTCCTTCGCAAATGCATTGGGCGCCAGAGGAGAAGGAGGCAGCAGCACCAGTGCGCCTCCCGGCGAACGTCGGCCCTCGCAAATGTCTTCATCGCGAGAGTCAATCCTCGGGGAGGGCCCCCGGTCGAAGATTGCGGAAGCGGGGCGCCCCGCACGGAGCGCCACCCCGCGTGTGTACACACACGCGTCCAAACGCGCACACTACAAACGCAGATGGCATGTACACAGGCTCGGCGGCAGGTAGTTATGCCCACGTTTCTCTCCGCAATTCGTACTGCAGCAGTAGGCGCTCCCCATCGCCGCAGCGCCGGCAGGAAGACATAAAGAAAAGGCAATTACCGGGACAGACGGAGAAGACAGTGCCAAAGGAGGCATCAGCCCTTGGTGAGCGCCCGACCATTAAGGGGAGCGCGCGCCGGCTCTCCTAGGGCGGCGGCAACAGCCGGCGGCGAGGGTGAAGCAGTGCGCCCGGGGAAGACGGGCTAAGGGGAACATTAAGTGTAATTTGGCCGAAGCGACGCAACGGCTTTGCCCCCGGGAGGGGGAGACGATGACGACGCCGCGGCGGCGGCTCTGAGTTCGCCAGCCAGCGGTATAGTTATGGCCCGCGGACGGCGCGAAGAGCCGCCGCGCTTGAGTCCAGGCGCGACTGGATTGAGACATTCGCCGCCGCCGCTGCTAAAAGATGGCGAGCGTGTGTGGTCTCTGTGCCGGCCAAAACGATCAAGGGTGGGGGGGGGGGGGGGAGTGGGAGAGCGCGACAGGGCCTCGGTGCGCGTTGTAAGCTAGCTGGCTCACTCCTCCGTCTGCTGCTGGCTCGGCTGACCATCGGGGGGCATCGTGCACGAGGTACGCGGCCGGGGCAACGCGCCCGATCAGCCGTGCCTGCCGCGGCTGCGTCGGTCGCCGGGCCGCACGACTCGCTCTTGGCCGGCGCGAGATGCTGTTGGCACGAATTTCGGACGGGAGGGTAGGTAGCCACGTGTGCAGTCATGGGACCGCCTCCGGGCCCCGCGATTCACCACTTTCCCCCCTCGTACGCCTTCGATGCCAGTTTTCTCTATAGTTGCGCTTCTTTCCTACCTCTTTCCCACATCAAGCACCGTTTGCTTCCGCCAGCAATGCCCTCCTGCCATTCCACCTTCTTGCCCGGTGCCCTCGGCCGCAATCTATTGGTAAACGTGGTAAACGTCACATTCCGCTACTCGCTCTGACAACGATCCCTATATTTCGCGTCCTCCAAATTGTGCACTTTTCTAGTATAGCCACCGGCTAATGAGCTTCTTACTGCGTTCGAAAAGACATGCACGTATGTGAAAAGCTCGCGATGGTGCATTATCGCATTGTTCACCACCGTGATTGTATGGTGCCATGTGCACTGGACAGTCCAGAACTGCCACAAATTCGGTTCCCCGCGAGCCGTACATTCTACAGTGTCGAGCGCACGGTTTCACCGAGAGAGCGTGTACACACGTTAACTGGTCCAGAAAGGGTGCGCTCTGCTCTAAGCCTTCGTCCCCCCAGGTGCCTACAAGAGGGGTGTTGAAAGAAAGCACTTACAGAGTGTTGGCTCTTCGAACTGCCGAGCTCTACACTTTAGCGCAAGAAAATGGCCACCACATCACGTTTCAGTGGATTCCCAGTCACTGTGGTATACAGGGCAACGAACTGGCCGACGCCGAAGCGAAGAAAGCACTCGAAGAACGAGAGTCACTGCTTTCAATTCCTTTTCAAGAGCGGACGCCAGCTGTCTCCTCTCCAGTGTCATCCGAAAATTGACAGCAAAGCACTGGGACAATCCGGATAATCGCCACAGACGACTCCAGAGGTTGGACCCTACCATGAATTTTAGGCTACCACCGAAAATTCAACGAAGCTGTGCCAGTCTTCTGCACAGACTAAGGCTGGGGGTAGCGTTTACGCGCGGATACGTGTACCTCATACGACGCACCGAGTCTCCACACTGTGAGGTATGCAATGTGACTGAGACTGTAGGTCGTGCGCTTTGTGACTGCGTGGAAGAGCGTGGTGGAAGAGCGTGAAAGGTTGGGCAACGACCGTAGGCGTCTCGACAGCGCACCGTAGTCGGAGGACGTTATTTTAGGCCCTTGGCCAGATGCTCAATCGAGTTTCAAGGCCATCCAGGCATCACTGAACTTTTTAAGAATTACGGGCTTGGATTGCCGACTTTGAGCATGCCAAATTGCTTGTCACATGTTCTACATCTTCCTTCTATCGTCATCGTCACTCATCATGCACCTCTTTCTTCCCTCTTTCTTTCCCTCTTCCCCTTTCCCCAATGCCGAGTAGCTGGCTATAGGAATATACCTCAGGCCGACCTCTCGGCATTTCGTATCATTAAACTTCTCTCTCTCTCTCTTTCTACATGGCCTACCTATGGCAGCAAGACCAAGGTGCGGGAATAGTTGCTGCTCTCATAGCTAGTGGTGGCATTACGAATACCGCAGCGGATTAAGAAGACGTAAAGACGCGGCAGAGGACGTGTCCGCTTTGCATGCCCATCTTGTCTACGTATCAGCTGCAGTAACGTTAGCAGCTGTTTGCATTAACTATGAATAAGATGGAGTCCTGCGCTCTTTTCAAGTATATATATATATATATATATATATATATATATTAAACATGTCTATCAGGCAATAACATCACCCTAACGCCAGCTTCAACTTTCTCGTTTTAAAAGGCTACGTTGTGTTTCCTATCTTTCTTATTTACTCTCTACCTCTTATCGCACTGTTATCTTCGTCAGTTGGAAAGGCGTGTAGATGACAACGCGTAATACTGTGCATCTCACGAATGTTGCTGCACGTAGGTGGTTCTTGAAAAAACAAAATAACAGGTGTTACAGCGTTGAGGAGAAAGAGCGATGGACCAGCCAGCAGATAGCTGAATGGCGCAGTCAGCTGCCCGAATGATTGAATAGCCGAGATTTTTTCATCAAGGCGGAGTTCTTGTCTGTCTGGTGAGTGGCCCAGGAAAGAGTGAGAACGATGATTGAAAGGCGCGGGGCGGAGACACGGTACCGCCTTCGGGTGTTCGCTCAATCTACACGAACATGACGTTGGAATTCCTTATCGCGATGGGTGCAGAGACTTCGCGGAGGATTTCAAATTAGAGGCGCGTAAGAAAGAGAAAACAGAATGTGTCATATTTTGAGAAAGGTATCTTGATAGCCCTCTCTTCCTGCCGCGACGATAAAGTAAGTGCTGGGCTATTTTTACGATAGAAATGGCGTTCCACCAGACGCCTGGACACACTTAGATTTACTGCTGCTGCGGCATAAATAGCTCTGTTCCAGCGATTGTAGGATCCCGGCAGCTAGTGAAAGGGCAGAAGGCGGGTCTTCATTTCATACAGTGGCGGTCGTTCGAGCAGCAACAGGCCAGAATTTTCTCTAGCTACGATACAAATTTCTGTAGTGACAACGTTTGTGAGACCCCCCTCCCCCCGGTAGGACAAATACTGCCCTCGTAACGACAACATATTTTATGTTTTACTGGTAAGCTAGAAATATCGAGTGAATTTAATAGCCAATTTCCAGAAAAGGAGCACCCATTGGCCATGGTGCCGACTGACTACGATGATGTGCATCGTGTCCGCACGACTGCAGCCCGTATACCACCGAACTCTGCAGCTTTGCTGGACGCCGCTCATCGAGCCGGGCGTAACAGTGAAGCCAGTGGAAGTGCGGTGTCACGCGGCGGCTTGTCCCGGAAGGAATGCGCATGCTGGACATACTGGCGCACGCGGTCACACAATATTGCGGCCGTTCCAATTCTTTCTTCGCGGTTTTCCGTGCTTTAGGGGTTGTTGTTGTCTCCAAATCTCCGGTGAGAGCTTTTACGATAATCTGAGCGCGCATACGATAATTTTTATTTTTCACTTAAAGCGTTTTCTCAATCGCCAGGGTTTCTAGCGCGTGCTACTCGCCATAGCGTCGCTGTCAGGACTGCGATGTAGAATTGTGGAAGTCTTCACGACAGACTTGTCCGGCCTGCTTCGGTAGTTTACGGCTCAACAGGCAAGCATACTTTAGATGAAGAAAAGTAGAGATGCCGAACTCCCACACATGCGAAGTGCCGCTGCACAGATGTGAAGCGCCAACTTCCGGCACAAGACTGGCTTCACTCGAGGGCGTTCGATGCGCTCTAGAGCCCCCTATATATGGCAGAGACCAGTGGCTAGTACCATTCAGGAGGCGATGACTTCAGATTCTATTACTTGTATATCAGCAGCAAAATTAGTTACTGACTGCTAAACTGCAGCAGTTTCAACTGAGAAAGTCATTTACCAGACATAGCAGCTCTGTAGTTCTGCCTAAGACCAGTTAGGCTGCAACCTGGCTGATTGTGTTATCTGCGAACGTAAAATAAAAGATGCAGCGCAAATAAATAATCAGAAAAAGGAAAGAAAACGCGGGAGAGAAGGATATTAGTTGGTAATTGTGGCAGTTCGGGCGAGTTGCTACAGCTTGACTTCATACACGTCTATATAGTTTACGATAAGCATGCAGAATGAGAGAGAGTAGGCAACACACGTAACCCTGAATTTCAACTGATCGTTCATTCACGTAAGCCTCGCCGTATACGTGTATATATAGGCGTGACCTTTAGCGCCGCAACTGAAAGAAAAGAGAGAAGACACGAATGAACAAGCGCTTGATCTTTTCTTTCTTTTCTATTTCTCCTTGAGTTATGGCGCTGAAAACCGTGCTTCAACATTGAAACCAACTAGCCCAAGAAGAAGAAATGTAAGCATACAATGCGCGCATGCTCACCGCACTCACATTTCGTCTTCTCAAAAATTCAAGTTTCTTCTCAGATAGTGGAATTGATGGTTTCGATACGCATAGTTCACCAAGCCTAGCAATCAGTTGTGATTTAATAATCCAATATATTTGAATTGAACAGTTAGTTCAACGGCGCGCGAGCTGCATACGCACTGGACCACGCGGGCAGCCGCGGCCGCGCTAAAAGAGGTTACTAGCGTTTTAATTAAAGAAAATTAAATTATTGGGTTTTACGTGCCAAAACCACTTTCTGATTAGGAGGCACGCCGTAGTGGAGGACTCCGGAAATTTTAACCACCTGGGGTTCTTTAACGTGCACCTAAATCTAAGCACCACGGGTGTTTTCGCATTTCGCCCCCATCGATATGCGGCCGCCGTGGCACTAGCGTTTTCCTCTTGGCCATCAGTAACGCGGTCTCGATCACGCGACATTTACCACTGGGCGCGCGGGAAGACAATTCGCTTAGGCCAACATCCTTGTCGGCTCCCCAAGACTAAAGCTATCGGTAACGGGCAGAAGACTCCTGAGCAGATACGGCGGTGAAGCTACCATAAAGGAGACACAAAGCACGGAGACGATACCGGACGAATACAGAAACACCATCAAAGTAGCACCGATACCCAGCAATATGGACCCGAACCTACACATGGCACGAAGACAAGCAAGAGCAGAGTATGTACAAAGAACACTGGCAACTAGACGCGACACAGTGTACGTAGACGCCGCTACCTACACTCAGGACAGAAACCACAAGAAAAGCAAAGTCGCAACGGTGATCAACTCGGACCTAAAAGAAATCACCAGCGCATCAATTCGGAACTGTACGGTAGTTGAGGCCGAAGAGGCAGCCGTGGCTCTAGCGGCAGCGGAGGGCTACTGATCCAACAGGTCCTTAACCATACTCACAGACTCCCAAGCAGCATGCCGCAACTACCTAAACGGCAGAATCAGCCACAGCGCGCTCCGCATCCTCCGCTCAAGTGGCAAAACCGTCAACAACCAGGCCAAACACACGATAGTTTGGGTGCCGGAACATACCGACATTACGGCAAAATCAGGAGGTGGATAGGATAGCTCGAGGGCACGCAACAAACCGAGCATCCAACAATCCCGACCCCGCTGAGGAACCCGAGCCGGTAGCCCAAAGCTATTCAGAGATACTAAACTACTACAGAGCCATCAGACGAAAATACCCGCTTCCTCACAAACAACTAAATAGAGAAGACGCCATAGCATGGCGACAGCTACAAACGGGAACATTCCCGTGCCTAAACATGCTAAGCAAGATCTACCCCACGCAGTACGAGAGCAAGTGCCCATGGTGTGGAGACAAACCAACCCTATACCATACCACATGGGCTTGCGAGAAAACAGATGGGCTAGCCATAATAAAAAACCCGAGTGCGGAACAGTGGGAGAGGATGCTATCCAGCGACATCCTGAAAGTCCAACAAGGACTAGTAAGGCGTGCACGCAGGGCAGCTACCCTCAGCGGAGCCCTGAACTAGAGGAACCGACCCTGGAGAGAAGATGGAAGACTCCATCTGAAGCCGCAAAAATCACTGCAAAATAGAGCAAATAAACTTTTTCATCATCATCATCATCCCCCTCGCATGCTTGCCCTCGCACTCGCAGCTCAGCACGCGGCCACCAACACACGGCGCGCTGGCCGCTCATGCCCCTCGCCCTTTGGGGTTTATGCAGGACCGCATGGCAGCGGCGACGGCGAGGATGCGTGTAGAGTGTCCGTACAATTGCAATAAAATACAGCTATCGCCGCATTGCTCCTATACACGAAGCAGTGAGGCAACTGGTAGAGAGGATGTCTTATACTGAAATGTCTGGCATGCTAAAAGAGTACACCTAATGATCTCATGTCCGCAGCGTCGGATAAAAGATATTTATAGCGCTATATCTGATGACAGATAGAACAAAGGGTGTAAAATAATGTCCACGGGCCGTATTTCGTAACAATCCAATAGTATTGAGAAACATCCTTTGCTTCGTTTCAGGCACTTTGCAGTAGGTATATACGCATAGTAGACGTCCCTTGGGCCACTTCAAAAAAATATTTCCTGCCACGATGGTGGGATCAAACCTCTGTAGTACAGCACAGCCCCCCGATGCTCTAACCATTATTATCACTAACACGTTTTTTATCGGTGATATAATTTCAACCGGGTGAGGTGGGTCTTCACCGCAGGAATCAGAAAAGGACGATGAAGTCGGGCATAGTGACGAGGAAAAAAAGTTGGAAAGATTGTATTCACTTTATTGGTACATGCATGTTACTCTCAACTGAGTCTCGAGCGGTCTTATTAACACGTGAGCCAGCGCGGCCTTAAATCACGACTGGCGGTCCTATCGTAGTCGCCATCTTCCTCCGGAGCCTGTCATTCCCTTTTGCCCATCCTTCGTGTCAGCTCAGGGAAAAGGTTTGACGTCGCCACGGCCTTTGGTTTCTGCTTCTATCATTTTGTGTCAATTCGGGTAAAAGCGGGACGCCGTCTGGACCTTTGGTTTCGGCTTCTGTCCTTTTGTGTGAGCTCGTGGAGAACGAGGTGGCGTTGATTCAGACAAGAGGGCAATTATATCCACGTGGGGAAGCCCGTTTGAACGTTTCTCACACCTGACAGGTCGATCATAACATCGGCCAGTGAAGTGGTACTTTATGCCCTTTACTGGAAACGCTAGTGTTTCTGGTACAGGGCATCAACCCCAATTCACAGGCACATACTTTACAGCGTATGCTTTTTTTATTGTACTAGTGCCTATTCGTTCTAGGACAGTGTGCACGCGGTGCTAAACAATTATCTATACCCATAATAGACAATGACAAAAAAATTGTTGTGGCAATGAGTGCAAAAGCCACAGCCGGGAAGCAACAATAATATTTGGTCTGCATGTATACTCAACGAAGATCTAGTTGGGATTATGTCATGGCTAATGCGGCCATGAAGCGGACATAGCAATAGGAGCCACGGAGCAAATTCTCACGGCAGGATTGCCAATTTTCCAGACAAGAATGCTTATTGCACTGTGACGCAGATGAAGCCACTGCAATCATATACGTGTTACACTAGCAGGCAAAATTCGAGCTTCTACACAATCCGCCATATCGTCTGTCACCTATATACCACTGCTTGAAATTTTGTAAATATGTTTAACAAATCTCTAACTATTTGGCCACGATGGCACGCATACCTGTGTCACGCCAAAGCCGACTAGCTCTTCGAGACGTTTTGCGCGTGCGTCATGTGCCTGTTTGTCGCGTTGTTCCCTCGTTGCAGCTAAAACTTTGAGACAACATGTTTGACTGAAGCCCCCCCCCCCTCCCTCGGATCCGCCCACATTTCCCCGTTATTTCCTCGTAACTGCCCAAGCTACATAAACGCTGTGAGACTTGCACCGACTTCGTGATTGTCCCAGAGCGAGCAGGTTTTACCTTTTCTTCACCGGAGTACCAACGAGATCGTCGTTTCAAAATAGACAGCGCGACGTAGGAAAATGTACGAGGTTACATAGCAATCTGTGTTTCTCTCGCTTACTGCTGTCCAGTGCCGTTGTAAGACCCAACTATCGGCACGTCGCAAGTTTTCGCGTCGAACAGCCAGAAAAGCAATAATGCTCTGGCCTTCGTACGATCGTCGTCACCGTGGTCTCGCTACGGTCGTCCCGCACACGCTCCCGTCACACTCACAAATGCTCGATTTACACAAACACGTTGGTCCTCCTAGTAATGCGGAATTCCAAACAACGCTGGATAGTTATAGCTACAGGCCAAGTGCTTCGCATAACACCTGTTCCAGCAGCGCGCAGTGTCTGCTTAATATTATTTCCGACTTGTTATCATCAATAAGTTGGGGCCTCATTTTATGACATCTAATTCAGTTTTTATTCCTCCATATCTTATCACCCGTCATGCAAAGTCGATGTTTTCGAATGTAACAGTAACACGGTAGCGAACGAGCCGAAAAGAATGAATAACGGCATGAACTGTTGAAAACTCAGGTCTCAATTAACGGACACACATTGTCGCTTGTTAGTGCATTCGTTACTCAGTTGTCACAAGTGGCGTGCCTTTCTTGTGCGAACTTGAATGTGCTGATATGGGAAAAATTCAAGGCAAACGTCATGAAAATCTAATTCCGTGTTCGTACGTTTCAGCTTAGCCAGTGAACTGAAATAACAGGCCCGAGATTATTCATTCAGTTCATCTGTTTACGCATGCGGCGCACCGCGAAACATAGCTCTGTGTTCAAGCAGAACTTTGATTTTGGTGACTTAGTTCATAGTTAGTCGGGGGAAGCAGTGCGAGGAAGCAAGTGAGAAGAAAACACGGAACACTAGATCGAGCGCTTGTCTATAGTGTTCCGTGTTTTCTTTCTCCTTGTATTTCTTATGCTGCTTTCCCCTCTCGCCAACTGTTGTATGCGATGTCAACATATGCCGTAAGGTTCGTAACTAGGAAGTAAATTAATGCAATTATTATTAGTAGTAAATGGATAGCTAAAGCTTGTTTCGCAAATACTGTCCGCCTGGGCAGAGAATTATTTCCTAGTGGAGTGATTCGAGTAATGGTTGTAGAATTAATTAAATATTGCGCGAAGTAAAAAAGAACACACACACATACTGTTTATCAGAATGGTCTGGCTAGCAAAATGTAATAATCTAATTTCATTGGCACCTGGGTTACTGCTTTTCAAAATCTGCTTTTCAAACGGCAATATTACGTCATTGGGTCTGATAGGCGTTGATATATTCGTACCTTTTTCATTCAAAAGGATTGAATAACACATCCAGGCAATCTTAAACTACTCACCACGTGCGCATAAACATTGAAGTCGCATGAAAAGAAGTTTAGAAAGCTTAGCCGCAGCCACGAAGAGTCATTATCTTCACCTCGTGCAGTATCTATTAAGTTGTGAGGATCTTAGGAGATATAGGCCATAAAGCTAGCGCGGCGTGGAAAGGCCTGAAGAAAACGCAGAAGGGCAGGTGTGTCATATAGGCTTCCTGCTTAACATTGCACTCATTTTTTCTTCTTTCTTGCAGTGCTCCATCTCGCTGTAATTGTAATTCGTTCGGCCAGCTGTAGACAAACAACAGGGCGGCGTTAAAAACTGAGTTGCTCATTCCTAACAGCGAGGGAGGATTGAAGTTGGAGGCTGTGGGCGCCCGCATACGGCAAGTGTGTGCCGGAAGCGTGCAAATCATTTTTCACCCGGAGCCGACAGCTGAGGAATGATTCCGTTGGCTTCCACGGCTGGGCTGTCAGAAGCGCTATATTCCCTGCACTGGGTCTTCTCCGAGGCTTTCACAAACATCACTCGAGCTATCAAACAAAAAGCAGTCTTTCATAACTGCATCCGGCGAATTTGCGCTGATGGGGGCGCAATACTCTGTAAGAACCGCTGTGCAGACCATCGTATATGGCACTGCGTAATGCTCTGATTTGTCGTTGTTACTGTGTTGTTGGGAACTGAACCTGACAGCACGCGGGAGAGAGACAGATATTTATTACAACACAAAAGCTGGCAGCTCGGCCTGGACAAGTGAGTTGTACCGGGCCTCACTGCGTAACCTGCTTATTCCTTACAGCGTTCTCGTAAGGGGGAAGGGGAAAACAGAAGGGGAGTAGGAGGTGACGGCTGTGTCTGGATTATAAGGAGAGAAAAGTACATTCAGCAGAATTAAGAAGAAAAAAAGAGGCTCAGAACAGTTATTAGAATTGCATATCCAGTTCACTTGCTTTGAAAGTCACAATGGCCTTGATGGCCTGAAATCCATAGTTTTTTTTTACCATGGACCCCCAAAATATGCTTGTAGAAAGGGGATGGTATTCAGTGCCTGCGAAAAGTACTACCATCGATTGTTTCTGTCGCAAGTACAGCGGCACGTGATTTACCGTCTCCGGCATGGTGCAGTTCTCACAGTTGACTGTTACAGCAGGTGAGCAACAGAGTCAGTCAGTGAATGAACTGGAGAGCAACGCGATAAACGAGAGTGCCCGTAAGCAAGTGAGTATAAGACTGCGATTGAGCGAGTAAGTGAGCGAGTAACTAAAAGCTCCATTGAGCAGGTAGTAAGTAGTGAGATTGCTAGACAGTAATGGGTCACCAAGGGAGACCTTTAGATTAGGTATTGGCTAAACGACCAAGTATCGAGTGACAAGGAATCTAAATTATTAGTGATTGTGTGAGTAGTGAGTGCGTGGCCACGACGCCAGCTCCACAATTTCAGGGCAGACGAGGATATAGCTTACTCCCTCGCCGGTTTGAAAGTGTGTGTGTGAAAAAGAGGGTGTCAGCCGGGACTTCTGAACAGAGAGATTACCAGCGCTAATCTTGTTTAGTATCACTAAATGCTTCATGGATCACTTGTAATAGGAGGAAGCGCGAGACTACGATAGCGCTAACAAGGCTTTTCTAAGACACTCCGGCCAAGCATTTCAAGCCGACTTCGAAGGCCAAAAGGGAGCGGGAGAACTCGCCTATAATTGCTTCACGCGCCGAGGTTATCGCTGTATGCCGCAACGATAAGAGAGAAGCAACAAAGCGGGATATGAGTCCGTAAAGCCAAACGTTAACTAGTCTTTCCGTAGAAATTTTAAACTTATGTTCAAATTGCACCGGTACGCATCAGGCAAAGAGGGTGACTCTCCTGAAGTAGCGCAAGAAACGAAGGCACCTGCTGACGTAGTACGAGCGTTGGAGGCACGAAACATGTGGGTTACAATGGCGGAGAAAAAAAGACATGGCAAGAGACTCAGAGGCTGATAGGCACTTTCGCTATTGAGCAGTGGTCTGAGGAACATGGAACGTTTCCCGAGGTAGCTGCCTGCAGTGACGAGTCAATCGTGTCAGAAGGCTGAACCGAGGGTTATTCAGTTGATAGCGGCGATGTTCTCACAAAATAAACGGAGGGTCCGTTAGGCCAAGTGCGTTCGGTGGTGGCGAGTTCAGCCAGCCTGGTAGAAAGTCCACAGGAAACGGAAGGCCTTAGGCCAGTGTGTGCGGAGGTGCAAAATTCGGCCAGCCTGCCAGAAAAAGCATAAAAAACGCAGCGCCCGTTAGGCCAAGTGTGAGCGGAGAAGGCAAGTTCGGCCAGCCTGCCAGGAAAAGCACAAGAAATGGAGGGTCCGTCAGGCCAACCATATGTGAAGGTGGAAATTTCGGCTGGACTGCGAGAAAAAGCACAAGAAACGGAGGGCCCGTTAGGCCAAGTGTTTCCGGAGATTGCAAGTACGGCCAGCCTGGGATAAAGAGCACGAGACACGGAGGGCCCGTTAGGCAAACGGTGTGCAGAGGTGGCAAGTACGGCCAGTCTGCCAGAAAAAGCACTAGAAGCGGAAGGCCCGTTCGACCAGGGGTGTGCGAAGGTGGCAAGGTCGGCCAGCATGCCAGAAAAAAACATGAAACGGAGGGCACGTTAGGCCAAACGTATGCGGAGGTGGAACATTTGGCCAGCTTGCCAGAAAAAGCACAAGAAATGGAGGGCCCGTTGGGCCAAGTGTGTACAGAGGCTGCAATTTCGGCCAGCCTGCCAGAAAAAACACAACAAGCGGAGGGCGTTAGGCCAAGTTTCGTGGAGGTGGCAAGTTCTGCTAGCCTACCAGATAAAGCACAAGACACGGAGGGCCCGTGAGGCCAGTGTTGTGGATGTGGCAAGTTCGGCCAGCCTGCCAGAAAAAGCTAAAAGAATGGAGGGCCCGTAGCTCAAAGTGTGTACACAGGCTGCAAGTTCGGCCAGCATGCCAGAAAAAGCACAGCAAACGGAGGGCCCGTTCGGCCAAGTTTCGTGAAGTTGCCAAGTTCTGCCGCCCTGCCAAAAAGCCGCAAGAAATGGATGTGCCCTTAGGCGAGATTTCGTTCGGGGGTGGGAAGTTCAGCCAACTAGCCAGAAAGGGCACAGGAAACGGCAGGCATGTAGGCTGTGTGTGTGGAGATGGCTAGTTCGGCCAGCCTGCCGGAAGAAGCACAAGGTACGGAGGGCCCGTTAGGCCAAGTGTGTGCGAGGTGGCAAGTTCGGCAAGCTTGCCAGGAAAAGCACAATATATGGAAGGCCCATAAGGCCATGTTTGTGGAGGTGGCCAGTTGGGGCAGCCTGCAAGAAAGAGCACAAGAGACGGATGACTAGTCAGGCCAAGTGTGCAAGGCGGTGGCACGTTTGGGTAGCCTGCCATAGAAGCATAAAAAAGAGAGGGATCGTTAGGCCAAGTGAGGGCGGAGGTGGCTAACTCGGCCAGCCTGCCAGAAATAGCAGTAGAAACGGAGGGCCCGTTAGGCCAAATGTGTGCGGAGGACGCCAGTTCAGACAGCTTGCCAGAAGATGCACAAGAAAGCGGACCCGTTAGTCCAAGCATGTGCGCAGGTGGCAAGTTAGGCCAACCTGGCAGAAAAAGCACTAGAAATGGAGGGCCCGTTATACAAAGTTGGCATGGAGGGGGCAAGTTCTGTCAGCCTGCCAGAAAATGCGCAAGAAGCTAAGGAACCTTTAGGCCAAGTGTGTGTGGCCAGCCTGGTGGAAAAAGCACAAGAAATGGAGGGCCCGTTAAGAGAAGTGTGTGTAGAGGTGGCAAGCTCAGGCAGCCTGCAAGAAAAAGCACGAGACGGACGACTAGCTGGGCCAAGTTTGCAAGGAGCTGGCAAGTTCGGGTAGCCTGCCATAAAAAGCATAAGAAATAGACGGCTCGTCAGGCCAAGAGTGTGCGGAGGTGGCTAACTCGGCCAGCCTGTCAGAAAAAGCACAAAAACCCGAAGGCCCGTTAGGCCAGGGATGTTTGGAGGTGGCAAGTTCAGCAAGCCTACCGAAAAAAACACAAGAAATGGAGGGCCCTTTCGGCCGAGCGTATGCAGAGACTACAAGTTCGGCCACCCTGCTAGAAAAGGCACGGCAAACGGAGGGTTCATTAGGCCAAGTTTGCGTGGAGTTGGCATGTTCTGCTAGCATGCGAAAAAAACAAAAGAAACGAAGGTCCCGTTAGGCAAGGGTGCGTTCGGAGGCGTTCGGTGTTCGGCCAGCCACCCAGAAATAGCGCAGGAAACGGAAGGCCTATTAGGCCGAGTGTGTGGGGAGGTGGCAAGTTTGGCCAGCCTGCCAGAAAAAGCATGAGAAAGGGAGGGCCCGTTTGGGCAAGTGTGTTCGGAGGCGGCAAGTAAGGTCAGCCTGTCAGAAAAAGCACAAACGGAGGGCGCGTGAAGCCAAGTGTGTGCAGGGTGGCATGTTTGGCGAGATCGCCAGAAAAAGTGCAAGAAATTGAAGGCAAGTTAGGCCAAGTGTGTGTGGAGGTGGCAAGTTCGGGCAGCCTGCAAGAAGAAGCACAAGAAACGGACGGCTAGTTAGCCCAAGTCTGTAAGGAGGTGGCACATTCAGGTGACCTGCCACAAAAAGCATAAGAAATGTAGTACTCGTTAGGCCAAGTCTGTGCGCAGGTGGCAAGTTCGGTCAGCCTGGCAGAATAAGCACAATAAACAGATTGGGCCCGTTAGGCTTAATGTGTGTGTAGGTGGTAAATTCGGCCAGCGTGTCAGAAAAAGCACAAGAAACCGAAGGCCCCTTAGGCCAAGTGTGTGTGGAGGTGGCAAGTTCGGCCAGCCTGGCGGAAAAAGTTCAAAATACGCAGGGCCCATTTGGCCAAGAGTGTGTGGAGAGGCAAGTTCGGAAAGCCTGCGAGAAAAGCACAGGAAACGGAGCACCCATTAGGCCAAGTGTGTGTGGAGGTGGAGTTCGGCGAGCCTGACGGAAAAAGTTCAAAATACGTAGGGCCCGTTTGGCCAAGAGTGTGTGGAGAGGCAAGATCGGCAAGCCTGCCGGAAAAGCACAAGAAAGGGAGCGCCCATTAGGCCAAGTGCGTGCGGAGGTGGCAAGTTTGGCCAGCCTGCCAGAAAAAGCATGAAAAAGGGAGGGCCTGTTTAGCCAAGTGTGTTCGGAGGCGGGAAGTAAGGTCAGCCTGGCGGAAAGTGCACAAGAAGCCGAGGATCCTTAGGCCAAGTGCGTGTGGAGGTGGCAAGTTCAGGCAGGCTGCAAGAAAAATAACGAGATGGAAGACTAGTTAGGCCAGGTGCCCAAGTAGGTGGCACGTTCGGGTAGCCTCCCAGAAAAAGCACAGGAAACGGAGGGCCCGTAGAGCCACATGTGTGCGGAGGTGGCAAGTTCGGCTAGCCTGCCAGAAAAAGCACAAGAAACAGAGGGCTCCCGTTAGGCTTAATGTGTGAGGAGGTGGTAAGTTCGGCCAGCCTGTCAGAAAATGCCACGAAACCGAAGGCCGTTAGGCCAGGTGTGTGCGGAGGGGACAAGTTTGGCCAGCCTGCAACAAAAAGCACAAGAAATGGTGGGCCCATTAGGCCAAGTGTGCATGGAGAACGAAACTGGCCAGTCTGCCAGAAAAGGTCACCTATGGCTGCTCGGATAGGTCAGTACAGGTTGTGAAAGAGAGACGTCTCCCCAAGAGGACAAAGCCGGACGCGGTGGAAGCGTCCAGAAAAAAAACGTGCGAAGCGCCAAGGCGCCGAGGCAAATCTGCGAAAGTCAGGATCCAGCCGGAGAATCAAAATGCGAAGGAGTAGATCCCAAGCCTAGGGGTTTGCGCAGATGGGGGGGGGGCGGCATAACGCATGTCGTACGAAGGAGTGTTTCGCGAAGATTCAAGCGTAGTAACCGCCACCTAACCATATTACGGACGTCTCACCGTAAGCAGAGAGACACAGGGAAGCATCGTGGAGGCTGCTAGAAGAGTCGGTCACTGGCGTGGGCAAGGAAACGCAACTGGCTCGCACATAAGGGGACAATGCACGCGTGGGTCTGGCAATGTGCACCTCTTCCAGTACTTGGAGGCTGCTGTGCTAAAGTTGCAGCTACGAGTTGCGTCAGGCAATAGCTGCTTTTGACTGCTTGGCGACCGCACCTTGCGAGAATACCAAAATGCAGGACCCTCTCGAGCTGGTCTTAAAGCGGTTGAGGCTTGAGAAAAAAAAATAAGTCAGAATGACGCGTTTAAAAGTGTTTTGTTCTTTTGTATTCTCACTTTAGGGACCACATTTGTGCGTTAAACACTCTCGAAGCATAAGGAATACACGAACATTTTGTTAGGTTGTTAGCATTTTGGGCTGAGGTTAGATCCCCATTTCTATTTTAAAGTTTACATGATCACACGTGGAGAATTGCAAGAAAACAGGGTCAGTGTTGCATACAGTTCGGAAGGTTACGCACAAGTTGCACAAGTGGACAAGTTATGTTATTGCGGGATTTCATAGCGAGTCGTGTTTTATTTGGCATGAGTGCTTTTTAAGAGGGACGTTTTTTTAGATTAAGTTCATGAGCTTTAATTGCTTCGACAATATTAATTTTGTGAACGTTTAAGTTTTACGGGCGTTTGTTAGACAGAGGACAATGTTGGCCTCTTCTGCTTATGGTATGGAAGATTTTTTCAGTTAGTATGATGTTTACTTTCATGAAAACGTTACAGCTGAAAGCTCGAGAAAGGAAAGCGTCAGTGTTTTTGTTTTCTTTAGTGACACGGAGATGTAGGCTGCCGATAAAAACGTCAGTGTAGTTTTGATTGCGACTTGTTTTGGATATTTCGCACAATCTTTAAGTTTTTTTCTTATTTGTCTGATTTGGTGATTTATTCCCGTCACTCTGCATCGTATTATGTAAAGGTACGTCACCTAAATACGGCCAGCTGCTCGGATGGAGCGTAGCTTCAGAGTAGCACGATTTAGAAGTGCGCTAAAAGAAAGACGGAATAAGACAGGCCTCCTGAGCTAATCAAGAAACGTGATAAAGGTTGGAGATGGGTTCTTTTTGTTTATTGACCTTATGTAATGATTATGTAACTCTTGTGCTAAGTGTTAGGGATATGAATTAATCGTGTACAGTTCTCCCTTCGCTTTCGTGATCTGTGGAAGCTCCAATTCATGATTATTTAGCGTGATTACGTTGATGTCTGTTTTCGCGGACACATAGTTCAAACTCTCTTGGTACTTGAAGTCTTGGTACGGATTAACGTTCACCTTGCGTTTCCAGGTGTTCTTTTAGCTACGGGGTTGTCAAATTATTTGAATTTGTACAGTCTGGCGATGAGATTGGCCTGCATACGGCGTTTGCGGCATTGCGTGTGGCTGACCAAGGTCCCTGCTTCCAGCTTGTTATCTGACATTTATGTAGTCTAGTCAGAGCCCCTCTTCATCGTCACCAACATCAGATATGAGCACATAACCCATTTCATGTCTAGTAGGCTTGAAAAACAGCTAACCAGCCACTTGAAAATTATCCCTGGTAAGTAAGTAGTAAGTGCCCCACTGCCTTGTGAAAAACAATGAAAAAGAAAATTGAAAACGCTGCATACAACGACATACCCGCGCCTACTAGAAATGCTTAATCGTTTATGTTTCCGTTCGTTTTACTAAAACATTTTGCAAATTTTATTCAAGCTTCCAGCACAATTCCAATCGGAAGTGTTTCAAGATGTAGGAGACACATTTCGAATATTACTACTTTCATCGATGGTTTTGTGTTGACGCACAATCTCTTAGTGCAGAGTTGTGTTTACAAGCTCCTTAAAGGTTTACTATATGCTAAGAAAGTACGGGCGGGTCGGAATAAGAGAAGACGCACAAGGATGCCGTACACCCAGTTGTGCGCGGCTGGAGAGGGACAGTGTACGTACGCGCGCCTCTTTCCTCGCAAGCGCGCTGGCGTTTGTCTATGCCGTACGACGTACGTATACAGGGCATCCCACGTAAATTAAGCCAAGTTTCAAAATATGCCAATGCCACGTAGCTGTGCGGAACAAAGGTTGTTTTGTGTGCCGTCGCTTGGCGATACTCAGAGCATTGTTTCATTCCGCCTAATTAGATAATTAGTCTTCATTAATTAATTAGATTCTTAAATAGTATAATTTTATGAAAAGTGTCAATGAGAAAATTGTAGAGCGACATAAAAAACTCCCGATACAGCTTTCTCTTTCTCAATGCGTGCTACATGAACATGTTTTTCCGACCGTGAACGAAGCCCACAAATGCACGTGAAATTGCCGCGTGACTGATTGCTCGAGGCACACTGCGTGTATTTGCGGACTTCTTTCACGCTCGGAAAAACACGTTTATGTAGCGCGTATTGAGCAAGAGAAGGCTGTATCGGGAGTTTCTCATGTGGCTCTACAATTTTCTCATGGGCACTTTTAATCTAAAGTACATTATTTGGAGTGTTCATCTATAATTAGGACTAATTATGTGACCAGGTAGAATGAAAAAAATACAAACCTGAATATCTCCAAGCGACGGCAAACCACATTACCTAGGTTCTGTCCAGGTACGTGGCATGCCCATTTTGTCATTTGGCCAGTGTTACGTAGGACACCTTGTATATCGCAAACGCGATTCACCTTATATATATATATATATATATATATATATATATATATATATATATATATATATATATATATATATGTGTGTGTGTGTGTGTGTGTGTGTGTGTGTGTGTGTGTGTGCATGTGTGTGTTGGTTTGCTTCAGTAAATAGCCGCCTCGACTCGTGCTCAGCAGCGCTGCGCTGCTGAGCACAAGGTCGTGGGTTTGATTCGAGCCGCGGGGACTTCGGGGTAGCGCAAAAAAAAACCCGGAATTTCCTATTACGGCGTGTGTCTTAATCAGGTCATTCAAGGATTATGGCACGTAACGTCAGCGAACTTAACTTCATTAATTTTGCTAGCAGCATCGCACGCATGTCCTTACAGCGCGCAGTGTGGTCTTTCTAAAACCGAGGTATCAGCTATAGCCGCCGCTTAGCGCACGTAGAAACAGAAAACGCAATTTCAAAATTATAAAAGATCTCGTGCACGACAGAGCTTTGTTATGTCAAATAACTCGCGATTATTTTTTGTCTTTTGTGGCAGTCACCCTCTGAACTGATATTTTATGACAGTGCAGTTTAAATAAATCTACAGGCAAATGAAACAAGGCACATCGACATAATGCACTAGAAGGCAAGAAGCATGCGCTATGTCAGGTTAAAGCTGCAGTTTCATGTTCAGCAAATTTTTGCATGCTTCGGAGGGAATACTTATGTCGACTATACAAGTAGCAGCATTTTCTTTTTCAGTGGGACGCGAAACACTGAGGACAACGCCGATAGATGCACGATTATCGTGTGCACTTGACTACATATGCAGCGCGGAAGGAAAACGCGAATAAAAATACGGCACCAGCCAGTAACAGCCTCCACAGAGCAGGGCGGCGTCTCCTGTCTCCACGGCGGTAGCAAATAGAACTGTCTTTACTAAGAGGACATTATTCATTGCGGTCATGACAGCACATACGCAGGAACTGCAGCGACACTACGCAAAAGACGGCCTGCAATAAAAAAACATTTCCCACTTGAATTTTTAGGAGAAACGAACTGATCAGTTCATTACGTCGTTTCATTAAAACCGCGAAAAAATTGTGATTGGACTTTTACGTTCGCGCTCGTGCGGCAGTCTCAGTGCGAAGGTTAAAGAAGAAAGATAGCGAAGCCTTTGCGGTGCGCGCGCGACAGAAGCCTTGCGACTTACCCCATCGCCGAAGGAAGGGAATTGGCTCCGTTCTTTTGTAATTGCCGCCACGCGCTTGAGCTTGCCAATGAACGGCCGACTTTTTTTCTTTTTTTTTTGGGGGGGGGGGGGTACTGACGAAATAATTAGCCCCATTTCCGCTGTTCGTCACCCGGAGGCTGACACCTCCAACCTCTGGTTTCGTCAGCAAGACCGCCAAAAGAGCGTTTCCTGTCGCCAGGCGCGCGGGCCAATTACACGAGGCGGGCCCGCTGTGCGCCGTCATCGCAGGCGTCGGCCTCCCTTTGCCGCATCTCCCCGCAATTCAGCAGCACTATTTAAGCCCAGCGCTGCGATGGTGAAGAAGCAAGCCGGCCAGCACGTTTTACAGCCATTACTTTTTGCACAACGTTATTTCCTTTAGAAAACATAGCTTCTTTCCTAAAGAAGCACATTTTTTTTTTTTACGAACCAACTGCAGGTCTTGTTATAAAACTGCGTTACCCGCCACGGCGCCTCTGCTGCCGTGAGGTTGTGCAGTAAAGCACAAGGTCGCGGGTTCGATTGCTGCTTGCAACGGCCGCATTTCGATGGGAGCGAAATGCAAAAGCGTTAATGTACTTGGATTTAGGTGCGCGTTAAAGAGAACCCCCAGATGATCAAAATTAATCCGTAGCGGCGTCCCCATACGGCGTCCCTCGTATCGTATCCCGTGATTTTGGCTCGTATAAAACAGCAACATTAAATTTAAATAAATAATACTGTGCTTGAAAATACTTGTGATAGTAAGTTCAGATCTTTCGCATGGATGCCGCTGACATACCATGTCCTCTATCCTTAATCGCCGTTCTAGGTGCACGTTGTGGAACTTGCGCTTGCAATTTGCAAATGCTGCGCTACTAGGGGGAGCTAGCTTTCTTCTTTTTTTCCGTTCTTTTTGTTTTTGCAACATCTGTCATGCACTCGTTGAATGACACCTGGTGCCTCTTAGATTTCGATGCACACGTTTGTATCTTTTCTCCGCATTTACCGCGTCTTTCTTTTGTTCCCGCATGGTTAAGTACGTGACAAACAAGATGATTCACAAAAGGTGGCTAACAGCTTTCCAGAACGCTAAAAGTAAAAATGTTTTGAGTTATCTCACATATCAAAGGTACGTATGACGTACAAAACGATTCAGACGAAACGCTTCACAGAGCAGCGGGAACATTAAGTAGGATTTGCCAGAGGGAAGCGCGTAGGGCTCGAGTGCTCGTTAAAGTACTGGAAACTGCTTGACTAAATTTCGCTTCATATAACTTGAGGTTGGGAGAGTTAGGTGTCCATCTTGCAATCCCAGCGCGACACGTGTATGGTATGGCTGAAATGTTGGTATCGCACGCCTTCATTTCGACAACTCACGCCTGTATTTTCGTTCTTTAGATAGTTGATCACTTTTACGACATGACGTTTTTGCTTCAGATGCGCGTCATTAGGTCTGGTACGGGCACCTCCCGACGTATGTAAGCCGTGCTTTCCCCTAATTATAACCTCATAGAGCCTGTTGGATGTTCTCTACTGCCTGTTGTTGCTCCTACGTTGCGTTTCATCAGATGATATTTAGAAAGCGCTAGTTGTAGCGAGAAAAACCTCGGCTTCAAATGCAAAAAAACAAAACAAAAAAGAACACGTTAGCCTAAGAGCCAGAAGTTTTAACGGGCATTCTTCCTTTAGTGGTGCTGAAACCTGAGCTAGTTCCTTGTCTCTTATGAATGAGCATGTTGCAAAAAACAAGGGACGGAATCAACTCCGTGCTCTTATTTTCGTCGTTTCTGTTCTTGCTTTCACTCTTTGATTATATAGCTAATAAGTCGTAGACGCAAGCGAGCGGTATTGGACATGAGCGCCAACGGTTGGACGGATGGAAGGATGCTATGGGCGTCCCCCTTGAAACGGGGTGGGGGCTTGCGCCATCAAGCTTTTTTTTCCTTATTTTGCCTAATGTTTTACCTAGTGTTTTTTTAACACACGAAAAGTTAACAGACATCAAATTTTCTGAACCATCTTGACAAAGCGGCGCCATCTAGAGTCTTGCCGGGCTGCGCCGCCATGCTTGAATGTGCGGCAGGCAGCAGCAGCTCTTGGCTGCGCGAGAAAAGCACTTCGGTGAACTGCAACAGAGGTTTGGAATGTGTGTGGGTGTGCGCTGTCGCGTGTTTCTTGTGTTGAAAAAATTGCGAATTAAACTGCGTATCACTGCCTCTGGCACGGTCTAGCTTGAAAAGGCTCCCATTTAGCATATAGGGAATCCGCAATATTATGCTAATATCTGCAAAGGGACAGAATATACTAGACGCTGGTTATATGAAATCAGATCAGGCATTCTCAGATCATGAACAGCAGGTTGCCATTATCCATCAAGAGAAAAGTGTATAACAGCTGTGCCTCACCAGTACTCACGTACGGGGCAGAAACATGGAGGCTTACGAAAAGGGTTCTACTTAAATTGAGGACGATGAAACGAGCTATGGAAAGAAGAATGATAGGTGTAACGTTAAGGGATAAGAAAAGAGGAGATTCGGCGAGGGAACAAACGCGAGTTCATGACATCTTAGTTGAAATCAAGAAAAACAAATGGGCATGGGCAGGACATGTAATAAGGAGGGAAGATAACCGATGGTCATTAAGGGTTACGGACTGGATTCCAAGGAAAGGGAAGCGTAGCAGGGGGCGGGAGAAAGTTAGGTGGGCGGATGAGATTAAGAAGTTTGCAGGGACAACATGGTCACAAATAGTACATGACCGGGGTAGTTGTAGAAGTATGGGAGAGGCCCTTGACCTGCAGTGGGCGTAACCAGGCTGATGATTACGATTAGATGAAATCAATAAATAAACACATACGAATGAAAAACCACAAAGAAAAATGAATAAGCAAATCTACCCGGCGGCACGCGACACGCTATCTACCAAGCCTGCAGCCTGCCAACATGTACGGCACCTCTCTCCTTCCTGGAACAAAATATCGACTATTATAACTTTTCACTGTGACGAACTTCATAGCAAACATTTGCTTGAAGTGATACGTTAGGTTGACCTACACTGCTAAAAAGTTACTACCAAGGCCTTCGTGTCAAAACAGAGTTGTAATCAATCCCGAAATACTAAGTTCGTGTCCCCTTATAAGTACATAGTACAGCACATCGCCTACGGAGCAACAGTCGTTGGTATTTGCTGTTCCATTGTACATTGTAAAGTGTAGTTGAGTTTTGGCATGCTAGCGTAGTTACTAAAGTCTTGTTTGCATATAAACTATCTTCGGGCTTTTATGAGTATATGGCAAAGAGGAGACAGCTTCTTTCCCCCCATTAATGCTATTATATTGTTTTGGTCATCATCACCACAATCAATATTGTTGTTGTTAGGTTTGCGTACGTAACAACAATCACAGAGAGGCGAACGAGAGCTAGTTGTCAAATACCACCGGCAGGGGCACAACGTCTGTTGGCTCTATAAAGGAAAATGTTCAGAAAAAGCACAGTGAGTGAGGAATAGGACAGAGATTGACCGGGAGAGGCCTAGTGAGTGAAAAAGAAGTGTGGAGAACAACAAAAGAATAAAACATGCATGTGCGTCACAGACTCATCTGGCGGTGCCTAACGTCCGGCGAATCGTCCGTAAATATAGAAGAAAGAAATAGATCGTAATGTTAAGCCTGTTTCACATGATGCGATTTTCGTCGCACCGGAAGTGTGATTTCCGTCGTTTGCGATGAAAATCGCAGTCGCAGTGCCGACCCCCCGATTTTCGGCTGCGACCAACCGGTTGGTCGCACAGTCGCACCGTCGCACCGATCGCTGCGATTTTCCGTCGAAATTGCGCGGAGAGCTGTCAACGGAGCTATTTCGCCGGTTTATTTTGGAAAATGGCGTCTGGCACGACAAGTGCAATGCGCGGAGACGTGGATCGTCAAATTCGGTACGTACGCGAAGGGAGAATAAAAAACTTGTACCGCATATTCGATTCTCCCATTTATGAACATTTGTCGACACGGTACGCAGCAAATAAAGTGCATTTTCACGTTTGCTTCGTACGCCTTTGTGAGTTGTCAGTGCTAGGAGGTGTTCGGTCCCCAGCAGAAGACGAGGTCGTCACAATTTTCTTTTGTTGAGTAGCATGCAAAAATCGCGCTTACGGAGCAGCTTGAATTATTTCAACCTCGGCAAGGGCAAATGACAAGATAGCAAAGTACCCGAAGTTTCAACGTTGCGCTGAACGCGGTACCGTTCAGTTGCATTTTCTTGTCGGTTTTCAAGCATGAATTTCCCGATGCATCTTGAAAGCTTATCTTGCCTCTTATTAAATTTGACAGAGCAAAAGTGTAAGCTGTCGTAATGAATTTGCTACGATAGCATTAAATCCGTGGCTTGAATAAAATATTACATGTGCGTTAAGTTGCACCTCTTCTCTGGAGAATTTTTTTTTCCTTGCACAGAAACCAATAAACATTGACTATGTTGCGGACTTTGTATCCTTACTGCATCTGTATGAACACTTGCTCTGCAACGTAATTAACTGTACAGCTAGTAGATTAAGTAAATTGTTTGCTATAGTGGCACAGTGACAACGTAGCTTCCTGCACAATCATGTAGAACTCGTGCAACAATGCGAAAACCAGGCAAACGGCCTGTTCTTGTGGGGATAAAACAATATAAAACGACACGCTGAAGAAAAGTAAATCGAAACTGCGCGGTGACGTCAGCCAGTAGAAGCAGTTCTTGCACGTTCACAGCTGATCAAGTGTGCAGAAACATTCATGCCTTACATGTTTCTAGTAAGTTTCTAATAAGTTTGTGATCACATATATGAGTGTGTAAACCCATGTAACGATATCCGCTGCGATTACTATCTTTGTAAGTAATGAAATACCATGCTACTTGAAAAACATATATTACCCGAGGATTTTTGAACAAATTTCTGCGTTTCAACTATACACAACATGTGGTTTATTCAATAAAAGACCACAAACTGGGCTTGTTTGCAGTGACAAACTTATTCCAAACTTTACTTACATACAGGCAAAAAAAAAAAATTATAGACAGACATATCGTTCTTCAATTTGTTCACCTGCCACTGTGGCTATAGCATTCTGCTGCTAACACAAGGCGAGGGGTTGATTTGCCAGCCATGGAAGTCGCATTTTGATGGGAGTCACAGGTGAAAAAAAAAAAAGCTCTTGCACTTAGATTTAGTTCATCACCTTTCACTGAACCCTTACACTTCAAAATACTATTGCATAGGGGGGCATGCTTATGCACCAATAGAAAGCAAAGGGCAGAATTGTAAAACAACCATCTTTCGTGATAATTCGAGTGTGTAAATATTCATTGGATCAATATGTATTGTTCAACAGCACTGCACAAATAAGCATGATCAGGTATAGCAAGTAGGAAGCTGGTTCTACAGATGTGTAAATGTCAAGGCATGAATGCCCATGCTACGTCGCACACATAGCACAAAGAAAACCTTTTTCAAGAGTTGTCCCTTCTGGCAGATATGAGTGGGCCATAAGCAGCAGAAACATTATTGCAGGACATTGTGTAATACCGCCTATGAAGGAATGAAGAGAGTGAAGAGGCTTTTAACAGCAGTACCTCATGCTACTCTAATAAGAAGAACGATGAGCAAAAACATTTCTGGTAGAGCACTTAAACAGTAAATTTCTGAAAGACAGAAAATTCCAGGTGAGAGTTGGAGGTACATTTGGCCCACACACACCAACAACGCGGGCATACTACAAGAAACACTACAGCCTATGGTGTATTACAGTCTGTGGGAAAGCTATCTTATACAGAAATCAAGAATGATGCAACAAGCCCTCAACAACACTGCAGACTTTCTTGGCAAGTCTGGCCTCTCGCTTTCTGATAAGTCAGCTCATATCGACGGCGGAAAAAAAAAAGACTAGAATCAAGAACTGCCCCAGATTACACATTGTGATCCACATAGCTGGACAAATATGCCTGCAAGTCAACATCTACAAATCCTCAGCTAGTGTAAGCCCATGACGGCAGAGCCAGCACGTGGGTGAAACAATTATGCAATGCCTGGACGCAACTTCCACACCTGGTGAAAAGAATAATCTCGAAATAATGAGGGTGTACGAGTGGATACTATGGAAAATCACAGATGCTGTGCTTGTGTCCAAGGTATAGTACGGTATGAATTACCAGCAGCACACAAAAAAGACAACTGATCGAATACAGGCATCAGGTAGTAATAATAGGTCTTTCCAACTTTACCATGCTTGAAGACCTCTATGAGAAAGAGCTAACGAACAAGCACCTAGACAGTGTAGAGTTGCAGCCTGCAGCAAAATTCTTTGTCTCAAGAGCTCAGAACCTCGTCCCAACATACTATGCCAACTAGCATATGAGATGCAAAGATGACTACCCCTCCCTTCAGAAACACAACCTCGGGAGTACCTGAACT